>NC_140580.1:40064283-40781059 GCF_964204655.1 Triturus cristatus | reverse complement strand
GAACAGGACCTATCAAACCAGCCTATACTACCTTGTAAAGTTTTCTTTGGTGCTCTAGAGATTAAGTTCTTAATCTCCGTCGAAATAACGGAGAAGGCATTTCTAATTGCCTGTGGGCTTTCTAGGGTAGACAAGCATATCTGTATATGCTTGTATGTATTGTTAATCAGAGAATTAAGAAACACTGGGGGAACCACTTTATCCCATTTAAGGTAAAGTCCCATCGTACATCCCAAGGTAAGGGGCGGGGTGTAAGACGGATTTACCCTTAAATCATCGTCAGGGGTTACAACTATTTTTATGGTCACCGTTAATGGATAGTGGTCACTGATAGCACAGTCTAGTGTCTCCCAGTTTGTGATAATCTCTGAGTACCTAGTGGATATCAAGGTATAGTCAATTATAGAGTGGCAACCTCTCCCATTAAAAGTAGGTTTAAAGCACTTCGGGGGATTGCACAATTCATTCACATACGATAAATTGAAATGCGATATTAACCCATTTAAAAGGTCGCCTAATTTGGTATGCAAAAAATGGGAAGTGGTGTCACCTCTGATAGAATCCAGACCACAGGTACCTCCATTACTCAATGGACACAAAGAGCAGTTAAAGTCCCCTACCCAGATAAGCAGCATATCAGTTTGAAGGTGAGACTCAACTTTAATTAGGTCGGCCTTTAAGCCATTAAGGACCGTGTCATAGCGGGAGCTAGAGATGTTGTTGTAAAAATTAACCAGTGTAATGTTATTACAACAATTACCTTTTATAGAGATAATCTGATAGTTTTCAGTCCCAATGAAGTTGATAGGTAATATTCCAGATTCTACAGATATATAAGTCACTAGTCCACCCCTATTTCTACCGTGTGGACTGGGAAGTGCTGGGGTATGTAAGGTCTTATATCCTAGAAGATGGAGTTCATTAATATTCCATGTTTCCTGTAAACAGATGATACTAAAAGTGGAAGCAGTTTGAATCCATAAGGGGTTCGTCAATTTATCGAGGAGACCTGCCACATTCCAAGACAATAGACTTTCGGCCGGTGGTTTTTTATTAATGCCGATATTGCCACTCATAGCACCCTTGGGGTACTCAAAGGTATCCTTTGACTGGCAGGAGACAGAGGAGACTGAAGAACAAACCATATCATCAGTCTGATGTTGATTCAAGGATGGATTAGAAATTAAGCCATCACTTGGAGAGCTATGCTCAAAATTTGAAGGATGAGAATCAATGGGTATTATTATCTTTATTTCAGAATTACAGGGACTCATGAGGTTGGTCCTATGGTGTATAGGGTCTACCTCTGAAATGAATTGAAAGGGACTCCGGGTGGCGGTTTTACTCGTCTCATTTTCCACCTTTGGGAGTCAATCTAGATCATCCAGGCCGGAAAGAATAGCAAATCTGTTTGAAGTAGGAAGAGTTGAATAAAGAGATTCTGTGTTAGCCCTAAATAATGAATGTGGTTTTAGGGGATTTAACAAGAGGGAGCGCGGATAGAAATAGCTTAGGGCATGTGTCGAAATACCAACGCCACTAGATGGGGTGTACCAATCTATGTATGGCGCAGTACCCCGCGGTCTCTAAAGTTTATAATAATTGCGTCTCCCTTAATGTCCTTTGGTCTAAAACCCACCCATCCCAGTCTTCTTACATGGAGTATTTCCCCAATGATGTCGTTGGGGAGTGGCCTATTTTTGGTCAGCCAATGGACGACCTTATTTTTAAGCTCCTGATAACCCTCTGATTTATCCCTGGCCAATTCAGGGACACCGGTAAGAATCACCACATATGGAGCTGCTTCTGGGGGCAGGTCAATGTCTTCAGTCATTCCTTCCAATCCTGAGTGAGATGGCTGTATGTTGGCGTTATCATAATGGTAATCTGCAAATTTGGGCTTTTGCATAGCTATGGCGAGTTTTTTACCAGGGGCACTATTCTCCAGTATGCGCTTTGCGGGAGATAAAGTTGCCATTCTAGGTAATGGTATTGGCTGAGTTGATTTTCGGTCTGGGGAAATATGCCCAGTATTTAAGGAATGAGTAGGATTTTTTAGGAGGCTGAGGTTAGGGTCCCTAGTGGGTGCAGTAAGTAAAGTAATAGATGTTTCCAGGGACGTAAGCTGGGTGGCAAGATTTTTCATTCTCTCCACTAATGGCGAGAGTAGTGATTTCACCAGGTGCTCAATATCATGTAACAAATTAGGGGGGTATGGTAGGCATGTCTGGGGGTGGTCTTGCACAGATTCTACAAGTATTGGGGTCAACTCGGTTTGAGGAATGGTTTTGGGAGGAGGTGTAGTAAAATTTTTCCTCCGTTTTGTTGTTTTGGTAACGGTAGGTTTATTCCTGGGGGCCTTTTTCTTTATCTTCCTTACGGTTTTAGTTGGAATCTGTTCCGTGATTGAATTATCGGTTACGTGTTGAATATCAGATGTATGCCTAATGTTAGTGTTGGCCACAAATGATGTATCTGTAGCACCATGGGCCTGAGAGATGGAATTCATATCGGGTGCAGAGTCCGTGGCTGAGATGGAGGTCGTAGGGGGTGAGGAAACATTCACAATATGGCCTAAAGACGAACGTTTCTGGAAAAGGGGATCCAAAGACAGACGACGTTCGGTTATGGCTATCTCCTGCTCTAAAACAGTAGCAGCCCTGGTGATAAAATGGTCTAAGGTCGCCCTAACTGATCCCCCCACCACAGATTTCCTAGTTTGGCTTACGCGAGTAGTCATGATATATCAATAATGTACGGGACAATGTAGCGTTATTAGGCGATACAACAAAAACAGATATCAACGCACTACGGACAAGTCTTGCTTAGATATTCCACAGGCAGTAATTCAAAGAAAGTAATGACCCCGCCCGGCCTCTGTCGACCATGGACCAAAACCAAACAAGGTAGGGAAATAATGGTCACGGAATAATGTTTTACGTTCCCGTATGGTCAGGGCACAACAGATATATCAATATCGATATCCAGGTATTAAACAAAGGCAATGTCCAACTTATAGATATTATGACGTTAGTCCACCCCCCAGCCTGACAATGGGCAACTGTTGACTTATAACATAGTCAGTTTACAGTACCTCAAGTCTTCTGACAAGAAATATGGCCCAGCCCGGCCTCCGTGTGCCTCTGAGGGCCCCAGAGGGCCCGCCCTTTGCCCGGGCTTAGCCCGGCGGCGCCCGCGCGCGGTCCTGACTGGTAATTTATGCGCCTCTGTGCGCAATGCTGGTGACGTTGGCGGGCTTCCGCCGCAAAGGTTCCTGGGGACTGTAGTCCCACCTGCACACTGCGGCCGCCATGGAGTGTGGCTGCGGCGGCGGCAGGGGGACAAAGAAGGCTGCCAGGTAATGATGCGGGTCCAGGGACAAGACCAAGGCACGGATGGAGAAGGGTGTCCACGATAGACAGAGTACGCCCGTGACATGTGCTATTGCCTTTAAATGGAAAAAGCATTCCTCAGTTTATGCTGCATTATTTCATAGCGTCGCACAATTTTTCAGAACCACTTCATAATCCCTTAAGGATGGCGTTTCCACAGTCGAGATTATGATGGCACTTTCAAACAGCAGTTCCATGTCAGGCTTTCCGACATGGAAGTGCTCTCGGAAAGTGTCTTTGGGGGCCCCTAGAAGGGCCTCCATCCCTCCGCGGCTTCCTCATACTGCCTTGGCAGGCACCTATGAAGCCCTCCTCACGGTGCCTGCCACACGGTGCAGGGATGTTTACAAACTTTCATTTTCAATGGGAACTTGTGCTGGGGCGTTTTCAGCTCATGACGCAAGCTCCGATTGAAAAATTGAAGTTTCCGACCGCCCTATGTGGGTTGCATCCTAATTGGGTTGTAGGCACTGCCGACCTATGGTCGGGCGGTTCCTTCACTGTAACAGTGGTCTGCCCGAAATCGTAATCAGGATCTATGTTTTTGGTTTTTAAAATGAATTCCTCAGTGTGACACTTTTTTAGGTGTTTGTGTTTTATGTGGCAGTATTCATGAAAAAATGCAGTGGTTTTTAATTGAAAATAGGTCTTTTAGACAATTTTAAATAGGTACTTACAGTGTTTTGATGAAGTGATCCTGGCCTCTTCAGTTTATGCTGTTTCACCATTGTCAGTTGGACTGGAGTTAGAAAAGTAAATTTGAGCCCCTCACCACAAACACATGTATGCACTTTCCCCAGTGTTTGTTAGAATGGAGTTAGATTGGTAAGCTCCTTTTGGGAAAACATGTTCCTGTAAGAGTAACTTGAACTTCCACCTAGTTTCCATAGGAAAAGCATTTTTTGATTTGACAATATCTTTGGTGCCATTTGACGAACCTTTGCGAAATTTTCAAAACTAATGGGATGCTCTGGCCAGCTCTTGTTTTGAAAGTTTTGGGGTGATTTGTCAAGCGGGGCCGAGAAAAAAGGGGGGTCCCAAAATTCCATAGGAACTTTAGACAAAGTTACAGCCCGAACTGCTGAACGGAATTACCTCATAAGACCTGATTTTTCAGTTAGGCAATGGACACAGAAACATACAGATATCCTTCGTTCCTTACAAGCAGACATAATAGCGTCTAAACACTTACAGACATGCGTAAATGTTCGCAGCCTAGTGATCCGTATAGTTGCGGGTCAATCTGGGTTCACCTACCTGACATACAATAAAGGAGAAACAGAACCCATAGAATGCACATCACACTTATATACGAACGCTGAGATGCGTTTTGCATCCACAGAAAAATTTCTGACAGCAGTACAGACTGCTGTAGTGAGAGAAAGAGCACTGGCTCAGGGGAAACGAATAATTGACGTGACTCCGGTACCGACCTTAGAGGCTGCTACAAAGGCAAGCGTTCCAAATACTAAAGCCTTACATCCGAGATGGAATCAATGAGCTAATTCTCTCACATCAGATGTAGAATACAGATACAATCCAAGTCTGAAGACACAAGCATTTCTGCAATATGAACAAGAAAGCGGGATTTATCGGACAAGGCTGGAGAGGAGAGAACTTCCTAGAGGAGCTCCATATGCTAATAGAAAACACCAACAGATCAAAAATAAAGATTGTTAAAATTGCCATCCATGGCTGGTAGTAAAAATGATAAAGAACTCTTCTGAGATTTATTCAAGAATAAGCCTGGATGATGTCCCATGGTTGACGAAACGCGTAGGCTGGCTGTATAGAAATTTCTGACTGATCTCTATGGTGAAGATTTTGGAACACGTGTCAACTGAGATGAATAAGTGAACAAGGAAGCTTGCATTGGAACTTGGATTATTTATGGATTCCAATAACTATTTATGGAAAAAATTATAATAATTGTATGCTCCTTCTGTATACATTTACCCACATACAACCCCAGGTATGGTGGAAGCAAGTTTTCAGATCTATCTGACTTGTCAGGAGAGGCGGTATCCATCACTAATGAGTCTCCAGAGTCAGGGAGCTACACAATCAAATCTGGATTAACTATAGATCTGGAGGACACTATATCGGACTATAGCGGACGTGCGCTGACAACTGCAGTGGCAAAATAATTATATAAGTCTTGGTGAGAGGCCCAGCGTTAATTATCGATACACCGCTTTTAACCTGTTTTCAAATTGCTCATTTGCACTTCACCTTTTTATTGTGCTTACTTTGTGCCCGATACTTGCCTTGCCTCCTGCACCTCGGTCCACCGCGGGGCTCCCCGATTGATGAGGAGGGTGCAGGCAGATAGTCTGTTTCTTGTGGCTGTTTGGGGGCGGAGCGCCGCGATTAGCGCCGTGCTCTCAGCATATATCTGCCACATGACTCCACCATCGCGCAGAGGACGCGCGCAGCGGGCGCGCCTAAGGCAAGCCCGTCTGCGCCCGTCCGCGGTCGGCCGGGGCCAGGGGCCATGCACTATGCCCGCACTACACGCTACTCTGCATCAGAGCTAAACTCCCTCCAGGGACTATGGGCTATTGACCCTGACACTATTAGCACCTTAGACAAACTGGGGATTTTGTCCCACAAGGACGCCGCTGATAGATTTCCCATTAATCCACCCGATCAAGAGCCATCAATATCATCCAAGGACATGAAACCCAAAACAACGACCTCCCCTATCTGCTCAGGACAGGATAAGCTGTCCATTTACTACCTTAACACTCGCTCGATGGTCAAGCACCAATTAGAGATCTTTTATCTCTTAGACACCATCAAACCCGACATGCTTATCCTGTCAGAAACCTGGCTAACAGCCGAATCCAGCCCTGACATCTTAGCAACAATCCCAGACAACTACTACATTCTCCAGACCAACAGGCTGGAGAAGAAAGCGGGGGGAGCGGTCGCGGCCATAATATCACAGTCACATAAATTCACCTCTTTAACCACACTGGCCATACCTTCTCTCTTTAAGTTCGAATCTAATCTCTCCTTGTTTATCTGCGCGCTCTTCTACAGGCCCCCACTCTATATGCCCACATTTTCGCAGTCATTTGGTAACACGATTGCGGAGCTGGTCATAAATCACGCCAGAGTGTTGATCATCGGCGACTTTAACTACTGGCCACATGATGTGCGGGAAATCCCATGTTCGGCTGAATTTACCGAATTGTTAACAGGTATGAACTACTCCCAGCATATTAAGGTGGCTACACATATAAAAGGACACATCCTTGATCAGATCTGGACATCCAATTTTGAGATAACTGACCTTCAAATCCTCCCCTGCACATGGACCGACCACCACTCTATTTCCTTCTCCATTCCCTTTACACCCCCCCACCAAAGCCCCTTCCTCAGACACCACCATGGCCAGAAACTGGAGCCGGATTGACTCCACTGCACTCTGTGCCGTTTTAGCTACCTCCATGCTTCATACCCCTATGCTCACCGGCCACTCGGCCTCCCCTCACATTCAGGCGGAAAATATCAACGCCTAGCTGGCCTCGGCTAGGGACAGTTTAGCCCCCCTGAAAAAGATCAGAAACAAGAGGCCTCATGACGCCCAACGATGGTTTACCAACGACCTGAAGGAAAAAAAACTAGCCCTACATCAATTTGAACGTAAGTGGAGACAGGACTACTGCCCTATGAAAAAGGCAACCTTCACAATGGTCCTGAAAGACTATAAAAATGCCATCCTCAAAACCAAATATGAATACTTCTCAAATTTTTAGAATCCACGAACAAAGCTAAAGACATTTTCTCCATTGTGGATGAACTCGTCAAACCTGACCGTGTCACTGTTAAACCCACCCCCTCACAACTCCTATGCGACTCCCTTAATACATACTTTACTGATAAAATCGCCATCATCAAAGCCAGCATTCCCAAGGCCACCCTACTTCCAGACTCTGGCTGCTTACACCTTAATCCCCATCACCTTGATCAAATACCACCTATCACTCAGGAGGTCTTTTTCTCCCTACTCAAAAAGGTCCGCTCTGGCTTCCCTAAAGACAGCTGTCCCCCTCACATCGCTTGGGAAGCCTTTCTCCACTTCCCCGAACCCCCCATATCGCTCCTTAACAACTCCCTCACTGAGGGTATTTTCCCCAACCTCTTTAAGAGTGCAGAAGTTGTGCCTATCCTGAAAAAAACAGGCTCTGGCCCTCTAACACTCATTAACTTCCTCCCCGTATCGCTACTGCCTTTCCTGGGCAAAATCCTGGAGGCCAATGTCGCCAACTGCCTGAGCACTTTTGTAGAGCGCACCCACTACCTAGACTCACATCAAGCGGGCTTCAGTCCCGAACATTCAACTGAGTCTATTGTCCTGGCAGTCCTCGACGAACTCAGGAAGGGGGCAGATCACAACATGTCGCAGGCCCTAGTTCTGCTGGATCTGTCGGCGGCTTTCAACACCGTCGACCACGACTTACTAGTCGACCGGGTCAAAAGTGCCGGGATCCGGGGCCTCCCACTAGAGTGGATCTCCTCTTTCCTTAGCGACCGCAATCAAGCGGTCCGCCTTGCCAATTTCACCTCAGAGAAGAGAAGATTGTCCTGTGGAGTCCCACAGGGCTCCTCTCTCTCCCCTCTCCTCTTCAATTTGTACATCTTTCTCCTGATCTTGGCCATCCGTAAGAGAGAAGTCATCACTTTTAACTACGATGACGACCTCCAGCTAGTCTTCACCATCGACTCATCTCCCTCTTCAATGGGGAACTTTTAATCCATCATGAATTTTATCAGCAACTGGATGAACTTAAATCAGCTCAAGCTCAATCCCGATAAAACCGAGCTAGTTCTCACCGGGGCCTCAGCCAACCCTTGGAATTCCAACTTTTGGCCCCAATCACTAGGATGTCCACCCTCCCCAATCAGCTCGGTTAAGAGTCTAGGGATCATAATCAGCAGTGATCTTACCATGAAGGCTCAGATAAACTCAGTGGTCTCTGCCTTCTTCTTCCACTTGCGAAGAATTAGAAAAATTAGCAGATTTCTATCCACAGAGGCGCTGATCCAAGTCATTCTTGCCCTTGTTATGTCACGTATTGACTACGCCAATTCTCTGTATTCCGGCATTCCAGCCTACCAATCACGCCGGTTACAACTGGTGCAGAACCAAGCCATAAGGCTTGTTTATGGCCAGCCTAAATCCCACCACGTGAAACCATTGCTTTAAAAGTCTCCACTGGCTTCCCGTGACTCAACGCTGTCTCTTTAAACTTGTCTGCACGATCTACAAAGCCCTTTCATCCCACGGACCAGTCTTCATCGCCACCAAAATACAGCGATATGTCCCCTCACGTGAGATTCGCTCCTCCAATATGAACCTACTGACCCCCTGCCCATTCAAAAGGAAAAAACACGGCGGTCTAAGATTCTCGACTCTAGCTCCACAATTCCGGAACTCCCTCCCTCCTGTACTTCGTCTAACCCCCTCTTATTCTAAGTTCAGGAAATCTCTTAAAACATGGCTCTTTGTCCTGGCCAACAATTAATTATTTCTCACTGTGACTGTCTTGCATTCGTCTCTGCTTAGCACCAAGAAACCGCTGGTGAACGTGCGCTTTAGAAATTATTTTAACATAACATAACATAAGAAATTATTTTTAACAATATCCTCTACCAAATGAAATAATGTCTCTAGATCAGTACGAATACATAATTTACACTGACAGATCTGCTCAGCCGGCCATTGGAAGTAAACAACAATACAGCGCTGCATGTGCAATTGTAAAAGGTTGTATGCAGGACGGCAAGTTCAATCCAAGCTGTACAAAAACACAGTCTCTAGGTGACTGCACGGCACAGGGAGCAGAATTAAAAGCTCTATAACTGGCACTGATAAATACGGATCGAGAATTCCCCATACTAATTGTGTGCAATTTTTTTTACTGTGTCCAGTCATACAATTAATATCTTCACTATTGGGGGCAAAATGGGTTGAAAGACTCAAAAGGTGGCACAATTAAGCATAAAATGCTATGGGAACAGGTAGCTGAGTTGAAAAACACACTACCAAGAGCTCACGTGATACACACACTGAGTCATCAACGTGATGGCGTTCACGTTGAAGGGAATTAATTGGCTGATGAAGCCGCAAAGGGGGTGGTACGATCTGCTTCTGTAGCTGCAATCACTTGTTCAAAAACGAGAATAGACGGACAGATAATGGTAGCTGTCATTGCTTCATGCAAAGACAATAAGGCATTGCCGAAAGGTTTTCCACTCAAGTACTCCTACAAGTGAGATGCAAATAACGTTCCATTTGCTCAGATTCCAGGAGTGAGGGTTAGGGTGATACCGAACATGGATCACAGATTGGGCTTAATATTAGCTGCCCACGAGGGTCTGGGTTCTGCACAAGCAGGAGTAACAGCGGCAGTTTGTTTACTGAAACAACGCTATTGGTGGCCAGGGTTAACAAAGCAGACCAAAGATTATGTCTTGAAGTGCGACATCTGTCAACAGATGAAGGGCTCCACCATAACACGTCCAGCGCAGACATCATTGCTAATGTCAGACAGACCACTCACATGTGTCTATTTGGACCACTGCGGCCCCTTACAATCTGACGGGGCTTACAAGTACATCATGGTTGCAGTGGATTCCTGCTCAAGATTCCTATGGGTATGACCCCAGCGCTCGGCTGACACTCAAACTGTTATCAAAGATTTGCAAGTCATTACTGGGACATACGCAGTTGGCACATTACATTCCGACCGTGGCCCTGCGTTTAGCTCTCGGACTTACAAAGAAGCCATGGGAAGTTTGGGTGTTATGCTCCAAGATACTTTTCTTTCTCTTCTGGATAGGCTTAGTGACTGTTTTCTGCGTACTTATTAATAGAACTTATCTTCGCCAAAGCTCTAAAGCATGAAAAGTGAACTTGATCCTGAAACCTCATGTTTCATCACATCGTGAAAAAAGAGACTTGTCATCAGTGAACATTACAGCAGTTCCTATACCTGATGGTATAGTATGGGACAAGGTTGATTATGATATATTTGGCCCGACAGAACTTTTAAAAATAAGTCATTTATTTTAAATTTCCTTAAATTATATAATTACATCCAGTACATTTTCCGATGATTGGGATTTTGAACAATCTGCTGCATTTTCTAGCAATTAAATGTTAGAAAGTACATCAGATTTTAACACCATGTATTGTTATCAACATTATGGTTATCAATTGCTCCATAAAATCCACTACCCCTATGAATGTTTTCACATATCACCAATGGGAACATTTCCCTACACCACCGAAAAGTAGTTTAGAATCTTTTGCACAGACATTTCCTTCTTTTTCAGGGTTTAATATTTCTGACCCGACCTCATTTTACTATAAGGTTGCACCGACCTCCACACAGAAAAATATGCTAACACCAAACAGATTTACTCTGTTTCCTTCTTCCTTCATTACCCAACTGTCTGAACAGGGTTTCGACTTATGGAAGGACACTCTAGACTTAAAATCAGTCTACGGTTCTAGAGACTGGCAAGTCTAGGGTACAGAAGCACTATTTAGAGCATGCCTCATTCCTCAGCAGATGATATTTCTGAATGATACTGTGCAACAGACTTCCTGTCTTGGAATAGCCAAGAAAAATGATTTGAACACTCCTCGGACTCCAACACCATCACATATCGAGGAAAAGTTTACATCACAAGAAGGGGCTACAATAGATGACATTTTACAATACAATAGATCAGACCCCAATTGGAAGGGATGGTTGGTTTGGCCCACAGACACAAACAGATGTCAGGGAAGATTCAGGGGTACCACCGAAGGGTTTAGTATCCATAGGCCAGATCCACACTATGTATATAGAGAACATCCAGGGGTGGTGACATCATACAGTGTTGGGAAGTTATGCCTCGATCGGCTAAAAAACTCAACACTACCCCAGGTGAAACAGCACTTATCACTACTAACAGGGGATGTGGACCTTTGGGATTTTTTATTAGGTCCCAGAAAGCCACGTCAGAAACTTTTCTATTATGCTGTCTATAACTAAATTTGGAAAATCTCCCAACAAGAAGCAGCAGAGAGACTACGAGAAACAGATAGGATCAATTTAGAGAAGGCGTTAGCCGTAGTTGACAATGGTATGACTACATTAACATCCAGGATTTATTCACTTGGCAACATTGTATTTTCTGCAATTGATGTACTAGAACAAGATGTGTCCATACTACAGCATGGGCAATGGTAATTACGTTCTATTATGATATTGAGCTGAACGCTGCAATCATTGCAGGCAGGTTATGTGCCTTGGCGTTTTATCAACAGTACGTCACTGTTTTCTGCATACAATCTAACGGAAAAACAGAAGAAAATGGCACAGAGGGAGCAAAATATACAATGCTAAATATTGAAAAACTGGACCGGAGACCTTTTACTGTGGCAGAAACACCATCCATAGAGTGGTTGATCCATGGCCATATAACAGTACCGGTCACAATTTTCCAGTTTCAGTACTGCCTAGAACAACAACAGGCAGGCAGATATGAAGAAATGGGTAGAGAATTCATCAAGGAATCTTGGGAATTACCATACAGATTTTGATGCAGGAGTGGGGATCTAGAAGTGTTTCTAAGCGGTACAAACTGTGAGAACGCTATAAGCGGATCTCTCATATGCCAGGATACTATGCTGCACGGGGCCTGCAATAGTTCAGTAGAGAACCTATCCTGTCATTTGAGGGGTACCCGGCAGCCGTGATTACCCCAGTATTCAGGCTACTTTCAAATGGGAGTTACTTGATGCTGAACGATCAAGGTTGTTGTGGGATGCTTCCGGGCATGGCATATCTTGTCACCGTGAGCTCCAGGGTTACTTGCTGTATGCAAGTATTGTTTCCACCGACACACACAGTCAGGGAGGCGCAGCTATGGCCTTCATTGAATGTTTCCTTTATACAGTTTGATACTCTGAGCAGTATGAAAGCCATGCTTATACAGTAAACCGTGCCCTTAACCTCCGCCCGGTAGACTTTTGATCTCCAAATAGCAAGGTCTTCGGCTGAGATACAGGCACTCATACGTATGAATTGCCCCTTCCATTTCACAGAAATGGTAAATCGGATCTTTAACATGTCAGATACAACGGGTATAGTCCACCTATTTAAGATCATAGGTTTGGGACTGTTAAGCACCTTTCAGACGATCTTCGGATTCATACCAAACTTTATACACTCCGTATTCGGAAGCATTTTTGGAGGACTTCTGCTGATCCTGTTTCTAATAGCAGGTATCCTGGTTGTAATTATTCTGCTATGCAAGGACGTCCCAGTCAACAAGGAGATTGAAAAAGCACTCCTGGAACATAAATACCGTGATCGCATGGTACAACATCTGGGCACACCTCACATGCGGGAACAAAGTGCCTCTTGTTCCTGTCATTTAGACCAGTCTAGATGGACTGCATCTTACCTGTTCTCTGATGCCTGTTCTGCGGAGAAGAATGCGTTTTGGATCTCTGTCTGACACTTCCATCAGTTGCACAACCGGACGTTGATGCATTACTGGACCTAATAACGGCCCATGTTCTACAGTGTCCCCAGCGTATTCCTATGTTGATGACAGGATTCTTAGAGCCACCACAGGAAGTCTCTGCTCCTGTTGGATCGGATACCATCCCCTCCACTAACACCCAGGCCTTGAATGGGTCACAGGCTACACCAGCATCGGCTGCAGGCAGTACAGAAGATCATCTGTGCTCAATTGACGTAATCTACGAGTGGTTACAGGGATCGTCGTCTGTGAAGGCAGGCAACAGCAATGTTGTGTCTACCAGCCAGGACACATAAACATTTGGCTCATCGTGTGCTGGGAGAATTTCACTTTTTCTTTTAAAACAACTCAAAACAGAGTTTCAAAAACAATTGACTCTTTTTATGACCTGCATGGCTTTACGATACGTGCAGTTGTTCGAACTACATATATGGACACAATAGAGCTGTTGCTTGAGTGACTATTTTAGTTTTTAGCATTTAGAGTTTATTTACAATTTTTTAGCAACACTATGTTTTTACTGTAGTTATTTGCGTACCAGTGCCTAGGCAGCCTAGTAGTACATTAGAATTTAATTATGTTGTTCATTCAGATGAGGAGTGGGTGTTACATTCCATATAGGTACCCCAATATAGGTCTGGGTAACATCCGAACCCTTCACCTATATTCGTCCCTACATTTCATACATAACCGGCTCCTAGGTCTGACCCTTTACCTAGTTACAGTACTGCTTACAGAACGTGGGGTTTTCCCTGAATGATAGCCTCATACATTATGGATGAGTAATCTTGGATTATTGGATACTCAGCAGGAATACCTTCTTCTGCATAATAGCTATGTAGAAGGTTCATTCCCGACGTCATCCTAAGTCCAACAAAGGCAGAGCAAGGTAGAACCCCTGGGGATACATTTGGGCATATAAACTTTTTCTTTCCTAATGCTTCTAATCATTTATATCTGTTTCTGTCGACAGACATATATATGCATATACCTATTTTACCTACTGGTGGTTACCAGTAGGTAGTTATAATTAGGACTTAGGGGGTCATTAGGATGGTGGTAGGAGTGCCACCTCCAGCCATGCGGTGCCTGTCCTTCCGCCATCGGACCTCAATTTTCCCACCGCCGAATTAGGATGGCGGTGAGAATCCCATTCAGTCCGCGGAGGACGGAAAGACCGTCCGCCACTGGCCCGCCAGAAGCAATCAGTCTGATTGCCTGGTGGACGGACAAGGGAGCATAAAATGGTGGTGGTGTCTAGCAGGCACCGTCCACCAAATTATGTTGGTGGAGTTTGCAGGCCTTTCCATGGCGGCGATGCCGCCATGTAAAGGCTGGTGGAGAATTGTTTCGGGAGCCTGTTGCGGGCCCCCCTAGTGTTGGGGGACATGTGGGTGCACTGGGAGGTACCCATGGTACCCCCCAACATTTCACTGCACCAAGTGGCAGGCACCGTGTGGTGCCTGTCACGTAGTGCAGTGGAATGCACAACATGGCTTTTTCGCTTTGCAGCGGATGCTGCTGTAACCAGCATCCACCGCAATGTTAAAAAGCTAAATGCGACCGCCATAGTGGCGGTCGCATCCCAATTTGGTATGCAGGACCGCCGCATGTATTGAGGATGGTCCCGGTTTAGCACAGGATGGCGGACCATCCTAATGACCCCCTTAGTTTCCATAGGAAGAGCGTTTTTTCATTTGTCAGTAACTTTGGCTTAATTCGCGAAATTTTCAAAACAAAAATGACGCTCGCTTCAACTGCTTTTTTCAAAGTTTCATGGGGATCCATTAAGCGGGGGTTGGCAAATTTGTATATAAAGGGACGCGGATCCTCCGAGGATCCAACAGTCCCCATGCTCAAATCTGATTGGCTGACAACACTTTGAACCATGAAGTGTTGGCAGCCAGCTTGGGACTCGACTTCAGCCGAATACCACAAAAAAGTTTTAAAAAAAGAAAAGGGGGCAGGGTAGGAATACTCTGTCCCCCTAGATGTGGTGATGGGGTCCTAGAGGAACCCCACCTCGGCATAAAAAAAGTATATTTTGTTTACATTTTTGGTGGAAGTCTTGTGAATGGCTGTGTGAGGGGCTGTGTGGGAGTGGGTTTTTGAGGTTCTGTGGGGGTGTGAGAGGGTATGTTAGTGGGTCTGTGGATGATGTCATCAGTGATGTCCCTGACCATGTCATGAGTGATGTAATATGTGAGGTCATAAGAAGTGCATTGCAGGGGCTAAATTTATAGTTAGCTCAGGTAACCATAACTGCTGAATTTCACTGGTTTTGTACAAATGAGATCTGAGCCTAACTATAATGTCCCCGACACCTTTGTTTTTTTCAGTGAATATATAGATCTGATCAAATTCTTTTTTTAAATAATAATTTAACATTTTACTTAAAATAATGATAATTGCAAGCAAATGCACATGATTGCAGGTATAAAGTAGGTATTTTAGACCACTCTATTTTGGTAGTCGACATTGTTGTACTTTATATTATGCATTGTATGCATTTAGACTTTATATTTTGCTTGTTGATATTTCAACAACAATTTTGTTTGTACCAAAGTATTTTTGTAGTCAATATTCTGTCATATAACTGTTCTTTAAAAGGGTGTGCCTTGAGCTATTTCTAAATTGAAATAGGGTTTAAGAAAGGGAATCTCCACAATCAATATCTAAATATCCATGAGTTATTATGATTTTCTGTAAGGCTAACAAGTGATGCTATGTTCATCACAGTATTGTATTTGTGACAATGAACAATTATAGTCAATTAATTGTTTGGACAATAACAGTTGTGATGATTTCAAGGCTTAAGAAGTCTATTTTCCTATGTTTATCACAGTGAAGACAAATGCTTGTATCTAGAGGGATAAGACATGAAATGGGATTTCTTAAGAGTGTTACAGTGGTTTGTAATGAGTACAATGTAAGTACAAAAATGTTGTATGTCAGTATCCTTGGTATTTTTGATTCATCCTTTTGGAGTAGGCACACAAAAAGGTATGTTATGATGCATATTTTCAATTTACACTTGCAGATTGTGTGATCCCTAGCGCCAAGGAGTCTATGGTGAACGTGCGCTCTATAAATTGGTTATAACATAACATAAAATTGTGTGAAATGACAGATTCATTTATCATGAATAGAAATATTATAAGTGCCCCTACAAGATAGAACCTCCCCTCTTGAAGACATATTAGGCAGTTTTCTAGTTTTGTAACCATAAACACCTGAGTATAGCAGCACTAATCCCTGATGATCTTGCATGTAAAGTCACATTTTGGCGATCAGGATCACATCTTAACATAAAACTAGTCCACTGCTGACCTATGCACATGGCTGAGTAGTGGTGTTATGTTGATGCACCTATGAAGGCTAGTCACCTAGAGGCAATTTACCACACGCTCTGAGAGATGCAGCGGCCATTTTACAAAAGGACGACAGAGACCAAATGGGTGAACAGTAGGTTACAGGTTGAAGGGACATTGTGCATGAGGAAAGGAGATAACTTTTTTGAACGAACTAGGTTTTGTGTGCATGGCACGAGGAATTATATTTGTTAGAAACTGCACTTCTTGGGTCTCTATAGATACAGCTAACTATCTGGTAAGGCAACACTATGGAGAAGTTGGAATATAATTCAAATTAAACGACTCATGTAACTAAATTTTGATAATACCAAGAAAAGGCAAAGGAGAAGGAGAGAGGTCTACAAATCTGTATATGCATATTATGTCTCTGGTTTTTCTTTTTAAGACAAGCCTCTTATTCTGGACCGCATCTTTGTCAGTATATAAAGAAAGGTGTGTTGTAGTTTCTACTTCAAATTCTAAAGGTGTTTGAAGAAGGTATAAATATAATCTTGATCTCAAATGATTATACCTTTTTGACACTAAATAATGGGTGAGTGAGGGCGCACTAAAATACACATAAAAAAATGTTAAGCGTCACAAATGATAGAAAGTGGTCCTCCAGATTGGTATCAGTGTACAACACCGACTGGCCCGCACTTTTAAATGTAATCAAAAAGGTGTTGAGGAGTTAAAAATGAATATTCCTCTGCCACCGTGTTGTTGGTAGCACACATAACTTTTAAGAACTCTCGGCAACCTGGAAGAAAAAACTATTGGCTGAGGTTGGGTTTCCTTATAGTCCCAGACAAGGAACTTTGAGACATCTTGGGATCCATCCTCTTTTCAGGTCGAGCCTAGGCAGCACGCATGTGCCGTCTAACAGACATGCTGTATTCAGCCCGCCCATTGCCTTTTCCTTCATCTCTTCTATTGGCCATCAAAAATACTTGCTTGCTGTTAGCTAATCCTTCTTCTTTGTCCCGCCCTTTTGTCCTTTGTTTACTTCCACAGTGCACACCGCCCATTTACTGATCTCTAAGCATTTGTCTTTATGTGTTGGTTTTGGGGGCTCTTTTTAGGTCGAGGGACCGTCCGGTCTGCCGAAGGCAGAACCGGAAGTCCGGAGATTTGATGATTCTTAGAGTGGCTATTTAGCCCGCCTCTCTTTTTGCTTCTCCTCCATTGGCTGGCTTCCTAAACGGAGGCCAGCCATTGGAGGAGAGAGCCGTCCCTCCAAATAGGCTCCGTCTTTTTCAGATTCGGGGGCGTGTTCCCTGCTCTTCTTTCCACTTTTTAGCCACGCCCCCGAATCTGAAAACCGCCGCTGCGTTTCTCCGAGGCATTTCTGCTTCGCCTCGGAGAAAGGCAGTGGTGTGCTTGTTAAATAATGAGCCACGTTTAACATAATTGCCCATGCTTTAATCCAGGGAAGTCAGTGTCGTGTGTGAAGGAAGACATCACATGCCGTGTGTGTGGGAATGTAAAAGCGACTCCGTATTTTAATCGTGACAGAGTTCGTAGCCTGTGACCCCGGATGCGAACTTAATCACGTTTTTGCATTTTCTCTTGCCCGGTGCTCTTTCTGTCTTCCTGGTGCGCCACGCATAGCAATGTTGTTTCAAACAACCCGTGACAGGGTGTGACAAAACAAACAAAGGCACCCCCCTCTTGTCACCTCCACAGCCAGTGTTGGGACCGGGCGCTGCATGGCCGGCCTGCACCCCCTCTGAGAGGTGATTTGAGAGGGCCCGCCATCGCACAACAGAGCATCATTAAATACTGTCAAGAACCACAATGGAAGGTGTTTTTCATGTCATGCGAGCTATAACCTTTCTGATAAAACCGTAATGCATATGGTTAGCCGCTCCAGTCTTCCCTGTCAGTGAGTGAGAGTTTAGCAGGCCGACGTGTTTATACTCGCTGAGAGGGAGCCTCGGTGACCAACACAAGTTCCTGCAGAGGTTGGGGTTGAAAGGCCTTCCTGTCAGACCCCGAGTAAGGATATCGCCTGGTAGGCAAGAAACGTGTTCATGTCTCTGAAACCGGAACATTATTCGACTTGAACTAAAGCCCCTTTTCTGGGAGCGTGCAGCCGTTGCTGTTCCAGCTCCTGGTGCCAACACCCAGGAGGTGTGAAGTAACATATTACGCACAGGGCCCTCGCCCTAGAGAAGTTAATAGCTGAACTGGGGTTAAAGTCAAGCACGTGGCTGACATGATGCTGAGTATGTCGGTCCAGAGTCCGAGCACGGCCAGGAAGTGATCTGAAGGGCTGTGTTTAAGCAAGGCAGACACTCAGTATTTTTGTTTTGTGCAACCCAGATTGCATAGTCACGCGTGGAGAACGCCAACTTCAATCGCCTGAATACAGAGACATGGTCTGTTGAAGGTCATTTAACTTCTATGACATTGAAGTTTCTGCTTCACTGTCATTGGAGGGTGACGTGTTTGCTTGTTGTGGGTTATTTTATTATTCACCTTCAGAATGCCATTGTAGAGTGCCCAGCTTGCCAGTTATTCGATGATGCTTCTGTACTTTTTCGATGCAGTGTACTTTGATGCAGGCTGCAAGTTATTTTGCGGTGCGCCTATTTACTGTCTTTGTAGGGGGTCCTGCTTGCTGCAGTTCTATTATGAAGCGCATTTACAGTGTTATTGTACTGTGTTCTGCTTGCTGGCTATGAGTTGTCTGGTGATGTGCTTTTACAGTGTATTGCAGGGTGCTGTGTGGTTTATTTTATGATTCTTCGATTCCTATGTATGGCAGGGTGCTCTACTTGTGGGTTATTTTATAATGCATCTGGAGTATGTCATTCTTGTGCTTGCTGTCTGTTTGTTCTTTTATGATGTACCTGTACATTGTCATAGCAGAGAGCTCTGTTTACTGGCTTTCTTATGATTTGTCTATGATGTAACTGTGCACTGCGCATTGCTAGCTTGTTGTAAGTTCTTTTTTAATACACCTATTTACTTTAGTTGGAGGTTCCTCTGGTCGTGCGTTATTTTATGACGCATCTTTATACCGTTCTTACAGGTTGATGTGACTGCCTGTTGTATGTAGTTTTTCAGTTTTTAGGTCGAGGGACCGTCCGGTCTGCCGAAGGCAGAACCGGAAGTCCGGAGATCTTATGTTTCTGAGAGTGGCTATTTAGCCCGCCTCTCTTTTTGCCTCTCCTCCATTGGCTGGCTTCCTAAACGGAGGCCAGCCATTGGAGGAGAGAGCCGTCCCTCCAAATAGGCTCCGTCTTTTTCAGATTCAGGGGCGTGTTCCGTGCTCTTCTGTCCACTTTTTAGCCACGCCCTTTTTTAGGCGTGTTTTTCTCTCCTCCAGCCAATGGCAAGAGGAGAGAAAAAGAAACACGCCCCCGAATCTGAAACCGCCGCTGCGTTTCTCCGAGGCATTTCTGCTTCGCCTCGGAGAAAGGCGGTGGTGTGCGTGTTAAAGATTGGGTTTCTAGCAGGTGAGCTTCCGCATTCTATGATCGCCTATTGCCGCCAAATAACGAAGCTTGTCCAGCCAGGTAATGTGGGTGGATGTGTATAGGGGCAGGGGGTGATGCATGCCGTTTTGTATGCAGCCTTGGCTTCATTGGGAAAACAGTGAAGTGTTACCACAATCGGTGAAACATGGTGATTCCTTTTGGTCCCTGAGACGAAAAGTGCTGCCGCCTGTAGGCTTGCTTTTAGCAGAGTGAAGTGAATCTTGCAAAGAGCAGTCAGGAGAGGGTTACAATAGTGGATATCACCAGAGTGCACACTGTCATGCTGATTGGAGCTCACCCTACTGCTGTTACGGTATCGGGAATAGTCCCTGCTCCCACTCACTCACACGCCCCGAGCCCGGAGGAGCACCCGGTGCCCTGGTGAAGACGCTTCCACCGTTTCCTACACTACTGCGTCCTGGCTTCTGATTGGATGGATTACAACGTCCCAGCCAATCATGTGCGACGCTCGTTGAAAGGACGTTACAGATCACTTTGCGTCCCAAGCCTCGTTTGGGGGTTACAGTCTGTTCTCATACGTTTGTAAACAACTTACGCGGGGGGATACCTGAACAATTGATTCAAAGTACAACTGGGCGACTATCGTAGCCACAATAACAACACATATGTTATTAAAAGGTACATTAATTATAACATGTACTTTTACTTTAAATGCAATGTTTTGTTATCCATGCATTATGCATATTTTGTAATACCAGCTAAGGTTTCCGAAGGTCATTTGGGTAACCTATGCAATAGACTGTGGGCATTTTATTTACGGTGCACATTTTTTGTTCCTTCTATTGCATTTTATTTTTTTCAAGATGGCAACCTTATATACCAAAAGCAGACGCCATCACTCTGTACCGTTGCTAGGCGCTTGAAGGAGGCGGCGCCCCCAGGGTCGGAGACACAGCCCACTCCACGCACCCCCGCCTCCCCCGCCTCTATCTCTCCTTGCGCATCCTCCCCCCTGCCTCGCCTCTGGTGTCCCAGCTCCAACGCAACAAACAGCCGCTGGGGCACAAAAACACCCCCCACCCCGCCTCAGTTAAAACACGGCGGCACGCTACAATCACTCTCTATCTCACTACCTCCCTCTTTCTGTTTCACTAACTCACTTTCACTCTCTCTTTCACTACCTCTCTCTCTATCTCACTACATCACAACATCACTCTATGCTTATATATCACTACCTCACAACATCCCTCTCCCTCACTACCTCACTCTTTCACTACCTCACTCTCTCTATCTCACTACCTCACTCTCTATCTACCTCACTCTCTATCTCACTACCTCACTCTCTATCTACCTCACTCTCTCTCACTACCTCACTCTCTATTTCAATACCTCACTCTCTCTCTCTATCTCACTACCTCACTCTCTCTCTGCTAATGCAATAGGTATCACATATGCAAAAAAAAACTAATGCCAATAGAAATGACAATGCCATTTATTTAGGGATACAAAAATGATAAAAAAATAATGAGCAATACCAATAGCTCTACCCATAATATTGCCGAGACCATTGCATTGTAAATGCTTGTTTTTAATGGTTTCCTGCTTGTGTCTTATTTTAATGGTTTCCTGCTTGTGTATTGCTTCGGCACTTAATCTCCCCATGTGGTTCCGTCACCACACCACCGCCTCTCACCCGTTGATGCTTGCCTATTAAACCCTTCATCCCCCCATCCTGCTTTAACCATTTTTTCTCAGTGAGTGCTTGTTTTTTTACAACCTTGGCCTTCTTTTTCTTTTCTCTGTCAGATTCGAATTGGTTATTTTTTATAGCTAAACATGAGCCTCTATTTTCTCTTTTCTTTCATCACTGTTTTGTTTTCTGTGATGCATTTGGGAGTAATAAACCCCTTTAAGTGAACGGTGGTACGCCCATCGGTAGTCATTTCGCTCTTTTTGTGTTGTATGTATATATCGTGCTAGATGCCCCGCCTTTAAAGGATGTCTTAGTACATTACTAACTTAGTAACGGTTTCGCAGGTTTCCTTTCATTTACGGGACCTTTGGAGTGCATTCTATGTGGCAGGTCCTCTATTTAAAAATATGTGGATATTTGAAAACTATAAAACATATACATTTCTCTTGTGTTGTAGATCTCCTTTCCTTTAAGAACAGTTGGTGCTCCTCCCCTTTTTGGAGAATGCATGCATGCACTCCCGTTAGTGGGATGTTGTGATTCTTCTCCCCTTTAAGGAATGTTTGTTTGACGTCAGCACAAACGCGTCGAGCCTAGCCTGAGAGCCAGGCACCAGAGCCATGCCGTACGATACCCTGGTGGGGTTTTGGTCTAGGACTGCTCCTCCTGCCTAGATAGCTAAACTTCCACATTAGGTCAGCAGTCCCCAGCCCACATACGGCGCTGTCTGCATATCACCTATTTTTCCTTTACAACATGGCAGTGATTTGTGTACAAAGAAGCCTGCATGGTGCGGCTGGAGGTCTCTTGACCCTAATCTCACGTGCTCTCTGGCATTGCTTGCTCTTTACTGGTGCGACGACGTCAGAAAAGGTTCTGGTGGGTTATTTCTTATTTGACCGGCTCTTTCACACAATGCCTCCTAACTTCCGTGTGTGGGTAACTAGTGGCATTTTGCGCAGCAGCATTGTATTAGGCAGTCTCTCGCTTTTACCTACAAAGCGTTTCCCAAGTATCCAGCTGTAAAGTTGCTCAGTAATCACACGAGGCACGTTGTTGGGTTACCGCTATATTTATTTAGCATTCTAATGAGCATGTACCGAGGAGCGTCGGCCGGCACTCTCTCCTCATCTCCCGGCGCGCTAATCTGCGCGCGCACCCCGGCGCCAACGGGGCCGCCTGCGTCACGTCAACGTGACGTGAACAACTAGACCGCTACATATCTCCCCCTTTTACCAAACCAAAAATCAGTCACTTACAGTTCGCAGGTTAGTTCGAAGTCTTGGAACCTGGAAGGCCTTACAACTTGTCTTCCACTCCTGGTCACCTTACCAATGTTCCCTCGAGCCCTTTGGCTCTGCGTTTCCTCGATTTCTGTTCCTCCACTCATCGCTCCTTCGCTGTTCATATTGCCTCTCGGCCCGTCCATCTCTGCCACTGGGGCCTCACCCCTTAACACACCTTCTTGCTCCTTTCCTGCACCTGCTTCTTCCATTAGTTCACTTCCGCCTTCCTTGTTCTCTTCCTCCCCGTCTTCCGTGGCTTCACCTTCCGGATCCCACTGTTCCCATCTCAGTATCTTGTTGCACCGGGCCATGCGGTCCTGCGACCACACGTTCCCATCACTGAGCAGGGCCGCTCGATCATAAACTTCCTTAACCTGCATCGGCTTGCTGTACTTGCTGTCTCCCTTTCTTTGTAGGGTCGCCAGCTTTACTCTCACCCATTCTCCTCTCTCTAAGTGAGTGTCCTTCACATTCCTCCTCTTGTTGTAGTTGTCGGTGTAGGTGGCTTGTGCTCTCTCCAGATTTGCTCTTACTACCGCCGGAGACCATTCGCTGGTCACCACCTTCTCCTTCCAGATTCTGTTGTCGTGCGTGAAGGGTTCACGTCCTCTCAATATTTGAAACGGGCTATACCCCGTGCTTGTGGGCGTTATTCTGTAGGCCCATACCATGTTCTCCAACGCTTTCTTCCAGTCTTTATTACAGGTGATGGCCGCTTGTATGGCCCCCATCACCACTCTGTTAAATCGTTCCACCAGACCGTTGCCTGCCGGATGGTATATGGCCGTGTGCTTTACGGAGATGCCATTTCTTCCCATGAATTGTTTCCATCTTTCCGACGTGAACTGTGGTCCATTGTCACTTAAGATGGACTTGGGAATACCTTCTCGGGTGAATGTTTCCGATAGAAACTCCAGGATGTTCTCCGTGTCCATGGATTCGCTCACCTTTATTTCTGGCCATTTGGAATAACGGTCGATGAGGACACACACGTACTTCTGTATGCTCTGGTCATCCAGCACCGGTCTCAGAATGTCTATTGACAACTCTTCCCACGGGTTTGAGGGAGTGTCGAATTTCCCAAGGGCTGGACGTAGTGGTCTCAATGTTTTGTCGGCCCCTTGACATTGGGGACACTCTCTGACATACCTCTCTGCTCTTACGTCCATACCTGGCCACCAGTAGTTCTGTTTCGATCTGGCTTTGAGTTTCCCTATGCCAAGGTGGCCTTCGTGTAATAAGTCCAGCAGCTTGTTGATAAGATTCGTGGGGGGAATTACTCTGTCTCCCCGGTAGATGAATATGCCCTTGTCTCCTACTGTCAGTTCTTCTTTCACTTCATAAAATGGTTTGAGGTTGGTTTTCACCTTTTTCTTATCAGGCCACCCTTGTGTGATGTGCGCTTTTACTTCCATAAGGTCAGAGTCTTCTTCATAGGCTTCCGTCCACTCTTGTATGCTGATTATCTTCTCTTGGTCCTCTATGAGAGCTACCATCTCTCCTTTGTCCGCTGGGTCTTCTTCTCCCGGCTCCATGGCCGCCGCTCGACTCAAGTAGTCCGCCACTCGGTTCTTGTTTCCAGGGATGTACTCCACATCATATCTGAATTCCAACAGTTTTAAGGACATCTTCGATATCCGGGGTGTGGCGCTGGCGTGCCCGCTCGAAGTTAGTACCTTCACTAACGGCTTGTGGTCCGTCTTGAGCAGGAATCGGGTACCCCATAGGAACTGCCGGAACCTCGTCATGGCCCACACAACCGCCAACATCTCCTTCTCGATGACGCTATACTTGCCTTCCGTATCCGTCAGTGCTCTGGAGGCGAAGCTTATTGTCTCCATGTCCCCTCTTCCTCGGTCTTGCATGAGTACAGCGCCTAACCCCTTGTCGCTGGCGTCGGTGATGAGTATGGTGGCGCCTTGTGGGTCGTACCCCTTGAGCGGTATGGCTTCTAGGATTCCCTTTTTGATGACTTCAAATTCCGCTTGGGCTTCCGGTGTCCACTGGAACACCGTGCTCTCTCTTGTCAGCCTCCTCATGTTGTAGGTCTTGGATGCGAAATGTACCACGAATTTGCTATAGTACTCCGCCATCCCCAGGAACGATCTGACTTCCTCCTTGTTCTTGGGGGGCGGTGCTTCCGCGATGGCTTTCACGTTCCCCGTCTTGGGTGTGATCCCCTGTCGCCCAATTTCATGGCCTAAATAGGTTACCGATTGCAGTCCCAACCGACATTTCGACCATTCTGCCGTGAGGCCTTTGGCTTCCAGTGTTTGTAGTACTTTTTCTAGTTTCCGGTCATGATCTCTCCTATCTCTCCCCATCACTAGGATATCGTCCTGGAAGTACTGTACGTCTTTGCAGTCTCTGAACAATTGGTGCATCATCTTCTGAAAGACGGCTGCCGCCGAGGCTAGCCCGAACGGCATGCGACAAAATCTGTAGCACCCAAACGGGGTGATGAACGATGTCAGGCTTTTGCTGTCCGGGTGTAGAGCTACCTGGTGGTAAGCTGATGTAAGGTCAATGGTGGAGTACCACTGAACTCCTCTGGTTCTTGCCAACATCTCCTCTATCTTGGGAAGGGGAAATTTCTCCACCACTATGTTTTTGTTGAGTTCTCTCAGGTCCACACAGAGCCTGACCTTCCCGTTGGGTTTCATCACGACCACCAAGGGCGCCAGCCATTCGGCGCAGGTAATGGGTTCTATGATGCCCTTCTTCTCCAGATCTTGGAGTTCTGTCTGGACGGCTTCCCTTACTGCAATGGGCACATTCCTCACTTTATGTGCCACTGGTGTGGCTCCGTCCTTGAGCACTATTTTATGTTGAAATTTCTCCATTTTCCCTACAGTGCCCCCAAACACTTTAGGGTAGTTCTTCTTCCATCTGTTCATGTCCGGCCATTCCTCCTGTTCTGTGAGTAGAATTTGTTCCTTCCCTCCTGGGTCGAGTTTTATGCCTAGGTCGCCTTGGTCTAACCATCCTAGGACGGAGGGTCCTTTCTCGGCCACATACAGTTTGCACCGCGCTGATCGGCCTCTGAACTCGAACAGTAGACGTCGGAAGCCCAGCATGGGAATACGATCCCCATTATAGGTAACCGGTCGTATGTCTAGTTTCTCCAGTTCAGGGCCCAACTTGGATTGGAACTGTTCTTCCCACACTGCTCTCTGTATAATGGTAAATGGGGATCCGGTGTCTGCCACTACTGAAATGGTGATGCCGCCCATGGACATCTCTAGGACTGGTTTGGTTGATCTCTTGGCGTCTACGCTCAATACCTGATCGTATATACATAAGACGGTGACCACTTCTTCCTCTGTGGCTTCCTCCAGGTCTTCTGCGCTTTGGTCAACATATTTCACCACTCCTTTCTGTTGTTTCTTCCGACACACCTTCTCGTAGTGACCCATGATACCGCAGTGCAGGCATTTGGCTCGGAATGCCGGGCAACGTCTGTCGTGGGCTTCGTGGGACCAACTTCCACACCTGTAGCACGTTTTCTTGTTCTCACTGTCCGCTTGTTTCCCTTGCCATCTGCTAGTCCCTTTGGCCATGGGTTGTTTGTGTTTCTGGTCCTTGCGGTGGTCTCCCTCCTGTATCCTGTTCACCATGGTTGGGGTGACCGCCTCTTTTTTGGTAGCATCGGCGCACCTCTTCGAGAGTTCTGCCCTCTTCACTATGACCATTACTTCCTTGAGTGTGGTGTCCCCACTCGCCCACAGCTTGTCTTGCACGTTTGCGCTGGTGGTGTGCATGATCACCTGGTCTTTTATGAATTCATCTTCCCACAGTGCGTACTTACACGGGGCTGCTAGCTTTCTCAACGCTGCTACATACTCTTCGATGGATTCCCCCACCTTTTGTTTCCTTTGCTGGAAGTTATATCTATCCACTGAAACACAGATGGTGGGGCGGTATCGTTCATCTAGGGCCTCCACTGCATGCGCATACACATCGTCGTCTGTGTCTTCTCTCTTCGTTGGTACTAGACTCTTGTATATTCTCAGACCTTCTGGGCCCAGATTTAGTAGCAGGATGCGTTTTTTTCTCTGAGGAGTGAACTGCTCTTCGTTTTCGTCCTCCAGGACCCCTATGAAATTGTCTATATATTCCTTCCAGTCCTCCCATTTCATCAGTGGGTCTCCGGGTTTCGTTAGGAATTGCACTGGTGCAATCGCGTACCCTGCCGGGGTACTCATCTTCACTTCCTTGGCGCTCGTTCCGTCGGTGGCTTTGCTCGGGGGGCTGCCTGGGGTGTTGTTGTTGTTCCCTGTGTGCTTGATTCTCTGGGGGCTTTTGTTACTAGACCCCACCTCCTCCTCTTTGGTAGCCAGCGCAGCGCTCCCTGTGCGTGGATTTGAGTGAAGGTGGCGTGTGTGCTCTTGGCCGTTTGTGGGTAGCGTCGTCCCTGTGGCCTATATGCGGCTCGTGTGCTGTACTGTGGCACTGCCACGCTCCTCGGTTGCTCCGTACCTCGGATCGTCCGACGTGGTTGACTAGGACGTTTTCCGTGACTCCCCCCGCTCCAGGCAGGCCTGTCTGGTGTTCCGTTTTGGGCCTGGTGACCTGCTTGCGTGTCTTCCTTCGCCTCGTGGGGGCCACGTGGAGTGTTGCCCTCTCCTGTGCTCCCGCGTCGGTCAGGTCTCTGTCCCGACCTCGTCGCCACTGTAAAGTTGCTCAGTAATCACACGAGGCACGTTGTTGGGTTACCGCTATATTTATTTAGCATTCTAATGAGCATGTACCGAGGAGCGTCGGCCGGCACTCTCTCCTCATCTCCCGGCGCGCTAATCTGCGCGCGCACCCCGGCGCCAACGGGGCCGCCTGCGTCACGTCAACGTGACGTGAACAACTAGACCGCTACACCAGCTGCACTAAAAGGCCTTCCTTTTAACCCTCCCCGTTGTTTTGATTTTTCCAACTCTTTCCCCAACCAGGGAAACATTGCTGGTGCGTAACTTAGTGCTTTATTACTAATGTTTTGGATTCCAGTTAATCGCAAATATTCTTCTGTGGTGTGTTACTTCCTGTTGACTTACTCCCGCATTTTCAGGGATCAGGTTACACCATTTGCAAATTGCACGTGTGAACGACAACCTAGTCTGTAATCCTTTTGTCTGAAATACCCACTTCTTCCCTTTCATGAATTGCACCAGTACATCTCGAGAGAAGCCAGTGTTCTGAGAAGGGCGGGGGAGTGTGTGCTGTGCAGGCGCAGCAGGAAAACACCAGACACACACATCAGTAGTTGGCAGGTCCTACTTGTAAACAGGTAAACTATTTTATTCTGCTTGAATTACACCCTAGATGCATGCTGGGTGTGTCTTTGTGCTGGACGATGTCTCTGTGTCTAGCGCTTGTACACCATAATATCTCTACTCATCGGAGTGAAAGTGTCATCCCTGCATTTGGTTGTGAACTCAGTGCCTTTGGTCATCAGGGACAAAACCAGGGATAGGGTCAGTGCTAACTTTGTAAAAGAAAGAGTGCCTGTGCGTGGAACGCTGCTCAGAAGCCCGCAGCATGAGCTATTCAACGTTGGTGCACCTCATACCAAGGTAAGAAACAGGAAATGTAATAAACAATTACGTAGCCATTGCGAGACCTATTGGCCCCACCGTCAGCTGCTGGGTGGTCATTGCCTCTCTGAACACCTGCCTTACTTTGAGGTTAATAAGATTTCTTTGGGAAGAGCAACCAGTCCCGCTCTCTCTCACTCATCTCTCTCGCTCTCTCACACACTCTTCCCACCTTTCTCCTGTGGTTTACTTCAGGTCTTCGAGCACAGCTTTTTCCTGTGCCTTTTCAAGGTTTCCGTTCCTCAATCCCACGTTCTCTTCATCTTCTTGGGGTGTCTTCTGCTTACACAGGTGCTCCTTATTTATGCGTCTGTCGCATGCTCTCCCTTTCTTTCTCAAACACTCTTTCTGATCCTCTGTCTGGAGTTCATTCAGCACTTTGTGCACAAACTACCTATCCCTCTCTGTCTTCCTATCTATTCTGTGCATGTCTCACCCCTATCTATCCACCATGCACATAATTCCACTACACAAATCCACTCCACATCACAGAATTGCACCCCACACAATTCCACAACGAACAATTCCAATACAAACCACATAATTTCACTCCAAACCACATACATTCAATCCACTCCACTCCAAATCAAAACACATGGGTAAAAGACATTGTCATTTGCATTGCCAATAGTTCTAAGTCTTGCAAATGCAAAAACGTTATTGGCATTGCCAATGCTTGTTTTTCTGTAATATGGTAGGCAGACGCTATGTCGACATACAGGAGTTTATGAAATTAGAGACCCCATCTTGATAGTAGAAAAAAATGTTAGCACTCTAAATTGGGTACAGACTCTTTTTTTATGGAATATTCTATATAGGAATTACAGCAGCCCTGATCACTCTTGGTGATAATATATGACCGTCTCTATGGGATCTGACGATCTAGTTGTTGGCTGGACACCAGGGAAAATACCCATAGTCAAGGGTCTTAATAGAGGCCAGACACTCTCTGGGGTGCTGAGGGCTAGATGCATGATGGGGCTCAGGGAAAACCGACCCAGATTGTCACACAAGATGTTTTAGGAGAGCACAGCTCCATAGTAATCCAAATTCTCAGGTGTGAGAACTAATTAGCACATTGGTGACATTGAAAGGTTCACAACTCTTATTCAAGTAGATACATAAAGTAGATGCATAAAGAACATTGCACTGAATGGATAATATGTACACATTTCCAGGTGGAAATTTTATTATCACAAATCGTGGAGCATATATGTGCTAGCTTTCGTGCTGGTATGTGCAGAGTAGCAGCTGTTGCTGGAGGCCTTCCTCTGAGTTGGGAGATCTTTCTGCATCCTTTTCATCTGTCAGGAGCGGCTCTGCATTAACCTGGGTCTAATGAAAGCCACATTTGGAGTTCTGGTTCTAGTCCCCAACAGGTATCAGTAATTTTTGTGTGAGTGAGTGCGCTACCAGATCCCCTAGATGTGTAAGGCTCACTCATGGTGAGTGAGGCTTGAGGTCTGGAAAACACACACGCACATAAAATGTTAAGGGGTTAGATACGTTATGTTATATAAGTTTATAACGCACACAGCTACTCATGAGTATCCCGGCGCGGTGCCTAGCGGGGGAGGGGCGGAGTACTTTCAGGAGAATAGATGTGTTTTCAATTTCCTCTTGAACACAACTGGGTCTTGAATGGTACGTAGGGCAAGGGGAAGGGCGTTCCAGGCAGCCACCGCCTTCACTGTAAAAGAGCTACCCCCTACTCTCTGAAACTTGAAACGAGGGACCTGAGCATAACAAAGGGACGAGGACCGCAGGGGGCATGCGAGAACATAAAAAGACAAATGCCTCTGCAAGTAAAGAGGACCACAACCATGAAGAGCTCGGTGGGCCAAAGTCAATGATTTAAATTTAACTCTATTCACCATGGGGAGTCAGTGGAGAGAACGCAGCTGTTGACGGACACTGTTCCTAGCCGAAATTCCCAATAAAGGTCTTGCTGCCGTATTTTGAACTACCTGCAACTTCTTCAGCAGGTACCCAGGGATACCAGCGTAAAGGGCATTGGCATAGTCCAGCCGTGACAGAATCAACACACAAGTAACCGTTTTCCTCGCCGCCTGAGGTAGGAGGGGGAAAAATCTTCTGAGAGTTTTAAGCTGGCCAAAGCAGCATCCAGCCAGCTTCTTGATATGCGTTGAGAAGGAAAGACGTTCATCAAACCATACCCCCGTTTTTCGCTGGCTTCCCTGATGAAGTAGGTGATGGACACTCAGGAGGCCAGAGCTGCTCTTGGGGGAAATTTGCCAAATAGCAGGACCTCTGACTTTTCTTCGTTACACTTAAGCTGCGCCTCTGCCAGCCATTTAAAGATGGAAGATAGACAGTGTTGAACCAATAGTACCGAATCCGCATCTGTGTCCCAGGTATACAGCAACTGAGTGTCGTCTGCATAGGCCATCACCTTAGCCCCCAGATCCTCCGCCAAGTAAATCAGCGGACTAACATAGATGTTAAAAAGAAGGGGGCTAAGGGAGGATCCCTGGGGGACACCGTTGTTACCGGCTGAGGGGAGGAGGAGGATGGTGGAATCCAGATCTGCTCAATCTGCCCTTCCAAAAAGGACCGGAACTAGCCCCGCACGGTGCCGACAAACCAATCTTAGCCAGACGTGACAGGAGGAGTGAACGCGGGACCGTATCAAACGCCGCCGAGAGGTCAAGCAGAATTAATGCCGCTCTCCCACCGGCGTCCAAGCACTTCCGGATGGCTTTCGCCACCTCCACCAGCACTGTTTTTGTACTATGGTATGCCCTAAACCCTGATTGGGCAGGGTGTAGAAGCGTCTCCTTTTCCACAAAGTCCGTAAGCTGTTTATTAACCACCTTCTCAGATATTGATAACTTGTCAGCAGCAACAGACATGTGAGGATCTGGCAGAGATGAACACAATGTGGGCGTATATGTGGGAAGACTTTGAGGCGGCACAACTTCTTGGAGCTAAGGAGACAGGTATACAAGAATGTGATAGAGAGAAACTCGGGAGCCTCGGGGGGGGGGGGGGGGGTGGTGAGGAATGGCAATGCTGAGGACAGACAAAAGGCAAGAAGGCTCTCGTGAAGTGGACATTTGGGGGGGGTTTGAGACAGAGGGGCACCCAAGAGTACTTGGGGGAGACCAACATTAGATAAGGGAAGATGCAAATGGAGGGAGATGTGGGTTGGTGGACATTCAGGAGCAGGTTAACGACAGAAGTACAAGGAGGGAAATAAGCCCATGAAACGCTTAGTTGAGAAACACACAAAGGCAAAACTAAGAGTGTTTGGGGGAAATGTGCATGTGGGACTTGCTAGTGAAGATAAAGGCAAGAGAGGTTTTTTCTGAAAGGCAGACACGCTGCTCTTAGCGAGATAGACTCCAGGGTGGCTAAGGAGAGAGACTAACAGTCTCAGTGAGACAGGCATTACAAGAGCTTAGGCACATAGGCGGGTCTGGGGAAGGGAAGCTTCAGGAGAGCTGAGACAAGAGAGAGAAGCCGAGGAGAGCTTTTGCGAGATGGTCACATTCTAGGCAGTGAAGAAAGAGGTGAAATAGCAACGAAGCATTTTTAATGTGTGGTTTTCTGTTCTCTTTTTGCGGTAAGGCCAGTGTGCTGATATTCTCTTTTCTGAGGATGACCTGTATCTCTCTCCAACTTATGTTTATACTCTGTGCTCTGCACTTTTACTTACCTTTACATCTCTTAAGACCACTTGGGCACTATCTTAAAATCTGTCTGTCGTGCCAGCGCAATCAATGATTGATCGACCTTTATGGCTTGTTCTTTTACACCGTTCAGGCGCTCTGAAGCCAGGCTGGGTGGAGTTAGCGCTGTACAAGACAACAAATAAATATATATATATATATATTCAGTGAAAAAACCATAGGTTTCACACGTTATAGTTAGGAATTAGCATTTAAAAAACCTTGCAAATTCACTTAAAAAACCATAGGTTTCACACATGTTATAGTTAGCTGGACATTTCCCTCGTAAAAAACCAATGAAATTCCCCCGTTATAGTTAGTAAAGGGAACTATAACTCACGCGACCGCAATCCACTGCTGATGACGTCAGATATTACATCACTGTATTTATTCACTTATTTACCCATTTTTCTTTCCTTTAACCTTTAGCTATACATATTTAATAAATATTTATTTTACAGAAAGACACATATGTCATCAGTGATGTAATATCTGACGTCATCAGCAGTGGATTGCGGTCGCGTGAGTTATAGTTCCCTTTACTAACTATAACGGGGGAATTTCATTGGTTTTTTACGAGAGAAATGTCCAGCTAACTATAACATGTGTGAAACCTATGGTTTTTTAAGTGAATTTGCAAGGTTTTTTAAATGCTAATTCCTAACTATAACATGTGTGAAACCTATGGTTTTTTCACTGAATTTGTACGGTTTTTTAAATGCTAAGTTATGTATTTATTATTTTTTTTTTTAAGGTTTTTCACCGTGCGCGCACCGTGCACCCACGTAACGCCGTTCGCGTAATTTGCCCGTTTCTACCGCGCGCGCACGGTAAGTGCACTCCGTGATTTTTCGTAAAAATATTAAAAACATTTATGGCCCTTGGGGGTCCTTTGGGGACCCCCTGACAATGGCTAGGGGGTCAGGAACTGTGCACCCTGCCCCCTTTTCATGTTCTCCACCTTTATTTTTCACCTCCCTTGGAGTGCGAGAGACAAAATGGCGGCCGACACTTCCTGGTTTCGACCGTTTCGAATGTTTACTAAGATCTAACAACCAATCAGAATTGCGCTCGCGCACGGCAGGGTGCGCTTACCGTACGCGCACGGTGCGCGCCTATAGATATATATATGCTTTTAAATGCTATTTTCTCAGAAAATACTGAACAGATTTACACCAGACCTGCAAAAGGCACATCCCTGACCTGAGGACTACCTCTCTGCCAAATTTCAAGGTTTTCTGTTCAGCCGTTCGGGCTGTAGCGCGGACTAAAGGTCCTATGGGAAAATGCATGGGGAAAACGTGTTTTGGGACCCCCCCTTTTTCTCAGCCCCCGCTTGACGAATTCACCCGAGACTTTCAGGGAAGGAGCGGAGCGCCCCACCTATTTTGAAAATTTTGCGAGGATTCGTCAATCGACGCAAAAGTTATTCCAAATAGAATGTTGCGGATTTCCTATGGAAACACGGTCCTAACTATAACTATCTACTGGCGACCGCCAGTAGATAATATATATTGACCGGTGTCCGTCTTACCTGAGCAGAGCCCCAGCAGGGACAGAAACAGCAGTACACCGGAGGGGCTCATCTTCGAGTTTTGAGTTCTTCCCTCACTGCAGAGTCCGCTAATAGGAGAGACGCCGGCGCGTGGGCTCAAATACTCAACACAGGGGGGAGGGGGAAAAGAAGGTGTTTGAAATGTGATCATGTTTACTTTGAGGAATCTAACATCAAAGCAAGAACGGCCTACTCAGTTTAGGGTGGAAGGGGGGAGGTGAGGGGGGATCGTGGGTTTCGAAGACGTCTTGGATCCTGGCCAAGAGCTCCCGGCAGATCATAATAATAAATCCGTGTAAATTACTCTACCGCCAACGCCACCTTCGTGCACACCCGAGGAAGTAGTATGTTTGCGCAACAGATGAATACTAGTCAGCGCTGAGCCTCAGTACAGGGGCATGTGAACATTGCCTCAGATGAGTACAGGTCTCCAAGAAGATACAGCCAACTAAGGGGCATATTATCAAGGACGGCGTTAAAATTATCGCTGCTTTAGCGGCAGGAAACTGCCACTAAAAGCGTCGATAATGGGCTTGATAATATGCCCTTGAGAATTCCAATCGAAGCCCATGTTCTGGTGTGAACATGGGCTTTTATTGGAATTCTCAAGGGCATATTATCAAGCCCATTATCGCCGCTTTAACGGCAGTTTCCTGCCGCTAAAGCGGCGATAATTTTAATGCCACCCTTGATAATATGCCCCTGAGGAAGGTCAAGGGGCATATCAGCAACAGACGCCGATAAATATCACACAGCGCGTTTAGGGCTTTGATATTTATCGCCGCCTATTGCTGGATCGCCTGGATAACGCGTTATCAACAATGCGTTTCTCCAAAGCGATAAATAAACCATCAAAAGCGGAGTTATGCGGGACTATTGCTGGAAATCCAGCGATATTCCCACGGCTTTAGGGAGAATCTTGATGATAGGGAGATGTGGATTCAGCCACTGAATCCACCTCCCATGTCAAAGATAGGGTAGTCATACAAAAAGCAGTCGTCCAAAACCAGCGATAACAGCGGTTAGCGCTGTTTTTAATATCGCTATGGGTGTCCTGGGCCATATTGTAAATACAGAAGACAGTTAGCGACCATTTCCCATTTGTTTTTGCAGGGAACGCCTACTTTGCATCTCATTAGAGATGCAAAGCGAGGCGTGAACAAAACGGGAGCTGAATCAAGGAAACGCGCTAGAGTTTCCTTGTAAATAATGCAATATAATTATCGCCGCTTTTCACCCAAGAACGGGCGCTAAAGTGGCGATAATTTTATTGCCAGCCCTTGTTGATATGCCCCCAAGTAATTAGTTGGAAATCAGAAACAACGCAAATGAAAAAGAAGAAAGAGTGAGACAACGAGGCGGTTAGAGTGTGTTGGTGGTAGAAAGAGGCAGGAGGTGAAATTAAGGGGCATATCAGCAAGGCGATGTGATAAAATTATCGCTGCTTTAGCATCCGTTTTCGGACGAAAAGCTGCGATAATTTTATCGCCCTATCAGCATTGACACGCTAACGTGTGAATCCATGCCTTAGCACCTGTTTCCTGAACGCCCAGCTTTGCATCTCTAATGAGATGCAAAGTGGGCGTTCCTCCCCAAAATAACTGGAGAAATGTCGCTAACCGACATTTCTCCAATTATCAAGGTGTATGCCAACATGCATTGCGTTAAGAAAAGCAGCGTTAACCGCGGTTATCGCTACTTTCCTTACGCCTTTTTTTATTCTGGCTTAACCATGTAATCCAATGGGAGGTGGATTACATGGCTAAATCCACCCTGCCCTATCAGCAAGGTATCGCCGGTCGCAGTGCGATTATCGCTAGATTTGCAGCGATAATCGCACAATTTTGTGGCTGGCACATGGATTTCTATCGCTTGGGAGATAAGCGTTGCTGATAGCACGCTATCTCCGCGATAAAATCCAGCGTTAGCCTGCAATAATTATCCTCACGCTAATAGCGCTGAGCGATAATTATCGCAGGCCCTTGCTGATATGCCCCCAAGATTGTAGAGACTTGGGGGCATATTATCAAGGACGGTGTTAAAATTATCGCCGGTTTAGCGGCAGAAATCTGCAGCTAAAGCAGCGATAATGGGCTTGATAATATGCCGCAGAGAATTCCAATAGAAGCCCATGTTCACACCAGAACATGGGCTTTGATTGGAATTCTCAAGGGCATATTATCAAGCCCATTATCGTCGCTTTAGCGGCAGTTTCCTGCCACTAAAGCAGCGATAATTTTTAATGCCGTCCTTGATAATATGCCCTTTGCTATTCAGCAATCCCATCGTTCGGCGGCGGCGCCGGACTTTCGTGACAAATGTGCTCCCAGCTCTTATTCCTTTACAAAGTAAGCAAGCACTGGCATTGCTTTGGGTCGCAAAATCCCATTGGCTTCGTAAAACGTTGGTGAGTAATTTGCAGACGCCTTTTGTGCATCCAATGTTAGCGCATCAATGTTTCTGGCCCGGTCCCGCCAGTGAAAACATCAGGTGCCACATTAGCACTGTGCGTAGTGTACGCACGTCATGCGCGTCACTTGTGTACTGTTATTGACGCTCAATTGGAAAACATCAGGTGGCAGCACTGTGCGTAGTGTACGCACGTCATGTGCGTCACTTGTGTACTGTTATTGATGCTCAATTGAAAAACATCAAATTACACACGGCACACCCTGGACCCTTATCTTTACGTTTACAGAAGATTTGGTGTGAATGAATCATGTTGCCACCTCCATTCACTAAGCCAAACCTGGAAAGTGTGTGCAACGCATTGTGCTCCTCTGTCTCTTCACGTGTGTGGGGGGGTGGTGCAATTTTTGAGCTCGCACGGGTTATTTATTCGATCCAGAGAGTGTCTACCATCCCTCCCTTTTTTTCTCCGATTCAGAAGTCACCTGTAACATCTTGTCAGCGTAGTTTAAAATACACCACTACGCTAGTGCGCTAGTGCACAGGCACGTTTCGAATCAAGATAAAGCACCATTTTCTTTGCTCTAGTTGTCAAGTAAAAAAACGTAATTCTGCTGACAATGTAACCATAAAAGCATAGCATTTCTTTTTTTTTCTTTTTTTTAAAAATATTTTTATTTATTAACAGGCTGACAAGTAAAACATACATTAATATATGTACTAGCAGACATATATATATAATAAATAAAACAGAGATGAAAGGGAAAGACAAAAGAAAGTAAAAAAATATATAGATTCTCTAATAAATTATAACATTCTTTCAACACAAGGACAAAATAAATAGCTCTGGAGACAAGTTATAAAGAGAAAAAAAAAAAAAAAGAAGCTCGTTATTAGACGCATTAAAGCTCAATGTTTGGCTATGCTTAACAGGAGGAGAGAGCGCCATCATTCCACAAAGGTTCCTCAATTTTTTTCATATTTACTCAATGAGCGTGTTCCCCTAAGATTCGCTAATGCTAGCTCCATCGAGTGAATCTCGGTTACAAGTGCCCACCAATCCCAGACCGTAGGTGGTTCGGAGCAGGTCCAAGCTCTGGCTAAAGTTAATTTGGCACATGACATAAGTATAGTAACCAAGGCAGCCTGTGAGAAAGAGATAGGATAAATATCTAACAAAACCGAAGCAGCAGTAAATATGGGCAGCTGAATCAGCTTAATTTTCAAAACCTTCTGAATGTCCCCCCAAAAGGCCTTAAGATTGGGACAAGAAAACGGCATATGTGCCAGGGCGGCTGCTTCGGCGGAGCATTTGGGGCATTTCGTACGATCGCTGTAGGAGTTGTTAGAGGACCATTTGGAGATTCTTTCGGGCGTGTAATATAACATGCAGGTCGTTCTAAATTGTTGGAGCCATAAACTAGATGATCGTACTCGCTTATTAATATTTGACAGGGAACACTCTATCTCTTTTGATGTTATATTTAGACCTAGTAGTCTGCCCCACTTATCAGCTAGTTTAAGGCAGTCGTTTGATTTAAGACCGATTAAGAGACTATAAGTATCACTTATTACTGACTTGTTTTTTAAAGAGTATAGACGGGTCCATATGTCGCTATCCGAAACCTCCTGAACCTGTTTTTTGTTGATCAGATAGTCGTGCATCTGTAGGTGTTTGTACCTCATAGTTTCAGGTAGATCATATAACAATTTAAGAGTGTTAAAATCTAAAAACCCTTGTGTACCATATAGATCCCCTAAAACGCTAATGCCTAACCTAGACCAGCTATGAGCGTTGTTATCATTGAAGATTCCCGGGAGACCCGGATTGCCCCATAGCTGTAACTTTGAATGGAAGAAAGTAGTTTTGCAGAAAGTTAATATATTGCCCCAGATCTTTATTAAGTCTCTTGCGGTCTTGAATTTGACCCTTTTGAAGTAGTTAGGGTCATTTGCTCGTAGCAAAAACATATTTGAATCATGTTTTAACATAAAAGAGTGAAAAAACAGTGCCCTTCCTCTGTTAAGTAGAGAGCGGAAGCGTATAACAAAAGCAGACCAAAAATACATCTTAAAATCAGGAAAATTGAGCCCTCCCTCATTCGTATTGTTTTTCAGAAGATTCAGCGACCTTCTCGCTTTTTTGTAGCCCCAGATAAATCTGCTGAGTGCTCCATCTAGTTGCTTAAAAAACAAATTGTTTAGTGCCAGTGGGATAAATCGAAATAAGTACACGAATTTAGGCAGTACCTTCATCTTAATTAGATTGATTCTGCCAATTAGATTCAAGGGTAGTCTGTGCCACTTTTTTAATAGTAGAATAGTAGATTTGGTTAATTCGTTGTGATTTATATTATTAATTTCCTGTAGTTTGGCCGTTATTTTGACCCCTAGATATGTAGCAACTTTACAAATCTCGGGAACCGCCACGGCTGGGGTGTAGTTAGCTATAACTTGCGTCTTTTGTAGATTAAGTTTATAACCAGACACTTTCCTGAATTTACCAGCCTCTAGGGCGATACCTTGTAGTGCCTCCACAATATCCTGTGAATAGACCGCAATATCGTCAGCATATGCTGTTATTTTTAGCACCTGTGAACCGGATCTAAAAAGTACAATCTGGGTTTGGGACTGAAGAGCAAACAAAAAAGGTTCCAATGAAAGGGCAAATAAGAGAGGTGAAAGGGGGCATCCCTGACGAGTGCCGCGTAGGATTAAGAAATCTGGAGAGGTCAGGCCCCAATAACTAGTGCAGGCCGTTGGGTTATCATACAACGCCTGTATACCCCGCATAAATTGCCCCCGAAACCCTATTTTAGACAGGACACACCAGAGATAGTCCCACCCCACTCGGTCGAAAGCCTTCTCGGCTTCTAATAAGATCATGCCGAGTGGGGTGGACTCTATCTCTGCTACATCAAATGCCGTAATGGCCATGTTTACGTGGGTTGTAGTATCTCTCCCGGTTATGAACCCATGTTGCTGTGGGTTAATAATTTGAGGCAAAATAGGGGACAGTCTTAATGCTAAAATTTTTGCAAATATTTTTGCGTCAGTATTTATCAGAGATATGGGTCGGTATGACCCTCTCTCCTCCTTCGGCTTGTCTTTCTTCAAAAAAAAGATTATTTTCGCCCTGTTCCATGATTTAGGAGCTTTTCCGTTTAGCCCAACAGATTGCATTACCTTCAGTAGCAAAGATTCCAATTCCACTAAACACGCTTTATATATCTCCAGAGGTATTGTATCCTCCCCCGCCGCTTTCCCTGCAGGTAGTAAAGCTATGGCCTGATGTAATTCTGCCATGGTTATATTGTCAGACAATGAGTCCATTCCTGAAATGTTCTCTATGTTTGTTAAGTGCTCGTCAACATATTCCCGTATTTTGTCTAGATTAGGTGCGGTTTCTGGGGTATATAATGTTCTATAGAAATCAGCAAATTGTTCTAGTATGTCTAGTGGCTGGTTATAAATTTTGTTGCCGTCCCCCCGAATATTTATAATCAGGTTGCCTGCTCTGTCCTCAGCAACTTTATAGGCCAAAATTTTGCCAATTTTATCCCCCCCCTCGTATTGTGCTATTTTAAATTTATGAATACTAGTGCTACACTTCTGGATAAACTTAGTCTTTGCTTCATTTGTAAGTAGGCCAAGTTTAAGGCCAATTTCTGTAGTCGTTAACAAATTTAGTCGAAGTGCTGAGGCCAGTATTTCTTCTTGAGTAGTTATTTTTGAAATCAACAAGGCATTGCGCTTTCTGCATTCCAGATTTTGTCTAATCACATAAGCCTGAGTAAAGCCCCTAATACTTGCTTTGCAAGCGTCCCATACCGTACAGCATGCAGCTGAGTCCGTGTTGATATCTATAAATTCTATAAGATGCGATTTAAGCTGCATCATATAAAGTGGATCTGAAACTAAGTGTCTGGGGAAGGAGAATGGTCTGGGAGAAGTCCTAGTGTGTGTTATAGTGAATATCAGCATTATTGCGTTATGATCCGAAGAAATTCGGGGGCATAAAACCATGGAGCTAACCTTTAGTAAGTTATCGCTTATTAATGCCATATCCAGTCTTGAACAGAGTTTATGAGGCGCTGAATAATGTGTATATCCCGGTGTTTTTGGATATAAATACCGCCAAGCGTCTTTAATATTGTGGATACGGCATAGGTCAAAAATGGACGACCTGGTTTTATGCATCCTTTGGTAGCTGCCAGACCTAGTTGTATCTATTTTATAGTCCATAATACAGTTAAAATCCCCCATGATAATAAGTTCTCCCTCCCAGTCCAAAAGTTTAATATTCAGCTGATCAAAGAGCATCGGTTCATCTGTATTAGAACCGTACACCACGCATAGAACATATTTATAGTTCTCAAAGCCAATCTGAGCAACAGCCCATCTGCCACCCTTGTCACAAGCAGTCTGTAATATTTCAGCCCTAAATCGTTTATCCTTGAGGATAGCCACCCCTCTTATGGAGTACCCGAAGGTAGAGCAAACCACAGTGTCGTATCCCAGTTGATTGAGTAGCTTCTTATCCTTCCCAGCAATATGTGTCTCAGAAAGAAGAGCGAAATGAGGGTTGTGTAATTTTAGTTCTTCTGTAACCAGAGATCTCTTGTTTTTGCTATTTAGCCCCGCTACGTTCCAAGCTAGGCACTTTATTTCATACATTTGTAAATGATAAAAACCTTGAACCCATCTCCAGGTGTCCTAGTGTGTTTCCTGTTCCTCATATAAATAAGCCAGAGAAATAAAGCTGATATGTCCTCACAACATTCTTCCCCATCAGCCTGAAAACAGTTTTTACTAAATTTTTCTCCCCCCCGACCCCCCATCCTGCAGAGAAAGAAACCCCCCCTCCCCCCTAGCTCTCACCCCGGCCGGGGAAGAGCCACTCTTCAGCAACGGCTGCCGCTGGAAAGGCAGCGCGCATAGCAAGTCACTTTAAGAGGCCCCCGCCCTCCCTCCTCTTTAAGAAATATAAAGAATAGGACAAAAACATAATAGGCACTTTTCATATTCTCAGTAATAAGCAAAAAAAAAAAACCACAATCAACCAGTGTTTCTAGGTAGAGGGCCCAGCAAGCACATTTCATATTCTCAATGATACCCCCATACAACCAGTGTTTCTAAGTACCGAACCTTCCAATTATGAGTTATACTTTACGCATTTTAATTAGAGCTAATTCTTCAGGTTAATTTTAAGTCTAGCTCTTGCCCACACTGATACTAGAGATATATGCTTCAACTTCTTTTGCATCATTAAAGAAGTGAGTACGTCCGTTTTTGATAACCTTGAGACGGGCGGGTTCCTGAAGAAACGCCTGACCTCCGCTAGACTTAATAGGATCGATCAGTTTACGGAGCGTCCAGCGTCTGTCCATTGTTTCCTTGCTTAAATCAGAGCGAGCAAAAATTGAGAACTCACCTATAGCTATAGAGGCATTAGGACGAGCTCTCTGCCAGACAGCTTGGCGCAAAAAAAAGTTACCAAAAAAAATTAGAAAAGGGCGTGGAAACTGATTCTCCCTGTTTCTCTGAACCAAAGGCAGGCGATGAGCACGCTGGATTTGTGAATCCCAGTCCCAGTCTGCAAGGTCTGGGAAAGCTTTCTGAAGCAGCCCCTCTAAATAGGCCCTCGGATCAGATCCCTCTGACCCCTCTGGTATCCCAAAAAGTCTCAGGTTGGATCGTCTCTGTCGGTTTTCCAAATCTTCAACTTTTAGTTGGAGCACTGACAACTGGACATCATGTTTATCGACTGCAGCCATCGTTTTTGTACTTGTTTCCTCAATCTCGACCACCCGTTGTTGAAGTCCGACGATATCCTGCGAGATCCCCCCCAGTTTAGTAGTAAGCTCTTGCAGAGAAGATTGCACTTTGCTATTGTCCTCCCTCAGTTGAAGATAATGTTCCTGCGCTTCAGCCCGTTGATTACTCAATATCTGGAGTATTATGTCTAATGAAGAGAAGTCAGTCGCTTCTTGCCCTTGTCCATCTTTAACAGCGCATAGATGTTTGACCATCGCTGGATTGGCTAGACGAAAAGTCGTTACAGAAGAAGAGCTCCCGGTGGAGGGGAGGGTGGCATCACTCATCGATGAGGCAGCTGCGATTGCATTAAGTTGTAAAGTTTCACCTACCCGTACTAGAGAATCAGCCACATATTCTTGAGTCAAGAGCTGTACTTGATCAATTGGCCCGTCCGGTGACAAGTTGAGTGGGGCGGTTAGGGCACTATTTTCCAATGTAGTGGGACTGCCGGCAAAGCGGAGCACCTCTATAGTAGGCATAAATTCTGTAGGTTCTGTAGATTCTATAGGGCTTGCCCCTGATAGTCTCAGCGTCATGTTTTTAACCAAACCTTTTGCTTCAATCCATTTTCTTAAAGGGCTTTTATCCAGATAAATCTTCTTTGAGGCTTGGTTATTATTTGTGATAGGCCGATTTGATATAGCACCAACCTTGCCACCTCTCTTTGCCCTGGACTTGTTTTTGAGTTTGCGTCCTCTTCCCGCACGAGATTTTACCTTGCTATCTGTGTGATAGTCCTTCTCCCCCCTCTCCCCCGACTCATCCTCTGTCTCAGTCTCTGCGTCATAGTCCTCGAAGGAGCCTTGCTCGGTAGGTTCAATAAGCTCAGTATGCTCCGTATGTTCGGTGGGCTCAATGAGCGCCGCGTTTTCCACTGCCAGCTCTCCTTTCCCGGAGATATGCGCTGCTGCGTTACATGTCCCAATATCATGCAGTGTATGTTGAGAGCCTCTAGCACGTTCAGCAATAGATATTGAATCCGAGATGACGGTGCTCACCCCTCCAGCCGAGATCTGTACACCCGTGTTTGAGCCGGGACACGGGATTTCAGCAGTTTCAGCCATTATAGCAGTGATTGACTCTTCAGCCTGTGTCTGTTCCGTTGAGGGGCTAGTAGGTATCCCTTCAGACTCCGCATGAGTGTTACAGGTAAGTGAGTTTGATTGTTTGTGCCCCTGTGTGTCACATATTTTTGCATTACCCAAGAGTGCCTCCTTAGAAGCGGGGATAGTTTTTAGGGGAGTAGCCTCTGAGGCATAAGACACACAGTCTGCTTCGCCCCCAGTCGGCCCCCCACTTCTTGCCGGTGGTTTAACCGCCGTCTTGGTTGTATTTTTACCGGAGTTCTTAATGTGCGAGCCCGCTAGTAAAAGGGATGGTCTCAGTACCTGTTTACCGGTATTTCCTCTCTCCTGATGCAACTACCCCGCTGACTATGACGGTGATGATAGTACTTCGATTCCCGTCCTCTCCCCCTCCATAGCAAGGCGTCCATCGCTCTCTAGCGCGGAAGTTCCTGCAGCTCCAGTAGCCAAAGCGATTGGGGGAAGCACTGCTGCTGCTGCCGCTGCTCGTGCGATTACAGCCGGAGGGGGAGGAGGAGGCACCGCTGCTCCTGTTGTCTGTTTGCTATTCCGCGTTGTTCGTGGCGGATTCTTTGGAGACATTCTCCTTAGCCACCAGGTGTAAGAAGCAGCGCGAAGATTAAGGCTAAGCCAACAGAGCCCCGAGCTCCCAAGCAGACATCGGATCGTCCGCCGGAAAAGCAAAGGCGTGTCCGGGAGCCTTAGCATCGGTAAGAGCCGCCACCGCCACTGCCACTCCAAAAGTTCCAAAGAGCTCCAAAAGCCGTTTCTATTTCTTTTTTTCCCTCTCGAAAAGTCCCCACTGTCTTCCTGGGTTTTAAACGTTACGTCCTATTGCAGCCTCTCCATCACAAACGTTTCACCAGAAGAGGGAAAGAGAAGAGCCTCCAGGTGAGCTGCTCGGCACAGATCCTCACTCCGCCATCTTGGATCCCAAAAGCATAGCATTTCATAAAAATAAGTACTACAATTCAATAAAACCAGCATGTGTTCAGTTAAAAATGTTGTGTGTCAATTGTTCAGCTCCAATATATTGTTACCTTTTCCTGATTTTCACAGCAGAACAAATAAATCTAATTGGGGCGACACAAATAAAAGCCGTTGAATTAAAAACATGGCCATTGTATAAATTCTGATATTTGAAGTGAGAATTAAAGGGACTAGGGGGCCGCCTTAGGGGGGCGCTATACAGTGTACAAAAAATGCATTTTATGTAAAGGGCTTTGTGAAGGGCCATACCACGAACAGGTGGAAAGATACAGAAACAAGGAGCCACAAACATGAAATAAATTAAGCCACGCACTGTGCCCAAGTTAAATCTGAGCTGGACATTTCTCATGAATATTAAATTAGGCTCAATTCTTGATGATGTTAACACAGCAGAATGGTGTAACACAGTTGGCTTAACATTTTCTTTCTCGGTACATATGCTATCATAACGCTTGAGTAACATATACACTTCCTATATATACTCCACTCCCAGGAGGCAACAATACATTCTGGATTTTCGAAGGATTCAGGCACATCCCAAGGCGTTCAGGGACCTCGAGATACAATTGCACTTGCACATTTCTAACATTGTCTCAATTGGCTTCTCACCCACATTAGAGGCAAATCTATGCATGGCCTCTGTTGATCTTGTAAATGATTGCTCTCTCATGTTGAGTAAATGTTTACAATCTAAAGAGGACGCAAATGGAAGACCTTAATATGAAAAATTTGTTTTCTACTCTAGACAAATTTATTTCTAATAAAAATGAGTTCTGACCTTAGTGGTTTTATGTCCACATGGCATAATTGTAGAATTTGCTTAAATTGGTGTTTAGGTCTAGATCCCTCATAAAAGTGGTGAACTCATCCAACAGAATTTGGAGACCATTTGCTGTGCTGCATAAGAGATTTGTGTCACCCGCATACAGTAATACTGGTAAGGGCCATTTCACTAATTAAGGCATATCCTTCTATTTGTTACTCAGATGCTTCTCCCGCCCATTGATGTGAACAGTAAACAAGAAGGGTGTCAGGATGTATCCCTGTCTTACTCTCTTGTCAAAGTAATTCTCTCAGTGCACTCCCCATTAAACCCGAAATGAACCCTGGCAGTCCTGTCATGGTGAAAATGGCACAAAAACAAAAATTTACTTTTTTCCACCTCCATAGATTCCATCAATAACCAGAGCTTGGAACAGTTCACAGTATCACAAGCGCTGCGTAGATCCATGAACGCATATGGCTGGATCACGTCTTAGCTTTGACGTATTTCCCAGTTACAAAGGATAGGTTTGGACCTTACTCAACCATGCCCAGGTATGGGCGCACGCAAACCGTATTGAATGTGTGAAAAACATGTATCACCCTCCGCTCAAATCTCCAGTCCTGATAGTAATACTCTGTCCAATAGCTTTATGGTTGAACAATGATATGGGGTGATAGCCTCGGTCCATGTTTGGGGTACAGTACTGTTGGCAGCTGCTTGAATTAAATGTATTAGCGGGGCAAATAGGGAAATATGCTTGAAAAGATCAAGCTGTACCCCATCTATGTCTTTTCCTGAAAGACTGTTCTTAAATGCAGCACTTACTTCATCCACCTGAAAAGAATGACTGGAATGTAGGGAACCACAGGGTCACGAATGCTTTCTACCATTGATAAATCAAGGGGGGGAATTAAACTTACCTGGGTTACAATTCCAAAGTATTCAACCCACTTGTCTACAGGAATTAAGTTCTGCACAATCGAGCAGTTAATGTCACAAAAAAAGAGGAGTTCACCAGCCTCTATAATACCCCACTTTTATTTTACCGGCTGCTACCAGATCTTCCAAAGCTTTTTCTTTGATTTCATTTTTTCCTTATGTGATTTCCTTTTGATATGTTTTCCTACATTCCTAATTGCCTTCTCTTGATCATGGGACTTTTTTGAGGGCGGCATAAAACTTTCTTAGTAGTTAACAAAGATCTACTAGTATCACAGAGAGAGCCAAATCAATTCAAACTGGCGTGTGGTTCTGCTTCATATGCCAGAAATTCCCAACATGCTGCACAGGTAGTGGTGAAGAGATCTTACAAAAATGTTGTTCAGTCGATTTTATTGCATTTCAACATTAGACCTTTATTTATAGAATAATGAAAAAATGTCCTAGCTATCGTAACCGAAAGTTTCAATTCTATTAAGGACTCGGAGGCGAGGATTATGCCTTCTTTCTTCACTTTATTTGTACAGCAGCACAGAAAGAAGTAAATAGAGACGTTTACTTTTAAGAAGTTAATTTCAGTATACCTAGAGAGAGCGTCCATGTTACGCTAAAGGCCAATAGGTGTGAGGTCAAAAAAGACCACATCGTCAGCGTACATTAGAATATGGATATTTTGTGATGCTATTTTGTAAGCATTCCCCTTATTACCATATTATGTTCCTGACATCAGAGGGTCATGTAAACATAATATTGATTCATTTTTATCATAACTTTTGTGATCAATGTTGTTCATATGTGGTCGAGGAATTAGATTGTGAAATTGATAGACACATTAGGAATTGTCACATGCTTCTAGCAATTCTTTGGGTTGGAGATTTTAACACTCATCTATGTAAGTTTCCCCCAACAAAGAGATCTGTGGGTTAACTGACATGGCAGAGAGGGTTAATACCATTTTTGGCACGATTTGTTTGACGAGTCAATAAACAATTTAATAATGAAGCATAATTTAGTGCTTTTGCTGCACCGGATGAATTTTCACCAACAGAACCCACAGTGTGGCACGGTTCAGGAAGCACCATAGATTTTATCTTATTTTCATCTTGCCTCGCAAACCTGATGACCAATTCCCCTATAATATCGAAATGTATCAGGGACCATAATCCACTATTGATCATTTTGGAGTAAAAGTAATTGCAGGAAAGGTATGATCCTTAATTCTATGTCAGGACTGGAGGCGAGGATTATGCCTTCTTTCTTCACTTTATTTGTACAGCAGCACAGAAAGAAGTAAATAAAGACTACGTTTCCCATGAACCATAGGGAAAAATGTAGTCATTTACACTGTGATAACAACCAATTAAACAAAAGCAACAACGTCCAATCAGGGCCTCTCCAGCTCCCTATAGTCCTTTGTCAGTGTCCTGATCTTCTCTTTCGGAGTGCGAAGACAGCCAAACCCTCAACTTCAGGAGTCCTGTTTGTGGGTATCCGAACCTGCAACAAACAAGGCAGTATTACCAGGGGAAAAAACCACCCTAGGTATTAAGCAGCGAGGGAAAGAAACAGAACCGATACACCATTTTAACCATACATTGGAAAAAATCCAGCATAACATTTTGCAACACAGGTTCCAAAGGAAAAACTATACTTACTCCAGTACGGGGAGGGATGTCCTCAGAGCACAGGGCGGGATAATCCTCGCCTCAGAGTCCTTAATAGAATTGAAACTTTCCGTTACGATAGCTAGGAAATTTTTCATTCTATGTCAGGACTGGAGGCGAGGATTATGCTTGTTTAAAGCTTGCCCACAACCAGCTGAGCCATGTTTAGAATAGGCTTGAAGTAAAACCGCTTGAAGGTGGAATCTGAGGACCAGTCCGCCGCATTGAGGATATCCTCCAAGCGGGCACCCAGGCCAAACGCCTTAGACGCCATGGCCCCTCTTGTAGAGTGCGCCCCAAAGAGCCTGAGGCTAATGCCTGCTTCTTGCATCACCCAACGAACCCATCTCGCGATGGTGGGTGACGAAACCGCCTTAAAGGGCTTCCGGAGCGCGATGAGAAGCTGACGCTCACCCGGAGGACGGTAGTCGCCCGTCATTTCCTCGTATGCCTTGAGACAACGGACCACACAAAGTTTTGGAGAATCCGAGAATTCCGGGTACGAGATGACTCTTGTGTGGCATTTTGTACGACGTGAAAGGGTAAATGTCACTCCATCCGGAGTGAACATCCGGCCCGAGATATCAAGAGCGCGCACATCCGACGGCAAGACACCAGGCATAGGAGCATTGCAAGTTTTGCTGACAGCTCTTTACGAGATAGAAACCTATTAGGTTGCCATGACAAAAAAAGATTCAAGACTTGATTAACATCCCATAACGCCGAATACCGAGGCTCCGGCGGCAAGGAGAGTCGAATACTCCTTAAGAGTCTGCAAATCAAAGGATGCTCACCCACTGCCGAGCCACCAACCGGGACATGACCCGAAGAAATGGCGGACCTGAAAGTGTTAATAGAGCGATAGGCCAGGCCATTGGACGCCAAATGCGCCAGAAAGTTCACAACGTGGACCACATCTGCGACCACGGGATCGAGATCCCGTCGCAGACACCAACGGGACCATCTGCACCACGCAGATTTGTATCTTTTAACGGTGCTATCTGCCCAGGCTTTGGAGATGAGGTCTTCAGCTGTTCGCGAAAGGCCTGGGGCTTGCCATCTGCCCCGGAAATCCTCCACGCCATGAGCCACAGTGAGTTAGTGGACACTAGAGGGTGCGGAGCGCCGTACGGATCCTTGAGAAGATCCGGAATCCGGGGGAGTAGGATTGGAAAATCCCAAGAATCTTCCAGTAGAACCGGAAACCACACTTGAGACCTCCACAGAGGGGTGACCAGAACCAGGTCTGCTAGCGGTCTGCGGACTTGGGCCGTTGTCCGGGTAATCATCGCAAAGGGAGGAAACGCATAGCCGCGATCCTTGCTCCAATATTGGAGAAACGCATCCGTGGCTGCCGTCCGAGGATCGGGCCTCCAGCTGAAGAACCGTGGAAGCTGGTGATCCAAGCGGGACGCAAACAGGTCCACCGTGAAGGGACCCCAAAGCTCGCTGAGCAAGAGAAAAACAGTACGATCCAACTTCCAAAGACTGGAGTCCCGGAAGTGGCGCGACTGAAAATCCGCCTCCACATTGTCCCGACCGGGCAGATACTCCGCCGTGACCGACACCTGAGCGTCTAGGCAATACTGCCAGAAGCTCGCCGCTAGATCTGAGAGGGCTTTCGACTTGGTGCCTCCAAGATGGTTGATATAGCGGACGGCCGACACGTTGTCCATTTTCAAAAGTACACATGACTGTACGGAGTCTTTCGTCCAACACTTTACGGCAAACGAGCCGGCCAGAAGCTCGAGACAATTTATATGTAACTTCTGTTCGTCGGGAGACCACAAGCCCCCCGTGAAAAGATCTCCGCAGCGGGCGCCCCAACCCAGCCTGCTGGCGTCCGACTCGATAATCAAATCTGGCACGGAACCGAAGATCGCTCTTCCGTTCCATGCCTCCATGTGCGTCAGCCACCATTGGATCTCGCTCCGAGCCTCGTCGGATAGGCGGATCTTGCGGGAGTACGAAAACCCCTTCCGGAGAAAGTACGCCTTGAGGCGCTGAAGGGCCCTGTAGTGGAGTGGACCTGGAAAAATTGCCTGAATCGAAGCTGAGAGAAGCCCCACCACCCGGGCCAGCTGGCGAAGCGACACCTTCTGATGCGCCAGAACTCGACGCAACTCGTGGCGAATTCTTGCAAGTTTTTTGGCTGGCAGACTTAGAGTGGAGGCAATGGAGTCGATGACGAACCCCAAAAAGGTAACGGACTGCGCCGGCTGAAGAAGGGACTTTTTCTCGTTGATCACAAACCCAAGATCTTGGAGGAGTGTCACTGTCATCTGGAGATGATCCGATAACATACGGGGACAGGGAGCCATCAAAAGGAGATCGTCGAGATACACAATCAACCTGACCCCACGAGCTCTCAGGAATTCCACCACCGGCTTGAGCACCTTGGTGAAGCACCAGGGCGCGGAAGAGAGCCCGAAAGGGAGAGACGTGAACTCGTAGATCCGATGGCGCCAAGCGAACTGAAGAAACCGGCGATGTGGGTGGAAAATTTTGGACCACCAGATACGCGTCCTTCAGATCTAGACGGACCATCCAGTCGTGAGGGCGGAGAACATCGCGAAGGAGGTGGATACCCTCCATTTTGAAATGGCGATAGACCAACCATCCGTTGAACTCGCTGAGATTGATGACCGGGCCCTTGCCCCCGTCGGATTTGTCGACCAAAAAGAGATTGCTGAGGAAACCCCGCGGATGGAGCGTGGTGAGAGAGATGGCACGTTTTCGAAGAAGGGAGGCCACCTCCTCGTCCACCAGACGTGCGTCCTGAAGCGAAAACTGAATGGGTGGCGGAGGAACCCGTTGCACTGGGTTTCCAAAATACTCTATGCGGAACCCTCTCACCGTCTGAAGAACCCAGGCATCGCGGGTGATAGATAGCCATGCCCCGTAACAACTTGCCAGACGCCCCCCTATGTTTTGTGGGGAAAAAGGGAGAACACTCACCAGAGCCTGTGTTAGACGTTCCTCCCCTGTGTCCTCTGCCTTTGCCGCGGCGTCCTCTCCTGGGGTAGAAATTGCCAAACTTCGACTGGTCTTGGTACTGACCGGAGCCTCTCTGGGTGGTTTGATGATTTTGTCGACCGGTCGAACGGCCCCTGCCTCGACCGGCCCCTCGCAAAACCCGAGGGAACACTTTCTTAATAGTGGATTGTGCCCTGTCCAGTGACGTGAAGGTGTTCACGAATTTTCCTAACTCCTTGATGAAGGGCTCTCCAAAGAGTCCCCTCTGGGCAATGGCCCCCGCCTCCGAATCTGCTAAGTCGCCAAGTTTGGGGTCAATCTTAATGAGGAGGGACCTCCGCCGCTCGGTGGAGAGAGCGCAGTTAGCGTTACCTAAAAATATCACCACCCGTTGTGCCCAGCCTGACAACGTCTCGGGTGAAATCATAGACCCCGAAGCCTTGGCCTCTTCAGCCATATCCAGAATTTTTGTGGCGGGCCCCAGGACGTCCAAGAGCTTGTCTTGGCACGCCCTCCAAGACCGGTCAATGCCCTTTTTTGGGTCCCTAATAAACTTCTGAAGGAACGTCGACATTCTGGGGTCGATCTCCGGGGTAAGGGCAACCTTGCCCTCAAGGGAAGGGCGGGGGCATTCCGCCCGGAGACAACTGCGAGCCTCCTTCTCAAGCGGGCGTCTTATATGTTCCGCAACATACGTCGCGACTTTCTCGGCTGGGACCCAGTCGGAGGAGCGTGGGTGGACAATGTCGTTGGGGTCCAACATGTCTGAAGGAGTTGGGGGCGGTTGTAAGTCAGAGGACCCTGAAGGGATCTGAGGAACTTGCGAGGGCCGGGACGGGAGCCAGGACCTGGACGGGCTGGCGTCAGGATCCCCGGAGGGCAATCCTGGGGAGAGAGCCAAGTTAAGAGCGGGAGAATCCATAGAACTCTTACTAGGATGGCTATCAATGAAGGCTTGTTTGAGGCGCTCAAAAGCGTCCACATCTACCCCCTGAGCACAGGGACGTTTAGGAGGCGGTGGGCCCGGGAGTTCTTGGGAAGTAGAAGGGAGAGCTGATCTACGCTCTAGACGCAAGAACGCTTGTTCTATTTTCTGCGTCAGCCTATCCTCCAAAGGGGAAATGGCTTGATCCACTGCTCTATAAATAGAGGTATCCATAGCTTCATAAAAAGCGTCACCCCATGGCATATCCGCCAGAGGGTCTTCCTCCTCCTCGTGGTAATCCTCATAATACTCCATCACAGGAGAGGGAAGTGCAAGTGGAACTTTTGCGCTGCAATTCGCAAAAAAATATTTAACCAAAGCTGGGTGTCAGCTTAGAATATATACACGTGGCACAAACCACTAACTTTGTTGGGTGACTGGCCCTGAGGGGACAAAGCTGGCCAAGTACATTAAAATCGAGTAATTGCAGTTATCTGGGCTGGGACTGTCCCCAAAAGAAAGCCACAAGGCCGATACAGACCTCCCCAGGAGGAGTCAGCGCTCTTTTCACGAGCAAACACAGACTCGAATCCCTGATTGCCAACGTGAAGGGAACGAGCGTCTAATTACACCAAAAAACGGCCCGCGAGCGGACCCAATACAGACCGTAGAAACGGCGTTACACCTCAGCCCAGAGCTCCGTGTAGAAAGCGCGCGCGTCTCTGGAAAATATTGACAAAAACCAGAGACGCGACGCGTCATGCCACAGCCTCACACGCCCCCATGCGGCAGGAGGAACGGAGCGCGCCAGCAGCGACCGCGTAGGAGCGAGAGGGAAACCTCTCGGTCCCGCGGTCAGAAAGAATCAATTCACGTGAAAAAACACCGCAACGAAAATAAATAAACAAACGCGGCGACCGCGCGAATAACACGCGCTAAATCTAAAATAGTTGAAAAACACCACAAAGAAATGGTCACATAAGCATATCTGCCATAAACATTGCGCATACAAAGCGATTTAGAAGCAAATAAACCTTAAAGGCACACCATAAATACAATAAAAGCCCCCCCAAACAGGAAAAGACTCTGAGGAGACTTAACTGGCTGCGCAGCAGCGAAGAAAGAGCAGATCAGGACACTGACAAAGGACTATAGGGAGCTGGAGAGGCCCTGATTGGACGTTGTTGCTTTTGTTTAATTGGTTGTTATCACAGTGTAAATGACTACATTTTTCCCTATGGTTCATGGGAAACGTAGTCTTTATTTACTTCTTTCTGTGCTGCTGTACAAATAAAGTGAAGAAAGAAGGCATAATCCTCGCCTCCAGTCCTGACATAGAATTAAGGATCATACCTTTCCTGCAATTACTTTTACTCCAAAATGATCAATAGTGGATTATGGTCCCTGTTACATTTCGATATTATAGGGGAATTGGTAATCAGGTTTGCGAGGCAAGATGAAAATAAGATAAAATCTATGGTGCTACCTGAACCGTGCCACACTGTGGGTTCTGTTGGTGAAAATTCATCCGGTGCAGCAAAAGCACTAAATTATGCTTCATTATTAAATTGTTTATTGACTCGTCAAACAAATAGTGCCAAAAATGGTATTAACCCTCTCTGCCATGTCAGTTAACCCACAGATCTCTTTGTTGGGGGAAACTTACATAGATGAGTGTTAAAATCTCCAACCCAAAGAATTGCTAGAAGCATGTGACAATTCCTAATGTGTCTATCAATTTCACAATCTAATTCCTCGACCACATATGAACAACATTGATCACAAAAGTTATGATAAAAAATGAATCAATATTATGTTTACATGACCCTCTGATGTCAGGAACATAATCTGGTAATAAGGGGAATGCTTACCAAATAGCATCACAAAATATCCATATTCTAATGTACGCTGACGATGTGGTCTTTTTTGACCTCACACCTATTGGCCTTTAGCGTAACATGGACGCTCTCTCTAGGTATACTGAAATTAACTTCTTAAAAGTAAACGTCTCTAAAACAAAAGTGGTAACGTTTAGGGGAAGTAAACATTACAGTCTCTTTGACTGGAAGCCAGGTAGGAGAACAGTCAAGGTTGTAAGGACGTATACCTACCTGTGGAGAGTCTTTTCTCAGACACTAGAAACCACTTCTCATTTTCAGCATATGGAACTTAAGGCTGCAGCCCATATAAGCGCATTAAAGAGATTTTACTCATCTTCCGGAAAGAGGCATTTTCATTCCCTCCTCGAAATTTTTGCCGTTAAGATTCCCCCTATTTTATCTGATGCATTAGAAAATATTTCTATAAACAAAAAAGTGGTCTATCTTTACATTTGAATGAAGGGAAACTCCTACGTAAGATTACCACAATGAGCCAAGCTACACCTGTTCAAGTACTAGGTTTAGAACTAACGGTAGTTAGCTTCTATACAAGAGCTTTGGCAAATATAATCAAATGGGCATATAACTTACTTAATGCGCCAGAAAGCTCCTGGAGAGCTCTCTTAAAGGACAAAACATTTAAGGTTGGCGCAAGACAGTACATTTTTTATGAGAATCTCGAGATAGCCTAAGTGCTCTTTCAATGCTCCACTAATCTTTTACAATCCTGTTCACCTGCACTTTTGACGTTTTTTTCTGGAAAAAACTACACCAGGTTGGAACTCGGTATGGCATACTGTTCTCAGCTATCACACTATAGGTTCTTCATAGTCAATCTAGAGTACAAATGTAGTAAAAAAATATGATATTCACACTAGAACGCAGTGTCAGACAATGCATATATATGCTTTGCTTAGGGATCCTTTTAATTAAAAGCCTATACCAAACATTGAGGCGACACAACTGATAAGTCAGGATCTTATGATCTATGTGGAGGAGGTGTTCAAGACATTGTGCACGTTTTATATCGCTACCCAAATAAAGTCTTGGTCGAAGCTTGGCAGTGTTTTATAAAACCTATATGTTTTAGATATGATCTACTTAGAACTAATGATTTGGTTGATCTAATTACCTCCAAATGAATTTGTATACTACAACCTGTTTAAATGTTTCAAAACTTTTTTACCATTGTTTTAAAGAAGTCAAGTTCATGAATTGGTATATTTATTGCAGATAATATGTACATTGTTTTATATTGTCGATCTCTGAGGAGCTCTAAATCAAACCAGTGTGGCGGGCGCATCCTAATTTGCCTTATGGGACCGCCGCACCTCTGGTGGTCGGTCCCATTTCCGTCAGCCGCCATTGAAATGGTGCCCTTTGTTTCCTCTTTTGGAGGTAATGTATTTTGCTTCTGTGGCAGGGATTTTCCAGTTCTGAAAAGAAGAAAAAAACATGTTATTTTTTAAAATTATTTCTTGTGTATACCTGTTTAGAGTAAAAAGATACAGTACATTTTATGAAAATAATTTAACATTTTAAAGTTTATGCTTTTTCAAGTTATGCTTAATTTTTTTCAACTTGTTGCTTTTCTATATTTGATGCCAGTTTTATTGGGAGAGAAAAATGGTTAAGTAGTTTTATTGATACATATTTTTTGTTTCTTACCTTTGGATTAGATGTTGCTTGATGCTTTTACTTTGGTGGATTGTTTTATTATTATGTAGCATTTAACATGAGTAAAGCATCCTTTGGATCACAGCACTATCCAGCATTTTCCCTGAGGCAAGTAAATCTTGGAGTTGGAATAGTAATTTGAACTCCTATATAATATTTTCTTTGAGGCTACCTGCATTTGTATTTGGAATAGTAGTTTTAACCCTATTACTATCTAGCATTTTACCTGAGGAAGCATCCTTTCCAGTTGGAATAGTTATTGTAAACCCACCACTGTACATTTAATTAAAAACGATTGAAAAAATGTATATATTTTTGTTCACTCGCTTTATATATATATATTGTACAAAAAAAAAGCGTTTTTTCAACTCTTTACAGAAGTTTGAAAAGTTTTCAACCGAACTGAATGAAAAATAAAATGTTTTATTTTGCGATATTTGCATTTATATTAATTTGTAAATGTTTTACAATTGCTATAGTTTTTACTTACTTGGGTGCCGATTCCGATCCGTTAAAAAAATTTACCGACTGACTGGTATCCGTATTTTTTTATGTACGAATCGAACAAGTCCCGTACAAACGGCGAAGTACGATTCGTACGTGAAAAATATATACGAATGACCGCGGGAAAAGTCTAAGGCACGTCCCCGGACAGTTTTACGTACGAGTCGTAAAACTGAAGTCCGAGCGCACAAGTCCGATCTGTACCGGCGTCCCGAATACACAAGTGTATGGAAGACGTCCCGTACGGAGCGAACTGTGCACGACCCCTACCCCGGGTACACTTGGGCCCGGGGTACGAGTCGCATGCCCCCCCAGCCTCCCACCCCTCCCGCGTACGTCCGCACCGTGCCCCCAGCCCCCCGTATGTACGCACCGTACCCCCAGCCCAGTATGTACGCACCGTACCCCCAGCCCCCGTACGTACACACCGTACCCCCAGCGCGTACCCCCAGCCCCGTATGTACGCACCATACCCCCAGTCCCCGTATGTACGCACCGTACCCCCAGCGCGTACCCCCAGCCCCATATGTACGCACCGTACCCCCGGGTACACTTGGGCCCAGGGTACGAGTCGTACGCCCCCCCAGCCTCCCACCCCTCCCGCGTACGTCCACACCGTACCCCCAGCCCCCCGTATGTACGCACCGTACCCCCAGCGTGTACCCCCAGCCCCGTATGTATGCACCGTACCCCCAGCCCCCGTATGTACGCACCGTACCCCCAGCGCGTACCCCCAGCCCCGTATGTACGCACCGTACCCCCAGCCCCCCAAATGTACGCACCGTACCCCCAGCCCCCCCGTATGTACGCACCGTACCCCCAGCCCCCATATGTACGCACCGTACCCCCAGCCCCCCGTATGTACGCACCGTACCCCCAGCCCCGTATGTATGCACCGTACCCCCAGCCCCTCGTATGTATGCACCATACTCCCAGCGTGTACCCCCAGCACCCCGTATGTACGCACCGGGGTGCGGTGCGTGCATATGGGGGCTGGGGGTACGGTGCATACATACGGGGCTGGGGGTATGCGCTGGGGGTATGGTGCGTACATACGGGGGCTGGGGGTACGGTGCGTACATACGGGGGCTGGGGGTACGGTGCGTACATACGGGTGCTGGGGGTACATGCTGGGGGTACGGTGCGTACATACGGGGGGGGGCTGGGGGTACGGTGCGTACATACGGGGCTGGGGGTACGCGCTGGGGGTACGGTGCGTACATACGGGAGGCTGGGGGTATGGTGCATACATACGGGGCTGGTGGTACGCGCTGGGGATACGGTGCGTACATACGGGGGCTGGGGGTACGGTGCGTACCGGGCCCCCCTTTCCTCGTGCATCGCAGCGTACTTAGCTTTTCCGGCACTTTTTGGCTCCCGTAAAAATATAGCCGTGCGGAGTGCTGTGGGTACGAATCGTACTTGCTGGTCCGTAAAATGCTGCCTGACTCCGTGCGGACGTCGCGTACGCGCTGTCCAGGATCGGAATTGTATGTATTTTTTAGCCGCACGGTGTTTTTTACGAATCGTACGGAAATGGTATTTCTGTACGAATCGTACTTGCTAGTTTGTACGGTGGAATTCCCGGGTACAAGTCGTACGGAGAAAACGCTCCGTACGACCATTTGTACCTGGGTTTTACAGGATCGGAATCGCCACCTTGGTGTTTTAGATGGTTCGCTTTGAGGTTTCGATTTTTTCGTAGAAATACGTGTGTGCAGTCTGAGGTAGTCAGGTAACCACTGTTTTTAAAATGGTGGACGGGGTTATGTTTAATTTTTAAAATTCTTAATTTTAGATAGTTTGGTAAAATCAAGTGTATTAATGTTCGTTTTTTTGGCTTGTGTTTATATTGACAAAATATTGAATTATTAAAGAAAAAGTGTATTTTATTAAAATATACGTATATAAATGTATTGTTATTTTGTTTGATTTTTAATAATTGTTGAACATGTGTTTATTATATTTTGGTTATATATAGTAAAAGTATATGAAAAAAAGGATTTATAATTCTTAAAAAAAACTCTAATAGTAATTTTAGTACTCCAGTATTAATTTTAATGTTTGGGTATTCTTTTTAAATATTATGTAATAAAATAGTAATTGTAATATAATTTTTTTGTGATACCTAAATAATTGTTAGTATAATTTTTTCAATATAAATATTACATGCAAGTATTAATTTTAATACTCATGTATTAAATTCAAATATCCACGTTTTAATACACTACCACATCCAAAATCTCTATTTTCCCTGCATCCCGCTCCAGGGGTTTATTATACAAAATAAAATAATATAGCGATGTAAAAGTGTGCGTTGTAGTAGTATGCGTTGTAATGGATCATTCGATGTTTTATCCTACTTTTGAGTTGTAATGGTATGAGTTGTAGAAACATGCAATGTAATGGTACATGCGTTGTAAAAACTGCGTTGTAAAAGCATGCGTTGTAATTGTTTGCATTGTAACGTCATATATTCATGGCTGGGCATGGTACTGAGAGCAACTCTATTCTTGCCGTAATTGTCTGCAATTTGCTTCACACTTCCCCCAATTTTGCCCCTTAACTGGGCTCTTGTGCGACCCAAAATTTCGAAGAGCAAACTTTGTTAAACACCCTGCCCAACATTATTTATTGGACTGCTGGAACAGATTGTACTTTTATTTAGGGGGACCTATGTATTTTTATGCTTATTGATGGTGGAATATCTTAAAAATGTATGTTATAAACCCTTTGATTTATCAAGAACGGAAGTAAAAAAAACCCTCATCAAGCCCTCTAATTTAGACAGAGAGTTAGAAAAATAACTAGATATGTTTCTCTTCAGATCTTTTACGTTCTTGGACCATTCTGTCGGTGGACATGCTATTAAAACCTTGGAAAAACTCAAGGCCTGGTTATTAACAATATTATCTAGTTCTGCATTTTTCAGTCACTTTCCTTACATCACTCTGGATTGTACCTTTCCCCCACTTTTTGCCAGAGGAGAATTTGTTGATACTGTAACTGCATCAATAATATGCGCAATAGTTAAAGAATAATTAAGATCACACTGGTTTGAAATTGAGTGAACCCCTTGATTGTTACTGGACTTAAGAATCTGTTTTCTTGAGGGCACTAAGCTGTCTGACGCTATAGTAATTCCATGGGGTGGGTTGTGTGTCAGTTCTTGATGTAAGCTGAGAGTCTCTCCTCAACATGCCCAGTTTTAAAGCTAGTAGCTCCCATGGCACTAGTGAGATATGTGTCAATAGATGTTGCTGTCACCAGGGCCGTAGCCACGGGGGCACAGCAGGGCTCGGCACCCCCATCTTCATGCTTGGCCCCTTCAAACGTCCTTGGGAGTATGCAGGTGAAGAACAAGTTACTTACCTTCGGTAACGATATATCTGTAAGAAACATTAGTTAGATTCCTCACCTTAGAATATCCCCAGGTGTCAGGCTGGATCTGGAAAGATTTTTCGTCAGCAATACCCTTGCGTGTCGCTAGGCGTCGTCTGCGGCTCCGAGTCCGTCGTCGTGATCGCCGGGATGACGTCGGAGTATTTAGACGCTGTCCTCGCACGCGGACGTCAGTTCTTGTACATAGCTTTCCACGCCAGGAACACAGAGCCATGCAAGAGACCGACACTGGTACCAAAAATTCTAAGGCCCTGAAAGGTATGACCTCAACCCTAGATATCGGTCCGCAGAACGGGGAGGATGGGTGGGGCGGTGAGGAATCGAACTAACTAATGTTTCTTACAGATATATCGTTACCAAAGGTAAGTAACTTGTTCATCTGAAAGAAGCACGTTAGTTAGATTCCTCACCTTAGAATAGATACCCCAGCAATATCAACCCCGGTGGTGGGTCTGCGAACCAAAATCACACCAGAAAGTCCTGGAGAACAGAACGGCCAAAGAAGCCGTCTCTCCGGACTTGGCTGGCCAGGCAAGAGTTTGGCAAACGTGTGCAGCGAGGCCCACTTTGCTGCCTGACAAATGTCCTGCAAGGGGACTCTCCGGCCCAGGGCAGTGGTCGCCGCTGTGGCCCGAGTGGAATGGGCCCTAAGCCCTACAGGAGGTTCCTTTTTAGCTAAGGAAAAACAGGCCTTGATACACAAAACGACCCACCGAGAGATGGTTCACTTGTGTACCGCTCGCCCCTTCTTAGCGCCCACGTAGCCAATAAAGAGTTGGTCGTCCACCCGGAACTGTTTGGTGCAGTCCAGATAGAAGGACAGCGCCCGTTTTGGGTCCAGACGGTGGAGCCTGTCTTCCTCTTTCGAGGGAAGCAGAGGAGGAAAGAAGGTGGGCAGTGTAACAGACTAGCCGATGTTACCACCTTAGGGAGAAAGGAAGGACAAGTCCTTAGAACAACTTTGTCCGGATGGATAGAAAGGAAAGGAGGCTTAGAAGAGAGAGCCTGGAGCTCACTCACCCTTCTAGCAGAGGTGATGGCAACCAGGAAAGCAGTCTTAAGCGTTGGCAGACGAAGGGGAGAATTATGAAGAGGCTCAAAGGGAGCGCACATCAGATAGGTCAATACTAGATTTAAATCCCACTGAGGCATTACGAAAGGGACAGGAGGGAACATGTGGATAATGCCCTTAAAGAATCGAGAAACAACAGGGGATTTAAAAAGAGAAGGCTGATCAGGAAGCCGTAAGAAAGCAGAAACAGCCGAAAGGTATCCCTTGAGGGTGCCCAGAGCCGAACCCTGCTGGGCCAGGGAAAGAAGAAAGAGGAGAACTTCAGAAAGAGGGGCGGGAAGGGGATCCACAGCCTTTGCTGTGCACCATGCCACAAATTTGTTCCACCTGCAGGCGTATACCGATTTTGTGGAGGGACGCCTGGCTGGCAGAATAACATTACAGACTTCAGGAGGCAAGTCAAATGGCATCAACTGCCGCCACTCAATCTCCACGCATGGAGGTGGAGGCTGGACAGGTTCGGGTGGAGGACCTTCCCCTGCTGCTGCGACAGAAGGTCCTCCTGAAGAGGCAGTCGGATCGGGGGATCGATCGATAGACTGAGTAGCTCGGGATACCAGTATCTTCGTGCCCAATCCGGAGCCACAAGGATGACTTGAGCACGGTCGCGCCTGATCTTCTTCAGCACTCTGGGCAGAAGTGTTATAGGCGGAATGGCGTACAATAGACCGCAACTCCACTCGCGACGAAAAGCGTCTCCGAGCGAGTGCCGCCTTGGAAATTCCACCGCGCAGAACTGCTGACATTGCGCGTTCTCTTCGGTGGCGAATAGATCTAACCAAGGCTCTCCCCACTGCAGAAAGAGGCCTTGCGCCACGTCCGAGTTCAGACGCCATTCGTGATCCATCATGCACCGGCGGCTGAGTTTGTCTGCTCTGGCGTTCAGAGAGCCTGCCGGATGTTGAACGACCGGGTGATGCCCTGATGTTCCAGCCATGTCCAGAGGTGCAGAGCCTCCTGACAAAGGGTCCAGTCCATGACCCCACCCCGCCCTGCTTGTTGAAATACCACATGGCGGCGGTGTTGTCCGTGAACACCTGCACTACACTTCCCCGGACAGAGGGAAGGAATGCCTTCAGTGCAAGTCGGATCGCCCGCAGCTCCAGAAAGTTGATATGGAGCCGGGACTCCGCCGGAGACCAGAGGCCTCTGATCTCCGCCTCTCTCATTTGGCCCCCCCCATCCCAGGAGGGACGCATCCGTCTCTACTACGTGCTCGCTTGGTGTAGGGAGATGGATCTGCCACTGACCCAATCGCGGTCCGTGAGCCACCACTACAACTGTCTGGCAGTGCCCTTCGAGATCAAGACATGGTCGGATAGGTTGCCCCGATGCTGGGCCCACTGAAACTTCAGGTCCCACTGAAGAGCCCACATCCGCCATCTGGCGTGATGCACTAACAGGATGCAGGAGGCCATCAAACCCAGAAGCCACAGCACCAACCTGACAGAAACCCGGGATAGAGGCCAAAAGATTGGGATGAGAGCCTGAATATCCCGGACCCGCTGTTCCGGAGGATAGACCCGGAACTGTGCCGAGTCCAGAACCGCTCCGATGAAGCGGAGCTTCAGGGAGGGACTCAGATGCGACTTCTGCACATTGATGGAGAACCCCAGCAAATGCAAGAGGTCGGCCATAGTCTGGAGGTGGGAGACGACTGCCTGGGGCGAGCCCGCCTTCAACAACCAGTCGTCAAGATAGGGGAAGACTGGAACCCCTAATCTGCGCAGGTGAGCTGCGACCACTGCCATCACCTTCGTGAACACCCGAGGGGCACTGGTGAGGCCGAAGGGGAGCACGGTAAACTGAAAGTGCTCGTGGCCTACCGTGAACTGCAGGTAACGCCGGGGGGCCGGCAGGACGGGGATGTGGAAATAAGCGTCCTGCAAGTCCAACGCTACCATCCAGTCTCCAGGGTCTAGGGCAGCCAAGACCTGAGCCAGAGTCAGCATTTTGAAATTCTCCTTCTGGAGGAAGCCATTGACGTTCCGGAGGTCCAAGATGGGGAGCATGCCCCCTTTGTCCTTCTTGGGGACCAGAAAGTAGTGGGAATAACAACCACTCCCTACTTCTGGCCCAGGAACGCGCTTGATAGTCCCCTTGGCCAAGAGGGCTGTATCTTCCTGGTGGAGAAGCACCAAGTTATCCCTTGACATGCGGTGGCATCGAGGTGGCATTACTTGAGGGGTGGACTGAAAGGGAAGAGAATAACCCCTGCGGATGATCTGCAACACCCACTCATCCAATGTGATATCGCGCCAGTGGTGGAGGTAGTGCCGGACCCTGCCACCCACCGGCGTGGGGTGCCCCACAAAGCTCGGATCAGGAAGATTTGGAGGTAGTAGCAGCGGGCGCGGAGGTGGACTGGCCCCATGCTGGTTCCCAGAGCCGCCCCTGCGGAAGCCGCGTCAAGGCTGGTACTGCACAGGCTTGTTGAAGGAACGTGTCTGGGCACCCCTGCCTTGGCCACGAAAGGAGCGAAACCCAGGAGTGGCTGGACTCTTCGTGGAAAGAACCTAAGGACTTGGCCGTGGCCCGTGAGTCCTTTAAGCGCTCCAGCACGCTGTCAGCCTTATCGCCACACAGGCGAGTGCCATCAAAGGGCATGTCCATGAACAAGCTCTGGACATCAGGACACGCAGAGCCACAGTCGTAGAAATCGCCCTGCCCAACGAGTTAGCAGTGTCCAGACCACACCGCATGGCGAACTTAGCCGCATCCTTACCCTCAGCAACTGATGAGAAAGCATGGCATGGACCTCCTCGGGGCACTGAGGTAACACCTGAGCAACCGTGTCCCACACCACGTGGGAATAGCGGCTCAACAAACAGGCGGTGTTTACTGACCGCAGCCCCAAGCTGGCTGTCGAGAACAACCGCTTACCAAACTGCTCCAGCTTCTTAGAGTCTTTATCCGGCTGAGCCGTAGGAAAGGCACTCTGCAACGTCGAGGCCTGGATAACCAGACTCTCAGGTGTGGGATGAGTGGTCAAGAACGCGGGGTCACCAGGCGCCGGGCGGTGACGCCTTGTGACGTTTTTATCCACAGGGGCCCCTGTGGCCGGCTGCGACCAAGTGCACAACAGGACGTCGGTGAGGGGGTCGTTGAAGGGAATCAGAGGCTCCAACTAAGCCGTCTGGAGCACCTCAGTAAAGAGGTTAGTTTTGAGTGCTACCATAGGAAGATCAAGATTGAGGACCTCAGCAGCCCGACGGAGAACCATCGTGTAGGAAGTGTCCTCCATCGTAGGTGGGGGAGAGGCAAACCCAGAGTCAGAAGAGACATCGAGGTCGCTGAAGTCCTCCAGATCGTCCACCCAGTCCTGCTCGGAGTCACATTGATGGGCAAGACAGTCCTCGGACCCCTCCCAGTCATCCTCCACCTCCGTCGCAGGAGGAACCGGTCGCGGCAGCAGAGCAGGAGTCAGAGAGGGGACACGCGGCGTTGGAAACGGCACCGGGAACGGCGCCGACTCCCAATGCAGATCCCAGGCAGGAACGAAATGGTCCTGGAATCGGGGCAAGGGGGGAACAAACGGCACCCACTGCGGCACCAGAGGCGGAGCCGAGGGCAGCGCTGGGGCTGTAGCCGGCAGCACCGGACCTCGTGGAGCTGGGGCCGGAGCCAACGGCAGAGGATCCTGTGGCGCCGAGGCTGGATCCGCTGGCGGTGCCGGTGGGCCAACAGGATCTGGACACGGGGCCCGAAGGCACGCCGGCGGGAGCCTGAGGCCTAAAAAGGCAGTCCATGGAGGCAAGAAACTCTTGCACCTGTTAGGGAGTTGCCGACGGACCCGGGTAAGGCAGGTAGGCCGCGGGACTCCCAGGCTCCAAAGGAGCCACAGGGGCAGAGCCCCTGTCCCCCTCGTCCGCACCCGAGGACCGACGGGGGCCGTCGAAGAGCGAACACGCTTGTTTGTTATTTGCTTTTGTAAGGCGCACAGCTACCCAAGGGTTTCCCGGCGCCGCCTGAATGTGCCCAAGAACGGTAAATAAGACCTATTGATTGAATAACCAGTTTTTTAAAGTTCTGCGAAAATGAGCAAGACTGGTCTCATTCCTCAGTAATAGAGGAAGAGAATTTCACAAGGTGGGGCCCAAGTATGAAAAATAGCGACCACCCACCCTGGCCAGTCTATGCCTATGGTACCGAAAATTTGGCTTGATTTGCTGACCGGAGAGAACGAGAAGGGACGTAAAGTTTGGCAATAGAATTCAAATATTGAGGGGCCTTGCCTGTTTTGATCTTAAACATATACGTTAAAGTTTTAAATTTAATGCGATTTTACACTTTCAACCAGTGGAGTTCATGCAGGGAACTTGAGACCGGTGTTGTTTTAGGGATCCGGCAAAGCAGACAAGCAGCAGCGTTTTGCACAACCTGCAGTTTGCGAATAACATCCTTCTTTGCTACTAAAAAAAGGATGTTTCCGTAATCCAAGCAGGAGGTGACCAAGGCTTGGATTACAGTTCTTTTTGTGGAATCCAGCAGCATCCACAAGATTTTCCTAAGCCATTTAAGGATGACAAAACAGGTTGCAGCCACCTCTGTTGCTTGGGGTGTCATCGAGAGATGGTCATCGATGATAAAACCCAAGTTGAGAGCTTGATTGGTAGGATGGGGAAGGGCACCCAATTCAGGAGGCCAATGTTGGGGGCCCCAAAGCTCGTTGTTCTTCCCTAAGATTAATACCTCAGTCTTGCCCGTTGAGCTTGAGTGAATTTACATGCATCCACTGTGCAATTTTGCAAAGCCCAACTTGGAGAGACGAGGACTTAGAAGACTTCTTTTTAGGTCGTCGCTTACCGGAATCCGATGGCGAAGACTTTGGAGCCCGAGGAGCGACGACTGCGGCCCCGCGAGCGGTCCTGGGAACGGTCCCTGGATCTGGAGCGGCGATGGGACAAGTGCCAGACCTCCAGCAGCTTCCAGCACTGCTCCCTCAAGGCCTTCGGGCCATGGCTAGACAGTCCTGGCAGGACCGGGAGTGATGGTCAGTCTCCAGACAGTAGAGGCAAACATCATGGGGGTCCGCCACCGACATGTTGAGACGCCAGGCCCCACAAGACTTCAAGCGAAGCATCCCTACGTGCACCAGGAGAAAAAAAGGAGACAAAAGTCTCAAAAGGGTAGTCAAAAAGTGACTAAGGTATGTGCTGTATCCAAATCTGCGCTTGCTGGCGCGGAAAAAGAAAGAACTGACGTCAGAGTGCATGGGTGGCACCAAAGTAGTCTCCGTGAAGTCATCTCGGCGCATATGACGCCAGTGACGGACGCAGAGCCGCACAACGCCACCTACTGAGGCGCATGGGTACTGCTACGAAAAGACTTTCTGTATCCAGTCTGACGCCTGGGGATATTCTAAGGTAAGGAATCTATCACGAACGTGTCTCTTTCAGATAAGGAGATTTAGAAAGAAATGCTTAGTACAATCCACGCATTTTTGTCTCGGGAGGGACAGAGAATGTAAGCTATAGTGTGCTCCAGTTAAGAATAAATATTTCTTACAGAACTCCTCCTGAGGCGGAAAGCCGGGAGCATCTTAGTATTTTAATCTGGTGTGACTGATTTGTGTTTTTTTAATCTCACTCACCCCTCGGCGTTGCCATTGTAGTCACGGACATCCAGCCCAGCTGATCACTCGCTGCCCCTGGGGTCTGTTGATTACCTCTTGCCGCCATCCCTGGCCCAGCGGACACGCCCCCTCGCGCTGGCCACGCCCCCCCCGGTTATTTAAACGCGCGTTGACAAAGCGCTGCGTTTACAGAACTCCTCCTGAGGCGGAAAGCCGGGAGCATTTTAGTATTTTAATCTGGTGTGACTGATTTGTGTTTTTTAATCTCACTCACCCCTCGGCGTTGCCATTGTAGTCAAGGACATCCAGCCCAGCTGATCACTCGCTGCCCCTGGGGTCTGTTGATTACCTCTTGCCGCCATCCCTGGCCCAGCGGACACGCCCCCTCGCGCTGGCCACGCCCCCCCCCGGTTATTTAAACGCGCTTTGACAAAGCGCTGCGTTTACAGAACTCCTCCTGAGGCGGAAAGCCGGGAGCATCTTAGTATTTTTATCTGGTGTGACTGATTTGTGTTTTTTAATCTCACTCACCCCTCGGCGTTGCCATTGTAGTCACGGACATCCAGCCCAGCTGATCACTCGCTGCCCCTGGGGTCTGTTGATTACCTCTTGCCGCCATCCCTGGCCCAGCGGACACGCCCCCTCGCGCTGGCCACGCCCCCCGGTTATTTAAACGCGCGTTGACAAAGCGCTGCGTTTACAGAACTCCTCCTGAGGCGGAAAGCCGGGAGCATCTTAGTATTTTAATCTGGTGTGACTGATTTGTGTTTTTTAATCTCACTCACCCCTCGGCGTTGCCATTGTAGTCACGGACATCCAGCCCAGCTGATCACTCGCTGCCCCTGGGGTCTGTTGATTACCTCTTGCCGCCATCCCTGGCCCAGCGGACACGCCCCCTCGCGCTGGCTACGCCCCCCCGGTTATTTAAACGCGCGTTGACAAAGCGCTGCGTTTACAGAACTCCTCATGAGGCGGAAAGCCGGGAGCATCTTAGTATTTTAATCTGGTGTGACTGATTTGTGTTTTTTAATCTCACTCACCCCTCGGCGTTGCCATTGTAGTCACGGACATCCAGCCCAGCTGATCACTCGCTGCCCCTGGGGTCTGTTGATTACCTCTTGCCGCCATCCCTGGCCCAGCGGACACGCCCCCTCGCGCAGGCCACGCCCCCCCCGGTTATTTAAACGCGCGTTGACAAAGCGCTGCGTTTACAGAACTCCTCCTGAGGCGGAAAGCCGGGAGCATTTTGGTATTTTAATCTGGTGTGACTGATTTGTGTTTTTTTAATCTCACTCACCCCTCGGCGTTGCCATTGTAGTCACGGACATCCAGCCCAGCTGATCACTCGCTGCCCCTGGGGTCTGTTGATTACCTCTTGCCGCCATCCCTGGCCCAGCGGACACGCCCCCTCGCGCTGGCCACGCCCCCGGTTATTTAAACGCGCGTTGACAAAGCGCTGCGTTTACAGAACTCCTCCTGAGGCGGAAAGCCGGGAGCATTTTAGTATTTTAATCTGGTGTGACTGATTTGTGTTTTTTAATCTCACTCACCCCTCGGCGTTGCCATTGTAGTCACGGACATCCAGCCCAGCTGATCACTCGCTGCCCCTGGGGTCTGTTGATTACTTCTTGCCGCCATCCCTGGCCCAGCGGACACGCCCCCTCTCCGTCTTTCCGTTTTTCCCCCTCACCCATATAACATGCTTACTTACCGGAAGCGCAGCGGACGAGCGCAGCGGGCGCGACGAATGCGCGCCGAAGGCGCGCTCAAGGCAAGCTCGTCTGCGCTCGTCCGCGCCGAGGACGCGCCTAGCGCAGACATCTCTGCACAAATTTGCTCGCAGCCCCCATGCTATACGCGGGAAACCCTGATTAACCTGCGAGAATTCGCTCACGAAGGTAAGCTCATCTTTGATGACACCGCCTTTCCACTGCTTGATTTCACTCATAAGGGTCTGCTCCTGGGTGGCCTTCTGAATGTCAGATCATTGCCAAAGCATGCCAACGAAATTCATCTCCTCATAGAATCCCACCACCTGGATGTCCTCTTTCTAACCGAAACGTGGACTCACGCAGACTGCGACATTGAATTAGCATGGGCTTGCCCTCAAGACTTCAAAATGTTGCACCTTCCCAGACCCAAAGGCCGTGGTGGCGGTGTAGGCATGATATATAGAGCCTCCTGGCACATTAACACCATAGACATAGACTCAGTTGCCGGGACTGAGCTCTTCGGCCTTTCCATAAACTGTCACTCCGGAGGTATCTTCACGGCAATTATTTGCTACCGACCTCCAGGGTCTTTCACCATCCAACAACAGCAAGCGCTACTGACCACCTTCACGAACATGGCAACCTCCCATAATAAACTAATCATTCTAGGGGACTTCAACCTCTGGCCAAACGGGAGCCTAGACACTGGTCTAGAAAACCTCCTGCTGTCCTGCGAAAGCGTGGGACTCTACCAACTGGTTAAGCATCCTTCCCACTCAGCAGGCCACCGTCTGGAGCTCATCTTTTCCAGTCAGGGTTTAACACATCTGAACGACATTCTGCCCATGAGCTGGACAGACCATGCTCTTATCAAATTTTGTATTACCACCACAAAAACCAGAAAGCTGAATAAAAGCGCACCATCCGAATTTAACTATAGGGACTGGAAAGCTCTGGAAAAACTGAGTTCTACCACCACCGCCTTCAACGTAGAAGATAGCTTCTCCCCAATCAACCCGGTTGAAGACAATTACAGAGCCTTTTGCACGAGGATTGTATCCACCGCGGACTCTATTGCTCCACTAAAAAGATGCAAACCTAAAAGCAGAGCACCAGCCCCATGGTACAACGACTCCCTCAAATCAGCCTGCAAACAGGCCGAGAGGAAGTGGAGACGAGGCTACTGCGAATCACACACAATTAGCTGGAAAAACAAGCTCCATGAATACAAATCAGCCATCGCAGAGAGCAAATCCACCTATTATTGCTCCACTATAGTCAACGCAGCAAATAGCTCCATAAGCATCTTCCAGATCCTTGATAACCTTATCCACCCCGACTGTGCCAAGAAAACTATCCCCCCCTCTCAGACCCTCTGCGATAATCTCGCACAGTTCTTCACGTACAAAATCCAGACAATTATTCAGAATCTTGCAACTCCCCCTTCTCAAGATAATCCAAACTCCCCCAGAGCCGTTATTATCAACCTTGAGCCGCCGAGCCCAGGACACCTATCAAGGCAATGCCTACAGGCTCTCCCCCCTATCCCCGAAGCAGATTTCGAGAGACTGGCACACGGAATCACTTCTGGGTCCCCCCTCGACCCACTGCCCCCTAAAACCTGGAAAGCGTGCGGTACTGAACTATTCCATACCCTCCGCAGGATCTGTAACTAATCTCTGGGCTGTGGATTCGTCCCCACCCCCTGGAAGCAAGCACTCATCACCCCACTGTTAAAAAAACCCTCTTTGAACCCCGAGTGTCTATCCAACTTTCGACCTATATCGCTCCTACCCTTTCCAGCCAAAGTGGTGGAACGCTGGGTTAGCTCCTGTCTCTCGACACATCTTAAGCAGAATCACATCTTGGACGACTTCCAATTCGGTTTTCGCCCAGCCCATGGCACCGAAACGGCGGTCCTTACAGCCATGGAAGAACTTCGGATGCGGGCAGACAGGGGCCACTCTAGCCTTGATCCTATTGGACCTGTCTGCCGCATTCGATACGGTTAACCATGTGATTCTGCTGAAGAGACTCAGAGAGGCAGGGGTCGACGGCACCGCCTTGCTATGGTTCCACTCATACTTGAGAGATAGGAAACAGGCTGTATCCCTCCCCCTTTTCAATCCGCTTTTTCCCCAGTACCTCACGGTGTACCCCAGGGCTCGTCCATTAGCCCGATCCTTTTTAACGTTTATCTAAAACCACTGATCACGTTAATCAAATCCCACAGATTGAAAACGGTAAACTACGCGGACGACACCCAGCTCATCCTCTCCTGGGAGGGGGAGGATTCAATTCCCATGGATTCGTTCCATGACTGCTTATGAGACAAAGCCGGCTGGCTGCACATGAATTCCCTGCAATTCAATTCTTCCAAGACCGAGGTCCTGTTCTGTTCTGGGAGCCGGATTCCTCGTCTATTTCCTGCAGAATTCTGGCCCCCGGAAACCCAGAAAAACCACAGCCGGTCACTAGTGTCCGCAATCTGGGTGTTATGTTAAACAACAACCTCAGCATGGAAACGCAGGTAACCAAAACAGTCTCTACTTGCTCGGCCCTACTGCGTTCTTTACGTAAAATCATGCCACTACTCCCCGCCCAGGCTCGAGCACTAATAGTCAGGTGCACTATCCTTAGTCGCCTTGACTATTGTAACGCTCTTTTGCTCGAGTCCCCAGCTGTTCTACTGGACAGACTCCAAAGAGTCCAGTCGGCTGCAGCCAAACTGGCCCTTGGTTGGACCAGAAGATCCTCGGCCACAGCAGCCTTAGCCGATTTACATTGGCTCCCTTTGAAGCAGCGAATTGCTTTTAAAGCACTTTGCCTTGTTTTCAAGGCACTACATGGAACGGGCCCCAGGTCCCTACAAAAATTGTTTTCCTGGTACACCCCCACCAGAACTCTCCGATCCACCTCAGCCTGCCTTGTGCTGGTACCAAGATTTCACAAGGTAAGGACCGGGGGAAGATCCTTCAAAGTGGCTGCCGCCAAACTTTGGAATAGTTTGCAGGTCGACATTCGCCAAATTCCTAAACTCCTACCTTTCAGAAAGCGAACCAAAACCTGGCTGTTCCCCAATCCCGTTCGCTGCTAACTCCCTAGTTAAGCCTCCCGTCTCTTTCCTTCTTAAGGAGTGAGTTTCAGCGCCAGGATACCTGCCAGGTGACAGTTGCGCTCTACAAATGTTTTAAATAAATAAATAAATAAATTAAGAAAAATACTTAGCATTCTTGTTATGACAATGATGAATCCAACTTACTCTTCCATTTAAACACTCCAATTTCAGGATGTCATGATTTGTGTTCCAATAAGTGGCTGGGAACTGTCCAATTCACAAGTAGAATACATGCAACCAGGACTAGAGTAAAAGTAAGAAGTTCAAATTGGTATTTCATGTGGAAATTAAAATGCAGGTGTGTCGCTGGGAATCACTTTCAGCAATGAATATACTGCAGATTAGAATTAAAAACGCAAGGCAGGGCTACATTAAATATAAATGAACCTAGAAACAAGATAAATTAAGCATAAAAACAATCGTAGTTTGGGACACAATGTTAGAATTCATAAAATATAAATTAGACTTTGGAAAACGATCGTATTGAATAGTACCTTTTTAAGCAGCAAGAAACCTGTCCCTCTCAAGGTCTAAATCACATTTCTAGATAGTCTGGCTTCATTATTTACATACTGCTCCATACCAGTGACAAAGATATTGAAGCAAGCAATTTGTATCTGCTGCTTGGTGCATGGTTGAACGGTGGTTTTGTGGTTTGGCCTTTATTGGACATGTTAGATGAAGAGTGTGAGGTATATTAGTAGAGGATGTACTGTAGACGCGACATCGGCTCAACATCCTGTTATTCCGGGCAAATCCCTTAAGCTCTCAGTGCCTAAATTAAACAAATAATAAATGTGTCATTGTTTGAAGCAACTGGAGCTCTTGTAAAGCACTCCAATGCCTTTGGGTTGAGTTTGCGAGATATACAACTGTAAAAATTAAAGAATATAAAATTATGAATTCAAATATGATGACATATTGGGCACGTCACATGGAGTTTAGCTGCACATAAGTGTTGCAGAGGGTGTACGAAACACTCACCCGCACCTGCATGCACTCCAGATTGAACCCACTGTTCATGTCCATCAGAATGGACATGGAATACAGCGCTGACTAACTACCAACCGGAGACCAAACGTATATTGGAGGCATTGTTAAATCACAAGTAGTTATAATAGGATAAAGTTTTCAGTGCCGGACATTATAAAGATAGTGCAAGTCACCAAGGAGTCCCCAGGCTATATAGAGGAGCAAAGCCGAAGGGCAATAATAACATCCCCCTTCCTGCACACATCTTAAAACCTTGGACCTAGATAATCAAAGATTTTACAAAATTCAGCACAGCAACCAAATTTGCTGCACTGTGTTGTGTGACGAGAAGAAAAACACCATATCTACAGAGATATGGGACTCTCCTCCTCTCTTCCTAGTGGCAACGCACAATCAGGCTGTTAAGTGCCATGCACACACATTTGCATCATTTTGCAAAGGCATCTCCATGAGTCTTGCATATGTTTTGTACTGAAGGGCACCTTTTCAGTACAAAATACTATGCATAGACTAACTTTAAAAATGTTCCCACTTCGGATGTATGCTGCGCAGTGTAGCACGCATGCAAACTGGTAAACGGTAGGAGAAATAAAAGCATTTATTCTTTTAAAGCCTGTTTCAAAATGGCATTATTATTGGCACATAACCCTGCCTACTATTGTAAGTAAATGGGTTTTCCTTAAAAAATCATGGGTGGTTGCATTAGAACGCAAATATACAACCCAGGCAATAACCCCTTTGCAGTGCAACACACACGCCAAGTGGGAACAGTTAGGAGAAATAAAAGAATTTCTCCTTTTTAATGCCTGCAACCCATGCAACACCTCCCTCCCCCTTTTACAGAGCAATGCAAAACTAAGGGCTTCTATGCGTTTCTTTGAGGGAACTAAAGTTTTGCGCTGGAAAGTAAATAAAAAATATTGCAAAGGTTTGCATCACTTTTGTCACAAAAAAAGCAGCACATAACGTTTGGTTATCGGGCCTTGGTGTCTTTCATGTTCATTACAGATATGAAAGCAGAATCTGTACTGCAAAATTAAGCACACCAAATGCACTTACAATTTTTTTAAAAAATATAATAGGATCAGTTTAATGCAAGTCAGGTTAAAAAGGCTGTGGATCAGATTGTGTAGAAACTTGTAGAAATTGTAACTTTCTTGCAATGGCCTTCAGTGTGGAAAAAATAAACACCTTTGCATGATTATCGCTTCATTGCTGTTCACATTTTGTTTTTAGAAAAATATATTAACAGGAATAGCCAGCTCCAATTTTTATTGGTTAAACTGCCTTTTATATTGGCTGCTGGCAGCAGACATTCTGATGTCTGAGCAGGACCGTAGCCATGGAGAGGCCCAGTATGGCCCAGCACCCCTATCTTGATGCTTGCATCCCCCCCAAACGTCCTTGGGAGTATTCAGGTGAAAATGAGATTTTGAAAGAAATCCTTAGTACAATCCACGCATTTTTTGTCTCGGGAGAAACACAAAATGTAAGCTAAAGTGAGCTCCAGTTAAGAATACATTTTTCTTAAGAAAAATACTAGGCATTCTTGTTATGCCTATGATGAATCCAACTTCCTGTTCCATTTAAACACTCCAATTTCAGAACGTGATGATTTGTGTTCCAATAAGTGGCATGGCACTGTACAATTCACAAGTATAACACATGCAACCTGACTAGAGTAAAAGTAAGAAGTTCATATTGGTATTGCACTTGGAAATTAAAATTCATGTGTGTTGCTGGGAATCACTTTCAGCAATGAATACACTGAAGATTAGAATTAAAAATGCAAGGCAGGGCTACATTAAATATAAATGAACCTAGACACAAGATAAATGAAAGCATAAAAACAATCGTAGTTTGGGACACAATGTTAGAATTCATAAAATGTAAATAAGACTTTGGAAAACGGTTGTATTGAATTGCACTTTTTTTTTTTTTACGAAACAAGGAGCCTGCCCCTCGCAAGATATAAATCACGTTTCTGAATAGTCTGGTTTCATTATTTAGATACTGCTCCATTCCAGTGACAAAGATATTGAAGAACTCAATTTGTATCAGCTGCTTGGTGCATGGTTTAACGGGTGGTTTTGTGGTTTGACCTTTATTGATCGTTAAGTGAAGAGTGTGAGGTATAATAGCAGAAGATGTGCAGTAGACGCAAATCTCGGCATCGGCTCAACATCCTGCGATTCCGGGCAAATCACTTAATATCTCTGTGCCTAAAATAAATAAATGTGACATTGTTTAAAGCAACTGGTGCTCTTGTAAAGCACTCCAATACCTTCAAGCTGAGTTTGCCAGATATAAAACTGTAAAAATTAAAGAATATAAAAAATTGCATTTAAATATGATGACACAGTGGGCACGTCACATGGAGTTTAGCTGCACATAAGTTTTCCAGAGGGTGTAAGAAACACTCAGCCGCACTGCATGCATCCAGATGGAACCCACTGTTCATGTCCATCAGAATGGACATGGAATACAGAGCTGACCAACTACCAACCGGAGACAATACGTATACATTGGAGGCATTGTTAAATCGCAAGTAGTATTAATAATAGGATAAAGTTTTTCCTGCTGTACATTATAAAGATATTGCAAGTCACCAAGGAGTTCCCAGATCATATAGAGGAGCAAAGCCGAAGGACAAGTATAACATCCCCCTTCCTGCAAACGTCATAAAACCTTGGACGTAGATAATCAAAGATGTAACAAAATGCAGCTCAGCAACCAAATTTGCTGCACTGTGTCACTGTTCTCATCTATATTCCCCCTGAATCCAAGAGAACAGTGGTTACTACCTTGGTGTTATCGAAACTGGACTATTGTAATGGTCTTTATCTTGAATTACAGAAACAACATTTAAAAAAGCTTCAGATGGTGCAAAATGTGGCTGCCAGGCTCCTATTGAACCTGCCAAAATATGCATCAGTTAAGGAAGAAATCAGAAGACTTTATTGGTTGCCAGTGATACAACGAATTAGGTTCAAAGCTCTTTGCTTAGCCTACAAAGCCCTGAATAATATAGGACCGGCTTCTCTGAAAAGCCTATATTCATGGTACAACCCGGGCAGACAATTGAGGTCTTCCAATGCCGGGTTGATGGTAGTTCCTAGGATTCGAACAGCGAGCTGGGGTGGCAGAAGCATAGTCTACGGCACAGCTAAAATTTGGAACACGTTACCAAAGGAACGAAGAGCCTCCAATTCCCTGGTTGATTTTAGGAAAAATCTAAAGACGTGGCTATTTCAGAATTAAGATGCGCAGGAGTTGCAGGGTCGTTTCAGTCCAGCGCCAAGACACCTCTGGGTAATTGTGCCCTGTAGAAGTTATAATAACATAACATGACAAGGAGAGAGGAGAAAAGCACCATATCTACAGAGATATGGTTCTCTCCTCCTCTCTTCCTAGTGGAAACGCACAATCAGGCTGCTGAGTGCCATGCACACACATTTGCATCATTTTGAAAGGGCATCTCCATGAGTCTTGCATATGTTTTGTACTGGAAGGGCACCTTTTCAGTACAAAATACTATGCATAGACTAAGTTTAAAACTTGTCCCACTTCGGATGTATGCTGTGCAGTGTAGCACGCATGCAAAGTGGGAAACGTTAGGAGAAATAAAAGCATTTCTCCTTCTAATGCCTGTTTCAAAATGGCATTATTCTTGGCACAAAACCCTGCCTACTATTGTAAGTAAATAAGGTGTTTCCATTAAAAAAAAACATGGATGGTTGCATGAGAACGCACATATACAACCCAGACAACAACCCCTTTGCAGTGCAACACACATGCCAAGTGGGAACAGTTAGGAGAAATAAAATAATTTCTCCTTTTTTAATGCCTGTAACCCATGCAACCTATCCAACACCCACCTTTGCAGAGTAATGCAAAACTAAGGGCTTCTATGCATTTCTTTGAGGGAACTATAGTTTTGTGCTGGAAAGTAAATTAAAAAACAATTGCACAGGTTTTCACTTTTGTGAGACAAAAGCAGCACAAAATGTTTGGTTATCTGGGCCTTGGTGTCTTGCTCTTTCACATTCATTACAGATACGAGGTATGAAACCAGAATCAGTAGTGCAAATTTAAGCACACCAAAGGCACATACAAATGTTTTCTTACAAAATATATCAGAATCAGTTTAATGCAAGTCAGGTTAAAAATGCTTTGGATCAGATTGTGTAGAAACATGTAGAGATTCTAAATTTCTTGCAATGGCCTACAGTGTGGAAAAAATTAAACACCTTTGCATGAATATCTCTTCATTGCTGTTCACATTTTCTTTTTAGAAAAATATATTAAATATATTAAAAGAAATAGCCAGATTCGATTTTTATTGGTTATTCAGGTGTGTTACTGGGAATCACTTTCAGCAATGAATATACTGCAGATTAGAATTAAATACGCAATGAAGGGCTACATTAAATATAAATGAGCCTAGACACAAGTTAAATGAAAGCATAAAAACAATCTTAGTTTGGGACACAATGTTAGAATTCCTAAAATGTAAATTAGACTTTGGAAAATGATTGTATTGAATTGTACTTTTTTTTTTTAGGTTACAATGAGACTGTCCCACGCAAGGTATAAATCATGTTTCTGAATAGTCTGGTTTCATTATTTAGATACTGCTCCATTCCAGTGACAAAGATATTGAAGCACGCAATTTGTATCAGCTGCTTGGTGCATGGTTGAACGGGTGGTTTTGTGGTTTGACCTTTATTGGACATGTTAGGTGAAGACTGTGAGGTATAATAGCAGAGGATGTGCTGTAGATGCGAATCTCTGCATCGGCTCAACATCCTGTTATTTCGGGCAAATCACTTAATATCTCTGTGCCTAAAATAAATAAATAAATGTGACATTGTTTAAAGCAACTAGTGCTTTTGTATAGCACTCCAATACCTCCGGGTTGAGTTTGCCAGATATAAAACTGTAAAAATTTAAGAATATAAAAAACTGTATTCAAATGTAATTACACAGTGGACACAAGTCACATGGAGTTTAGCTGCACATAAGTGTTGCAGAGGGTGTAAAAAACACTCAGCCGCAACTGCATGCACTCCAGATGGAACCCACTGTTCATGTCCATCAGAATGGACATGGAATATAGCACTGACCAACTACCAACCGGAGACAATAAGTATACATTGGAGGCATTGTTCAATCACAAGTAGTATTAATAAATAATAGGATAAAGCTTTCCCTGCCGTACATTATAAAGATATTGCAAGTCACCAAGGAGTTCCCAGACCATATAGAGGAGAAAAGGCGAAGGACAAGTATAACATCCCCCTTCCTGCAAGCATCTTAAAACCTTGGAGGTATATAATCAAAGATGTTACATAATGCAGCTCTGCAACCAAATTTGCTGCACTGTGTCACATGACAAGGAGAGAGGAGAAAAGCACCATATCTACAGAGATATGGGACTCTCCTCCTCTTTTCCTAGTGGAAACGCACAATCATGCTGCTGAGTGCCATGCACACACATTTGCATCATTTTGCAAGGGTATCTCCATGAGTCTTGCATATGTTTTGTACTGGAAGGGCACCTTTTCAGTACAAAATACTATGCATAGACTAAGTTTAAAACTTGTCCCACTTTGGATGTATGCTGCGCAGTGTCGCACGCATGCAAACTGGGAAACGTTAGGAGAAATAAAAGCATTTCTCCTTCTAATGTCTGTTTCAAAATGACATTATTCTTTGGAACAAAACCCTGCCTACTATTGTAAGTAAATAGGTTTTTTCCATAAAAAAACACATGGGTGGTTGCATGAGATCGCTCATATACAACCCAGGCAATAACCCCATTGCAATGCAACACACATGCCAAGAGGGAACAGTTAGGAGAAATAAAAGAATTACTCTTTTTTTAACCCCTTCGCTGCTTGGCCTTTTCCCCCCTGTGCTAAGCCTTTTTCTGGCTATTTGAGGTAGTTCGTGCTTAGGCCCCTGTAACGTTTTGTCCACATAAGGTATCCAAGCCAAATTTGCGTCCTTTTTTTCCAACATCATGGGGATTCCTAAGGTACCCAGGGTTTGTGGATTCCCCTGGAGGGGACCCAGAAATTAACCAAAACACAGCAATTGTTTCTTTTTTAATGGGAAAAAAGTGCTGCAAATGAAAGTGTCTGGTTCTTTCCCTGCAAATGGTTTCAACAAAGGGTTTGTGGGGCTGAAATCACCATTTTCCCAGCTTTTAGGGACTGACTGACTTGTCAGAAATCCAACATTTTCTACACAGTTTGGGCATTTTACTGGGATATAGCCTATTGTTGCTATTTTTTGTGCTTTCAACCTTCTTCCAGTTAATGGTAGAAATGGGTATGAAAACAATAATGGATCCTGGAAAGCTATACATTTCAGTAAAGTAGACAACATTCTGAATTCAGCAAGGGGTCATTTGTGTAGATCCTTCAAGGATTCTTTATAGAAACTAACAGTTAAATATAGGACAAATTGAAAATTAGTTGAAAAAAACAGCCATTTGTGCCAACATTTTCACCTGTAACTTCTTCTAATTGTGACAGCTGTTTGAAAGCAATATACCGTTACATCCGCTGTACCTTTCTGGTTGTGGGGATATATAGGACTTGTCGGTTCACCAAGAACCCCCCGAAGCCAGAGCCAATAGCTGAGCAGCATCTTGCAATGGTTTTTCATTATGTACCGGGTATATAGCAATTAATTTTGGAAAATCGGTATGAAAGACACCTATGAATTTCTGAAATTGGAACGAAATATAAAGTTTAGAAACAGTAGTTATTTACACATTTCCGAAATTGTGAGTACCCATACAAGCATGAGAATTATAGGTCATTTTTCAAAATCACCTTTTTTACACATTGTCTTTCATTTGGTATCATTTTACTCGGGACACTAAGGAGAACGCTCTGGGGTAGGACATTTGTGCCGGCACGGTAATTCCACCCAAACATATGTGGGAAATGTGTTTTTTTCAACTAAATTTGAGGTTTACAGGGCATTCTGGGTAGGGAAACATTGGGGGATCCACGCAAGCCATACCTCATTGGACTCCCCAGGGTGTCTAGCTTTCAGAAATGTGTGGGTTGGGTAGGTTTCCCTAGATGGCGGCGAGACCTGGGCCAAAACCCCAGGTGCCCCCCCTCAAAACCAGGTAGTTTTGTTATAGGTAATTTTGATGTCGCCTCAATAGGTTTTGAGCCCTTGCCTGTCGCGGGTACTTGACCCACCCATGCAAGTGAGGTACCATTTTTATCGGGAGACCAGGGGGAACGCTGGGTGGGAGGAAATTTGCGGATCCACTCAGATTCCAGAACTTTCCCCACACACAAATTTGAGAAAAAATTGATTTTTTCAGCTAATTTTGAGGTTTGAAGGGGATTCTGGGTACCATTTTTATCGGGAGACCTGGGGGAATACATTGTGGTAGGAAAATTGTGGGTTTTTTGACAACAGAATATGACACAGTACTGCAAGGAATATGAGCGACTATAGTCACATTTTGAGGTTTGCATAGCGTGAGTAAAAAAACATGTTGGGATCCATGAGAGGCACACCACCCAGCACTCCATTTTTTTTTTACTTTACAGAAATATGTAAAGTTGGTAAATTTTCCCTAGAGACAGACTACACCTTAGCACAGAAAGACAAATGAGACCTATATGACTGCCTATCCACCTGTTCAAGTACACACACATACTGGTTGGATTTGGCACGAGGGTGAGTGAAAGGTTCAAAATGTATATTTTATTAACAAGAGATTTCACATAAACAAAATGCACCGTTAATAATTAAAAGGTTAAAAACCAGAACCAATGACTCACATCTTGTGAACTTGTAAAGCCACGTCAAGGCACCAACCTCTTTATAGGCCATTCACACATCTTTCATACTTGACACACACGTTCACACCACCAACTGCGGGCCCAGCACATTGCAACACTCACATTCACAGACATGTACACCCTGGCAGAGAGAGACAAAAAAGACAAATATTCCTTCAAAATGAACAATTCCTTAAGTACTCACACATACTGGTTGGATTTGGCACGAGGGTGAGTGAAGGTTTAGAGCGTAAAATTCTATTAACAAGAGATTTCGCAAAAACAAAATGCACTGTTAATATTTAAAAGGTTAAAGACCTGAACCAATGACTCACACCTCGTGAGCTGTAAAGCCACGGCAAGGCACCAACCTCTTTACAGGCCATTCACACACCTTACATATGTGACACACAAGACCATTCGCACCGCCAGCTGCGGGCCCAGCACATTACAACATTCACATCAGCAGACAGCGCTATTCAAGGGCCCATCACTTTCACCCACATGACTGACACAGCAATCACAACGGCTGGTGGTTGACATAGTGTCTGCAGTGGCGTTTGACTAGCAAGTGTGTAATGACCAGCAGCAAGTCACTACTCACACACTGCCAGCCAAATGGCAGTCCACGAACACCTCCAGCCAAGCACCATCCCACCCACACTGAGAGCCAAGCGCCAGCCCACACACACTGCCAGCCAAGCGCCAGCACACACACACCGCCAGCCAAGCGCCAGCACACACACACCGCCAGCCAAGCGCCAGCGCACACACACACCTCCAGCCAAGCGCCAGCACACGCACACCACCAGCCAAGCGCCAGTCCACACACACCATCAGCCAAGCGCCAGTCCATGCACACCGCCAGCCAAGTGCCAGTCCACGCACACTGCCAGCCAAGTGCCAGTCCACGCACACCACCAGCCAAGTGCCAGTTATCAAGAAAGAAAACACAAACCAATTGCAACTAGATACAAAACTATAACTACAAAAACAACAGCAGTAACTGAAGACATCATTCTATTGCCAAACCTGAAACTGAACAACTATATAAAACCATACGGACCAGGCAGTACACTATTAGACTCACGGTTGCTCCCAAAAACTCTTTTGAGTGTGATACAATCTGAAACATGTGGGCACACACAGCCTAGGATTAGAAGGACAATCGGCATAGTGCATACTACTCTCCTTCCACATACCTCTTCGCAAGCAGACACTACATCTCTTACAGGGATTGTTTTTTTTTTGGGTGTGGGAGGAATTTAATCAGGAAAGTGGCGATCTAGACACATCCTCCACCACTCCAACTCTAGGAACACTTGCCTGTTCCACAACAACAAGGCTGCCTAACACAGACTTCTGGAACTGAACAAAAATCATCTTTGACACAGGACAACACTCTGTAAACACAACAAAAGCATTGAAAGTTGCTCAATTGAAGAGATGGATGGCCAACTTCTTATACCAAATGTAAGCCTTACGAACAGCAGTGTAAGGTTCCAACCTCTGATCTACTCTATGGACAACACCCATGTGCTTATTGTAGTCTACAATGCACACAGGTTTGCACACTTCAGCAACCTGACCCCAAACAGTTACAGGTGAAGTACTCTCACCATGAATGGTAGTCAGCATGTACACATCCCTCCTGTCCACAAATTTCACAGCTAGCAGTTCCTCACTACGCAAGGCACTGCACTGTCCCCTCTGAAGCTTTTTGCAAACAAGCTCTTTTGGGTAACCTTTACCGTTAGAGCGGATTGTGCCACAAGCAAAAGTGTCCACTTTGAACAATTCATTAAACAATATCCTCAGCATGGGTTTTTTATTTAATTTTTTTTTTTTTTTTTAAAAGGGTGTATCCTGACGTCCCTTATGTGCAGTCTGATCTCCTGTAATTTAGCGGAGCCGCTGTGGGCCAGTCATTGTTTTTTGAACTGCTTGAACATCTCTGAATACTAGCGGCCGGCCCAGGAGGTTGTAGGCCCGTGCTTGTACCCTTTTTCTCTGCACAATAAAGCTTTTTTACCCACAAAAAAAACAATGTCCTCAGCAGTGTAGAAGTTATCAAGGTACACATGGTGGCCTCTGTTAAACAGTCCTCTAGCAAGATCCCACACAATTTTCTCAGAAACTCCAAAAGTGGACGGACAACCAGGGGGGTCAATAGTGGAATCCCTACCAGTGTACACCTGGAAATTATAGACATATCCTGTCCTACTCTCAGACAACATATACATCTTAATTCCATAACGTGCCCTCTTGCTAGGAATGTACTGCCTAAAAACCAAACAGCCCTTGAACAGGACCAAAGACTCATCAACAGCTATGTCTTTCCCTGGAGAATAGATCTCTGAAAATCGATTTACAAAGTGATCAAGAACAGGCCGAATCTTTAAAAGGTCACAGTCAGGGTGATCTTGTGGCAAAGTAAAAGCATTATCAACAAAATGCAGCATTCGAAGCAAAAGTAAAAAACAATCACGACTCATAATTGCAGGAAATATGGCCGTTGCCATCAAGTGACTGGTAGACCAATATGAAGCCATGGACAGCTCCTTATCAAGCCCATCAAAAAAGTCAAACCCAAAAACGTCTTCATCTCATCCAGATTTGTGGGAGTCTACCGGGTAGCTCTAGAGCGGGGCCTAAGTCTGACACTGTTGTCCCTCAAAAACTGTTCAGCATACAAATTTGTCTGCTCAACAATCTCAGCCAAAAATACATCATCCATAAACAACTGAAAAAACTGTATAGGAAAAACATTTTCACAATCCACTATATACCATGCATCCCCACTAAAGGCAGGCAATTCCGGCTGCACCATGTTTGGATCAACCCAGAGTACAGCACTTCCAGTAGGAAGCCTTGTAGCCTCAGGCTGCTATACCGATGTCTCTTGCTGCACCATCAGTGTCCTCCTCTAAAGCAGGCACTTCATCCGCACTTTGAGTAGTTTCATCTGCACTGAGAGTAGCTTCATCATCAGTTGATTCCTCGTGGACAGAAAACTCACTGCCAGAATCCATCACTCCCTCCTCTTCCTCAGACGCACTGTCAGTCTCATAATCCTGCTCAGATGAATAGTCAAAAAACATACCAACCACCTTCTGAGCAGTAATTCTACGGCTAGCCATAATCCTTACTAATAAAGGTAACTTGTCAAACAAGTCAACAACAACAAACACTTTGTAAAATAAGTAATAAACAAAATGCGTCTTTATCACAAAGACCTATATACTCCAAAATTATACCACTCACTTGCCAGAAGCATCTAGACTCACCACCACCTACTCTGCACCGACACAGTAAGGATCAACAATAACCCACTAAAAAAGAAAAAGAAAAGAAAATTACACATAAGACAATGCAAAACACATCGCAAAGAAGTTCATACTCAAAACACTAACTAAATATGCTGCCATTATGACACAACTAACAAAAAAAATCAATCATGCACGACAATAATACTCATTTGGAGTAAATACAACAACAAAAAAATCGTACTCAAAAATGCGAATAAGCAAAACTGCAGAACAACCACTGCCGAAACCGCAAACAGGAATCAAAAGCTTTACACTAGAATAAAATGGGGAAAAAATTACAATCACATATGCAAATAATGCACAAGTCCACACACAATCCACCAGCCAAGCTAAGGGGTAGGTGGGCCTAAGAGTATAAATAAAATATTCACCCCCATAAAAGGGGAGCAACCCTTGCCCTTGAGGCCACTCCCCAACACAAGTATTTTAAAACCCCTTTTGTCGAGTGGCTTCTGCTCCCTTTGGGGGCGGATGGGCCTAAAGACATACTTTTAATCTGCCACCCAAAGAGGGCAGAAATGGCCACAATCATCCTCCCATAAAGGGGAGCGACCCTTGTCCAAGGGGCCGCTCCCCAACATTAAAAAAAAAACCCTGGTGGCCTAGTGGCCATACAAAAAAGAAATCAGCCGATCTGCCTCTCAGGGGAGCAGAAACTGACAAATTAATGCTCCCCAAATGGGAGCAACCCTTGCACCAAGGGGCCACTCCCCACAAACAAATCCCTGGTGGCCTAGTGGGCCCGATTTTTTTAAAAAAAAGGCTAGATCTGCCCCTCTGGGGCAGACACAGCCAAACAAATTGCCCCCAAAGGGTAGCGACACTTGCCCAAGGGGCCACTCCCCACATATAAATCTCTGGTGGCCTTGTGGCCATACCAAAAGAAAATCAGCCAATCTGCACCCGGGGGCAGAAACGGACAAATTAATGCTCCCAAAAGGGGTGCGACCCGTGCCCAAGGGGCCACTCCCCACAAACCAATCCCTGGTGGTCTAGTGGGCTTCATCCTATAAAACATGGCAACAAACATTGCCCCAAAGGAGAGCGACCCTTGCCTAAGGGCTGCTCCCCCCAAACAGTAATCAATTTCTATTATTAAAAAATAAAAAAAATAAAAAGAATTCCCTGCCGCCTAGTGGGAATGCACAAAAGAGGCATCAGGGGAAAGGAAAACCCTTTCCTTTCCCCCCGATGCCTCTTTTGTTTAAATACCCTCCTCCCGCGAGGAGAAACTCATCTCCTCTCTTCCCAACGTGCTGGAAGCAAATGGCTTCCACCGCATTGGGAATCCTCTAATGACGTAGAGGGGGGCGGGGGGAGGCAGGGGAAGGGCTTCCCCTGCCTTCCCTGGTGGGGGCACCTTTAAGGGCGGCCCACGGGGGGAGCGCCAGCACTTCCCCCATGGGTGGGTGCTAGGACGGCCAGGAGCAGTCCGACGCACACACCCACCATGACGTCAGACGGCTCCCAGCCATCCAACGCACAGTACGGGTTAATGCCTGCAACCCATGCAACCTATCCAACACCCCCTATTGCAGAGTAATGCAAAACTAAGGGCTTCTATGCATTTCTTTGTGGGAACTATAGTTTTGAGCTGGAAAGTAAATAAATAAATTGCACAGGTTTGCGTTACTTTTGTGACACAAAAGCAGCACAAAAATGTTTGGTTATCTGGGTTTTGGTCTTTCATGTTCATTACAGATAAGAATATGAAAGCAGAATCTGTAGTGCGAAATTAAGTACACCAAATGCATATACTAATTTTTTTCAAAAATATAATAGAATTAGTTTAATGAAAGTCAGGTTAAAAGGACTGTGGATCAGATTGTGTAGAAACTTGTAGAGATTCTTACTTTCTTGCAAGGACCTACAGTGTGGAAAAAATAAATAACTTTGAATGAATATCTCTTCATTGCTGTTCACCTTTTCGTTTTAGAAAATATATTAAAAGGAATAGCAAGCTCCCATTTTTATTGGTTAAACTGCCTTTTATACTGGCTGCTGGCAGCAGGCATTCTGATGTCTGATTTATTTCATTAAATTAAAGCAGCATTTTACAGTGATTTAAAGAAAAATACAAAAAGTTGCAAGTTGTTCACAGGCACAAACAGGAGGCAGGAATTTATTTTACATTTCTCTCATTATTTCCTTAAAATGTAATGAAATTAAATCTAAAATGATGTTCCTGGCTCCGGTTTGTGGCCTGGAACAAAGCTGCAATGTACTTTATTTAAAAATAAAAGAAATCTGTGAAACGCTGCTTTAATTTAAGGATTAAATCAAAACAGTGATTTAAAAAAATATATGAAGTACCTTTCGTAGTTTGATGCCTCTAAAAAAGCATTTCACTGGCATTTTTTCTTTTTTTTGTTTCTTTCTGCCACCTATCTTATGTCGGCAGTCTAGTTGTACCTAATGTGCTGAGCTTTTCAAGTCCTATGCTGCAGTTTGTAGAGGCAACAGGCATCCCAGGCTGCCGGGCCAGCCGCAGACGTCACGCAGGATCAAAGCACAGTGCTAGGGAGCAGAAGGCAGGTGTAGCGGTTCTCCGTTGGCAGTCTAACACTGCTCATGCCGGGCCGACAACACCCGCTTCGACCCGCCCCTCCCAGCTACTCTTACTGGCCAATGGGAGCAGTTAGTTCGTGTGACAGCGGGCAAGAACGGATAAGAGGCCAAAAATGCCTTAAAATAAAAAAGTGACAGGGTACAAAGTGGGCATCAGGATGCGAGCTACTGACAGGTTGTAGGGGAGCTATCGGTAACTCCCGATCGGCCGCTAGAGACAAAGCTACAGCAAATGTAGCTTGATATGTACATAAAATAATTTAGGAGGTTGCCAAATTGGTCCAGTCTCTATGTGAAAGTTCGCAGCCAGTGATTCAGGGCAATTCATGCCATGTTTACAGCAAAATACACATTTGCAAATGTGAGCAATGATACAGATCTTTACAGCTAGGCTCATTTTCTCTTCTATGTAGTGTAGGTATGGGTTTGAGTGCATGGCAATTGGTTTCCATGGTAAAGATAGCCTAACGACATAAAAAAAGAACATTTTTGACCTTTTAAGCTATCTGTTGCAAGTGTTTTTTATATTAGCGACAAGTAGTCTGGCGTGGCGGGCGAGGGTTGAATAGTTTGTGTGGTGCGCCATGGCATGGTGCTTGGCCTGGTCACACAACGCTTGGGGCCTACCCCGTTGCCCTGACAAAACCCACACGCACCCAGTGGGCGAAGATCACGAGCGGTCATACGCCCCTTTATCTCCTCGGGGCGAGCCCGCCCAGAAGATTAATACATAGTGCAACAGTGTACATTGGGAGCTCGGTGGCTCACTACATCCCTCCTGTTCTTTAGCTTCTTACCTTCCACTCTGCTTCTTCTTCTGAGGCACAGAGCATACAAAGTATCAGAGTTATTGGCTGGGAGCAGGATTCGGCCGGAGACCATACGTCTGGCTTCGGGAGTTGGAACTGGGTTCTGCTCTAGCTAGGCTGATTGAAAGAGATGCACTTCCGTGGGTCTGGCATGGCAGATTCTCCATTGGGATCACTCGATTTGTCCCCGTTGGTACGCCACAGCCTCTGCCTGCCGCAAGAGAGGGCACAAACGCCGCTGCAGTGTCATCCTCCATTTCTGGATCCATGTCCCACTCCCGCATGGACTGGGGTCCCGCCGCCTTTTTGAACAAGGATGTATTTCTGGTTACCACTTGTGCACCCCTTTTGGCAGAGAACATGGTCCCGTGTGTGGCAATGACTTCCTATCCCTCCGTTTTGTAGGGTGTCCGGAACTTCCACCCCAGTTGTCTGTCCTTGATGACAGCATAGTCTCCCACACACAGCAATGGTGACTGGATCCTTTGAGTGAGGCTTGCTTTTAGGCTGGTGGCCTCTCTCCCTGCTTGAGTGACCTCACCATCCGTTTCGGCCAGGTAGGGTCTGCAGCGATGTTGTCCCGCAGGGCGTGTCAGAAGAGCAGATGAGACGGGGCACAGTGAGTGGTACTGTGTGGGGTCTGGCTGTAGGCATTCAGAAACCAGCAGAGGCATGTCTCTGCGTCTTCTCCCTTCTCCACTCAGTTGAGGGTCTGCATGAAGTGCTCCACCTCACCATTGCGCCCATTGCAAAGTTATTTTCCAGTGTCAAATGGCGTGTGCCTCCAGATAGTCCTGAAACACTCGACCCTGGAACAGGAGCCCGTTCTCAGACTCGATTTCATCACGGCGGCCCATTATTGCAAATGTTCTGTCAAGGACTGCCTTGACGTGATGAGACTACCTCCACAATTGGAAACTTGGAGTGCAAATCCATCATGACTACAGTGATGCATCCGTCGGGAAAACACTCAAAGTCAATGCTGACCTTTGACCATGGTTTGCCACAGGGCTCTTCTGTGAGGATGGGTGCTGGCGCTGGATCACAACCGATGATCGTGCAGGAGTGGCACTGACGGATCATCTACTCTACGATGGTGTTCATTCCGGGGAACCACGCTTTACTGCAGAGGTGGACCTTCGTCTTGGATACCCTTTGGTGTCCGACATGCGCTAGGCCAACGACCTGATGCTGTAGCTTTCTTGGAATCATGATTGTCTGGTCTCGGAGTACCGCCATGTGAACGCCTTCGCTGAGCTCGTTGCGGACTCGCCACAATTGTTGTCTCATGCCTTGGTCTTCCGTAATCAGCGAGCGGGCACCGTTTAGGAAATGTTGCCACTTCTGGTGAGTCAGCATGTCCTTGACATTTGCCACATTTTCATCTTGGGCAGTTGCTGCCCCCATCTCCTCCAGCGTCAGTGCTTAGGGGCATGCCTCTTGGGTGACCATTTTCACAAACTCTTCAGTGTGTTCTTTGTCTGGGCGTGGATATGGCGTGTCTACCGCGTTGGGGTGGCGTGATAGATAGTCGGCAGGGTTGTTGGCACCTGGACGGACTACCACCTCAGGATGGTACGCCTGGAGTTGTACGGCCCACCATTCCATTCCAGGAGGGGCCAGCTGTGTGGTTCCTGCAAAAAGGGGGATCAGCGGCTTGTGATCAGTCCCCAGTCGGAATTCGTGAACATAAAGATAAAAGTGGAAGTGCTGGCAGGCCCACTTGATGGCAAGGGTCTCTATTTCGATCTGGGTATACCTCGTCTCCTAAAGTGCCTTGCTGGCATATGCCACAGGTGCCCAGTTCTTACTCGCATTCTCCTGGAGAACAGCTCTGAGGCCGAAAAGGTTTAAATACACGACCAGTTCGGTGCGCTGCCCCGGATGAAAATACGCCATGACTGTCTTGTCCATCAGTGTCTTCTTGATGGCGCGAAAGGATGTATTAGCTTCTGCCGTCCAGTCCCAGGGCATGCCATTCTTTGTGAGGGCTCGCAGAGGTTCTGACAGCAAGGCAACGTTTGGTATAGAAACGGCCACATTACTTGGCTATTCCCAGAAAACTGCAGACTTCCATCGAGGTGGTGGGGATTTGCGCAATCCAGATGCAGATGGCTTTTTTCGGGTCTACTTGTAGAATATGTATCCGAAGAAGTAGAACGACTCCTGATAGAAAAAGCATTCTTCTTTGTTGAGGGTGAGGCCACTGCTTGCAAGGCACTGGAGTGTATCTCTCAGGTGTACATGATGTTCCTCTAGGCTGTACGAGAATATCAGGATGCCGTCGCTGAGGTTTATGACTCCCTGCCGGCCTGACAGCGTCTCTCGCATCGCGTTCTGGAAGACGTCTGCTGCAGACGACACCCCGAAGCTCAGCCGCTTTTATCTTTTCAAACCCATGTGAGTAGAGAAAGTGGTGATATACCTGCTCGCCGTTGATGGCGGTGCACCTCCAGGTATGCCTCCGATGCAAGTAGGGGCCGCGGGGGTGGCACCAAAGGGGAGCATGGTGAGCAGCTGTGCCTCGGGTGCTGCCAGGAGGCACCGGACCAGTCTTCTGCCAGAGCCGAGGGGGGCCTCCGGCAGCCGGACTGGCCTCAATGGCACGGGCCTGGCACAGAATGCTTGCAGCCTAACCTGTTGACCCGACAAAACCCACATGCACCAAGTATGGCAGGGTACGGGCAAAGACCATGAGCGGTCATACGCCCCTTTATTTATCTCCTCGGGGCGAGCCCGCCCAGAGGAGTTATACATAGTGCAACAGTGCATAGTAAGAGCCGTGTGGCTCATTAGTTTGTAGGGCACCGAAAAAGAGAATCTATCTTAAGTAAAAGGCAACCACACTATTTAACACCATACAAACCTTACATTAAAAATTTCTTTGTAGAGCTCCTCATATATGTAAAAGGAATTTGGATCCTTTGGTTGTTATCTGATATCACAGCTAGTATGCTCTGTAATGTTCGATATGAAAACGGCAATTTTGAAACCCAATAAAAGGCTCAGGACAGCAGAAATGACAGGATGAGACAGTGCACAGACAAATATCCCCCCCAATAACTGCTAACTTGGCCAACCTTAAAAACAACTTGGCTCTAAATGGGAGAAGCAAAAGTGTCATAGCTGGAAGGAATATAGCATGTTACAACGTGTACTATTACACTGCGTACTGTTACAACGACCGCGTTGTTAGTACACAATACCTTTACATCGCAAGTCATTAGAACGACTTGCTGTAGGGGGCGCGCTGGACTTAGGAATAGTAATATTTACTATTTTTACTCAGGTTTGCGCAACAGCAGGGAAGATGTTGAATTTCATATCCAATACCTTAGCACCCCCTACAGCAAGTTGTTCTAATGACTTGCGATGTAAAGGTATCGCGTACTAACAACGCAGTCGTAACGACCGCGTTGTAAAAGCACTGCCATGTTATGACAGCGTTGTAAACGCTGTTTACCAGCTAGAAGACCCCTGAGAATGGCAAAAAAGCAGAAGTGACCCTAAGCACATAGAAACTAAAGCGAAATACTTTACTAAGGCGTGTTGATGAACTGTTGATCAAATATCAAATGTAATCACACGGTGAAGTAATCAAGCGGTCGCAATGTCCAAACCTGAAAAGTAAATGGCAGTACTGTAGTTTGTGTGAAAGTAATGATTCACCCACCAGTACTAACACTTCCCAAAAATGTAAATCATTTGTCCACAATTACACAACTAGTGCTCACATAGCCTAAATGCAAACAAAGGCAACCTTAAAATACAGGTTCTTCTGCCAGTAAGAACACCTACCATAACTGCTAAATATTTGTCCTCAGTTACACAACTAGTAGTCATGTAGCCTAAAATCATGTATAAGCGACCTTTAAATAAAGGTTCTCTTAAAGTGGCAGCTGGTGACATTTAAAAGTGGTGAAACGTAAAAGTTTGGTATGACTTGAGTAGTGAGCGACGCGTGCAAGCTTAATGGACAAACATGGGGTCCAGGGTGGATCTTCCTCCAGAGCAAAAAATTGAAAGAAACATTGGGAAATGGTGCATTTTAAAGCAAGGAAAATGCAAGTAAGCAATCAAGTTATTTAATGATAAAGCAAGGCTTACAAAACAGTGGGAACGTATAGTTTTGAAATATTAAACATAAAAAAAACTGCCCTATATTTTACTGCATTAATATGTTCAACAGTTACTGTAAGGTGCACATTGTACAACATGGCAACTTCAGCCTTTTAAAGTGTGCACTTGCCCAGTGTTGTGCACTGCATGCGTCATCAACTTTGGAAGAAAATGCTCTAACTAGACTTTGGAACAACCCACAGCTGCTGATTGCTGTCAGTCATATAGAAATATGCAAAGAGAGGTCTAAGTGGGATGAACAAAAGTGGGGACTCTTTTAAAGGGAACACGTAAAATACATTTTTTTATTTTTTATTCTTTTATTAGTTTTTACAAACCATATCATCAACAGTTGTGTCGCATATTATTCAGACAGTATCCGTAGTTCAGTTATGTTTACAGCACACGCCTTAAAGCATCATTGCATCACAGTGTGTCCAGTCTTTATCGTATTTCAGTGATAAACATGGAAAATCAGTAGGAAACATTTCCCCTTTTGGCACCCCCTCCATGTAGTAACCTTCCGCTAGCATATTCCAACCCCCACATCCAGTGTTCCCTTTAATGAAACCCCTTCCACATCTGGCATCCTGCAGCCGCCCATTCAGTCATCACTCGGTCATGTTCAAATTGCACAGCTTGAGCAACCTATTTCATCAACTCTCCCCTGTCCTTCCCCACTAATGTGTGTTTCTTTCGCGCACTGAATCCCTGTCTTCTAATGGATTTTCGAGCAAGTAGCATGTTAACGGTGCCCATATATTCCGAGGCCTAGAAGCCCTAGGCAAGAGCTCCGCATACAGCACAACCTGCTCCTGGCATGTCACTAGATCAGTGATCCATTCCTTGAACTTAGGGGCTCTCCCTCTGCCCCATCTACATGCCACCCTCCTCTTCGCCAGTAAGAGTGCCATTGCAACATATTTCCGATGTGCCGCCTGGATCGGTTTGACATACCCAAGTAGTGCCATCAGTGGCGTAGGGTCTATGGGTGTATGCGTCATATGGGTCAATGCTTCAAAGACCTGGTTCCAGAATTTATACACCCCAGGGCACTCCCATGCTAGATGTAAAAAATCCACTTCAGGCGCTCTACATCTGTCACAGCGGTCTGTATCTCGCAAGTGGAATCAATACATCTTAGCCGGCGTATAGTATAGTCTGTGTAAGTATTTATAGTGTATCATGCAGAATCTACTGCTGGCCGCCACTCTTTCAGTTTGCTGGCAGCAAATTTCCCACTGGTCATCTGAGAGTGTCATGCCCAATTCTTGATCCCAGCGCGCCCTGGAGATTGGGTCTGCATATTCCCTCTGTGTGTGCACTGTTCTATAGATTAATGAGACAAGTCGTGTGGCCGTTGTGCATTTAAGCATTACTTGCAGTGGAGCCAGCGTTTGTGGCTCTTCTGGGAAATTCGGAGTGAACGTACGTATTCCTTGTCGCAGTCTGACATATAGAAACCTGTCCATTGGGGTCTGCTGTAGTCCTTGTAGCATCTGCTCAACTGAGCGGAACTTCCCCTCCCGATATAAATCCCCCCATGTCGCTATATGGGCACGATCTCTGAACTGGTGAAACAGCTTCTCTTGTAACAGAGGCATATTCGGATGATATGTAAGAGGTAGAGTGGTCGCATATTGCATGGGAGCTCCCATGAGGAGCCCGATCCTACGCCAAGCGCCGATCGTGCAAGTAACTGTTGTAGGGCTCCTATCTCTAGGTGTCACAGGTGTAAAAAGCGCGCCCTCCAGGGGTATCGGGTGCGCCAGCCAGTGCTCCGCTGCCACCTGCGGCACATACCTGGGCTGCTTCACCCAGTACCAAGCATAATGAGCCTGCGCACTAAGGTAATATATCACGAAATCGGGTACGCCAAACCCCCTTCGCGAGTATGGTCTCGTGAGTACATTCCAATGCAGCCCAAACCAATCGTGTCAGCTCCGACCTGAGCGTCGCAAAGAAGTGCTTCCCTGGGTAAAAAGGGATATTGAGAAATAGGTAAAGTAGCTGGGGTAGGATCACCATTTTAATCAGGGACACCCGCCCGGCCATTGACAACGGCAGGGCGATCCATCTGGTCACGCAGTCTGCTATGCGCATTATCGACGTGCCATAGTTTAGTCGCATTAGTTCGTCTCTGTCTCTAGTCACTCGCACCCCAAGATAGCGCAGGTCCTCTTCACACCATTCCAGGGGATAGTCGAGTGAGAATCTATGGGTCGCCTGTGTCAGTGGAAATATACATGATTTACCCCAGTTGATGCCAATTCCGGACATCCTCTCGAATACTATAAATTCTCTCAGGATTGGGTTCAGGTTTTCCTGCGGGTTCCGGATATACAGTGTGATATCATCTGCGTACAGTGGGATTAGGATCTGCCGCAGATTGCACCATAACGCTCTTTCTTTGTGATGTTGCCTCAACTTCGCCGCCAGCGGCTCCATGGCTATGGCAAAGACCAGCGGAGAGAGCGGGCATCCCTGCCGAGTTCCCCTTGTAATGGACAGTGGTGTTGACGTATGCCCATTTATCAATATCTTGGCCACCGGCAGGTTATATAATAACCGGATCCATGATAAAAATAGGGGCGGGAATCCCATTCGCCTCATTACTCCAAAGACGTAATCCCACTCTACCGTGTCAAACGCCTTGGTGGCGTCCAGAAACACTGCGGCAAGCGGCAGTTCAAGCGAGACATTGTTAAGGACCGCAAATGGCATACGCAAGTTATGGGATGTGGCTCTACCAGGTACGAAGCCCGACTGGTCCGGGAGTATCAATTTATCAAGCAGCAGGCTTAGGCGATTAGCGATCAGTTTGGCTAGTATTTTTGCATCACAATTCAGGAGGGAGAGTGGTCTATAGGAGTCGCACGATCGCGGCGTTTTTCCCGGCTTCAGCAGGGAGATCATAAGCGCCTCTCTCATCGATGCAGGGAGGCAGCCAACTTCTAGTGATTCTTCGAATACTTCCCGTAGAACCGGGGCCATTATGTCTATATATGTTTTATAGAATTCTATTGGGATGCCGTCTGTCCCCGCGGCCCTACCTGATTGCATACTCATAATAGCATCTCTTACTTCATCTAATTCAAAGGGGGCGCACAAAAATTCACGTTGCCTATCGCTAAGCCATCCTAGCGTTACATCTCCCAGAAAAACCTCTAGGTCCAGCTCCTCTCTTCTATGGGTGGTGTACAACTGCCCGTAGTGTTTTGTAAACACTTTGAGTATATTAGCTGTGTCTCGAAAGACTTCTCCCTCAATGTCTTCCACTTCCAAAATGTAGTTTGTATACCGGGGTTTTCTAATTAGACTCGCCAGCACCCTCCCAGGTCTCTCTCCCTCCCCATAACTGCGGGCTTTCCAGTATTTCCCCCGGAAGTGCGTTTCCCTTTCCACTGTGGCTATGTATTCCGTAAGCGTATCCCGAAATCTCGCCTGCCCCTCCGTGGACGCGGTTAGTGCCAATTCCACTTCCATAAGTTTCAAGTCCCCTTTCAATTTTTGGAGTGACCTAATTATGTCTCGAAGCACCCCAAACCCCTTGGATATGCAAAAGCCACGAATTGTGACCTTAAAGGCCTCCCATATGGTTTCCACACTGTCTACTGAGCCTTTGTTGCGGATGAAGAAGTCTTGCACCTCCTCCCTCAATTCCTCTTGGAACACCTTGTCTAGCAGCATGGAAGCCTGCAATCGCCAGCCACCACGCGGTACCTGAAGGTCCGGTGACGACAATGCCAGCTTCACCGGAGCATGGTCCGAATACGTTCTCGCTAGATGTTTTACATGGGCTATCGCAGGTCCCAGACCCCTTGAAACCAGCCAATAATCGATTCTCGCCCAGGAATTTGCTCGCGCCGTGAAGTGCGTACCCTCTTGTGCAGTCGTGTGCATGTGTCTCCAGGCATCTATAAGCTGATTTGTCTCAATGGTGTCTCTGACCAGTCCGGCCGCTCTGGTATGGTGATGCGGGGCAGGGTGAGACCTATCACAACCCGGGTTATATGTAACGTTAAAGTCTCCCCCCCAAATGATGTGCTGAGAGCCCACTTCCAAAATCCTGGCCCATAGTGAGGAGAAAAAAATGGGGTCATCAACATTAGGCCCGTAACAACATGCCAGTGTCACTGACACAGAACCCAACCGTTCCCACATTAGACAAAAACGACCCGGTGGGTCCTCCATCTTCCCTCCAAGATGAAAAGGCACCTGCTTCTTTATAAGTATTGCAGTGCCACGGGCATATGAGGAGTAGGAGGAGAAAACCCTGTGGTCCAACCAAGTGTTCGCGAACCTGCCGTTTCCCAGGGGAGAGAAGTGTGTTTCCTGTAGCATTGCGATATGTGTGTGGTGCCTGTCTAAATAAGCTAACACTTGACGCCTTTTCCGCGCATCCCCTAGCCCTCTAACGTTCCATGTGAGGATATTCAAATTGCTAGCTCCTCCCTCAGCCATACCCCTGAGTGCTACACGGGTCCAGGAGCATCTGCCAGCCCCTGCGGACTAGGCTAGGCCCCCCCATACAGCCTTGTTCCTTGGACACCCTGTGATGCTTCACGTCTGATTTCTTTCTGCGCGTTTCCCCTCCCCTCACCTCTTTATCTAGGAGGGAGTAAGACAAATACAACTCAACAGCCCCCTCAATAGCCTCCTCCCCCTCCCACTGAAGCAACCCCAACTTGCCAGCGATATGTTCCCTCCCCATCCCGCCCAGTTCCAACACCTTAACTAACAGTACCACAGCGCCCCTGCAAGTTGCGTGAGCACTGGACCTGGGGTAATACCCGCCGGGGGCCTTGTTACGTGGCCACACAGATTCCTCTCACCCCACCAGGCTCCCCTGATAAGCAGTCAAAACCTAGGGGGGCCAGAGGCACCCGGAGGGGTCATATTATGTACTCAACCTTTTGATCTCAACCCGTAACATTAGCGAGCCCCAGCTATACAACCCTGCGTGGTCAGTAGTAGGTAGTCACCAGTCCGTGCAAACCCAGCCGGGCCCAGTGGCGGCAGTTCATGTAGCTTCTTCGCTGCCTCCTTCTATCTCTGCATGCTGTGTCGACGTTCGCCATCCAACAGTACGCGCCGCTTTTATCACTTGTCTAAGGAAGTCTTCCACCTGGTTTGGAGCGGTGAAGAAATGCTGTTTCCCTTGGTGTGTTACTCTTAGTCGCGCTGGGTATAGTAGTGCATAGTCAATTTGTGCTTTACGCAGTTTAGCCTTGACGTCCATAAACTTACGCCTTTCCTCCTGCCCCATGGGCGTAAAGTCGGGATATATCGAAAAGGTATTACCTTCATATGTCATGGATTGCTCCCCCCTGGCGGCCCGCAGAGCCACATCTCGGTCTCTGTAGTTCAGCAGTCTCGCAATGATGGGGCGCGGGCTAGCACCTGGCATCGGCCTGGGCCCCAATGAACGATGGGCACGTTCCACGATGAACTGACCAGAGAACGCCTCCTCGCCTACGGCGGACAGCAATAGCTTCTCTATATATAACTCCATCTTCCCCACATTGGTGGATTCCGGAATACCCAAAATGCGGACATTGTTACGCCGACTGCGCGCTTCCAAATCCTCATTCTTTGCAGCAATAACTCGCAAGAGGTTATCCATTTGAGCAAGCTGTGTGCTGTGCTTGGTGGTGGTATCCTCCGCTGTAGATATACGCTTTTCAGCTTCCTGAATCCTTTCCTCGTGCCCCTCGAGTTTGTGGACTATGGAGTCCATTCTGGCCGACATATGTTCCACTTTTTCTACCACAGTGGCAAAGCCTTGCCTGATCTCTTGGAGAATGTTCTGAGTGTCCGATACCGGCAGTATGACACCTTCATTCCCCTCTTTCTGTCCCTCTGAAGGCTAACTTGCCTGGTGAGATTGACCTCCGTGTCTCGTCATTTCGAAATTCAATTTCGGCTGTTTGGCGTCCGGTTTGCCCATTTTGTTGCTGTATTGGTCCTGTGGGCCGAATATTAGATATATACCTCCCCTCTGCTGGCTTATGTGTCCTTACAGCTCACACCGCTCTGCCGCGTTATGTTGGACGCGATTTTCCGGCGTCTCGTTACCGTATTCTTCGCCGGCCCTCGGCGTCCGCTCCACTCCGCTTAACCAGCCTATTTCAGGCAGCCGCCCTCACTCTTCCCACCAGGCAGGTATTTTTTCCGCAGCCCGGATTCGGGCCAGGTCATCATTCACTGCAATGTCAATTTTCCCTGCCGGCCTTCTCTATCCCCCCATACAGTGTCTTCGTCGTGGATGTTGTGGGGGAGAGCGATGATCCCACCTTACACTCTAATCCTGGTGCTCCACTCAGCCGACCATCAGCCACCTCCTCCGCTTGCCATATCTTATGAGGCGAGTTACTTTCGGACCGGGCCTCGGGGGTCGCAGAGGTCGGTCTCCGCAGTCGATCAGGGCGATCCGCTGTGATGCTGCACCTCTCTTCAGCCCTCGACCATCGGCGCTTGCCCCCAATCGTCTGACTTCGGTCACACGCAGAGCGCCCCACTAACTGGTCTCTGCAGTTATGTTTCTGCTGCCTCCAGTGCCACACGTGCTCCCCCCCGGCGGCTGTTTTTACTGTACCGGGGTAGCTACTGGGTGTATCCGACCGTCCCGTGCTGTCTTTTGAAGTGCTCCGCCGCCCGGAACCCAGTCGCGGTTCCCGGCCTACCTCCTCGTGTGGAGCCACGGGCTAGAGTGTCTCCCGCAGACGCCGCAGGTCAGTGCCGATTTCCGCCGCCACCTCCCGGTCAGACTTCGCCGTCAAATTTCTCTGGATCCATCGGTACGATTTCCTCCAGACTTTCAGCTAGGATATATTATATGTATGCAGGCTTACACCCGCCGGGGCAGTCCTCTAGTGCAGTGTTGAGTAGGATAAATAAAGGATTAAAGCTCCGGGATGCGGGAGACTCGCTACAGCGCGGCCATTCCGTGCGTGCGCCACCTAGCGCCCCCCAACACGTAAAATACATTTCTGTGATTCCCATAGTGTGCTGCTACGTGACCAGTATTTTGGTTTCTCTCTGAAATTTAATTGCAACCAGATATATAACAGAAGACCTACACCTAAAATGACGATTGGCTTTGATATGGTTGTTAGCTGTTTAACATAAATGAGTAACAACAAGAATTTATTATAAATAATTAACCTTCAAAATGTTTCAATTCTGAAATTTCAATAGGATTCATGCCTGTGGAAGGAGTTTTGACCTTTAGTTATGTGCGCTTTATGTTAGATATTTATGTCCTTATTCTCTTCACAGCTCGTCCATCTACACATCTTCAACCACCTCTTTCCTCTTCAGCACCCTCTTTTCACTCTTCCCCGAATGCACTTCCTTGCATCTCCCTCACTTTACCACTTCCAAACATACACTGCACTCACTCACATTTTAGCAATTTATTTACCTTTGCACTGTAAATATTTTGCCATCCGTGCACCCCTTCACACACATTTTCACAAAAGTGCAATTACAACTGGAATACATGAACATTGTTCTGTGTGCTCTGCAATGAGAGCACTCATTCAAAGCACCTCAGAAAAAACCTGGCATGGCTAAGTATGCACGGAAAAATAATACAGAAAGAAACATGATTAAATAGCTAACTCTTGAGGAAGGCAAGATTAAGCCAAGCTTGAAATAAGAGAGGAACTAAATCACTGACATGCATTGCCTTAACGTTTTTTAACACTCATTGTTTGTAAATCAATCCATGTTTTTGGCATTAATGTTAAGGGCATGAAGCTAGGGCCAGTTTTAATGTCATAAAGCAGATAACTGTCTACTGTAAACACATATCGGTTGCTTTGAGCTTGACTCGGATATTTGGATCAACTTCACAAGGGGACAATAGCCCTCATTATTGCTAACTAACTGATTAGGCCAGTCAGCAATTGACCAGTCCTTTCTGACCATAGGAGCAACTGCAGACATACTTCACTGGGAGGCCCCTTTAAACGTAGGTCCCTTCTGCCACATGAGTAAAAAATTATTCTGAATCAGACAGATATGTTCTGCTGGGTTTGCACCGCTCGTTTGATATGAACAAGTGATTCTCTAGGCTAGACGCTTTCAGGCAGTGGACAGAAAAGGAGATATACAGCTCAGTGTCAAACTGCAAATCTGTCATGTTTGCTAAACTCAGACTGGCCTGCTCATCTTTTGGATTCATTAAGTGGTGGAACAAATGCTGCAGATCTACTTTTAAAGGGGCCAGTGAAGTGGAGCTCGAGCCAGGGGTATCAAAGTGGGGGAGGTTAGGGTGGCGAGGGGTCTCAAAACAATATTCATAACTGAAGATTAGCATTCTAACACTTACCATTACCAAGGACAAGGCAGCAAAACACACATGCTTTATTGTGCTTGCATCCACTCCTACGTGTGACGAATGGGAAAGGGTGGGATCTATGCCTATGAGGGATGGCTGCTCTCAAGCAGAGAGGTGGACTTCAACGCCTCAAAGCATGACAGCGTCACTGTCCTATACTAGTGGATATTGCTATAGACTACAACAGCAATGACTCATTATGAAGGGCTTTAGGACAGTAAGCTCTACATCATGTGTCACAGCACAGAAAGTTGATTTACTGCCTGGCTTCTGTCTCCTAATTCAGAGTGAGGCGGGGCAGTTAGCCTGGGACAGACAGCACAGACTTAAATACATCGAATTACTTAGCGATACAAATAAAATATAATTTTGATAATTGTACAGAAATGTGAAGGAATTTCAGCAGCCCTAGAGCTTTAACGGAGAATCTGCCCCTGTTCTAATTTAAAATACAAAAATTAAAGCACTCATGTGCCAATGCACCCCATTGCAAAAGATGTGCTACTGTAATGGTTCCCAGAAACAAACTCGAAACTGTTGGTGTTTTTAAAATGTTAATTCCTCTTCCTTTCAAAACAGCTGCAACACTAAAAAATAAAGTGTGGCTTCTGTGAAGCGTTCACCTAGATTGTGAGAATTCCTTTATATAGGAAAAGACAACAAACATTTGAAATCACAAAGGAAAAAAAATCAAGTTGGTGCTATGTACAAAGATTTCTTAGCGCTTTTTTCCACACCTACTTAGTAAATTAAAGTGCTAACAAGTGATTTCTCTACATGTACGCAACTAGTAAAAAATTCCTCCCACAACTGCCATAAAGTTGCAAGCTTAAATGAAATCGCACGAAAAATAAATATGCGCGAACCTCAAAAACAAGTTTCCATCAGAAACAGTAGGTAGTTAAACTAGAAGTTTCCACCAGCCCTTTAAAGCTACAGAAGTGTTCACAGTAGGAGTAACAGCAAGAGGAGGGCGGGGTGAAGGAGAGGGAAAAACATGCAGCTAGACTGCCTCACATAAAGTTCCACACAAAAGCATGACAGTACTTCAGCAGTGAGAACCGATAAGAGCCCCTTTTAAGATGTATTAAATACAATAGGTTTCACAAGCACAGCGCAAGCGCTGTGCAGGCGAAACCTAAAATTCTCCATCTACAATCAAGTGCAATGAATCACCAGACCACAAGTGAGGAGCATTTAAAAAGTTTAAAAACATGCATGTATATATATTCTGACTCATTAAACAACCGACGAGGTGCATCAGCATGCAGTGCCTGAAATGGCTATATTTATACTGAACCAATGCAACTAAAAATGCTTTGCTGATAAGTCAAATCCACTTCTGCGTGAAGAGCTCCATAGACACCCTATGCATCAAAACGCTCCAACTAAAAAGAATCCAAGCACAACTAAATGAGAACATTCGCTCCATCACAAAGTGCCGGAATTTCCCAGCATATGGTGAATAACGTAACGTTTATTACCCATACGTAATTCTAATAAGTCAGGAACTGTAATCTTGAGTGCAATACAAGCGCATCAGAGTGACCCTCCAAAAAGCTATAGATCTGTATTGTCAGCCATACGTCCAAAATCAAATGCTCACTTTAATCACTGATTCACGGGCCAACAAAACTGATCCCGCCAAGCGTCCATACCCCGATGCCAACTGGATACATTTAAATGCGCAAGCTCGGTCATGTGAGCGCATTGCAAGCAGAGACGAAAAAGAGAAGGAAACCACCAGCGGCGTAGCTGGGTGGGGGGTGCGGTCCGGCCCCGGGCGGCACTACTTAGGGGGCGGTGGCCGTGCGCAGTCCACACTGCCATCGAGCGCAGCGTTCCCAAGCAGAAACTCCAACGCTGCTCTATCTACGACCTCCCGAAGGGCATCAAGCAGTCGATTGCTGACAAAAACAGAGCCCAGAGAGAGTGGCAAAGGAATCGCACCCCCGACCTGCTGAAGAAATACAATGAGCTGACAAGACAGCTGAAGATGCAAATAAGCCAGTATAGAGGCGAAAAGTGGGAAGCAGCTACGGCTAACTTAAAGGACTCGGACAACTCTCTCTGGACAATGACCCGACGCTTGACTGGGAAGAAGGAACCAAACCCACCGATACAAGGGAAGACTCACCTGGCATGCAGCAACAGGGACAAGGCTGAGGTCTTTGCTGACACGTTGGAGGCATCCTTCAGGCCTAACCAGGCTAGCAAACTGGCAGCAGAAGTTGAGCAAGAGGTCGCTAAGCACCACCGGGAGCACACACCAGAAACCGAAGCTGCAAACATTGAGGAATGCTCCACAGGCAAGTTATCGGCCCTGGTAAAGACACTGAAAAACGTCAAGGCACCAGGAAAGGACAGAATAGTCAACCAAGCCATCAAGATGCTCCCAGACGCTGCAGTGGATCACCTTGCTGAGATATTCAACGCCTGCATGCAGCACCAATATTTCCCTAATGCCTGGAAAGAAGCAAGAGTCATCGTATTCCCCAAGGCTGGGAAACCACTATGAGATCCTGCAAATTACCGCCCTATAAGTCTGCTATCTGGCCTATCAAAGCTCTTCGAAAAAGTTATCCTTGCCCGCCTTGTGGACTTTGTGACAAGCGAAAACCTCCTCGCCAAAGAACAGTTTGGGTTCCGGAAAGACCACTCGACAAATCACCAACTCCTCAGAGTTGTGGACATCATCAGCCATGGATTCAACATCAACAAGTCCACTGGAGTAGCCTTTCTGGATGTAGCCAAAGCATTCGACCGAGTATGGCATGAGGGACTGCTTTGCATACTTATCAAGCTCAGGTTTCCAAGCAATCTGATTAAACTGCTGTCTAGCTACCTGTCAAAACGGACCTTTCACGTGGCGGTACGAGACGAATGCTCAACGCCACGCCCAATCCTTGCTGGAGTACCCCAGGGATCAATCCTAGGACCATTCCTCTAACATATTCACAAACGACATCCCCACGGACCTAAAAAAGACTGATCTGGCTCTTTACGCCGATGATGCAGCAGTCATCTCCCAATCCTTCAGCGAACAGGAAGTGGCTAAGAACCTTGAGGCATCACTCAGCAGACTCTCCGAATGGTACAGCAACTGGCAGATCACCCTGAACACTAGCAAAACCACAGCAACACTATTCACCAGGAAGCTGAACAGAAAACACCCAGCGATCCTCCTCAATGGGGATGAGATCAAATGGGAAAACAGCAGCTCCTACCTGGGGGCGACTCTGGACTCTAAACTCACATGGAGAAACCACATAGAGAAGACCTGCCAGAAAGCAGCAACAAAACTGTCTGCACTATACCCACTCCTGAAGACCAAGTCGATGCCCTTGCAGAGCAAGGTGCGAGTAATCACCGCAATAATTCGGCCAACCATGACGTACGCTGCACCAGTTTGGAGTGGCTGTCACCCGCAGCTTCGGAAAGACCTGCAGAGACTACAGAGCAGGGCCTTACGGATTGCAGCAGGTGCTCCACTCTTCACAAGAACAGCAGACCTCCACAGAGACCTAGGCGTTGAGATATTGGACGACCATCTCCGCAAACTCAACAGGACATTCTACAAAGGACTGGATCAAAAAGACAACCCACTGATCAGGAAACTTGCAGACATTTCTACAAACCCATTTGACCGCTACCCGAGGCCCATCGAAGCGCTAAACTTGTGAAACTGAAACAGCAACACAGCATCCAAAAACCCATCACTGCCTGAGGGCAAATCGCCCCGGCAGGTACCCAAAACTCATCACTGTCAGAAGGGAACCGCCGCGGCAGCCATCAAAAGCTCATCACCGCCAGAAGACATTTGGCATACGAATACAAGACTCTGCGACAAAACTTGCTGACACTTCCGCAAACCATATTGACCGCAACCTGCGGCCTTTCACAGCGCTGACCTTGTGATCCAACCTCAACTGTGACAAAGCGTCACACATCAATAAGACAACCGAAACAGCGACTAAAAAACTCAAAATGAATGTGGAGTAATGAGGCTATCGCCTCGGTATCCAAAAACTCACCGCTGTCAGATGGAATCTGACAGGCGAAAACAAGACACACAGACGCCATTGGTGGCACGTTGCGGCGGCCTTTATAATTTATTTGGGGACACTGACTGACACTACTGTCAGATATTACAGTAGTGTCAGTGTCCGTGTCCCCAAATAGATTATAAAGGCCGCCGCAACGGGCCACCAGTGCCGCGGCGCAAGCGCGGCCCTATTTGAAGCGCAAGCGCACGGTCGCAGAAAGCAGACTGAGCCATCTTCCATGTCCCCAAAATGCTCCATCACCCATCCTCTTATTTTAGATTGAGGGCTTCTTATTCGGCTTTAACTGGCACCTTGCTCAAGGACGAGGAGGAACAGTAAAAGGGGGAAATAACGTGTCGAGATGTTTTTCCATTTATTGCTGTATTGGCTTAATTTAATTAGAGGTCCTTTTTGAACAACACGGCCGGTCCGGCTCGTGGCCGCGTGTAGGGAAAACATTTCCGGAGCCGACTACTACAGATTTGCATGAAAGTGCCCCCCTGCAGAAATCTGTTTATAACTTGAGGTCGCACTCCCAATATTATACAGTCCAGTAGGCTGTTGCCCTTATTGCAGGAATCGTTACCTGAGTCCTGTTTCCAAGTGGCCAGCTCGGCGTTTAATTACCCGATACTGATAAAATGAGGAGCATGGAGTTTTCCAAACTGTGAGGAGGCCCAAGGTGCAGCACGACATAAATAGGCAATTCTGAATATTTTAACAATGGCACCGTGCATGCTGGGAGTTGGGACTTTTAAGCTAATACAATGCGAAAAGAGAAACTATAACGCCAGAGGCAAAATGCCAGGTTTGATTGTACTTGTCATACATGACACTCGGCCTCTTTGTAGCACAGAGGTAATAAAAACGCTATAAACACCAATAATTCTTTATAGACAAACTCTTTGCTTCCAGCCACCTCCACACCAAATACAGCATTAATCTGGCAAAGATACACATGCATAAAGGACACAAAGAAAAGACAGAAACAAGCCTTCTCTATGCTCCCATGCCCTGCAACACGCAGAGGCATCTTAAGGATTTTGGGGTCCCTGGCCCAAACGTATTTTGAGGGTCCCTATTCAAAGCAGTTTTGAATTTATGATCTAATTTCAGCTGTTTAATGCCCTTTTTATCCAGATCACTATTTTAGGGACCTTACTGCCCCATCCACAGATGTCCATACACTGGAATCAAGGTGGATAGAACATTTTTCAATGATATATTCAAGTTCTGATGAGTCGACTGAAGTCTGTGATAACAATAACCAAGGCATACATGCCTTTGCCATTTGATTTAGCAGAAATACAGAGGGCCCTGAGCTAATGTAGCAGTGGTAAGACTCCCGGCTCTGACTGGGTACCAGCTGATGTTTTCATGGACTGTAAGGTTTTATGGGTGCCTTTGCTTGTGGACGTGTTTAACGCCATCGGAAGAGTGAGTCCACTGGTGACGTGGAACAAATCCATCATTGTTCCAATTTATAACAAGCAATTGCAATGCAATTGGTCTCTCATTTGGGAGAATTTAAGCTATTGGCATTGTAAATGACAATGCCTTTTCTTTAACTGTTTTGATAATTAACACATAAATAAAAGGCATTATCATTTACAAAGCCAATAGCTCAAACTCTTGTAATTGCAAGACCTATTCAAAATGGTGCGCTGAATGTAGCAGGAAAGCATGTAGTGCCTGCAGTAGGAGAAACTCATTAAAGAAAATAGTGCTTACTGACTAAAAAAGACATACCATGTAACAACCAAAGTAAAAGGGCCAGTCCTCATGGGAGGTTACGAATGAAGACGAGGCGGTGCTATGGAGGGACTAACATACCTATTAACGAATCAAAAGCCAGTATTTACGAAGGACAATGACACAAGCCAATGACAAATATGGGGAGAGAGTGGTTGGTGCTTCTATTCCATGCTCCAATACAGCATGCCGCAGAGCAGAGCAGCACATGCGCTGCCCAGGCTCGACCAAAAAAGGGAAATAAGTCACACCCAAAGAACTACAGACCCATATCACAACTTGATTCCACCGCCAAGGTAATGGGTCGTGTTCTGTTACTCAGACTTGAGGACTGGACTGAGGCCAACAACATTTTAGTAGACACCCAGAATGGGTTTAAAAAGGGGCTAGGAACTATCGATCAATGCCTAAACCGGAGTATGTTATCAGGCAAATATGCCATTGCCAAGAATGGTTCTATGTTCCTGCTGGCGTTCTTGGATCTAAGGGCTGCTTTTGATTGTGGTTTGCACCCCAAGCTTTGGGCTCTCATATCTTAGATGGGTATAGATGATGCTATTATTACCATAATCAGACAGCTGTTCTTGGAGGAGAGTGCTTGTGTGTGCTACGGCAGAGAGGGAGGGTGCACAAAGCCATTTAAGATTAAATAGGTGTGTGGCAAGGGTGCATTCTCAATCTCACCCCTTTCTCTTTTCCCTGTATATCAACAGTGCAGAAGCAGCCCTTGTGGGAAGAACCAGAGATGCTACCTACATCGGCACACGCCCCCTTCCAATACTCCTATGTGGACGATGCTGCACTCATGGCAAGGCAGCGGCGTAGCTAGGGGGGGCAGTGGGGGTGGTCCATCCCAGGCGGCACTATTTAGTGGGCGGCGGCCGCGCAGCACTGGTGGCACGTTGCGACGGCCTTTATAATTAATTTGGGAACACTCCCTCACACTACTGTCAGATATTACAGTAGTGTCAGTGTCCCCAAATAAATTATGAAGGCCACTGCAACGGGCCACTAGTGCCGCGCGCGTGGCCCCATTTGAAGTGCAAGCGCACGGTTGCACCTGCTTGCAACTGCTGCCTGCAGCGCATGCACCACCACCTAGCGTGGTGGTGGTGGTGTGGTGTGGTTCGCGCGCTGCCACCGAGGTCAGAGGGAAAAGTCCAATGAAGCTCAGGGATCCAGCCGACGAGCCCTCCCCTTCATAGGCCGGCGTACATGTGTGCAGGCAAACAAACGGAGGCGCGCAAGGGTCTGTATTGTGGTACGTACAGGCTTTGAAGTTTGAATTTATGTCTGTGATATTTGTCGCCGCGACGTACAGCGTTTGTGGTTGCTTGTGGGTCCGTCCCAGGGCCGTCATTCTTGTAGCGCGCAAGCTCTACCAATGACAGCCTTAGGCATCATTTTGGCCAGCCCTCGCGCGGAGAACGTAGCCGTGATGCGTCACGCGCTTCACCACTATGCTCTCTCGTGAGTAGTCTAGTCTGGGGCAGGGCAGTGCTGGGCGAATAGCTGCTGCAGCAGAAGTGAACCAACCCCTACCATAGCGACCCAGGCTGCCATCACTGTGGAGTACAGGAGGCTGGGTGAGGTAAGAGCTAAACGGTTTTCAGAGGGGAGGAAAGGATCTTTGGTGAGTGGCAGACAGTTCAAAGAGAAGTCCTATAAAACAAGCATTTGCAATGCAATAGGTCTCGCATTTACACAAGTTTGAGATATTGACATTGCAAATAACAAAGCCTTTTATTTGTGTTTTAGTTTTTAAAACAGAAATAATAGGCTTTGTCATTTACAATGCCAATAGCTTAAACTCGCGTAAATGCGAGACCTATTGCATTGCAAATGATTGTTTATATAATTTAGGAGAAACTGAAGCCATTTTGTGTTGAGTATGAAGCAGAACTAGTTTGGGCTCTGGAGCAGAAGAGAACGGTTGCCTAAGTGTGTATTCACAATAGGCAACAGATTTCATATAAATACCAATCAATAGCAGTATATTGATGTGCATTTTCGCTTGTGATGTGTACATATGTATGTGTATAAGTAAAGAGAATGGGTATTTAGGTATATATCTATGGGCATCTATGTTAGTGGAACAATATATAGATCTATGCTGTGACAGTGAAAATTAATGTGGCTAAATTAAATATGCTACTGGGGAGAACGTATACTAATACATGTATGCCCTTCCCCCACTCCCATTTTATACCACAGAACAAATGTCAGACTTTGTTATTGCCATAGAGCAACCCATCTAATGTGAAAAAAACACGCTTCTTTCTCAGAGATTATTTGCTACTATGTCTTTAGAGTATACTATCTCTGCTGATGCTCACAAGGCCTATTCAGTGTGCCTGCATCTCACTGTACGGATTTAATCCACTATCTCCTCTTAAATTGTTATCATATATAAATGTATTTGTTTATAACTACTAAACAAGCCATACATAAAGTATGCAAAGGGTAATGTGTTATGTACTACCAATTTTGAGTTAGGGAATAGTCCTCATGGCACACTTGAAGTTTTGCTTCTTGTAAATCTCTTCCCCGCCCATCCAGAACATTGCTGACAAATAGATTACACTTTGCCCATAGATAGATATATTGCATTTACTCGTCGTTTTCTTTCCTGCAATTGAAAAGCTTTCTATTAACTAATAGATACAGAAGCTCAAATGAAGCCAGTTAATTAGGGGGACCATGATATTTGGTCATTTAATGTCAGCTCTAGATGATGGATTTCTGAACAGTGTCATGTATGTGCATGTTTGCATTGTGCTGAGGGGATTACCAGGTTTTCGTTCACACAGCTCTCTGATGGATGTCGCATGCGGTGTGTTCTCCTTTGTACTGCCGGTCACCGATGTATTCAGCTGTGTGGCCTTGGACCGTGTCATGTAGGTACATGTAACTTGCATGATCGAGGTAACTATTAGCGGCGATACTACGTGTCTCTCGGACCTCTTTCAAGTGCTCGCCGTCCTTTTTCACCAGCCCACCCAGGGGCAGCAATCTGAGGGATAGCCCTGGGTGCCACAAGCACTAGCTACGCCTCTGGTAACCACTGTCGAACTAAGCGCTAATTACATATGAAATCATTCTTATGACAATAATGTAAATAAATACTAATACACAAGTATATATATCTGTCCTCTGCATATGACCTGAAAGGATTTCTAATAAATCGACACAATTTCCAGCATGAAACTCATAAAACTTTCATAACAATGTAAGCCAAGATCACAGGAGTATGCAGTACCTAATAAGTACGGATTTGTCTGCTTAGGTCAGTGAAGTTCCACAGAGACTGCAGGGAGCATTACTCTGCAGGAACAAATGCCCTCACACACCTAGATAGGTTTCATGCTTCATCAATGGGCTTTTGCTCCATGTTGGGCCGGCACTGCAATGCCCGAAGGGCACCCTGAATGGGGGCTCTTTACTGGAGAGCCCCCCATCGATAAGCTGTATGGTGAAGAGTGGGTAAAATTGTAGATTGGTGTATTTTAAGTAAAAATGTGAAAGAGTGAGATAAAAATAGGACAGGGGGTACTCTACAGAAACATTTTAATGATGGAGTCCTACTGCCTATGTTAAAATATGTGGTTCCACCCACTAGAAGTGATTATCTAACATAGCTGAATGTCAACATGTTTCAAGCCTAATTTAGTCATGCCAATGATCTAGCAGCTTGTCTTCAGGACCATAAAAACCTAATCTACACAGTGACTGAGGTTTCGATATACAAGTTCATTTGTGTTACTCCCAGCCACGCCACCTAGTCCTCTCTGTGTATCAATATAAGTAAATCAATTTTTTAAGAAGACCTGTAGTGCAGACTAAATCATGAGAATTTCACTATTATCAAAAAATTGACAATTTGAGACACCAACGCATGCTCACATGTTCATGCTCACTGTGTCCCATGACTTAAAAAGTGCAATTCACCAACACCACATGGAAGATAAAACATATATCATGAAATTCCAATACACTCTGTTGATCAGTGAGGAAACTTACCCACCAAGGGTATAAATCATGACTCAAGAGTATTTTGCCTGGTGACACGCTTATTAGCGTGCTGTGAAATATAAAAATACAGGGCCAGTTGGCCTGTGTTAATGATCTGGCAAGCGAGCAGTAAAATTTCACCGACACTCTTTTGAAAAAATACAGCGACTATGCTGTACTTACGAACTCCTGTATATCAGCACAGAGGAAGACCTATTCACGCCGGCAACCTCGGAAGTGCTGAGTGCGGTGGGTCTCCAGCATTTAACCTGTGTTCCATCAGCGTTAATTGGAAGCAGGTGTCTCGTGTAGTTGAAGCCTGGCTTCAACCACTAGAGCAGAAACACTTAGGTCGGGCGTTCAGGTCTGTTTTTAATTTTTAATGGGAGAGAAATCCTCTCAACCCAAATATCTGTAAACAAGGAGGCCATTTTAAGAAGGTGGCATGACGGTGAAGTCAATGTGGCTAATCAGTCGATCTTCGTTTTAATAGTCGGATTGACATTAAAACACTCCTACTTTGATGACATGACGTGTTTTTTCAGTAGTGATTCAAAGAAATGTTTTCCTTTGAACAATTGTTTATTCTGTGAATGAGGATGGTAACGTAGACATACATGTGTCATTTACTAACTGTAATTTAATTTATATTTCATGCCAAGGAATTTCATCATTGAGACCGATTATGTTTGATGAAAGGCGGAATATCCATTGTTGTTCCTTTCTAAAGAGGGCATACTGGTTTATGTTCAGGTATGCTTCTAGCATAGTCCATTGTATATCCTCTGCAGTGTGTCCCTCAGTGAGGAAATATATGCTAATTTTTGTATTGGATTTCTTGCAGCATATAGTGCTGCAATGTTTGTTTATTCTCAAATTTACAGGGCGTGTGGTCATCCCTACGTATGACACAGGGACAAGCCATCAAGTAGACACAGTTCTTTGTGTTGCAATCGGTTTGTGATTTTGTGTCCCCATCCAATTAGTCTTCAAAGGTATCTCCCTAGAGCTTTCTGTGAAAGTACAGGTGACACATGATCCACAAGGGAAATGTCCTTTTACTGGGGGTAGATCCCATAGTAATCTCTGGTTCTGACCCCTATGGTGTCGGGGGCGTGTGTATATTAGCATGTCCTTCAGATTAGCAGTTCGTTTAAATGCAAACCTAGGTGGTAGGAAGTATAGTTGCCCAGATTGTAAAATTTTCAAGTGTTTCTTAATTATTATGTGTATCCTATTTGACTGGGGTGTGTAAGTAGTGACACGTTAGAGTGTCGTTTTGTTGTCTACTGTGTGGCTCTAGTAGTGTCTCTCTGTTTACATGTAGTTTTTACACATTGGCTATGGTACACACCCTCTGGCTTAACAATAAAGATAGACCAATTAATATGTCCCATTCATCCATTATCGAAGCGACCCTCAGTGTTTGGGACTTAGACTGCGGTGGGTCTGCAACTTCACCTGTCCCTTTCCCTCAGATATTAGGGAACCTGGCCTTTACTCCGGGCTTAGAGAGGAATACAATGCTTGGCGAGAGGCTAGATGCACAAAACCGGGTAATATGTTTCATGACGGAAAAATTAAGTAATTTGAAGAGCCATGAGAGCAATACAGCCTACAAGTATCAAAATGCTTTAGCTGCCTGGGTCTTGAACTCAGAGATAAAGCCACACACCAATTGATCATGTTCAATAAAATGCTTCAAAAGACAGCAGACAAAAAGTGTCTCATTGAGAGAAAATAATGTAAGTTCTTCAAGAAGCAGGCACACAGGAAATGTAGACGTTCCAATCTAAGTGGAAGGAAGAACTGGGCAGGAATTAGACTGACATCTAGTGGAACATAATTGTGAGAAGTTCTAGGAAAGGGATTATTCATACAGAAGGCCTAAAATCATGTAGTAATCTTATAGACCAATAAGACCAGACAGATGCTGGAGAGGGTATGGAGCAAGGGCAACATGAATACGTGTTGTGGGATTGAAGGAGCTCTTGGGTAAAGTACTAAAGGACATCAGAGAGGCTCTTAAGACAAAGCTACCAGATGAACCAAAGGGCTTACCTGAGGTGATTCCTAGGAACTAATGGAGTATATGCAAGAGAATACCAATATTAGAGAATATTATATTTCTGTCAGCTAAATAGGCTATTTTATTTTTAAGTGAGGCACAAAGCATATCCAACACCTATGGGACTGGTGCCACAGAGCGTGGTTAAGCCAGAGCTTGGAAAAAATTGCATATGCTATTAAGGGTGATGAGGAAAGAAATGGTGTGATGTTCACATTCTTTGTGCACCTGCGCTCCACAGGCTGGACAAGGGAGGTGACAGTGCAAACAGGGTCCACAGACCCACAAGAGATAAGTCCATCCTTGGGTTTGCCCAGACTGGAATTACGGTCACCACCTGCAGCCTTGTTCTGCAGCCCCCCTCCAACCACAAGAAACTTCAGCACCAGATTCTTTTTTTTTTTTTTTTTTTTTTTTTTTTTAAAACCTTTATTTTGGTAAATGCACAATACACAGCGTCTGCCTACAACCCCTCGGGGCCGGCCGCTATGACATATCAGAAAAGGATAAAAGAAAAATAAAAAAAAAATAAAAAACCAATTGGGCAGAGCGCCGTTAAAGCAATCTCTGAGTGAAAAGTACCGTGTAGAACATAGAACAATAATGTCAGGATATGAAAAGGTTTAATTTTATGATTTTGTCGAGTACAATGTAGTGAACTACGAAAAGAGTCGAAGCTGATCACTGACCAGGAGAGACATCACCGTTCACGGAGCACCCAGAAGGAGGCGTTATATAGGAAGGCATTTGTAAGGAAACAGGTGGCCACCATCCAGGAACTAAGAGCAAACGCTATACCACAGAATGATAGAGCACAATAAACTCCCTACTAACACTGAACCCCGACCCCGAAGAAACAAAGAAACATAGAAGAGAAAGAAACCGAAGAAGAAGAGAGAAAGAATGAGAAAGAGGGCCATAGAGACAAAGAAAAGACATAGAACACATCCCATCCCCCCACCCTGCATACCAGCGGAAGGCCACGGCCCACCCCCCCCCAATAGGCATGCCTGTCGCCCCAAAAGAACCCCAAGTGGGAAAGAGAGTCCGGAGAGTGGGAAAGAACATCCCAGTCTCCGACTCCCAGAGAAGACAGGAGGAGGAAATTTTACATACTCCCGGTCACCACCAGCCCCATAAGCATCCCCCACTCTGAATATCATCAGCACAACTGAAGTAGCAAGCAAAGCAGCAGGTGGGGAGACTCCATTCCAAATGTGCGAATAAATCAGATAATTAGCAGTCCCATCCTAGTCCCCGCCCGCCAATACGTACAGCAAACTAAAGGAAATCGCCCAGCCCCGGCCCGATCCTAAGCGGCCCCACAGATCCACCCCCGCAATCAACAATAGCAAATTACACGCATGCGGCACATCAGATACATAGACAAATATTCTAGTCCGGGTCATGCCAGGCGGTCAGGCAGGATCATCAAGGGAGGCAACATCAGCCCTGGCCAGAACGCTGAAACCCCACCAAGCATGGCCACCGCTGGGAGTGTACCTCAGGCAGAACAAAGGAGCAAGATGGCCGCTCCCGGCACAGAAGACGCAGAGGAAGAGGAAGCGAGAGTTCCCAATCATAGACCATCACCACATCGATAGTGACCAACACAGTTTTCCCCACAGAACGGCACACACTCCGGCGATGTTGAGGAAGCCGTGGCAACACTTGCAGAGGCAGAGTCTCAGCTTGTAAAGTGGAAGGGAGCTTTGTATCTGCAACTTTGTCATTAAAAGAACACTCGACACTGTAGCCAGGGAAAGGACGTTCCACAGTATCCCCCTGTCGCCACATTGTATCCGCCTCGAAGGGAATGAGAGGCATTGGGGGGTAAGACAACCGCAGTAGTTCCCTGGATGGCATAGCGACATCGATCTTCCGCTCCAGTTCTCGAGTGTTTTCCCACAGTGTCGCCCTCAAGTCTTCCAGGGCTAGAAGGATATCACCATAGGTCAGGTCTGCTCCCCGCTTCAGCATGTCGGCAGTATGCAAAGGCGCCGCCGGGACACCCTCCAGCTCGACAGCAGGCAGGGCAGCCTGCGTCCGGGATATGGAGGCTTCCGTCTTTCCGGCGAGGTAGACCGGCACCGCCACCATTTTTGCAGTCAGCCCACATCGGAGAGGTGAGGGTGACTCCATTGGACGGAGGAATAGCATTTAAGGCAAGAAGAGATACTGCTCGCTATACGGGGCTCACACGATGTGAGAGCCCTCGGCTGTATAACAATGCGGGTGGTGGGCGCTCTAAAACGGATACCGCTCTGACCGCTGGTAGCATGACAAAGGAAGGTTCGCCAGCCCGGACCCAATCATACAGGAATTCTCTCCGTCGCGAAGAAGACTCCGCCAAGCCGCCCACTCCACAGCCGGTCACATTTCCCCAGGCGCCGGTCCGGCCCCAGGTCATCTCACCGTACGTGATAAGCGATGTCCGGTGGCGGTGGTCGGGCCAGAGTGCGTGGGCAAAGTCCAAAGTCGGCAAACTCTATGAATCCTCGACCAAAAAAGCCGGCGGGGACATCGGAGGAATGCGGAAAGTATCAGCGCATTCGTGGTTACATTTGCTCGCGCTGTAGGCAGGATTAAAGATCAGGATGTCATGTAAACAGCAGACGGGCTGCGGAGCCGGGAGCTCAGACGTCCTGTCCGTCCGCCATCTTGGCTCCTCCCCCAGCACCAGATTCAATGCCAAAATACGCTGCTGCACCCGAGCCCCACAACCCAAGGAGAAATGGACCAATGGTGTCCCTGCGTGCTCAAAGATTTCAAGGGTTGAGCCCCCCATGGGTTCCCCCAGACTGGTCCCCCAGTTCTTGCTTCCAGCTTTAGTAAGCTGACTGTTCTCCCATTGAAGTGGATGGGACACCTGACACAGTGACACCTCTGCATTTGGACGCCCCAGAGGTGACCTGATAGTGTGGCCTTTGACCAGGTCACATACTCACCCTAAGTTCTGAAGAACAGTCCCGTTAGTCGCTGCTAAGTGCCCGAATGCAATACATGCGTTTCCTCCATAGGATAACATTACTGAATCAGAAATTGCACAATATCCATTTTTGAAAACTGTAAAAATTAATTACTCGAAATGTACTTACCCTGATTTTGATGATCTTGGTATCTAAATGCATATAAAGTATGTGTTGTTTTTATACACTGGTGTCGGAATTCGTAGAGTGTGTCTCATCTACTGCCTTTGTGTATGCAATAAATGCTTAGCACTATACTCTGATATGCCTAACTGCTCGCCTACACTACCACAAAAGAACATTTGGAGTTTAATTTGTGCCTTTGTAATTCATTTGGGGTTTGTCTTGACTCTCTACACAGTGTGCCTCTTTTTGGTCCACTGTATAAATAGCCAGCTTTCTACGTTAAGGCAGCACCAAATTGGGAGAAAGAGCAGATAGATAGCTTAAGAGTGCACAGAGTGCTGGTCGGCAATGTAAAGAATGAAGAGTAAACCTTCAGAAAGGGGGACATAAAGAGTATCCATGTGTTTCTGCACACCATGCCTCAAACTTTTTCCCACTGCAGGAATCTTGTTTGGAGGGATGCCTGGCTGCTAAAATGACATTACCACCTTTGGGAGTAAGGTTGAAAGCTGTCAACTGTCGCAGATTAATCTCCACGCAACCAGGCAGAGAGTGGATAGGTTCAGGCGGAGGACCCTCTCGTGCTGTTGCAACAGAAGATCCTACCGAAGGGGCAGCCAGATCGGAGTATCATTTGCCATGCTCAATAGCTCGGGACACCAAACTCTCCATGCCCAGTTCCAAGCCACAAGGATGACTTGGGCCCAGTCATACTGATCTTCTCGAGAACTCTGGGCAGGAAGAGGCAAAAAGCCTCTCTGAGCAAGAGCAGCCTTGGAAACTCGTACATGCAAAACTGCTGACACTGCATGGTTGACCGAGGCAAACCGATCTAACCAAAGATCTCCCCAATGTCTAAAGAGACCGTGCACCACATCTGGATGGAGATGCCATTCGTAATCCGCTAAGCATTGATGGCTGACCAGGGATATGCCCTGCTGTTCCAGCTGAGTCCAGAGAGACAGGGCCTCTTGACAGAGATTCCACGACCCCACACTGTGCTGTTTATTGCAGTACCACACAGCGATGGTGTTCCATGAACACCTGCACTAGCCTTCCCTTGATGTAGGGTAGAAAGGCTTTCAATGCCAGTTTGATCAATCGGAGCTACAGCAGGTTGATGTGGAATTCGGATTTCGCCGGAGACCAGAGTCCTCTGATCTCCACATCTCCCAGATGGCCCCCCCCCAGCCCAAAAGTGACACGGGTAACCACTGTGAGATCTGGTTGGGGAATAAAGAGGGGTCAGCGTCTGACCCAATCATGGTTTGTTAACGGCCACTGCAGATCAGGGGCAGTTCCCTCCGAGAGCTGGACCACGGCAGAGAGGTTTCATTGATGCTGTGCCCATTGAAACTTCAAGTCCTATTTTCAGAGCTCAAATATGCCATTGGGCATGTGTCACAAGCAGGATTCAATGTGCATACGACTCAGGGTCTGCCTCACTGAAATCCAGGATAGAGGCTGAAATATCAGTATCATAACCTGAATATCCTGCACTCACCGCTCGTGCGGATACGTCCAAAACTGCACTGTGTCCAGAACAGCTTTGATTAAAGAGATCTTCTGGGGGTAGTTGGGTGTTACTTTGGTATGTTGATAGAGAAATCTAGCGAGTGCAAAAGGCTCATTGTAGTCTGGAGGTGGGAGACAATAGCCTGGGGTGAGCCCGCCTTCAACAGCCCGTCATTGAGATAGGGGAAGACTGGCACCCCTGATCTCCGTAGATGAGCCGCAACCACCGCCATCACCTTGGTTAACACCAAGAGGGAACTGATGAGGACAAAAGGGAGCACTGTGAACTGAAAATACTCGTGGCCTACCGTAAACTGCAGATACCACCAGTGTGCAGGCAGGACAGGAATGTGGAAGTAGGCGTCCTGCAAGTCCAACGCTACCATCTAGTCACCTGGGTCCAGACTAGACGCGATCTGAGACAACATGAGCATTTTAAATGACTACTTTTTGAGGCAGAAGTTGAGGGCCTGCAGATCTTGAATAGGACAAAGGTCTGTCTTTTTTTGGGAACCAGAAAGTAGCAGGCATAGCAACCACAGCCTACTTCTGGCAGTCAAACCCTCCTATGACTCCCTTGGCCAAGAGTCATGACTTCCTAATCGAGAAGGGACAGATGATCCTCCGTAATTTGCTTGCAATGAGCAAGTTACTTACCTTCGGTAACAATATATCTGTAAGAGATATAGCTTAGTTATAGACTCCTTACCTTTAGAATTACCCCCAGGCATCAGACTGGATCCGGAGAATTTTTTCGTGCACGTCGTAAGGTGGCGTCGGTCAGCTCCGCGTTAGTCGTTGTGGTCGCCGGGATCACGTCACGGTAGCTACTTAAACGCCGCCCTCGCGCGCTGATGTCAGTTCTTTGCGCTTCTGGCGTGGAATGTCGTGTAGAACCATGCAAGACACTGACCACTGGGGCACAAAACTATGGCCCGGAAAGGGATTCCCTGACCCTAGAAGTCTGTTCGCAGAACGGGGAGGATGGATGGGGCGGGGAGGAATCTATAACTAATCTATGTCTCTTACAGATATATTGTTACCAAAGGTAAGTAACTTGCTCATCTGAAGAGACAGTTATAGATTCCTTACCTTTAGAATAGATACCTCAGCAATACCAACCCTGGAGGTGGGTCTGCTAACCAAGTTCACACCAGAAATTCCTGGAGAACAGAACGGTCAAAGAAGCCGTCTCTCTGGACTTGGCTGTCCAGGCAGTAGTGTTTTGTTAATGTGTGCAGAGATGCCCACATAGCTGCCTGAGAGATGTCATTGAGGGGGAATCCCCGTCCCAAAGCAGTGGTACCTGCCGTGGCCCTCGTGGAATGGGTGCACAACCCCACTGGAGGCTCTTTCTTTGCCAAAGAGTAGCAAGCTATAATGCACAAAATGACCCACCTAGACATGGTCCGTTTGTGCACGGCTCTACCTTTTTTGGAGCAGGTCATACACCCAGAATTGCTTGGTGCGATCCAAATAAAAAGAAAGCACACGTTTTGGATCCAGACGGTGGAGCCTTTCTTCCGCCTTAGAAGGATGCGGAGGCGGAAAGAAGGTGGGCAAAGTGATGGTTTGACCAATATGGAAAGAAGTAACCACTTTAAGAAGAAAAGAAGGTCGAGTTCGAAGGACAACTTTGTCTGGATATACCTCCAGAAAAGGAGGTTTCCAAGAAAGAGCTGGAGCTCGCTCTGCGAGCAGGAGTGATGGCAACCAGAAAGGCAGTCTTTAAAGTTAGAAGTCTGAGAGGACAGTTATGTAGCGGCTCAAAGGGAGCACACATAAGAAAAGTAAGAACCAAGTTCAAGTCCCACTGAGGCATTACGAAGGGAACAGGAGGATAAAGAGGAGTAATGCTCTTAAGAAAGCGATTTACAACAGGGGACTTGAAAAGAGAAGGCTGATCAGGAGGCCTAATAAAGGCTGAAATGGCTGAGAGATGGCCCTTAAGAGTGCCCTGAGCAGAGCCCTGCTGGGCCAAAGAAAGGAGGAACAAGAGAACCTCAGAAAGAGGGGCAAAAAGGGGATCCACAGCCTTTGCTGCACACCATGCCACAAATATGTTCCATCTACAGGCGTATACCATCTTAGTGGAGGGAGCCCCGGCTCGCAAGATAACATCACAAACTTCGGGAGGGAGGTCGAAGGCTGTCAACTGTCGCCACTCAATCTCCACGCAAGGAGATGGAGGCTGGACAGGTTTGAGTGGAGAACCATCCCCTGCTGCTGCGACAGAAGATCCTCCCGAAGAGGCAGTCTGATTGGAGGATCGATGGCCATGTGTAACAGCTCAGGATACCAGACTCTTCATGCCCAATCCGGAGCCACAAGAATGACTTGGGCCCAGTCGTGCTTGATCTTCTTCAGCACTTTGGGCAGAAGTGGTAAAGGCGGAAAGACGTATAGAAAACCGTAACTCCACTCGCAATGAACATCAGGGTATGCTCTGATATTCCAACCATGTACAGAGACAGAGAGCCTCTTGACATAGGGTCCACGACCCCACTCCGCCCTGTTTGTTGCAGTACCACATGGCGGTGGTGTTGTCCATTAACACCTGCACTACTCTTCCCCGGACAGAGGGAAGGAATGCCTTCAGCACAAGACTGATCATCCAGAGCTCCAGAAGGTTTATGTGAGGCCTCTGATCTCCACCTCTCACACGTGGCCACCCCATCCCAGAAGGGATGAGTGTCACCACTGTGTGTTCTGGTTGAGGAAGGGAGAGGGATCTGCCGTTGACCCAATCCTGGTTCGTTAGCCACCACTACAATTGTCATGCAGTGCCCTCAGAGATCTGGACGCAATCGAACAGATTCGGCTGATGCTGCACCCACTGGAACTTCAGGTCCCACAGCAGAGCCCGCATATGTCACCTGGCATGATCTACCAACAGGATGCAGGAGGCCATGAGGCCCAGCAGTCTCAGGGTCAATCTGACCAAAACCCGGGATAGAGGCTGAAAGATCAGAATCATAGCCCGAATATCCCAGACCCGCTGCTCGGGAGGATAAGCCCGAAACAGTGTGGTGTCCAGAACCGCTCTGATGAAAAGGAGCTTCTCAGAGGGAGTCAGGTGTGACTTCGGGTCATTGATGGTGAACCCCAGCGAATGCAGGAGGTCGGCCGTAGTCTGGAGGTGGGAGACGACAGCCTGGGGAGAGGCCACCTTTAACAGACAGTCGTCGAGATAGGGGAAGACTGGTACCCCTGCTATGTGCAGATGAGCTGCGACCACCGCCATCACTTTCGTAAACACCCAAGGGGTGCTGGTAAGGCCACAGGGGAGAATGGTAAACTGAAAATGCTAGTGGCCTACCGTGAACCGTAGGTAACGCCTGTGGGCCGGCAGGACGGGGATGTGGAATAAGCATCCTGCAAGTCCAATGCTACCATCCAGTCTCCAAGGTCGAAGGCAGACAGAACCTGAGCTAGCGTAAACATTTTGAACTTCTCCTTCCGGAGGAAGCGGTTGACGTTCCTGAGGTTCAAGATAGGATGCAGGGCTTTGGCCTTCTTGGGAACCAGAAAGTAGTGGGAATAGCAACCACGACCTACTTCTAGAGCAGGAACTCGCTCGATAGCTCCCTCGGCCAAGAGAGCTGTAAGTTCCTGTTGGAGAAAGGCTAAATGATCCTATGACATGCAATGGTATTGAGGTGGCATGGATGGAGGGGTAGTCTCGAAGGGGAGAGAGTAGCCCTTTTGGACTAACTGCAAAACCCACCTGTCCGACGTGATGGTGCACCAGTGGGGGAGGTGATGGCGAATCCTGCCACCTACTGGCGATTGGTAGCCCTGAAAGGTCAGACTAGGAGGGTTTGGACGCTGCTGCAGAAGGGGCGGTGGTGGACTGGCCCGCTTGCCGGACCCCAGACCCACAACAGTGGGTCCCACGTCCCCGGCCACGCAGGGGCTGGACAGCTTGCTCCAGCCTGTGGCCCTGGGTGGAACGTGGCGTGACACCCCTTCCGTAGCCACGAAAGGGACGAAAAGCAGACTGCGCAGGGCGGGTGGAAAGGCCCAAGGACCGGGAGTCCTTGAAGCGCTCTAGCGCGTTGTCTGCTTTGTCGCCGAACAGGAGATGGTCATCAAAAGGCAGGTCCTGCAAGGTAGCTTGGACATCGCCGTAAAAACTAGTCGACCTCAGCCAAGCGTAGCGTCAAAGGGCTACAGACGTCCTGCCTAGCGAGTAAGCGGTGTCCAGTCCACATCTTATGGTGAACTTGGCTGCGTCTCACCCTGCGTCTCTCCCCTCTGCAACTGCACAGGAGAGCTCAGCCCGGGCCTCCTCCAGGGACTGTGGTAGCACCTGCGCCACTGTATCCCACACAGAGTGGGTGTAATGGCCCAACAGACAATCGGTGTTCACCGACCGCAGTCCCAAGCTGGAGGAAGAAAACAACATCTTCCCAAGATGGTCCAGCTTTTTGGATTCCCCATCAGGTGGTGAGTTAGGGAATGCGCCCTTGGATGTAGAGGCTTGGACCATCAAGCTCTCAGGGGTGGGGTGTTGGGAGAGGAAAGAGGGGTCACCCGGAGCCGGGGTCAGGCAATCATCCTATCCACAGGAGCCCCTGTGTTGGGCCTGGACCAAAAGGATGTCATTAAGGGCTCCATTGAAAGGCAGCAGGGGCTCCGAAGACGCTGCTGCTGGTTGAAGCACCTCCGTCAGGAGATTCCTCCTGACCGCCACCGTAGGTAGCTCGAGGTTGAGGGCCTCGGCCGACCTATGCATATGAAGCACCCTCCTCTGTAGCCACAGTAGGAGGAGACAACATGCCAAGGTCTGGGGAGGTATCCAGACCACTGACGTCCCCCAACTCCTCTTCAGTCCGGTGCAACCAACTGGTCAGCCAAAGGGTCCATAGACCCCTCCCAGTCGTCCTCACCCTCCTCTGGTTGCCAATCTGGCCTGTAGGAAAGACCAGGGTAGAACAGAGGTACAAAATTACCTGTCAGTGCCGGATCCAGCGTCGGTCGACGTTGGTCCGACTCCGTGTCCAAGTCAGGGTGGAGGCCGGGGACGACGCCGGCTTGGGATCCAACCGGCATCAGAAGCGGACGTGGTGCCGGGGGAGGTGTTATAAGGTCGACCGGCACCGATCCGGATCCAGGCCTGGATCCAAGGGGACCCTGTGGTGCCGGGGCCAGAGCCACCAGTGTCGAAGGCCCAGTGCCCATAGCCGATTCCGCAGCACACAAAGGCGCGCCAGTGGAGTCGGGCTAGCCAAAAATGGCATGCATTGATTTGTAAAAACTCAGAAGCTGGGAAGGGGTGGCTTCGGGTCCTGGAAAGGGAGTCGACCCTTCAGGCTCCAGACGCAGAGCCGCGGGATGGGCACGGTTCGCATCCCTCATTGCATCAGCCGACGGGGAGAAGTCGAAGAGCGACAATGCTTCTTCGACTTCTTCTTGTGCTTCGACTTACCTGAGGAGTGCGAAGACTTCGATTACGAGTGATGGTGACTCTGCGAACGGTCCCTCGACCTACCACATGACTGGAAGTTTGAGCGGTGCGGGCCGACTGCCGGGCCTCGAGAAGCTTTCGGGACCACTTCCGCAAAGGCTCAGATTCATGGTCCGGCAGTCAGAGCATGACTTGGGATCATGGTTGCGCTCCAGGCACCACAGGCACAAGCGGTGCGGGCCTGTAACCGACATCAACTTGCAACAGGTGTTGCAAACCTTGAAGCTTGGCCGAGGACGACTGGACATCCCTGCGTGCACCAGGAGTCGAAGACTCAAAAATCGGTGTTGACAAAAGTCGCAAAAAAGTCAGTCAAAATGTGACTGGAGGTACCGCTCTCTCAGAAAAAGAACCAACATCAGAGCACGAGGGCAGCATCTAAGTAGCTACAGCGACGTCATCCCGGCGCCACAACGCCAACGATGAATGCAGAGCCGACCAACGCCACCTTTCGACGCGCAGGGGTACTGCTATCAAAAAAATTCTCTGGATCCAGTCTGATGCCTGGAGGTAATTCTAAAGGTAAGAAATCTATAATTGTCTCTTTCATATATGGTGGTATAGTGGGAGAGGTTGTCTCGAAGGGGAGGGTGTAGCCACCTATCCAATGTAATGAACTACCAGTGGGGCAGGTGATAGCGAATCCTGTCGACAACTGGATGCCCATGGTGGTAAAAGGGCAGATTAGAATAGCTTGGAGGCTGCAGCTGCCGGGGGTAGTGGACAGACCAGATCGCTGGGTACCAGACCCAGGAGGTCTGTGGGTACCACGTCCTCGGCACGGCACAAGCTGGGGAGCTTGCACAGTTCGGTGACTGGGAGGGAATTGGCGTGGTTGGAAGGTCCTTACATAGCCACAATAGAAGTAAAAGACGGATTGAGGGTGATGGCGGGCCAAAGAAAGTCCCAAGTGCTTGGCAATAGTCCGACTGTCCATGAAGCGCTCCAGCACTGATGAACAAGTTACTTACCTTCGGTAACGATGTATCAGTAAGAAACATTAGTTAGTTAGATTCCTCACCTTAGAATATCCCCAGGCGTCAGGCTGGATCCGGAAAGATTTTTCGTCAGCAATACCCCTTGCACGTCGCTAGGCATCGTCTGCGGCTCCGCGTCCGTCGTCGTCGTCGTGCGCCGGAATGACGGAGTACTTAGACGCCGCCCTCGCGCGCTGACGTCAGTTCTTGTACATAGCTTTCCGCGCCAGGAACTTGTTCATCTGAAAGAAACACGTTAGTTAGATTCCTCACCTTAGAATAGATACCCCAGCAATACCAATCCCGGTGGTGGGTCTGCAAACCAAGATCACACCAGAAAGTCCTGGAGAACAGAACGGCCAAAGAAGCCGTCTCTCCGGACTTGGCTGTCCAGGCAATAGTGCTTGGCAAACGTGTGCAGTGAAGCCCACGTCGCCGCCTGACAGATGTCCCGCAAGGGGACTCCCCGGCCCAGGGCAGTAGTAGCCGCTGTGGCCCGTGTGGAATGGGCCCTCAACCCAACAGGAGGGTCCTTTTTTGCCAAGGAGTAACAAAGTTTAATACACAACACGACCCACCGGGAGATGGTCCGTTTGTGTACCGCTTTCCCCTTCTTAGCTCCTACGTATCCAACAAAAAGTTGGTCGTCCACCCGGAACTGTTTGGTGCGGTCCAAATAAAAGGACAGCGCCCGTTTTGGGTCCAGACGGTGGAGCCTCTCTTCCTCTTTTGAAGGATGCGGAGGCGGAAAGAAGGTGGGCAACGTGACAGATTGCCCGAGGTGAAAGGGGGTCACCACTTTCGGTAGAAAAGAAGGACAAGGCCGGAGGACAACCTTGTCCGGATGAACAGAAAGAAAGGGAGGCTTAGATGACAGAGCCTGGAGCTCACTCACCCGTCTAGCCGAGGTGATAGCTACCAGGAAAGCAGTTTTTAGGGTCAGAAGACGAATGGGACAATTGTGAAGAGGCTCAAAAGGAGCGCACATCAGAAAAGTCAGAACAAGATTCAAGTCCCACTGAGGCATTACGAAGGGGACAGGAGGGAACATGTGAGTAATGCCTTTGAGAAAACGGGAAACAACAGGGGACTTGAAAAGAGAAGGTTGATCAGGAAGCCGTAAGAAGGCAGAGATTGCAGCAAGATAACCTTTCAAGGTGCCCAAAGCAGAGCCCTGCTGGGCCAAAGAAAGAAGAAAGAGTAGAACTTCAGAAAGAGGGGCGGAAAGGGGATCCACAGCCTTTGCTGTGCACCATGCCACAAATTTGTTCCACCGGCAGGCGTATACCGTCTTTGTGGAGGGACGCCTGGCTGCCAGAATGACATCACAGACTTCAGGAGGCAAGTCAAATGGCATCAACTGCCGCCGCTCAATCTCCACGCATGGAGGTGGAGGCTGGACAGGTTCGGGTGGAGGACCGTCCCCTGCTGCTGCGACAGAAGGTCCTCCTGAAGAGGCAGTCGTATTGGGGGATCGATTGACATACTGAGTAGCTCGGGATACCAGAACCTTCGTGCCCAATCCGGAGCCACCAAGATAACTTGGGCCCGGTCGCGCCTGATCTTCTTCAGCACTCTGGGCAGAAGTGGTATAGGCGGAAAGGCGTACAACAGACTGCAACTCCACTCGCGACGAAAAGCGTCTCCGATTGAGTGCTGCCTTGGAAATTCCAACGCGCAGAACTGCTGACATTGCGCGTTCTCTTCGGTGGTGAATAGATCTAACCAAGGCTCTCCCCACTGCAGAAAGAGACCTTGCGCCACGTCCGAGTTCAGACGCCATTCGTGATCCATCATGCACCGGCGGCTGAGTTCATCTGCTCTGGCGTTCAGAGAGCCCGCCAGATGTTGAACCACCAGGGTGATGCCCTGGTGTTCCAGCCATGTCCAGAGGCGCAGAGCCTCCTGACAAAGGGTCCACGACCCCACCCCGCCATGTTTGTTGCAATACCACATGGCGGTGGTGTTGTCCGTGAACACCTGCACGACACTTCCCCGGACAGAGGGTAGGAAGGCTTTCAGTGCAAGCCGGATCGCTCTCAGCTCCAAAAGGTTGATGTGGAGTTGAGTCTCCGCCGGAGACCAGAGTCCTCTGATCTCCGCCTCTCCCATGTGGCCCCCCCATCCCAGGATTGGGGTAGGGAGAGGCATCTGCCGCTGACCCAATCGCGGTCCGTGAGCCACCACTGCAACTGCCCTCCGAGATCAAGACATGGTCGGACAGGTTGCCTCGATGCTGGGCCCACTGAAACTTCAGGTCCCACTGCAGAGCCCGCATTCGCCACCTGGCGTAATGCACCAACAGGATGCAGGAGGCCATTAGCCCCAGAAGCCGCAGCACCAACCTGACCGAAACCCAGGATAGAGGCCGAAAGATGGGAATCAGAGCCTGAATATCCCGGACCGCTGTTCCGGAGGATAAGCCCGGAACTGCGCCGAATCGAGAACCACTCCGATGAAGAGGAGCTTCTGGGAGGGGCTCAGGTGTGACTTCGGCACGTTGATGTAGAACCCCAGCAAATGCAGGAGGTCGGCCATAGTCTGGAGGTGGGAGACGACTTGCTGGGGCGAGCCCGCCTTCAACAGCCAGTTGTCGAGATAGGGGAAGACTGGAACCCCCGATCTGCGCAGATGAGCTGCGACCACCGCCATCACTTTCGTGAACACCTGAGGGGCACTGGTGAGGCCGAAGGGGAGCACGGTGTACTGAAAGTGCTCCTGACCTACCGTGAACCGCAGGCAACGCCGGTGGGCCGGCAGGACGGGGATGTGAAAATAGGCGTCCTGCAAGTCCAACGCTACCATCCAGTCTCCAGGGTCAAGGGCAGCCAGAACCTGAGCTAAAGTTAGCATCTTGAACCGTTCCTTCCGGAGGAAGTTGTTGACGCTCCTGAGGTCCAAGATAGGGCGTAGGCCCCCTTTGTCCTTCTTCGGAACCAGAAAGTAGTGGGAATAGCAACCACGGCCTACTTCTGGACCAGGAACGCGCTCGACGGCCTCTTTGGCCAAGAGGGCCATAACTTCCTCCCGCAGAAGATTCAAGTGATCCCCCGATATACGGTGGCACTGCGGTGGGGTCGTCTCGAAGGGGAGGGAGTAGCCCCTTCGGACGATTTGCAGCACCCACCTGTCCGAAGTGATGGAGCGCCAGTGGAGCAGGTGATGGCGAACTCTGCCGCCCACTGGCGTGGAATGGGCCTGAAAGCTCGGACTAGGAGGGCTTTGAGGCGGATGCTGCCGGGGTGGATGTGGACTGACCGCGTTGTCCTTTATTACCGCCACGGCGGAAGCCAGGTCCGCGACCAGGTTGGTTCTGCGGCCGGTGGCTAGGCAGACGTGAGGAGGCGCCCCTTCCTTGGCCACGAAAGGGGCGAAAGGCGGAAGTTTGCGGTCGTGGGGCCGAGAGACCCAAGGACATGGCCGTAGCCCGGGAGTCCTTAAAACGAGCCAGCGCACTATCCGCCTTCTCACCAAAAAGGCGAGCGCCATCAAAGGGCATATCCATGAGGGTACTCTGGACATCCCCCGAAAAAGACGTGGACCTCAGCCAGGCGTGGTGCCGGAGCGCCACCGTGGTGGAAATCGCCCTACCCAGCGAGTCCGTGGTGTCAAGTCCACACCGTATGGCATGTCGCGCTGCATCTCACCCGTCAGCAAGTGCCTGGGAGAGACGTGTCCGGGCCTCCTCCGGACACAGTGGCAGCACGTCCTCCACTGCATCCCACAGAGAGTGGGAGAAACGGTCCAAGAGGCAAGTGGTGTTCAAAGACCGCAGGCCCAAACTTAGGGAAGAGAACAGTTTCTTTCCGAACTGTTCCAGCCTCTTGGATTCCCGATCCGGAGGAGCGGACGGGAAGGAGGATTGGGAAGTGGAGGCCTGGATAACCAGGCTCTCGGGGGTGGGGTGTTGGGACAGGAAACTGGGATCGCCCGGAGCAGGGCGGTGGCGCCGGGTCACGTTCCGATCCACAGGAGGAACTGTGGAGGGCTTGGACCAAGTGCCCTGCAGAACATCGACGAGGGCCTCATTGAACTGCAGCAGAGGCTCTGTGGAGCTTGCTGACGGTTTGAAGCACCTCTGTGAGGATATTAATCCTCACGGCCACAGCAGGCAACTCGAGTCCCAGGGCTTCGGCCGCCTTGCGCAGCACCACTGAAAAAGCTGCACCTTCCTCCGAAGCCACAGTCGGAGGAGAGAGGAAGCCAGCGTCCGGCGAAGTGTCCAGACCACTGGCATCCCCCAGTTCGTCTGCCCAGTCCTGTGAAAGTTGACCCTGGAGGGCCAGAGGGTCCTCAGACCCCTCCCAGTCACCCCCGTCATCCGATTCCTGATAAACAGGAGGAACGATCGGAGCCGGACGGTAGATGAAATGGTCATGCATCGGCGTTGGGTGCGGCGCCGTGCCGGCGTCGGGTCCGGACAGGGGCTAAACCGGGGAACGGGGTTGTCCGGAGACGATGCCGGAGGTGGAACCGGTGTCGGCGCCGGCGGAGGAGGCGTCGTGAGGTCGACCGGCGCCGACAGAGATCCAGGCCTGGATCCCTCGGGGACCTGCGGCGTCGGGACCAAAGTTGTCGCCGGTGCCGGAGCCGCCGGCACGCGAGTTCGCCCAGTCGAGGCCGCAGGGCCCGAAGGCGCGCCGGCAGGCGTCGACGGCGGAGCCAGGCCCCTCATGGCCGAGAGGAAGGCACTGACCTCCGCTGGAGTCGCGTCAGTCCCAGGGACCAGCGGGTATGGAGACGGACGCGGCTCCTGCGGAGCCGCGGGGGTGGGACCACCCTGACCCTCGGCCGAGTCGCGCGGCCGGCGAGGGGAGTCCGAAGAGCGGTGTCGCCTCTTGGACTTCTTGGATCGCTTCGACTTACCCGAAGACTTCGAGCCCGATGAGCGATGATGGTGTCTGCGGCTCCGCGACCGGTCCTTGGACCTCCTTCTGGACCGGGACCGTGAGTGGCGCGGAGCCGAGTGCCGAAGCTCGAGAAGCTTACGGGACCGCTCCCGCCTAGCCTTCGAGGTCAAGGCCTGACAATCGGGGCACGACTCCGCATCGTGGTCGGCCCCCAGGCAGTAAAGGCACCGGCGATGGTGATCCGTCACTGACATCAGGCGATGACAGGCGTCACAGGCCTTAAATCCAGGCATCCTACCGGCACCAGAGTCGAGTCGACCAAAGACCAAAAACAGTCAAAAAGTTTAGTCAAAAATTGACTAAGGGGTAAGCTCTTCCCGGATCGGCGCTGTCTGGTGCGGAAAAAAGAAGAACTGACGTCAGCGCGCGAGGGCGGCGTCTAAGTACTCCGACTACGTCATTCCGGCGCACGACGCCGACGACGGACGCGGAGCCGCAGACGACGCCTAGCGACGCGCAAGGGGTATTGCTGACGAAAAATCTTTCCGGATCCAGCCTGACGCCTGGGGATATTCTAAGGTGAGGAATCTAACTAACGTGTTTCTTTCAGATTCAACCTTATCTCCAAAGAGACAGAGGACATTGAAGGGCATGTTCATAAGGGATGCCTGGACATTCCCTAAAATGTTAGTCATCCTCAACCAGGCATGGCGACTCAGGTCCACCGCCAATGAAACCGCTCTACCCAGTGAGTCAGTTGTGTAAAGTCCACAGCGTGTGGTAAATATTTAAATTACCTGTACTATTTTTTATGCGGTAAAGTCTAGTAAGAATAACTCAGTCAAAATAAGAGGCAGAATCCGTGGTATTAGAGGTTCTGAAAAGGGCTTTATTCCTTACAAAGGAATTGTAGTTCGAACTAGGCAACCATATTCCATCACCACGAAGGTTCAGGAAGGGATCAGCCATACATTATTGACAAGTAACAATATTTATATGAAAAGCATTGCATTAGGACAGATGCAGGAGGCGTAACAGCTGATAATACAGATAAGGATACACATACGTAATGAAAAATAGGCGTAATACAGGCGTGTACTAGAAACGTCATTTAAAATGATGTCACAAGTAGGTGGATCCATAAGAGAATCCTGCAGTGTCAGCAGAAATATTTGGCAGAGATGCGCGCGCAGCCGCATGACGTGTGATTGACGTGCAACTAGAGGGTGAAGGGGAATTGGCATTTAGCTCTACATATGGAGACAGAAGTCTGGAGTGTCAGGACAACCTAGTCCTAAATCATATCTAATATCTTGTGTTTAAGGAACCATATTATCTGTAACGAAAGGTCTTCTCGGACAGATCCTATTCTATACTGACTGTTAGTGCGTGTACAAGCGTCTATGTGTCTACATGCGATGCGAGGGGGGCAGGAATCTTTCATAGGGCTATGAATTACTTGCAAAAAGACAGCGAGGCCGGGCCCTTTGCTCGGTAGCTGGAAGGATGTTTACCTAAACTACTAGACAGGAATGCATTGGATGAGGAGCGGAGCAGATAACTTGAAGGCTGAATACAGTTTTTTGGCAGGCAACAGGCCGCGTCAGGCACCGTTAGCCGCGCAGGGAGTAAGACAAAGTTCATGGACACGGATGCAGGTCCAAGCTGGAGCATTTCAGAGGCAGAAGCAGAAAAAGGCTTGATGGCAGAATTCAGGGCCTACTCGCCTGAACTACAAAACTAGAAAAGTGGACCATATAAAGTCGGTGGCCTTTCATACTTAGGAATGGAATATTCGACCCATTCATGGCGGATCTGAAAGAGGGCATGTGGACGTTGGACGCACATGTATTTGCGTCTTTATAGCTGGAACTGGAGGGAACATACATGTACTTATAGCATGTACATGGAGCCGTTGGGGTCTAAGATAGGGGACACAATTGACCATAAAAATTCATATTTCCACATTCCCTCCTTGTCCCCTACGGACCCTCATGAAATATCCATCTTCATCAATCCATCAATCTGTTCATATAGCATCATTTGTTCTTCTTTCTTCTTCCGGGATCTCGAATGAAAATTTGAAGGTGGGATACACGATGTGGCACATAGACCACAAATCGCTGGCCCACATTGTAGACACAAGCAGCAACTGAATAGTATGAGAAAGCCAATACCTAGGAAGGATAGGATCCTCCATCCCCAGGCTGACAACACGCTCCAGAACCAACCGGACCAAGTCCAGGTGCCTGGATTCTGGTGTATCTGGCTTACGATCTTATGAAGTCGAGTTATGGCTTTATATACTGACGGCGCGTTTTCTGGTATGAAAACACAGCAACTTGATCCAATGACCCTACAAGCTCCGCCCCTATCGGCCAGAATGACGTCAAGGACAAGACGATTTTGGAGAACAACAATCCGCATCGCAGACTGCTCCTCTGTTAAGTTGCCCAAGGCGGAAGTAGTTTCATTCACTACTGCTTCAAGGGTTCTAGTTAATCTACGTATCAGCTTACTATTAGTGACTGTACCTATGTAGGGAAAGAAACCTTTATTGAAATCTGTGTATTTCTCCCATGCTGTTTCAGTGTAGTCGACAATTGGGAGATCTCTCTGCTGTCTATTGTGTACTAAATGGGTGTTCCTATGATAATCAGGCAGGGCTAGGAAAACAGGTGGCAGAAGGAATGCAATGTAACAGGTACCATCCCAATCTAGGGGTAGGCGTATGTATGCGGTGTGACCACAGATGAAGTAGGAGTGACGAGAAACTCTAAATGTAGACTCGCCTTTATCACTGAATTCTATTACAGTGGTACATTTACTATGGCCCATGTGTATTGAACCATTCTTTCTTACACATAATTCGCCTCTAACTGGAAATACTGACATAGCAGGCAAGATCGGTGTAGCTTCGGATTCAATATTCAGGATCATAAGATTAAGTGTAAAGTTACCTAATCCATATACTTCATTTTCTAGATCAGTTCCTGTTCTTTTGGGAAGTCCCTCCTTGTTAGGGTAGCAGACTTTAAGTAAAACTAGGTTCAGGTTTCCCCATACCCAATTGTCTTGGTAAACTACTGTATTTGAATCTAGGGAATTAATCAAACTAAACCATGCTCCACAGGAGCCATTGTGTGTGAATGGATACGGAAAGAGGGGCAGAACTCCCTTGTATTTCTGATAGGGAGGGAGTCGGCCACATATCCAACAATTTGTAGCATTGCTGGTCTGATGAGAATGATGTAACATACTAATGAATGTGTTGTTGCGCAGCGCAAATCTATAGGACAACTCATGTGGGGGTAATTCGCTAAAGGAGTGTTCGGTAGTAGCATTGGAAGCACGCTTGGAGATAGGGTAATACATGTGTAATAATATACCGGAGATAATAATCAGAAGACTTAGAAAAAACATAATTAACAATGTCACTATGCAGCGACTACGAAGTGATTTACAGTTACCATGTGTCCTGAGCCGTTTCTGTCCATTTTTCTCTCTATTTCGGTCTAGAGGATACATGTCAGAGACAAATTCAACCGATTCACCTTGGAGAGGACTTAAACAATCAAATTGTCTGACTTGCTAGACCTTAGTTTCAGTTTATAGTTTTCACTCTTGGTTTGTTCAACCAGGGGTAGTTTTGAATCAGTCTGTGAGGGAATGCAGGGCTGAGGGTTCACGTCGGACGGTAGTCCATAAAAATTTTTGATGTGGCTCGAGTGCAACCACCCTTTACGTCCCTCAATCTTCACGGCTGTCCTTGTGGTCAAAATGACGAGCTTCGGCGACCGCCACCGAGGCTCCAGCTGGCTCCTCCTGTCAAAATTCCTCACAAACACGAGGTCCCCCGGAACCACGTCGTGGGGCTTCACCTCAGTGTTGTCGGGAAAAGCTGCAGCTACCTGTGAACGACAAGATTGTAGTGCAGACATCAAGGAAGCCAGGTAATCTGTCAGCATATTACAATCAACATCAGTTATTTTACGAGGTATAGGCGTCCCCCACATATTTGGTGGTCTACCGAAGATCACCTCATACGGGGATAGCCCTGTTCGAGAGTGTGCTACCATTCTCATGTAAAAGAGCGCAACTGGTAAAGCTACTATCCAGTCGACACCTTTTTCTCTACATATTTTTGACAGTCTAATTTTCAGAGTTTGATTATGTCGTTCCACGAGACCTGCTGCCTCGGGATGTCGGACACAGTGGAATTTCCATTGGTAGCCTAACAGAAGTGAAACATGTTTCATGAGCTCGGATGAGAACGGTTGGCCATTATCTGAGTACACGATACGGGGCAAACCATACCGTGGGAAGAATTCTCGAACTAACTGTTTGGCAGTAGTCGGGGCAGTGTAATCTGAGACGGGATACGCCTCTGTCCACCGGGAAAGAGCGCATACAACTACGAGGACATATTTGAATCCTCGACAACGTTCCATCTGGATATAATCCATCTGGAGGACTTCAAAAGGGTGATCGGGGGGTTGAAATCCACCCTGGTCTACAGGTACGCTTTTTCCTGGATTGAACTGACAACAAATCATACAGGTACGTACTTTCTGTTTAGCCGCTGCTCGTAAGTGTTTATTAAACCAAATGTGTTGAATACTGTCTAGCATAGCTTTCTCTCCTAGGTGCGCTGGACTATGTATTGTGTTAATGATGACCTGAACCATTGAGTCGGGGAGAAACCATATAGATTTTCCCTTCGTCATCCATCCTTGATCCGTTTGGATCCCTCCTAATTCAGTCCATCTCTTTATTTCTTCTGGTGTAGCATGTGTCTGTATGTCAATTACATCAAGGGCGGGATCCTTAACTGTCATGCAGTGTGTTGGTGTCGGAACTATTGTCTTTGTCGTGTCAATTGGACGAGTCTGATTCTGAGCAGTCTGTTTAGCTGTTCTGTCAGCTAGGTCATTACCCTGAGAAATAATGTCAGTTACTTTTGTATGGGCTTTACACTTCATGATAGATATTGAAGTAGGCAGATGTATTGCATCTAACAGAGCTTGAATAAGGGGACCGTGCTGGATGTGGGCACCGTGAGAAGTTAAATAACCTCTCTCTCGCCACAGTACGCCGAAGTCATGGACGACTCCGAATGCATAACGTGAATCTGTGTATATGTTGACTTTCTTATTTTTGGCTTGAATACAGGCTTGTGTCAGAGCAATGAGCTCTGCTGCTTGAGCTGACAAGATATCGATACAATTTGTTTCAATAATTTCAGTGTCTGTTGTGACTGCATAAGCGGCCACTAATTCTCCTGCATTTGTTCTCATGCATGAACCATCTACATATAATGTCAGGTCTGGATCTGATAATGGGATATCTGTCAAGTCTTGTCTGGGTTTCGTCGTAATAGTAATAACTTCAATGCAATCATGTGCCAATGGGTCTGTTCCATTTAATGGCAAAAGTGTGGCAGGATTTAATGTACTACAACGTCGGATTTCTATGTGTGGCTGGAACAATGTTAGTTCATAACCCGTCAGTCTTGCTATAGTCAAGTGTTGTGTTTGGGTCCGGTTCAAGAGAACCTCTACTGCGTGTGGTACTTGTACTGTCAATTGATGTCATAATACTATGGCATCGCTTTGTCTGATTGCTAAAGCTGTTGCTGCGACTGATTTCAGGCACGCAGGGAGAGCCTGAGCTACGGGATCTAATGTACTAGAAAAATAAGCACATGGCTTGTGTGATCCTGCTTGTTCCTGCGTGAGTACTGACAAAGCAGTACCTTCACGTTCTGTAACGAAAAGTGTAAAACGTTTACTGTAACATGGCGTTGCTAAAACAGGTGCTTGGCATAAAGCTTTCTTTAAGCTTTCAAAAGCTTGTGTGTGTTCCTGAGTCCAAGGGAGGACAGTCGGTGTCGCTGCCTCCTGTGTTGTCAATTGAATGAGTGGTTTTGTTAGAAATGCATATTGAGGGATCCACTGCCTACAGTACGAAGTGAGGCCTATGAATGCCCGTACCTCCTTTTGTGTCTTAGGTGGCGGCATGTTAACAATTAACTGGATACGGTCGGGTGTAAGCTGTCTTCCCCCCTTGGACAGCAAGTGCCCAAGGTACACAACTTGCTGGACACAGAATTGCAGCTTTGAAGGGGACACTTTGTGCCCCTTGTCGGCTAAGAAATGTAAAACCGTCAGGGATGCTTTTTCACATTCATGTTCGCTTCGGGCGGTGATCAGCAGATCATCGACATATTGAAGCAGGGCAGTGTTAACTGGCATGTGGATACTGTCAAGTTCTCGTTTCAGTGCTTGACTATAGATGCTGGGGCTTTCTGTGAATCCTTGAGGTGCGCGTGTGAATTTAAAACTTCGTCCATTTAAACTGAATCCGAACAAATATTGGCTTTCCGGATCTATTGGGACGCTAAAGAAAGCGTTCTTGAGATCGATTACAGTAAAGAACGTTGCTTCTGAATCTATGGCTGTTAGCAATGAAGAGATATCTGGGACCACGGGGTACTGTGGTACAATGCATTTATTTAATTCTCGCAGATCAATAACTAATCGATATACTGGTGGTGCTTTTGGATCAGTTCGTTTAAGAATCGGAATTATCGGAGAATTACATACATTGGAGTCGGTTTCCACAACCACTCCTTGTGTAATGAGCTCGTCAATGATTTGCAGCAAAGCCACAACAGCATCTGGGGGTAACTTGTATTGTCGTATTCGTGGGAGTACCACTCCCGTTTTGATTGTGACTCGATATGGTGTAATGTGCATACAACCTACATCAGTGGGGCCTTGCGCCCATAAATGTGCAGGTAGATTCTGTAATCGGTGATCCATGTCTCTAGACACGTAGTGACCTTTAAAGTCACGCAAAAATAATCGTACTCCTTCCGGAGAACAGCATATTACAGCTCCTAGAGCCTTCAATGTTTTTATACCTAACAAGTTTTCTGGACATGATTTCGTAAGTAATAGATCTGTAGTCCGTGTTAACGGACCGACTGTGAATGCAAGGGGTTGTGATACTTCGTTGATAGTAGGCTTTCCTGAGAAACCAAGGGAAATATTTTGTGAGCCTGAGAGGGGTGCCCCTGGAACTTCATCGTGACTGATAGTTGTTCTGCTTGCCCCTGTATCGAGTAGAAACTTTCTGTCTTTCCCTAATACCTGACTCTGTACATAAGGACCCTCTTGATCTACTGGAACCTCAATAAGGGGTAAGCCAACTTCCCTCTCTAGGCTATTTCATGTGTAGCGCTGATACTCTGGGTAGTCATTTTGTGCATACTGGTACATCTGTTGTGTCGTGTTTTGTGTTGCAGCAATAGGCTGTGGCTGTTGTTGTTGTTGTGGCGCGGTCTGTTGTACAGCTGGCGTAGGCTGTATATTCTGAGATACTTGTTGTTGGATCTGATCCTGTCTAGGCGGACGTGGTCTCTCTTTCGTTATACCCGTAGAGATATTATGTTTCAGAACTGCGCAATCGTGTATATAATGACCTGGCTGTTTACAATAGTTGCATGTCCCTCTAACAGGACCTACTGAATCATTGGACTGTGTCATACCCTTTTTATGACCGTCAACTGGAACTGACTGAGCAACAAGCATTTTCATTTTTGTGTCTTTCATACGTCTTTGTTCATGTTCTTGTTCTTCTCTGATTCTATTGTGATGATATTGTAACATTTGTAACATCTGTGACGGTGTGTTACCTTGCCAAGTACTCTCGAATTTTAATACTCTACTCTTAACTTGTGGCAGGGAATTCTCAACTAATTTTGTCACAAACAGATGTGGATACGATTCACTACTTGCTTTTATGCCACTATTAATACCAAAACATTTTTCAAATCGGGAATAGAAATCACTAGTGTCTTCATCTTGTTTTTGTTTACAGGCTGAAATTGCACCCCAATCTTCCTTTTTCGTAGTTAATAAACGTGGTAGTACCTGCACTAATAATCCTGGTAATGCTGTAGTCCTTTCCCCAAGCCCTGAACCTGCAGCTCGGGCCTTTTCTTCGTTTTCTAATACTGTCCAATCTATCTTTTGGTCTCCCACCTCCCATTCCTTTTCTTTGAGTTTCTCGTAAATACCGGCGGGTAATAGGACTTTTAATATTTTCATAAGGTCCGGGTAAGTATACTCTCCCATGAGTAACATGTCTTTTATCTCACGGTGGAAACCTGCTGGGTCTTTGTCATGGCTAGGTACTACTTTCTTCATCTCTAATAATTCAATTTTAGTTATGGGCGCGTACACAAACACGCGTTTAAAAATATTGTCCTCACCTCTGACTGGGTGCACTTCGCGTAAGGGGTTCTGTCTGTCTATGTGATACGTTTTTCTCTTCAACTTGGGGGGAACTGAAACATGTTCTGGGCATACGAAGACAATGTACTGGTGTCGATATTCTAGAATTTCTTTAATTAAATCAGTACCTGAACCTCTCCATTTATTCGTGAGTAATTCTATCAGTATATCAGGCAGGGGACCGGGATCAGAGTGTTGGCTTCTATATAATATAACCAGATGTTGTATCATGTATATACCAGCTAAACGCTGTTCGTCTGGGGTAAGATTCAAAAACGTGTGTGCCAACACATCATCACTGTATTCTTCAGGACTGTCAGCCCATTGTACTGCTGACCTGGCTAATTCTTGTTCATCCATAGAATCGAGCATATGATACCCCCTTTGGTCTCGGAGTAATTTATCAGCAGCCTGGAATAAGTGTTCAGGGGACTTCATTTTTAACATAGGGGCTTGAAAATGTCGGTTATATTCTGGACGTATCGGACGTGTCGGGTCATTAAGGTATCTGGTATTGTTACAAGGTCTTCCCCTACCTACATAGGCTATCGTTTCTAATTGTCCTGTGGGCATTTCTGATTCTTCCTCCTCCTCTCCCTCTGATTCAGTTTTGTCTGCCTCTAATCTGGCTTTATGTATTCGTTCTATTTCTTTGCGGATCTTTCGGCACATAACTACTATGCATGTCTGTTTATCATGCTTTCCCTCGGATATATTCTGACCCCATCGGGTAAGTACTTGCATTTCATCCGGGTCTACCTCGGACCTATCTCTGTCTCTGATCAAGCAGTTTATGAAGAAACGTAACAGTTGTCTCTGTATATCCGCTTTCTGGTATTCCATGGCTTCGTCAATACTTTCAGGGCCTTGCCCTGTTTGGACAAAGCGATATATATTGTCTAAATGTTTAATCATTCCTGGTAGCGTCGTTAAATATATTGAGGCTCGTCGTATACGTAGTGATGATAGCACCATTCTGTCATTTTTACCGGGCACTGGATCATATCTACAATCTACAAGATGTTCCTTAAACATGTCGGATGTTGCTATTTGGGGTGTACGTTGGTTTGCTAAATCTCTAAGAGACGATTTGCTTCTTGATGGTGGTGTGGCAAAAATTGCTGTCGCACCTTCTGAGGTGCTAGGCATGAAAGGATTTGTGGGGTGTAAGGTAGGGACTGTGGATGCAGGAAAAGCGGTGGAAACAGATGGACCTGTGGGATCGTGCGGAGGAGTTTGTTGTTGCGGATGTGGGGGCGGATGATCTCGGCGTTGAGCACCATCGACAGGTGGCGTGTGTGGTGGACCATTAACATATTCTGAAGCTACATCGTCTAAATAAGAGGAAAGGAAAATATCTTTTGCGGTCTTGGGATGTGCTTTAGTCGGGAGTAATGGAGGTGGCAAATCTTTCGGTATTTCCGGGGTGGCCTTAGGTAAACCTTCGGCCAAAAGAGGATACATACCATTCATAAGAGTGTTTCGTTGTCTGTCTACTTGTTCTGTTTTTACTCGGATACCTTCCTCAACTAATACGTTTTCTCGGGCTCTATTTGAGTTCTCCCTACTTTTCTCTTTCAGTCTGAGCACTTTCTCTGTACGCCTATGCGATTCCTTACGCCATAACTCAATGGCATCTTTCTGTGACTGTCTGGCTTTCTTTTTCCATAATTCTTCTTCTACTCTCATGATGCAATCTGCGTCCCATGTCCCAGCTGCGGGCCACCTCTGACTTTCTGCTAGATCCTTGGTGTAGTCCACCCATAAGTCAAGATATAATACGGCTTCTAGGCCATGTTTATGATACATAAAATACCCTGGAGTGTCCCTAGGTGGAATGGGAACAGCTTCTTCGAGTACTCCTTTTCTAGTTTTGATCTGTCTTAATTTTGAAAAGAACGGCATCTTTAAACCTTGTTACTTGGTTCTTACTTGAACTGGACTTGAACACAATTAATACAATAAACACAATAATGAACACTCATTCATACCACCATTTTTGAACACAGTAAAACATTTAACATTTAACATTTAACTTTTAACGAACATTTAATAATTAGAAGAAAACTAGTTACTGACATAATACTAATACTAGATAATATTGAATTATATACATGAACATACTGGATATACTGCTAAACAGTACAGATACACTGCTAAAACAGTGCAGACCGGATCTGTGTACCCAAACCCGTCAGGACCGGCACAAATTAATGTGCACGTCTAACTGCCTCCCCAGCAACAGTACTCACCGGGTAGCACGGAACGGAAGGCCTCGGAACTGAACTGAACTAGACCGGACTGGACTGGACTCGACTCGGAACTTCGGAACCTGGTGGGCCTCTGTATACCTCGGATCTTGCTCTCTCAGCTAGGCTCTGGTCGGGATACTTCGCACTTCTCACCGCCTCGTCTGGGTGTTGATCGCAGCCTCAGTCACCCCCGCTTGGTCGGAGGGAGATACAGGAAATCCTGCGGGTACGCGTTGTTGTCCGTCCGGCTGTGGCAGGAGACCGGGCCTGCAACGCACCTCCGGCGCGTGAGATGAGAAAGTGTCCCTGTTCGGGCGCCAATTTATGTGGTAAATATTTAAATTACCTGTACTATTTTTTATGCGGTAAAGTCTAGTAAGAATAACTCAGTCAAAATAAGAGGCAGAATCCGTGGTATTAGAGGTTCTGAAAAGGGCTTTATTCCTTACAAAGGAATTGTAGTTCGAACTAGGCAACCATATTCCATCACCACGAAGGTTCAGGAAGGGATCAGCCATACATTATTGACAAGTAACAATATTTATATGAAAAGCATTGCATTAGGACAGATGCAGGAGGCGTAACAGCTGATAATACAGATAAGGATACACATACGTAATGAAAAATAGGCGTAATACAGGCGTGTACTAGAAACGTCATTTAAAATGATGTCACAAGTAGGTGGATCCATAAGAGAATCCTGCAGTGTCAGCAGAAATATTTGGCAGAGATGCGCGCGCAGCCGCATGACGTGTGATTGACGTGCAACTAGAGGGTGAAGGGGAATTGGCATTTAGCTCTACATATGGAGACAGAAGTCTGGGGTGTCAGGACAACCTAGTCCTAAATCATATCTAATATCTTGTGTTTAAGGAACCATATTATCTGTAAGGAAAGGTCTTCTCGGACAGATCCTATTCTATACTGACTGTTAGTGCGTGTACAAGCGTCTATGTGTCTACATGCGATGCGAGGGGGGCAGGAATCTTTCATAGGGCTATGAATTACTTGCAAAAAGACAGCGAGGCCGGGCCCTTTGCTCGGTAGCTGGAAGGATGTTTACCTAAACTACTAGACAGGAATGCATTGGATGAGGAGCGGAGCAGATAACTTGAAGGCTGAATACAGTTTTTTGGCAGGCAACAGGCCGCGTCAGGCACCGTTAGCCGCGCAGGGAGTAAGACAAAGTTCATGGACACGGATGCAGGTCCAAGCTGGAGCATTTCAGAGGCAGAAGCAGAAAAAGGCTTGATGGCAGAATTCAGGGCCTACTCGCCTGAACTACAAAACTAGAAAAGTGGACCATATAAAGTCGGTGGCCTTTCATACTTAGGAATGGAATATTCGACCCATTCATGGCGGATCTGAAAGAGGGCATGTGGACGTTGGACGCACATGTATTTGCGTCTTTATAGCTGGAACTGGAGGGAACATACATGTACTTATAGCATGTACATGGAGCCGTTGGGGTCTAAGATAGGGGACACAATTGACCATAAAAATTCATATTTCCACAAGCGGATGGTGAACTTTGCTATGCCTCTCCCATCAGCAACAGCCTGAGAGAGTATGGCCCGGGCCTCCTCCGGAACCTGAGGCAGCACTTGCACAACTGTGTCCCATAAAGTGTGGGAGTAACAGCACAATAGGCATGCAGTGTTAACAGTCTCCAATGCCATGCTGGTGGAAGAAAACATCTTCCCTAAGGAGTCCAGCCTCTTGGATTTCCTAGCCGGAGCAGTAGGGAATGCGCCATGGAATGTTGAGGCTTGGACCACCAAGCTCTCTGCGGTCGAGTGTTGGGTGAGGAAGTTTGTGTTCCGTGGAGCAGGGTGATGGTGGCAGGCAATTGTCCTATTCATGGGAGCCCCTGTGTTGGGCTTGGACCAAGTCCGCAAAACTACGTCAATGAGGGCATCATTGAACGAGAGTAGCGGTTCAGATGTGGAGACTCCAGGGTGCAGCATCTCTGTCAAGTAGTTAGTCTTGACTGACCCAGAGGACAGCAGAAGGTCAAGGACCTCAGCCGCCTTCTGCACTACCATTGCGTATGAAACTCCCTCCTCCGTAACCATGGTAAGGGGAGAAAGCTTACCAGTATCTGGAGAGGTTTCCAGTCGACTGGCTATACCCAATTCCTCACACCAGTCTGTGCCAGGGTCTTACTCATATGGCTGGTATTCTCCAGGGTCCAGCAACCCCTCCCATTCTTCCCGGAGTCCTAGGCCAAGGGAATAGGGCTCAGGCTCCAATCGAGGAGGCAAGGCTCCTTGTAGTGTGAGTCGGGTGACACCCATCTGGCTCGATATCAAAGTCAGGGATCACAATGGGGATGGTGCAGGGTGTGTAGGCGAAGATAGAATTGGTACGACTGGTATTGTTCCGGATCCACTGAAGCTGGAGCTGCCAGTATGGAACCAGATGTGGTCCCCTCCGACCCCATGGGGCCTGAAGGAACGCCGGAGGGGTTGGTCCGCCCAAATAGTATGGCGTCATAGAACTCCTTAAGTTGGGTGGGAGTCACTCTGGCTCTTGGAAAATCAGGAAGGGGTGGAGTCAGCCCAGGAGCAAACTCTACTGCGGAGCCAGGCCTTGAATGTTGATGCTCCCTCGTCTCATTGGCCGAGGTCAAGTCAAGGACCTCTTCAACTACTTCTTGTGCCTCGACTTACCAGAGTTTCCCAAGGACTTGGAATGGAGGGACGACCTCCGATTCCTGTGACCTTTCTCTCGACCGGGACCTTGAATTACGCAGGGTCTCATGCAGACCACCATGAGATTTAGGGACCACTCCTACAAAGCCTTTGGGAACATGGCGCAGCAATCGGAGCATGACTTTTGGTCATGGTTGTTCTCCAGACACCACAAGCAGACAAGGTGAGATGCCATCACCAACATTGCCTGATGACATGCTCCGCGGGGCTTGAATCCTGTCCTCGTAGAGGACATCTTCCTAACACACCAGGAGGAAACTCTTCAAAAACACTTGACAAAACATCGCAAAAATCCAGTCAAACTGTGACTGAGGGGTAGCTCTTCACCCGATCAGCACTGGCTGGCGTGGAAAGAAAAGAATGGACGTAAGCGCACCCAGGTGCCGCCCCAATATGGGTGCCGCAAACGTAGTTTCCGGCGCGGACAATGACACGCGCGGAGCTAATTTATGCAATCTACCAGCGCGCAGGGGCACTGTTAACGAAAAATCTTCTGGCTCCAGTATGAAACCTGGGAAATTCAAGGGTAAGGAATCTGCAGCTAGAAGTCTCTATCAGTTACAATGGTGGTCACGATGGACCGCTGGACGGTATATGGGAGAGACTCGTAGGGAGTCCTTCCGTCATTCACAACTCGTGGCTTCTTTCTCCCCAAATCCATGCCTTCACCTATGCAACTGCTGTAGGAAGCTGGTTCTGTATATACTATACTAAAACGAGGTATGATATGCACAGAGACTAGTGGAACCCCAAAGGTAGGCAGAGGTAAAAGTAGACAGCACCTTACTCTATTTGTGGTAGTGTGGGCGAGCATTAAGGCTTTATCAGAGGGTAGTGTTAAGCATTTATTGTACAAACGCAGGCAAGAACTGATGTCACATACAAAGATTGAACTCAGACCAATTTGTTTGTATAAAAGTATTTAGTTATTTTATTTCTAGAACCAAGCAAGGCCTGGTGCAGGTAAGTGAAATATTACTTAAGTGAAATAATACTTTGCAATACTTATGCAATTAATTACAGTTGAATGCAGGTTCAAATGCAGTTTGATTTACAGATAAGTCAATCAGAATTACTTTTCAGTTACTTTGTAGATTACAATACTCGTTACTTCTTGGATAACAAAGTTACTTTTGCTAATCAATGTGATATGCCTAGATATCACACTGAGACATTTTAAACTAAAGGTAAGTAATTCACTTTTGGTACATTTGAAGTTTTTCTAGTTTTCATACAAACCAACTCCACACTTCCCCCAGGGTCAAGGATACACTCTCCAAACACCCTCAGCAGCACTAGGGCGGCGGGTGCTGAGGCCCAATGTTATCCAATGGGGATAGGGGGCCTCTGGTTGGTGGCTGCTCACGAGCAGGCCACAAGGCTGTGGGAGCAAAGCTGCTGGTGTTAGGCTCAGGGCAAAGGGGATCCGAGTTAGCACCCAAGGTGCACCTACAGTGGCGGCTGGGTGCAGGGTGCTGTTTTGGCGTCGGGTGCCCTGTTTTCAAAGGGAGTTGCCGGTTTTGGATTTTGGCTGCGGGCTCGGTCCAGGAAGACTTCCGGGAGGAACCAACAGCTGGGCAGGTACGTTTGAGGGCATCAATCCCTATACACTTGAATCTCCAATCCATACACAATTCTGCTATTACGTGGAGTGGAGAAAGTAGGGAGAGGATTTTGTAGGCACGTTGACGTTTCGACCCAAAGGGTGCGTGATTCAAGAGGAGTCACAGTGGGTCTTTTCCGGGACAGCCTATGGGAGAAATGAACCATGAGTCTGGTGCGTTACATAATGTGAAAAGATTGACCGGTGGTTGTAGAAACCTATCAATTCAGGCAACAATCAAAGGCCTGATGAGTGCTTCGATTGAGCGATCCACCAGGGGTTGGATTCTGTAGAAATAATGATAGGGCAAGAATGAGAATAGGCTCCAAGGAATGGAAAGAAACTGACCACACCGAAGCACTGGGTGATTACCTAGTCATGGATGAAAAAATGCATCTTCTTTCATCCTTCTTCATAAGTTGAAGGAATCGGTCTTCTTGGTTCAGGGCTGCCCCCTAAATACTGTATTTAGAGGCATTTTAGGGGTCTCTAGGTCAGTAGCCAATGGGCTACTAACCTTTGGGCGACTATACCCTTGGTGTGCTCACCCCTCGTGGGAGAGTGGGCACAATCCTTAATCAGGATTGGAGAGTACCTGCCATCTGCAAGATGGCAGGCACTGAAGAGTGGGCTTCACCTTGCCTCCCCAAACTGAGAGGTGGGCACACATTCTGGGCTGTGCTAATTCTTCCTGCTTGTCTTCCCGCCGAAGGGGGAGACAGGAAGGGGGCCAGCTCCTCAAAGCAGGAGAGGCTGGGGGTCGGATTACAAAGGCGGCAAGGCCTTTGAAGCTCCCCTGCCACAGATGGCTCTTCCTGGCCTTGGGGAGGTGTTACCACTTCTGCCCAGAAAAGACTTTGGTTTTGGGCTCACTGAGTGAAGGCTCTCACCCCAGGGGTCCAGAAACATGACTTGTGTTGGCAGGCTGGTGTGTACAAGTCAGGGAACCCAACAGAGGCTGGTCATTTTTCAGGGGGCATCTCTAAGATGCCCTCTGAGTGCATTTTTCATTGAATCTCACACTGGCATCAGGGTGGGTTTAATTTGCTGAGATGTTTGATACCAAACTTCCCAGTTTTCAGTAAAGCCATTATGGTGCTGTGAAGTTCGTAATGACAAACTCCCAGCACCATATACTGTTAATGGCATTACTACACTTACAATGTCTAAGAATTGGTCTAAACACTGTAGGGGTACAGGGCTCATGCACCTGTACCCTCAACACTGGTATAGTGCACCCAGCTAGAGGGGTGGCTGACCTATGCCAGGATAGAGGGTTGTCAGCATGGCACACGGGTGTGTGCCATGTCAACTCTTAACTTTGTTCTTCACCAAAGGCACAGGGCCTCTATGGGTGACACAATAAGTGCTGTAGCACTTAGAGGCCTTCCCTGGCCACAGTGTCCTTTGTACCTTTTACAAGGGACTGACATGTGGCCAGAGATGTGCCAATTGGGGGTACAAGGTACAGTTTTGGGAAAGAACACAGGCCCTGGGAACTTGACTGGCAGGGACCCAGGGCACATCAAGTGAAAGTGCATCAGTAGTCTGGAAAAAAGTGTCTGTGTGTTGGGGGGAGGTACTGCAACAGAAACCCAGCTTCCTACAACTGCTACAAGTGACAGTGGCCCATACATGCATATATCGTATAGTGAAGAACACTTCAGCATATGCCCCTGCTTTTCCCCTTGGTAGGTCTCTTATGCTTCCCTGGCACTTACAAGCACCGAGACATGGCGCCGTGGACAGCTCAGTCACTACAAACCATATGCAACTTATTTACAGATGGACAGCTCCTCTTGTCTGACCAGCAGATGTTGGACGACAATCTTTCCTGTGTCCAATTCCTACTCCAGATAGCCCACACCTGCCGTACCCTATGGGGCACTATGGCCACGGAACCTATCACTCACCCAGTACTGCAGACCGTTTTTACAATGGGAGATGGTCTCCATCTCATTACCTGGCTCTACAAAGCCATTCGGGACTTATTAGTGGTCCCCCTAGACTCAATTCGACAAAAAAAGGGAGGATGACTATGAGAGAGCGCTGCATGACAAGGATTGGACACAGGCCACGCAATTCCCCCGACAAAATTCTCAGAATACTTGTTTAAAAAACATACAATACTTTCTTCTCCACAGGTCATATCTCACACCAGCTCAAATAAACCGCCATTTCCCCAGTGCACAAGCGACCTCTCCGCGCTATCTGCCACTATATGCAGACGTAATGCATGTTATGGTCCTGCCCCCATTCAACACTACTAGCAAGCAGTACAAGACAGTCTATGAGAAGCCACTGAACTGTCTGATACACACACACACACACACACCCCCACACACACACACACACACCCCCACACACACACACACACACACACACACACACACACACACACACACACACACACACACACACACACACACACACACACACACACACACACACACACACACACACACACACACACACACACACACACACACACACACACACACGGCATTTTCAAATTCCGTAAGCAACAAAGTACGAACTCTTTTGCCCCCTTGGCACTCCTTCTTGCCAAACGTGTACTCACCTTACTGTGGTGCTCTCTAATTGCCCCGCCACTGAAACCCTGGTATGAAGCAGTGCGCAGATGGGCAACGGAGGAGGAAGACTCCCTTTGTTACGAAGAAGTGCGATATTTAGGAAAACTACAGATTTATCCACTCTAGGAGATCTTCCTAACGCACAAGTTACTACTTGTGTAACGATATATCTGTAAGAGACATTAGTTAGTGATAGATTCCTTACATTAGAATATCCCCAGGCGTCAGACTGGATCCGGAAAGTTTTGCTAGCAGTACCCCTGCGCGTCAGTAGGTGGCATCCTGTGGCTCCGCTACCGGCGTTGTAAGCGCAGAGAAGACGTCACAGAGACTACTTAGGTGCCACCCATGCGCGCTGACGTCAGTTCTGTACACGACTTTCCGCGCCAGGAACGCAGAGCCATGCAAGAAACTGACCACTGGTGCCAAGAAACGAGGGCCCTGAAAGTTATGACCTTAACCCTAGAAATCAGTTTGCAGAACGGGGAGGATGGGCGGGGCAGTAAGGAATCTATCACTAACTAATGTCTCTTACAGATATATCGTTACACAAGTAGTAACTTGTGCATCTGAAAGAGACACGTTAGTGATGGATCCCTTACCTTAGAATAGATACCCCAGCAATACCAACCCCGGTGGTGGGTCTGCGAAAAGATTACACCAGAAAGTCACGGAGAACAGAACGGCCAAAGAAGCTGTCTCTCCGGACCCGACTGTCAAGGCAGTAATGCTTGGTAAACGTGTGCAGCGAAGCCCACGTAGCTGCCTGACAAATGCCCTGCAAGGGGACGCCGCGTCCCTAGGCAGGAGTGGCTGCAGTTGCCAAGGTCAAATAGGCACGCAGCCCCACAGGAGGCTCCTTCTAAGCCAAGGAGTAACATGCTTTGATGCACAGAACGACCCACCGCGAGATGGTCCATTTGTGCACAGCCCGACCTTTTTTGGCGCCCACATAGCCAACAAAGAGCTGGTCATTCACCCGGATCTGATGCGTACGCTTTAGATAGAATGCGAGCGCACGGTGGAGCCTCTCCTCCTCCCTTGAAGGATGCGGAAAGAAGGTGGGCAAAGTGATGGTCTGCCCGATGTGGAAGGGCGTGACAACCTTTGGCAAGAAAGAAGGACGGGTCCTTAAAACCACCTTGTCCGGATGAACAGAAAGGAAAGGAGGCTTGGAAGAAAGAGCCTGGAGCTCACTCACTCGTCTGGGCAGAGGTGACAGCAAACAGGAAAGCCGTCTTGAGAGTGAGAAGACGCAAAGGACAGTTATGAAGGGGCTCGAAGGGAGCGCACATCAGATATGTCAAGACAAGGTTTAAGTCCCATTGAGGCATTATGAACGGCACAGGAGGAAACGTGTGCGTAATGCCTTTCAGGAAACGGTTAACAACCGGGGACTTAAAAAGAGTAGGCTGATCTGGAAGCTGTAAAAAAGGCGGAGATAGCCAAAAGATAAATCTTGATAGTACCCAGAGCAGAGCCCTGCTGGGCCAAAGAAAGAAGGAACAGAAGGACTTCAGAAAGAGGGGTACAAAGAGGATCCACAGCCTTCGCTGTGCACCATGCCACCAACTTGTTCCACCTGCAGGCGTATACCATTTTAGTGGAGGGACGCCTGGCTGCCAGAATGACATCACAGACTTCGGGAGGAAGATCGAAAGCTGTCAACTGTCGCCGCTCAATCTCCATGCATGGAGGCGGAGGCTGGACAGGTTCGGGTGGAGGACCGTCCCCTGCTGCTGCGACAGAAGATTCTCCTGAAGAGGCAGACGGATCGGGGGATCGATCGCCATGCTGAGTAGCTCGGGATACCAGGCTGTTTTCATCTATAAACAGGGAAAAAGGGGGGATGGACGGCAGCAAGCGATGGCTGCCGATATTGGTCCGAGCTCAAGAGAGTCTCAATGCGCTAGAGCGGGTGGTCGTCCGGAATGGTAGCCTTGGATGGGCATCCCCCCTTTTTCTCTGTTTATAGATGAAAACAGCCTGGTCATTATACCTTCCTGACGCGACCACGAGACTTCCTTGAGCTCTGACCAATACCGGCAGCCATCGCCTGCTGTTTTCCACCTTTTCCTGGTATGCTTAAGCATTTTCTCCCTTGAATTCAGCCTGGCTACTATATCTTCCTGACGTGACCACGAGCGGCGCTACCTCCTCACACCAAGGTATCTCCATGCAACACCACTTCCATCTCCTTGCCACCTGATGGTCATCCGAAGCTCAAGTACCAGCGCACAAGCCCCGCGCCAGCACGACGACGCCTCGTACTCCACTACCTCCTTGAAGGTGTATAACTCATATCAGGCAACTTTTCAAATTGTAGTCCTGAGGATGATCCCAATGTATTAGGAGCTAGGGATCGAAACGTCGACTTTCCATAACAGTACCACAATTTATCCACTGCGAAAAATGTATTGTGGTTTCTGTCGGTCTGAGCTTACTTGAATTCTTTATTGTATTGTAAGCCTCCTTGTATGCTCCCAAAGTTTTTGCCTGTCACTCCTTTCTTCTTCCCATTGCCTTTGTTGAAAACTCGGTACAGGACTGTGCCCTTGTTTCATTGCCTTCGTGCTTTTTTTTTATCTCGTTTAAAAACCTTTTGCATTTTTCAAAATAAATGTTCCTCTGTCCGGCTGGACACAGGAAGAATGTGCATAGGTCTTATCTAAGTCTATGTGTAGATAGTTACACTATTTATGTTTAAGCTAAGGACCTTTGTTCTTCAAAAATATGAAGAAAGATGCTGACAGGCAGTCAGTGTCCGGTGGATACCAAGGACGGAATCAAGAAGAAGGATACCTGCAAGCAGAGGGGACAAAGTCTAGGTCACCAGCCAGTAGCCGGGAAGGAACCAGGCGATGTCGTGAAGATGCAGGTGAAGAGGTGAAGCTTGTCACAGCAGCCACGGGTACCAGGAGGCTTCGAGGGCGTCGATGTCGAGTTAGGACCCATCAAGCCTTGGCAAGCGTAACCCACGCAGGATGGAGGACTTGCTTTTGTCGCAGACCAGGAAGGTCTGGGGTGCTTCCCTTTCACAGGGGAGCGGGTGCCAGTCTGGAGGAGCCGGACCAGCAAGGCAAAATTGAAGGTTCGTCGTCACAGAGGTCACTAGCCAACGGGCCAGCAACCGGACAACACGTCGAGCAACTCAGGTGCAGAAGGGCCCCACGCAGAACACGTGAAGTGTGGGGAGCTGATCTTCTTTGCAGATGGTGCTCGGGATTGGGGCTTCTCAATTCCCCAAGTGCAGCCTCGAGGAAGCCTCAGAAGTCGCGCTAGTCAGTTACTAGCCACTTTTCCCAAGTCGCCGGTCCCACGTCCCTCGTCGCCTCCACGGGTCTCAGCTTTGCTGTAGATGTGGATCTGGTTCAGAGGTGTCTGGAAGTCACGGCACTGGTCAGTCTCTGCAGTCGTCCCTTGTAGGATCAGTCGCAAAGCAAGCAGCGGTCGCTGGATGGTGCTTGGTTGCCCAGGGTGGTCACTCCTTGGCCACAAGGGAGATTCTTCAGTCTTCTTCCGTAGTCGAATGTCGAAGGTGCAGAGTTTCTGTTCAAGATGCAGGTTCAGGATAATCTAAAGTTGCAGGGCTCAGCTACCTTCTAATATACTAGGCTAGTGGGCTGGGCTACCTGCAAGGTCCCTCCTATGGGTGGGACCAGGAAGGGGGGTGGCTACACCCCCTTTCCTTTGTCCAGTTTCGCGCCAGAGCTGGGGCTGGAGTGCCCCAGCACCGGTTTGAACTGGACTATGCATGGAGCACCTTGTGTGCCCCAGGCATGTCTCATTCCTTTCAGCCCTCCCTGCCCCAAGTCTGTCTGGGGAGGTGCTAGCACCTCCCCAAGCAGGAAACCTATTGTCCAGGCCTCCCTGGCTGGGAGGGCTCCCAGCTGCAGGAGGTCAGACTTGTGTCTGTGGCAGCAGCATCCATTTTGTGATGCTGAGGCTTTGGTCAGAGTTAACCAGCAAAGTAGGATTTTGACATGTCTCTCCCTCTAGAAGGGAGGAATAATATCCTCATCACCAGAAATGGTATGGGGGTATTATTCCAAAGTGTTAGACACCTTACACGACATGTTTTGATAAAGCCAAACCATAGTTACCATAACCGTCTAAGATTATAAGGCACTTTAAGAGTATATGGTAGGCTATATCATAGAACAGCTATAAGGACATGGTTCCGAAAGCTGCAGACAGGCTCAGCTCATGCTAGAGCACCATCTCACATGTTACCAAGCACTCTGCCTCCAGGATTGTTAAGGCCTGACTGATAGGTACACATGTGTCTATTGTGAGTGTAGATATAGGTATACTATATCTAAGCAAGGGGTGATTACACAACCCTGCCCCAGCTGAGTGATCAGCCAGTTGTGTCTGATTGTAAGGCCAGGCCAGGGGTGGCATAATACATGCTGCAGCCCCTGGTAGGCCTAGGGTACACCTATGCCCTGGGTACCTAGGGTACACTGTACAGGGTCCAATAAGGTGATCCTTACCAATTGGGTATGTACCTAGGGTACATGGAGTCCATTTTAAAGAGAGAGCAGACAGCCTGAGACCCTGAAGGGCAGGATCTCAGGCCAACTAAGTTGAAAAACCAGCTAGACACTAGGCAAAAAGTTGGGGGTAACCATAGTCAGATATCCACCTTCCTACAGCTACCATCCAGTCTCAAGGGTCGAGGGCAGCCAAAACCTGAGCCAGAGTCAGCATTTTGAACTTCTCCTTCCGGAGGAATCGGTTGACGTCCCGGAGGTCCAAGATGGGACGCAGACCCCCTTTTTCCTTCTTGGGGACCAGAAAGTAGTGGGAGTAACAACCATTCCCTACTTCTGGCCCAGGGACGCACTTGATGGCCCCCTTGGCCAAGAAGGCCGCAACTGCCTGCTGGAGAGTCGCCAAGTGTTTCCCCGACATGTGGTGGTACCGAGGTGGCATGGCTGGAGGGGTGGACTGGAAGGGAAGGGAGTAACCCTTGTGGATGATCGGCAAAACCCACTTCTCAAATGCGATAGCGTGCCAGTGGGGGAGGTGATGACGAATCCTGCCACCCACTGGCGTGGGGTGCTCCACAAAGCTCGGATTAGGAAGGTTTGGGAGGTAGAAGCAGCGGGGGTGGAGGTAGACTGTCCCCCACGCTGATTCCCAGAGCCGCCTCTGCGGAAGCCGCGTCCGCGGATGCGCTGGGGCTGGTTCTGCACAGGCAGGCTGAAGGAACGTGCCTGGGCACCCCTGCCTTGGCCACGAAAGGAACGAAAAACAGGAGTAGCCGGGCTCTTCATGGAAAGACCCAAGGACTTAGCCGCGGCCCGCGAGTCCTTAAAACGCCGCAGTGCACTGTCGGCCTTATCACCAAACAGGCGAGTGCCATCGAAGGGCATGTCCATGAGAGAGCTCTGGACATCGTGCGAGAACCCAGTAGATCGCAACCAGGCATTGCGACGCAGCACCACAGTCGTAGAAATCACCCTGCCCAATGAGTCAGCTGTGTCCAAACCACACCGAATGGCGAACTTAGCAACCGCCTGGGACAGCACAGCATAGACCTCCTTAGGACACTGAGGCAACACCTGAGCAACTGTATCCCACACAACATGGGAATAGCGGCCCAATAAGCAGGTGGTGTTCACCGACCGCAGCCCCAAGCTGGCCGAAGAGAACAACCGCTTACCGAACTGTTCCAGCTTCTTATAGTCCTTATCCGATGGAGGCGTGGGAAAGGCACTCTGCAACATCGAGGCCTGGATGACCAGACTCTCAGGCGTGGGATGAGTGGGCAGAAACGCGGGGTCACCAGGCGCCGGGCGGTGACGCCTGGCGACATTCCTATCCACAGGGGCCCCCGTGGCCGGCTGCGACCAAGTGCCCAACAGGACGTCAGTGAGGGCATCGTTGAAGGGAAGCAGTGGCTCCGATGAGGTAGACGCGGTCTGGAGCACCTCAATGAGGAGATTAGTTTTGAGGGCCACCGTAGGAAGATCGAGGTTGAGGACCTTAGCAGCCCGACGGAGCACCATCGTATAGGAAGCACCCTCCTTCATGGTAGGCGGGGAGAGGCAAACCCCGGGTCAGAAGAGACATCGAGGTCGCCGGTGTCCTCCAAATCGCCTACCCGGAGTCACACTGACAGGCAAGTGGGTCCTCGGACCCCTCCCAGTCATCCTCCCCCTCCGTTGCAGGAGGAACCGGCCGCGGCGGTAGAGCCTGAGCAGGGGAATGGACATACGGCGCGGTGAATGGCGTCGGCAGTGGTCAGGCCGGCGCCGTCTCCCAATGCGAGTCCCTGGCCGGAACAAAATGGTCCTGGAACCGGGGCAAGGGCGAAACAAACTGCACCCACTGCAGCACCGGAGGCCGAGCCGAGGGCGGTGCGGGGGCCGGCAGCGCCGGACCTTGTGGTGCTGGGGCCAGAGCCAACGGCATAGGATCCTGTGGCACCGAAGCTGGATCCGCCGGCAGCCCAACAGGATCTGGACACAGGACCGCGGGGCCCGAAGGCGCGCCGGCGGGAGCCCAAGGCCTAAACAGGCGGTCCATGGTTGCAAGAAATTCTTGCACCTGTTCGGGAGTCGCCGAAGGACCCGGGTAAGGCGGGTAGGCTGCGGGATTCCCAGGCTCCAAAGGAGCCGCAGGGGCAGAACCCCTGTCCCCCTCGTCCGCATCAGAGGACCGACGGGGGGACGTGGGAGAGCGAACACGCTTCTTCAACTTCTTTTTATTGCTTACCAGAATCAGAGGGCGAAGACTTGGAGCCTGAAGAGTGACGACTGCGGCCCCGCGAGCGGTCCCGGGAACGGTCCCTGGACCTGGAACGGCGCTGGGACGAGTGCCAGACCTCCAGTAGTGTCCGGCGTCGCTCCTTCAAGGCATTTTGGGCCATGGCCCGACAGGACCGGAAGTCGTGGTCGGTCTCCAGGCAGTAGAGGCAAACATCGTGGGGGTCCACCACCGACATATTGCGATGGCAGGCCCCACAGAACTTAAATCCAGGCATCCCTACGTACACCAGGAGAAAAAAGGGAAGACAAAAGTCTCAAAAGAGTAGTCAAAAAGTGACTACGGTACGTGCTCTATCCGGATCTGCGCTTGCTGGCGCGGAAAAAGAAAGAACTGACGTCAGCGCGCATGGGTGGCGGCTAAGTAGTCTCCGTGACGTCATCTCGGCGCTTACGACGCCAGTGACGGTCGCAGAGCCGCAGGACGCCACCTACTGACGCGCAGAGGTACTGCTAGCAAACGTTTTTGGATCCAGTCTGACGCCTGGGGATATTCTAAGGTAAGTAATCTATCACTAACGTGTCTCTTTCAGATAGAATTCTTATAGCACACCAAGAATGACAACCTTTCACCTGACCACATGGCTCACCTAATTCCGATACTACAGGCATCTCTCAGCATCACATTGCATGCGCAACACCATGCTGTGACATCCCTATCCTCCCCCCTTTGTTTCCAGGTCTCCCTCGCTATACTCATCTCATGCCACTCTCGCCCAGCTTGATTTACTGCCATGTCCTGCCACCCATACCTGTTCCCCCCACTTTTCTTTTTAAATCAGTTAAAGAGGTTTGAAAACACATGACCCTTTCACTGTCATTTACGATTGTGATGGATACTATGTAATTGTACTGAGAGTGAAACCAAAGCTGTAATGTTTTACTGATACTATGGTTTCACTGGTGGAAAGAGGGGCTCATTTCGTTTCCGAATATTAGAGAGAACTTCTAGAGGAATTAGGGACACACTTACAGGTCTACAAATTACAATTCACAGACAGATGGGCATAAAGAAATGTTACATCAGTTGCTTTAACAGTTTTTAAGATGTTACCTTATTTCGCAATAAAACTAGATTGGGTGTAATGGTTACCTTTGGCAGAATTTGCTTATAACAATTCATTATATAGCGCATTGGATTAATCACCCTTTTCATGTTTGTACGGAGTACACTCAAAGATATTCTTGATCTAGATTCCTGCGATTTTCATTCAGTGGGTGGCTGCAATGTTAAAACCCCTACGTAGTGTTCGACATTAGTCCATCTCAAATGTACAATAGCCAAAAGCTGATGACAAGGAGACATGCAAACAAATATAGGTCTTCTGCACCACTATATTATGTAGGTTATCAGGTCTGGCTTTCGTTGAGACTTGTGACAATTCATAAATCTCACCTGGAGTTTACACCCTTTGAGTTCTTGGCATGTCTCCTGGTCTTATGCAATGATTGCTCTGGCAAAGGCCAGAGGGCCTCGCTCTTGGCTTAAATTTAATAGGATATGGGCTAGCCTCCAATGGGACTAATGCGGTACTGCTATTCTTAGTATATTCTTTTTCGTATCATGGCTCCTTTTCTGTTACATAGCTATATAGTCTTTATATATATGCTACTTCTTTTGCTCTAACCAACCTGTAGAATCAGGAAATCTAGCTGTTCGGAATTATGTTTACTTTTCCAACTTCAATGAGTAATTTGTGTACAATCTATGTTTTACTTGTATATATATATTTTCCTTTGTTGTCTTGCTTTTTGTTGATTGTACTATATGCTGTCGTATTTATGTCTCAAAGTAAAAAATAAATAAAAAACGAACTCACATGACCTAGGTGGTTAGTGCTTGGAAACCTAGAGCTGGCCATCAGTGCTATGCTTAATACAGTGGACTCGAAACTAGATTCCAGTGGATATGTAGGGGTAGTCATATCTAGATGTGTACCCATTGCTGAAAATACTCGTTTTGTAATGTTACATTACACAGTAACAATGTGGTGCCTGTCTTCACTAATATAATAGGTCCTTTGCACAATGTCCATATTTTCATATCCGTAATTCCTAGTATTTTGTCTTTTCAATTGAAAAAAGTTACTATTTATAAATCCAGCAATTTGTTCCTCATGACTCGTTCTAACTACCATTTCAGAGCAAATTTGTAGTATTGTTTTGCATTCTTTGTAGCATTGTGTTTGTTAAGATCATCATTTGTGAGATAAATGTTTAACTTAGTTCTAAAAAATGTATTTTTTCTTAATGATTGCAACAGCACCATTGGTGGGAGCTGAGGTAAGCAGGACACCAACTGCGAACTGTTGTCAATCTTGCTCTTAAGCAGAAATTCTATTAATGTGCTATTTCGTTGGATTTAATGTATGGTCATACCTTTCTGTACTGTTAATTCGTGTGCAGATACCATTCTGCATACGAGGGGTCATTGAGTTCTTGGACAAATACTTACCTATCAGACAAGGTGTACCAAGAGAGAGGTCACCATTTATCACTCTCAGAAGAGAGATCACTGCAGCCGTGTTTCAAACTGTCTACCGTGCGTAGCTGTTTATCTGCAACCTTTATGATGTGAAAGGCTGGTTCATGTCTGATTCAAAATCACCTGGACCTTAACAGGTGGAATGTCGACAAGCAGACAAAATGACATCAACCAACTACAGTGGCAGTTGGAAGGAGAGTCCCTGCTAAACCTCCAGACATTTAGGTGGGGTCTCAGGGTTCTGGGGTGAAGAGCCAGCCCCCAGACACAAGGAGAGGTGCAGGAGGCACACATTCAACACCCTTCTTGGTCAGCCTGGGGCCATAAAGGCAACTCCGGCCAGGTCCCGAACAACATTCCTCAGGACCCAAGGAATCTAACTTATGGGAGTGAACACATAATGAAGTGGAAATTTATATCTTAAATTAAATGCGTCCCCTAGCACTCCCTGTGGTGGATACTTGAGAGCACAGAATTGCTGGCAATGTGCATTGGGCGGAGTAGTAAAGAGATCCACACGAGTGCTCCAGAGAGCATAAAATTCTCTAACCATCCATACATGGAGACGTCACTCGTTGTCAGCAAGATGATACAGACTCAGGCTATCGCCCCTGATGTTCGGCCATACGGATGGTGACTAGGCACATTGCTTGCCAGCGTGCTCACTCTCAGGGTCTCAAAGAGCAAGTTCCTTACCTTCAGTAACTGTGTTTCTGGTGGATACTCTACTTAACCAGAGATTCTTCACTGACTCATCATCACTGTTCTATCAACTGGACTTTATTTTTTATTTAATAAGGTCCCACGTCTAGAGATCTGCACACTGGTCAAAGCCAATTTTCTGTGCATGTGTGTGTCTGGGGGACATCATAAAAAGTAACTGACATCGAGCGCATGGGTGGCGCTTATATGTGGCCCCCAGTCATTTACGGAGTGAAATGATGACAGTGCGGAGCTGCGCAATGTAATCTGTCCCCGCACAGGGATATTGCTGAAAAGTTTCTGGATCCAGTCTGACATATATGGGATATTAAAAAAGGTGAGGAATCTACGGTAAGTTAGAGTATCCTCCATCTTCTGATGAAGACTTCTAGCTAAAAGTTCCTGATCTTTTTAACAGAAACCAAAGAAAAACCTATTTGGAGGTGGATCTGTGGATGGACTCAAGTCAGAAAGTCCCGCAGGACGGCATGGGCAAAAATGCCCCTCTCGGAGAACCTGGCCATCCAGACAGCAGTGTTTCATGAATGTATGAAGGGATGCCTCTGAGGAACACTGTTGAGACCAAAGATTAGCGAAGTTAACTAATAATGTTTCTGCCCCACCATGAACCGCAGATTGTGCCTATAGGTCTCCAGGACAGAATTGTAGTAATAAATGTCCTGCAGATTAGGCAGTACCATCCATTGTCCAGGGGCAAAGACAGACAAGGCCTTGGTCAGGGTGAGTATCTTGAATTTGTTTTCACAGTAAGGTATTGAGAGGATGCAATTCTAGAATAGGACTGCGCCTCTGTCCATAGTCACCAGAAAAATAAGCGTGACAGCTAGTGCCTATTTCTGAAGACGGGACCCTTTCTGGAGTTTATTTGGCCACAAGGGCATGCACTTTCTGCCGAGAAACACATAGATGGTCCACAGTCAGCTGACTTAATAGTGGTGGAAGGTGCGGCAGGGTGGAAGTAGACGGTTGGGCGTAGCCCAGATGAGCTATTTACAGGACCCACATTCCCAGAGTGATCACTTGCCCCCCTGGGAGAAAATGCCACAGAGGGGGGCAAACTGTTGTTAGAATTGTCTTACTGGAGCAGAGAGGTCCAAAGACAAAGCTGTGGGCTTTCTTTAAATCACTTCATGGCTTAATCTACCTTTTCTCTGAAAAGGTCAGCGCCATCGAAGGACATGTACATCAGAGAAGATTGGACATCTCCAGAGAAGCGCCTAGACCGAATACAGGCATGTCACCAGAGTCCCCCACTAGTGTCTACTGCTCCACCTTGACTGTAGTGTCCAGCCCACATGTAGCACAAGTTTTGCCGTATCGCAGCTATCTTGAATGGTGTGTGACAGAGGGGCGCACATTTTCTGAAGCAGCAGCAAACCTCTAGGCAACGGAGTCCCAAAACCTGTGGGAGCAGTGGCCAATCAAGTGGCTGGCATTTACGAAGTGCAGGCCACTGATAGGTGATGAAAACATGCGCTTCCCAATGGTTTCTATGCTCTTGGATGGCTGAGTGGTGAGGAAAGTGTTTGGGTTTATCCTTCTGGTGGATGATTGGACTACCAAACTTTACGGAGCTGGATGTTGCATCAGGGTTGGGTTGCCCAGAGCAGGATGATGGTGCAGAGATATTTGCTTGTTTACAAGAGGCCTGTAACATGGCTTTACCCATGCCCCGAACAAGGTGTCCATCGGGCCTCATTAAAAGGTATAAGGGTATGAGGAGCTTTATCTGCCTAGGTTATAGAACCTCAGTGTCAACATTTGTTTCCATCTCCATGGTGGGTAGCTGGAGGTCAAGGACGCTGCTATCAGCATCACCACAGTCATGGGGAACTTTCCTCAGTGACAGGCCCAGGGTATAAGACCAAGACAGCATCTGATAAAGTGTTCAGACCACTGGTATCTTTTAGTTCCTTGTAACAGTTACTGTCAGTATAGTGCGGTACTAGGTCGCCCCCATTATCATATTGGTTGTTGTCTGAATCTGTCCCAGAACAGTTGCGGAGAGTACAAACCCTCCCCTGAGACAAAGGTAATGTGTCAGTCTGGCGAGATTCCAGTTGGAGGCCCACCTGGTTCCTTGGGGACTGAAGGCATGTCAGAGAGAGCCATTAGGGTGCCAAAGAGACAGTATGGCAATGCAAAAGCCTATCTTCTGCGGTGTCCCCAACAACCCTGGAAATTTGGGTTGCCTTGCGACAAGTCAGCATCGGCTCTGAGAGGCACGTATACACCCTCGTGCCTTCTCGTGATTTAGAGAGTGGTGTGAAGGGGCTGAGTCCCACTTGGACTTCTTGTTCTTTTTTGACATACCTGGTGACTTGGACCATGATACAAATCTGCCATAGGAACATTCAGGAACAGGATCTTCCTTTCAACCAGTCATGGTGTGGCGTCTCGGTATTTGGCGACGTAAAACTTCTCCTCATGGTCGTGTTCCGACGCAAAGCATCAAAAGGCACACCTGATGGCAATCTGCCACAGACATTTGATTGCAACAGTCCCTACAAGGCTTAAACCCTGTAGTTTTAGTGAGTGACATTTTCCTTGCACATTGGTATTGATCTGAAATGTGGAGTGAATGGTCTTGATCAGAGACAAGGGGTAGACCCAGATCTGCTTCTGGTGGTGTGGAAAAAAAGGAACTAACATGAGGGCGAATGGGTGGCACTTATATGCGTCCGCACATTACTTTCAGAGCAGAACAAAGCCAGTACAAAGTCACAAGACGCCATGTGTCGGCGCACAGGGTTATAGCTGAAGTTTGCGGATCTAGTCTGATATCTGGGGAATATACAAAAAGGTGAGTAATCTGTAGTTAGAAGTATCCATCAGCAGCTTCCCAATAGAGCGGAGATCCCACTCCACTCTCTAGCTGACATACTACGTCGCAGTTGTATAGTCAGACATCTGGACAGATGCCCATGAAAAGGAGAGAAAGGCTTTCAGCACCAGCTGAAATCACCCTAAGTTTGAGTAGGAGGATGGGGAAGACCTGCTCATCTGGAGAACAGAGGCCACTAATCTTGAGCTCCTCCATATACGTCCTCCAATCCAAAGTGGGGGCATCCATCACCACTGTGGCCATGGCTGGTAGGTAGTAAAAAGTCATCCTTTGTGAAAGGATTCTCCGCCACCAACTACCATATCAGATCCACCAGTGTTTCAGGTCACAATGGCGTCCATTAGATTTCCACTCTGCTGAAACCACTGCCTTTGGAGCCCTAATTTTCCAGCATGCATACATGACGAGGAGGATGCAGGAAGACAGCAGATGTAGGAGCATCTGGACTGGAATCTGAGCTCCCTCCTGAAAATCGAAATCCTAACATGAATGTTTCAGACCTTCTGGGGAGGAGGGAATTATTGATGCTAGGCCATGTCCCAAACCTCCTTTGAAAAGACGTCACTGAGAGGGCTGTAGGTGAGATGAAGAGGAAAGTTCCACCTCAAATGAAATGCGCCCTTCAAGGTTCCTAGCCGCAGAGACTGGAGGGCACACATTTGTTGTCAATGGGAACTGGCCTGAGTGGCAAAGAAATTCACCTGAGGGGTGCCCCACAGAGCAAAGGTTTCTCTAACCACCCCTGACTGAAGATGCCACTTGTGAACGTCAAGGTGACACCTAGTCAGGCTGTTGGTCGCTGTTTGGAAATGACAACATAATCTGTGGGAAACCAGCTTTGAGCAGCCACTCGCTAGGTACAGAAACCCTGGGACTCAAGACCTTCTCAAGGATGCCCCTACCTCAGCCATTACCTTTGTGAAGACGAGAGGTGATGTCAGCCCAAATAGGACTGCAAACTGATAGTCGGTGAAACCTACCATGTAGGTACCAACCGTGAGACTGGAGGAGAAGTCTGTGATATCAAGTGTGCTTCAAGCCACGGGACACCATCTAGTCTCCTGCTTCCAGCACCAGTGGAATCTAAGCCAGGGGCCACAAACTTCTGCTTGCGGAGGTAGAAATTCAAGATCCTGAGATCTAGGATTAAACAAAGACACCATCCTTCTTGGGAACAAGGAAGTACCAAGAACAGCACCCTGCCATCTTCCTCTCAAGTATGTAAAGATGATCTTCTGCCCGAAGTGACTGCGGGGAGGAATCTGGGGAGGAGGAGCATCGTAGAAGGATAGGGCATATCCCCCTTTTCTCCAATTTGAAGGACCAGCTAGTCCAAAGCTATGACCTTCTAGGCCTGCAGAAATACACCTCACAAGCTACAACAAGGGCAAACTAGGCCTGCTTTGCTGGTAGTGTGGGGGAGGAAGAGGTGGCAGCTGTTGGGTAATGTAACCTCTACACTAGCACCTGAACAGTGGGTTATGAGGCTGCTACTGAGGTCGCGTGGTCCAGTGCTGCTGAAAATTAAAAACCTGTGGAGAAGCCACAAACATTTATTGGCAATAATCCTTTTGAAAAGATTGAAGACAAAGTGAACAGGCCATTGATCTGTTCACTTCAAATCTCTAAAAAGCAGTCTGCATTGTCGCCATACAACTTGACTGCATCAAAGGAAAGATCCATCAAGGTCACCTGGCCCTTATTCAAGAACTTTGATGACCTCAACCAGGCGTGCCAACGAAGGACAATTGAAGCTCCCTTAGCTCTTGCGTCAGTCTCTGCTGTGTCCAGACCTGCTTTAATAACATGTCCGGATGCAACTTGCCAGTCCTGCACAACCTTGGCAAAATACTCCTGGAAGTGATCTCATAGGTAGCCAATGTCATGTGGGCCATATCCCACAAGGTGTGGTTATATCTGCGTAGAAGGTACGCATCATTGAGCAAACTGAAGTCTAAATTACACGCTGAAAACACCTTTTTACCTACAACCTCTAGCTTCTTCAATTCTCTATATGCTCTGGGCAGAATGAGGCTTGCACCACCACGCTCTCTGAAGATCGATGGACAGAAAGGAACGTAGGGTCCCCTGGGGTAGGTTTGTACCTTCTTCAACCCATTTATCACCAGGACAGAAGTAGGTTTTTCCAAGGCTGCCGTCACTGGTTTGAAAAGAGCATCTTTAAAAGTACATATCGTTTCAGAAGACTGCATAAAAGGGTGAGAAACCTCCATCGGAAGATTAGCTTAGCTGTACACTGAGGGTAACAAGTGCTCTAGTAATGAAGCCACCTCAGGGAGAGGCCATTAAGGGAACTTCGTCTTTGTCTCAGGGAATGTGTCCATCTCACTCACATTCCTCAGAGAAAATGCTCAGCAGTGTCAGTGGACAGAAGAGGCAGTAAGTTAAATGTCTGCTGTCATCAGCCTTGCTGCTGCAGGGGCAGCCAAATCGTAGAACATGTGCTTATAGGCCAGAGGTTCCAGGTACCACAACCTCCTCTCCCAGTCCTGAGCCACTAGGATGACTTGGGCCTGGCCTTTCTTGATCTTTTTCCGCACTCTGAGCAGGGGTGGAAAGGCATTTAGGAGCCTTGATCCCCAATGCAGACGGAATGCTTCTCAGAGGAAGACCTGCCTGGGAGCCCCAACGTGCAAAATCTTTGAAACTGCACGTTGTCTGTAATAGAAAATAGATCGAGCTAGGGTTCTCCCAAGTGCTGGAAGACGCCTTGTACCACCTCGAGGGGTAATTGCCATTCGTGATCCGCTAGGCAATGTTGACAGAGTTAGTCTGCACTGGTGTTTAAATATCCAGCCAGGAGCTGGAAGATCAAGGATATGCCACTTCCAGAGACGTAGTGCCTCCTGGTACAAGACCCACACCGCCTTGTCAGTTGAATTACCACATGCAGTCGTGTTGTCTATGAGAACCTGTACCCATTGCCCATTATGGCGCGAGGACCACTTTCACTGCTTGCTGAATCACTTGCAACTCCAACACAATGTGGAGAAAACTCTCAGACGGCGACAAGTGTGCGCTGATCACTACCTCCCCAAAGTGGCCTCCCTAACCCAGGAACGATGCATCAGTCCCAACTGTTAATTCTGGGTAGAGTAGGGTTAGGTAGAGGGGTCTGCTGCTGCCCAACCTTGGTCGAGTTGAAACCAACACAGGTCTTTAAAAGTCTCCTTCAGCACCTGGATGAACTCTAGGTCTCCTGTGTGCTGAGCACACCGAGGCATTCATTTCCCAATGCACAGGCCTCTTGTACCACCTTCTGTAGGCCACAAGCAGGATGCCAAGTTGACAAAAGCCTCAGAGGTGCATTCACTGAGACCCAGGCCATGGGTTGAATCATCGAGATCATAGCCCAAATGTTCTGGAGTTGATGAGGAGGAGGAAAGACTTGGAAAAGCAGTGTCCAGGTCGCGGAGGCTGGTGTAAAGGAGTCAGGAGTGACTTTGCATGTTGATGGAAAAGTCCAATGATGTCAATGAGTTCAACAAGTCAGCCGACATTTGGAGGTGGCTTACGACTGCTTGAGGAGTCCGCCTTTAGTAGCCAGTTGAGATTTTTGGAAGACTGGCACTCCCAACCTCTGTAGATGGGCTGCAACCATCATCACCTTTGTGAACACCTGAGGTGCACTTGTAAGGCCGAAGGTGAGCACAGTGGGTGAACTGAACATGCTCTTGGCATACTGGCCATCACAACGAGCGTCTGAGGGATTGCAGAAATAGGCATCCTGTAGGTCCAATGCCACCATCCACTTTCTTGGATTCAGGGCAGACAGAATTTGGGCATGGGTGAGCACCTTGAACTTATCGTCCTGACAAAGTTCAGGAGGAGCAAATTGACGATGGGGTGACAGCAGGAAATAACAGGAGCAACAACCAGTTCCAGTGTCTGATGCCGAAATCCTCTAATGATCCTTTGGACATGAAAGCTTGAACTTCTCCGCAGAGTAGGGACAGGTGGTTCTTTTGGAGGTTTCCTGGTGCGGGTAGCATATCTGGTGGATGGATCAGGAAGGGTAGTGAATAACCATGTTGCACAATCAGGAGGATTCATTGGTTGGACGAGAAACTCTTCCACCTGTGGAGGTAGACCATGACACACGCTTCCACCAGGTGATTGTGAGCTGCTGAGGGCAGTCTAGAGCAGTTTTGCTGCAGAAGGGGGAGCTGGTGTTTCGGTAGAACATTGCTCCTGTGCGCCTGAATGCTGTCAGCCTCATCCTCTGTCTTTACCTCCAAAGGTTTGGGAGGCTGTTGCCGTCGATGGTGCATATTGGTGCTGTGGGGTTGTAGTGGGGTCTGCCGGACAGGTGCAGCTAGGTCTAGAGAGCGAGCTGTGGCTTTGCTCTCTCTAGATCTTTTCAAGGTCAAGCCCGCCTTCGCTCAAACCAACCTAGAGCTGTCGAAGGGCATGTGCATGTGGGACATTTGGACATTCCACAAGAAGACCATGAAGGGAATCCAGGCATGGCACCATAGCACCTCGCTAGTCTTGAGTACCCTAACCAGGCAGTCGGTGATGTCCAAGCCTGATTGAATAGAGTATTTTTCAGCATCCTGGTCATCTGTGATTATGTTTTGCAGGGTGGGCTGGATATCATCTGGGACAGCTGGCAATATGTCCACCATTCTGTCCTATAAAACATGTGAATATCCGCCCAGGAGGCAAGACGAGGCTAAGGCTGGTAGACGAGACTGCACTACTGGCGAAGGTGTTTATTCACTGTTACTCACTGTCAGGAGAAGTCATAGGAAAGGCACTGGGGTCCAGACAACTAGAGGATCTTTGTACCACTAACCTCTTTGAGGTGGAATGCTGAAGCAAGAAATCGGGATCCCTGTGGGTGGGTTTATGTTGTCTTGTCCTCCTTTAAATAGACAAGTGTCAAGATTTGGCTTTCATTAGGTAACCACTAGCCCATCAGTGAAAGTCTCATTGAAAGGTAACAGATTCTTGGTAGGCTTGCCCTGGGGTGATGACTTCGGTGAATCTCTAGTTCTCACCTCTGTTGTGGGACGGGTGAGGTCTCCTACCTCTGCCGCACTCCTAGTTGCCGTTGCAAAGGAAGTGGACTTCTCAGTTGCCATGGCTATATTTGGGGTAGACGGGTCAATGCTTGTGGAGGTGTCCAGGCCACTGGCTTCCTGCAGGTCATCAAATACTTTCCCATCACCATAAGGGTCAGCATAGGGATTGTCTTCATCATCCTCATGGTGAGGAGCATACTTGCCAGTGGCTGAGATTAATTCAAGAAGTCCATCCATCATGTTGCTGCAGTTGACGCGCCAACGTGCAAAGGGTAAGCCCAGACGTGGGTCCCATGCTCACTGTGCCATAGGACTCAAGCTAGACCTTAATGACGAGCCTAAAGTAGTGAAAAACTGGTCCGTGGTTGCTTATGGCCCCTCCTAGAAGGGGCCTTGCATGGAAGTTTGGCTGTACTGTTCCCATTAGGAGTATAATGCAGGGTCTTTGTCTAGAGTGACATAGTGGGCGGCAAAAGATGGACTGGAGAGCAGCCCTGAAGGAGTAATTCAAGCATTCCATCCATCACCTTGTTGCATTCCTCATCTTCAGGTAAGAACCGGGGTATATGGGCCTCTGAGAACAAGTAACCATTATCACACACTGACTTGACAGGTTTAGAAGCATAGAACCGATGACAGTAGTCAATAAAGATATAATTTATTTCAGTTTGGGTATACTTTACCACTCTGTCTCATTAGTGCGGTCAATCAGGGTCTATAACTTCAGAGTTTTATTAATTTGTGCTAGTAGTTTAATTATTTTACCTCCTACATGTATCCTTCCTGTGAGCTCACTACAAGTCATAACCCTAAATGTTTCCGTTACAAGCTTTTTTTTAACTGACAATAGTTCTTTATGCAATTCATCTAAAATTATCATTTTCTCCAGTTCTCTCATCGTGTCCTCTAGTGCTTGCAACTTCCTATGTAGGACAGGCCTGACCCCACATATTGTTATACACATTCCTTTTATCACCACCTTAAATGCTTGCCCTATTGTCCTGGTATCATTCAGAGCCCCTTAACGGTCTTTAAAGTAATATACTATAAAATGACAGCATCCAAGAGAGTGATTGGCTGCAAATTCCAGGGTGTCACTCACGCTTCAGTAAATCGGAGTGATATATAAAATATTATTTTGCATAAATAGTCAAGACCAGCAGTTACCCTTACAATGCAAGGTGAAAAGAAAATGTCCAACGTAGAGCAGAGGTTTGCAAGGGCGAAAAGTATGAATATATGGTTGTCTGGGCGCGCTTCACTCCAGGAGGGTCTCACAAATTCGTACTTTTTGCAGGTTCTGACCTTGCATGCTGGTCTTGTGGCCCCAGAAGAGGACATGATCTGGCTTTTGCAGTGTCAGCAATACAGTTAAATTCTCCCCACATAACAGGTGAGCTGGTCTCTCTACTGGAAATCTGGGGCAGGACTTACGCAGAAACTGTGCAAGGGCAATACTGGGAGCACAGAGACCTATCAAGACCACTGGTACCCCACCCTAGTCTACCATGCAGTCAATTAACAGAAATGGAACCCTGGCCAAATCCATACAAGCAACTCCTCCCCCCCCCCCCCCCCCAATCCCCCCCGGAAAGGCCAAATTGTTTTTATGATATACATGTCCCCTGCAACATCTATGGATTTTCCACCCCTCATCCCCAGAAATGTAGTGTTTGATATAATTTAGGGTGCAACAGGGCCACTCGGGACCACTGGAGTTGAACAGTATATGTGGCTGAGTTGTCATGTATTCCAGCCTACGGGACACTGCAGGAGGGAATTAGTCCCAGGCTGATCCTCATGTGGGTTGGAGATTGGATGGCATTGGGGGCTTGGCAGACGCAAGCAGATGCAAGTCTTCCGAGTTGCAGAGCAGTAGTGGCCTCCTGGCAGGTACTCCTTTTAGGCAGTTGCAGCCTCCGGGACAAAGTAGCAGCTCCTCAGAGGTGGTGCCTTTTATAGAAGCAGTTGGCCTTCGAGGCAGTCGGTGTGAATGCAAGCAACACCACGACGATGTGGCAAATGTCTTCAACAGCTCACGACAGTAACTGAAGCTGGGACCCCTCATACATCTGAGTGATTACCTGCTTCATTCCCAGGCAGTCAGGTCCTTCGCACTGGGCTTCTGCTCCTTAACAGTGTCTCCTTCTGTATGGTCATACTCTCACTCACTAGGCAGGCTTTTAAGAGCTTAGGCACACCATCAGCTTCTCTATCAAGCTGCAGACTTCAGGTGATACCCCCACTGGGAATCTAGCTGCCATGCAGCACTCGCCCCGGTGATATACAGGTCCTCCAAATACTCTGTCTGGTCAAGAAGAACACGGAGCTGGAACAAAGTGGGATGGTTTAGGTCACACTTTTATACACATTTTCCAGACAAGGGATGTGGAGTCACTACCTACAGTCTCAGAACGGGTTTGGGTTGGTTTTATTTTAGAAATTATTTTCTGGCTGCTGCTCAGATGCACCGTTTGTGCAAGGTGATGGTACTAACAGTGAATAGCAATGCTGCTAGCTCTAAGCAGCAGAATACCAAACAAGGGCACAAGAGAGTTTGAAATCTCTGCACCCTTCTGTCATGAGCCTTCCAGAAGCAGAAATGAAGGGAAGACCCTGGCTAGAAACGTCCTCACCTTGATAAAGAAACTGCATTACCATCCCCCACACCCAACAAACGCCAAAACACTACTATTCACCAAATGGCAGTGCTCAGTGAGAAATAATCAGCAACCATTTGCTATCAAAGGGCCAGATTTAATTTCTTCTGTTCCTGCAGAGATCCCAGTGACTACAGAGGAGCTTCTTCCCAGAAAGCAGTGAAACTCTGGTGAGTGTACACCATGTTTCACATCACCAAACTTTTTTTGTTTTCCAAAAAACAAAATAACCCAAATTCCCCAAGTTGAAGTTTTTTTTAAAAATAGAAAAATAAATTACCCTGAAACCCTGGTGGAGTGTCAATTCCCCTCCCCCCCCCGCCTCCCCCAGTTCAGGGCTGCCAGGTTTTGTCTGACTGTCCCAAACCGGGGGGAACCTCCTTGACAACCCCCCCCCCCCCCACCCACCCCACGCCCAGCAAGTCAGACCATTAGCTGTAACTAAGATCCAACTAGAAATGTAGGTGCATACCTCCCACACATCAAAGTCTGGAAAAGGTATATTGACGATGTCCTGGTCATATGGGAAGGTGACATCAAATCGACTTAGGCATTCATGCTGTGGCTTAACCAACAGAACGCATTTCTGAAATTTACACATAGTGTGTCTGCTCACAACCTGGTATTCTTGGACCTCAATATCAGAACAGGGAAGACTCAAAACCACCACACACTTCAAGGCAACAGCGAAGAATTGTTTACTCCTGTTCGACAGTTTCCACCCCTGTCACCTGAGGGAAAACTTACCGTATGGTCAGTTCCTCCGTCTCCGAAGAAACTGTACGGAAATAAGTGAGTTCAAACAACAAGCATCTGAACTACGTACGAAACTGATTAAGCGGAATTACTCTGAGAAAGTCGTTGATAAAGCCCTCAAGAGAGCAAGGAATAATAACAGAGAGGCCCTTTTGGAAGATAAAGTGGTTAACCAGACCGATGAGAGACCTATTTGTGTTACCACTTACAACACACACTCTAACCAGATCACTAAGATAGTGAATAAACACTGGCGTCTTCTCAATTGCTGTGGCTTGAACATTACTAAACCTATGTTTGCTCACAAGAGGGGTCGGAACCTGAGAGACATGCTTGTCCATACCAGACCCAAGAACACGTCCCGGCCCAGAATCGTTGGTCTGCTACCTCCAGTACAGGGTCATCACCCCTGTGGCAACTGTAGCACCTGTCACCTGACGAAAAAAAGTAAACACATTACATTCCGGAATGGCGATGAATGGGAGCAGAGGAGCTTCACCAACTGCAATAGCAAAAATGTTGTCTATTTAATCACCTGTCCTTGTGGTCTTGAGTACGTGGGGATGACATCCAGACCAATTAAGGTACGTATTGGCGAACATCGCAGCAATGTCAGATGTGGTAGGAGCACTACCAAAATGTCTAATCACTATATCTCTAGTGGACATGGCATAGACGATCTACAATGGACAGTGGTTGAACAATTGGGCAGCGAACATGGCCTCCTCGAAAAAGAACAGCGGTGGGTTTTTCGTCTAAAGACCCATATCCATGGATTAAACGAGGATATACCATGGAATCAGTTCCATGTTTGAAAACATGACCCCTGACTGAGTATCGATCAGCCATTTGTCTTTCCTTACTGGGCATACTTTTTCCCTTAACATATTGGGGTGATCCCCTCTCCTCTATTCGCCCCAGGGGACTTTTTCTGTTCTAAACTAATACAGCACCACTCCCTCACAACTGTGAGGTTAATTTTGTTTACTTGGTGCTCTTATTCCTCCATGCACCTAGGAATACCCTACCTGGACCCCCACTTCAGCGGCCACCCCTTCCGTCTGTGAAGGCATGTCCAAGCCGGTATGTATTCTTGTGGGTGGTTGACTTTTTTTTAAGCTGTCTTTCATCACGCTCTCCCGTAATCCAGGAGGCTGTGCCCTACCCGCCCCACTTAGCCTACGTCCTACGTCCTTGATTTACAAACCTACTCTTTTGCCGCAGTAGAGGTTCCAACATACTACCCCCGCTGCCTTTCTGTTTAACTTTCCCTAATTTCGACGCAGGCATTCAGCATAGACACCTTTATCCCTGGGGTCTTTCGCTATTCACTATGGGCTTTGCCATTCAATCACGGTGACCCGACCGTTTTACCTTCCGGTTCCGGGTCCCGACAAGCAGTGTCAGCGGGTCTCCACTCATTGGCCTATCCCGCTTTGTTCTTTGGCGCGCAATCCCTGATTGGTACAGGTATTTAATCCCCGCTACCTCCAGTCTAGCTCCATCGACGGAGCCGACCGGGGTGGTTCTTTGGGCTGGACATCGATCCTTGGAGGCGTAAGTACGGCGTAGGCGGCTGTTTGGGGGCATATCCTGGCAGTTTATTTTTACATGACTATTGGACTACATTCTCCTTTTTCCCTTCATCCAGGCAGCCTATTTGGCACTACTACCACTCGGTTTTTGAGCTCATGAGGATATGTTTCTCTTTTCAGCAAGTATGTTATACTTTCGCTATGTTTTGAGTGGCATGTAAAAACCGTTTGGATATAACTGATTTTCAGGAACCTCGTTCCTTTCTGAATAGAGTTTGTGTTTTCTGTTTTGTTATGTCTTTTGTAGTATGTCCATTTGTCACACAGTGCTTTCATCACAGATCACGTGATAACGTTATGGATAGCGTTAAGAGACGACCATCGCTCACTTCCTTTTTCAGATCACTGTTCTAACACAACGGATTGAACTTCTCCCCACGTGATTTAATGTCTTGTGTATCTCTCTTTTATACCTTTTTCCTTTTAGGTTAATAGGAGCATTTAAGACCCATTGGGGCATTACCAACCTTTGGAGGTTATTTGCTTCCTTTATTCCATTTGGCTATTTTTCACACATCACAGTGCGTTGTAGAAAGAGATCCTTAAGGTCCTGACGAAGAAGCACGGGGAAGCTTCGAAACATGTCGACACCATTAGGAGGCCTAGCTCATTGAGGCATACACCCTCCTCCCCCTCACCTTTTACTAATACCAGCTCAGACGGCAGAATAAACTTTCCTAGACCAGAGAGCCAGGTATTTTTTAATTCACTTTCCATCCACTCCTGACCCTTCCTCGCACACCCCTGCATCACACATAGCAGTCTCGGCAAGAACAGTGCTCCCACGCAAACGTAGGTTGTAGCACGCCCTGTCCCGTAGAGGGGCGGGAAGACCCCTATGATGAAGCATGACACCAAGGGCCCTTTTGGTGTGTGAGGGGTATTTTAACAACTGATGTGTACTCTCCACGACTGTGGGATACATATTGTATAAACGGGAGACTCTTGATTCACTATACCTGTGGGTGGATCCTTGTGTTTATGGGTGCAGTATTTCCGACAGTGGGGTCACCTCCATCAGAAACAAAAGTGTGCCCGACTCAAAAGAGAGCAGGTGGCGACATAAATCAGGTTCAAAGTCCTTGTAGAAACTCTAAAAGCAGTCCTGACTCCCACACTTCCTAAATTCAGGAACTGAGTCCCCACCTTCCACTGTCTGGATGAAACTTATGTATAAACATACACACACCACTAGATGATGGAATAATGCACAGCATAAGAATCTAGAAGAATATCATGCTGTGAAAGGTCTATTGGCAGGAATTTCCAGTCACTAAGGAGTTGCATACCCTCGCGGTTGAAACACCTTCCTGTGGCTCTCCTGAATAACTATCGAAAGCACCAGGCTCACATTTTGACACCTGTCAGGAGCAAGACTTTGAGATTTGGATTATTGAGTATGTGCATTTGAAAAGCACAATTAATTCCGGAGGGTATCCTCGTGCGGTCATCAGGTTGTTCCTCTAGCGTTAGACCTCTCCACCTTATCAACCCCCTTTGTTCAGATTTTACATTATGGCATTAATGTCTGTTTACATCAGGCTGAAGACTATTTTGACTAATTGTATGAAGGGCTACATGAACCATCCTGAGTAGCTTAATATAATATAGAGATTCCTACTGGAAATAAGTATATTGACTGCAAAATTGAGACATGTGGGCTTCCCTAACTTATCACTGAGTTATCTGTCTTGACAGTCGGTGAATTCTTTTTTTTTTTTTAATTTGTTTATTTCGTCAGGTCGGCAGAACAATTCACACATTTCAAATAATTCTCTTGATTATACAGTATACATCACATAGTAAGAGTACCTATTGTACAATGTAGCGGCCGCCATCTTGTTCATCCCTGGCTGATGTAAAATTACTGCTTTATTGCTTAACTCTATAATATGTCCATCCTCCCGCCAGTTTCCCAATACAGCCTACTCCGTGAGGTCTCGCTACGGCAAACATGGATTCAAGGGTTAATACTCACACCTGCCTTTACATCGGTACCCTGAGGGGAGTCGACTCCTCCACCCTCGGTTAACATATAACCACAGCATTACATACATTTTACTTGTCCTCTCGCATGCTCAATAGGTATTGTTTCAGGGGTTCCCAAAAGTCTCTGGGCCGTGATGCATGCGGTAATTCTTCTGCATAGGTTTCCATAGTTTCCCTGCAATATGACAAGTCCGTAATCCAGTCCTTGAATCATGGGGGTCGTTTGCTGACCCACTTAATTGCAACTCGTCTCTTTGCCAATAGTAGTGCTACCGCCAGGAACCTTCGCTGTTTAGTCAGCTTCAATTTATACATCCCCAATAAACATACAAGAGGTGTATTCGGTACCAGTTCTTTTAACATTGCAGTTATCGCCCCTATTATTCCCTGCCAGTATTTATGTATCTGCGGGCATGCCCATGCTAGGTGCAGGAAGTCCGCCTGCGTTGCATTGCATCTCTGACACCTGTCATGTGATCTCAGACCATATCTATGAAGTTGCATCGGGGGTGTAATAAAATTGATGGAGAAATTTGAAGTGTATTATTCGGAGATTGCAGTTTGAAGTTAGCAAGTGTAATTGTGTGCAACAATATTCCCAATCTTTCTCCTCTTTCTTTTCCCCTATCAATGCTTCCCATCTACCAAGTGATCTGTTAACGTCCTGGCTGTATTTTGACTGTGAGATATTATATAAACGGGTGAATAACTTCTGGCGGGTTGGCGCTGTGAATAGGGCCTGTAACGCATTTAGCGTTGGTGGCTCCTCAGGGTATGTACTATACAGTTCCCGAATAGCTGCTTGTAGCCGCAGGTGGGCGAACACTTTCAGTGGTGCATTATGTGTACTGAGTGCTAGATCCTCTCTTCGTATGAATCTACCATGGGGAAAAACTTCTTTCATGGTTAGAATTTGCATTTCTTCCAGCAACGTCATCATTTTCTTCTCTTGTGTTACTGACAGTCTGGGGTGGTTAGCTATGGAGAGCGCTGGGGCGTAAATAGGAAGCTTATTAGCCCTGTGCGCTAAGGCATACCATGCATGTGTGGTGCAGTATACCGGTTGGATCGTGTCCCTATGTATGTGTGGTCTCGGGTCAGATAAGAGGGCAAGTAATGGGCTTGTCTGTACACTATCCACTTCCACTGCTACGTGTGGAATGAACGCATGTGGTTTAGTCCAATAATGAGCATGATGTGCCTGTGCGCAATAGAAGTAAAGCTGTAAGTCTGGGGCTCCGAAACCACCTAAATGATACGGCTGTGTCAGTGTAGTCCAACTAATTCTGGCCTGCTTTCCCGCCCATGTTAGTCTCTGCATTGCTGATCGTAGTCTTGCAAAGAATGCCTGCGTCAGCCAGATTGGGATATTAATAAATAGATACAAAAATCTAGGCAGTACAATCATCTTCTGCAACGCAATCCTGTCAGCCAGTGATAGAGGCAGCTTTATCCATCTAGTTATTTGCTCCTCCAGCTTTGTCATTGCTCGCCCATAGTTTTCCCTTATCACTATGTCAGGGTCTCAATGTACCCATATGCCCAGGTATTTCACCGGATCAGTTTGCCACCTGAGAGGGTAATCTAGTGACGGTCGGGTCGTGGCTGGCGTGAGGGGGATGACCTCCGATTTATCCCAGTTTATTTGTAACCCTGCATATTGTTCAAATCGAATGTATTCTCTAATGAGATCGTTTAGGTGCAGATTAGGGTGTCGAGTAAATAGCACCATATCATCTGCATATAGTGATATATTTAGGGGCCGTAGGCTAAATTGTAGGGCCGCCTGTTGATGATGTTGTTGGATTCTGCAGGCTAGAGGTTCCAAAATCAAGGTGAACAAAATCGGTGAGAGCGGGCAGCCCTGCCTTGTCCCCCTGTTCACTTCTATAGGGTCAGAAATTTGTCCTTTCAGTCTAATTCTAGCAGTTGGGGCATTATATAAAATCTCTATCCACCTTATGAATTTCCCAGGGAATCCCATCCTACGCAGCACTACGAACATAAATTCCCATTCCACCGAGTCGAAAGCCTTTGCGGCATCTAGCAGGGCCGCTGCCGCTGGCAATTCTGAGTCCAAAGTATGGTACAGGGTGAAGATGGTGCGTATATTTTGAGTGGTAGATCTAGTGGGCACGAACCCCGCTTGGTCTGGTAACACCAGCTTGTCCTGCAGAAGCTGTATTCTAGTTGCAATAATTTTTGCTAGGATCTTAGCGTCTATGTTTATTAACGACAGGGGGCGATACGAATCACAGCGTGTCAGGTCTTTATCTGGTTTAGGGAGCGCCACCAATAACGCTTCTCTCAGCGTGGTCGGGAGTCTACCCTTTTCATATGCCTCCTCATACATTTCGGCCAAGTATGGCACTAGCAGGTCTTTATAGGTTTTGTAAAATTCCCCCGGTATCCCATCCAACCCCGGGGCTTTGTTGTTTGGCAAGGAATTGATGGCGTCCATGAACTCGCCTTTAGTAATGTGGTGACTTAGGAACTCCCGGTGTTCGTCTGAGAGCCATGCAAGGGCCACCTCCTGCAAGTAGTCATTGATACCGTCCGCCGTTGTGTTTGTGTGCTTAGCATAGAGCTGGGAGTAATAATTCTGAAAGCAATTTGATATGGATCGCGTATCATAAAACGTCCTATCTTCGTCGTCTCTTATCTGCGTTATATATGATGTTGCAAAAGAAGGCTTTATCTTACTTGACAAGGCTCGCCCCGGCCTCCCTCCCTCTCCATAGTTTCTCGCCGTATGTCGTTTCGATTTATACTTTATCTCATCTGCTGCATACTTCTGTTAGTCATCCATCCTTTCCCTTATTTTTGCTAGCAGGGTCTGATTATGTGTGTGTATATTCTCGTTCTAGCGTTGCTATGTCCCTTTCTATCATATGTAATTGTTGTTGGATATCCTTCAGTATCCCAGCATGTTTGTTTATACAATGTCCCCTGATAGTAACCTTGAAGGCCTCCCATAAGGTCCTCGCACTTTCTACCGTCCCTGAGTTTATCTCAAAATATTCGATGATTGCCTGTCGGAGTTCACTTTCAAATACCTGATCTAACAGAGCTGTTCCCCGTAACCTCCATGTGAAGTGACGGGGCGTGTGAGTAGGTATTTCCAAAGTTAGGCAAACTGGAGTGGTCCAATAAGGTCTTTGGTAGGTGTGTGACCGTCTTCGTCCATGTGGATGCTTCTGCTGTAAGCAGCCAGTAGTCAATGCGGGACCACGTGTTATGCGTCGTCGATGTGCATGTTCCCTCCCTACAGCTCTCATGTCTCATCCTCCAAATATCAATCATCCCCCATATTGCCATACCATCTTTAAGGGCTTTTGCTGCACGTTTGCCATATCGCTCATTCCCTGTTGACCTGTCTAACGCAGGGTCCAAGCATGTGTTAAAGTCGCCCCCCCCATAGCACTGATGCGTTTGGAAAGTCCCGCAACTTAGCCCATATGTCTGCATAGAACTCCGGGTCGTCCGTATTTGGGCCAAAGGACGTTATTATCGTCAGTATAGTGCCACCAAAATTGCCCTGGACCATAACATAACGGCCCTGGTCGTCTGACATTGTGCGGATGAGCTGGAATGGGGTGTTTCGTCTGATTAAAAACAGGACTCCTCTTGCGTATGTGGAATACGAAGACGCTAATCGGTAGGAAGCCCATCTAACACCCACCCGCAGCTTAGTACTAGGGGCTAGGTGTGTTTCTTGTAGGCATGCCACATCGACGCCATGTCTGTCCAGATATGCTAATACTTTGCGTATTTTCTGTGGATTTTGTAACCCTCAAACAGTCCACGTTAGAAATGTTAAGTTTCGAGTGCAAGCTTCCGTGCTAGTCATGTTCCTATGTTCATACTCAGAGTTGTCGTTTCCTCCCGTACTATGTGTATGAAGTGGTACTCGTGTGATGTGCTCTGCTCGGCCAACCAAACCTTTTGTTTTAACCCTACCCCCACCCACTCTGCCCTGTCCCTTGTGGCAGAGTCATTCCCAACTTGGACTACCATGTAGTCAAAACTTAAGTAACCAACAAAAAGAGAACAAAAAATTAACAAAAACCCCTTATTAACTAACTAGTGTGGTGTTAACTGGGGGTTGCTGGCTGCCAGCCCGTCATCTGTGGGTTGATCCACATAGGCAAATGCCCTACAAACATCTATATCAAAACCTGTACCACATCTTTCCAAAGTGACAAAGGTGCACTGTACCAATTATTACTAACATTGCATAGTTACTGGAAAGAGTGGAGATGCATGCTTATGTTCATTCAGAATTCAGTCCTACATTACAGTCCGTTGTAGGTACAGTAGTGATCCACTTATCTGCATTATGCGCATGTCTCTCTTGTGAGCTTCAGCTTCCCAGCTGTTCAGACTTAGTCCACGCTGCCACTTAGGAAATCCAGGTCAGCTGCCATTAGTAGCTCGTGTCTTATAGTCCAACGTCATTAACTAGGGGTCCTGTCCCCAGTTACCAGCAGCTGTGCGTTTCCCTAGTGTTCCTTGCCGCTTTGGCCGTGTCGCCGTTACGAAGTGACGAGAGTGGCCCCCCGCTTGCATTGCGTTTTGCTACTCCACATCTGATGTTGTCGATCGTTCTTCCTGTTCGCCCCGTGGGGATCTCCGTTTTGCTTTCGCTTGTTCTTTTTGGTGCAAGAATTTTAACACGTCTTTGGGTTCACTGTATATTTTCGCCTTTCCTTCGTCCGTGACCCTGAGCCGTGCAGGGTACAGCATTGCATACGGTATGTGGAGTTCTCTCAGCTTTTGTTTCACCTGAGTAAACTTCTTCCTTGCCTCCTGTACGGAGACGGTGAAATCCGGGTAAATGGAGACATCCATTCCTTCATGCGTGAGTTTCCCCAGCTCCCTGGCCTTTCGAAGTATCGCGACTCGATCTCTGTAGTTTAATATCCGCGCAATAATCAGCCGAGGCATCGCGCCTATGGGTGGTCTTGGCGCCAGGGATCGATGTGCTCGTTCCACGATGAATATCTCTGAGAACGTGTCCCTTCCCAGCATGGAGATTAGCAATTGTTCCACATACCGTTCTATAGGGCCCGTATTTGTTGTTTCCGATATGCCCGTCAAGCGGATGTTGTTTCTGCGGGATCTCGCTTCTAAGTCTTCAGCTTTAGCGATGATGGACGCCATTTGTTTGTCCATCTTCACCTGCTTCGCATCTGTCTGTACCTGGCTGTCTTTGGCCTCCGATATTCGTCGCTCAGCCATGTCTAAGCACTCCGAGTGTTTATCTAGCCGCTCCGACATTCTGTCTACTCGGTACGTGAGAGAGTCTATTTTCCTGTCTATATTGGAGAGAGTAGCTTGTATAGATGTGAACATGGCTTGTACTTCAACGTTGGTCACTCCTTCCGATGCACCTAGCTCCGCCTGTGGACGTACCTGCTCCCCTGCCCCACGTTCCGTCAGCTTTTTGGGCTGTTCGAACGCTATTTTGGGCTGGGTCCTATCCGTCTTTCCCATGGTCGTGGCTTCCAGCCTTTCGCTGCCCCCGCGTGCCCCGGAAAGACAGGTGGTATCTAGAGTATTGCCTCTTGTTCCCGGTCGGGGCTCCTATTCAGGTGAGGTAATTGTTGATGTGCACTTAGTTTTTGCCAGTTTAGTATCACTCTGCCGTGCTGTACTCAGAGTGTCGTCCCAGACCTGTTCAGAGCCCCCCACCTGAACCTCCCTTCCGGTTTGCTATGCCAGTGCGAAATCCCAGTGCTTTATAATGTAGACCGGTAAGTACCTCCAGTCTCAGTTCTTAATAAGTGTGAGTGTTCCAGAGTATTCAGGGCGCGCAGGCGCCAGCTTCTCGCACAAAACCGTGATCCAGTAGACCTGGGGTGAGATGTCACATGCGCCGCCAAACACTGCCCCCCAAGCCTCGCGCTTTGTTGCTCTTTGGGTGGCCTGGCAATTCTTACCCCTGCCGCCTCCACCTGCTCGGGTCATTAATAATTTTCAATTCAGGCAGAGACAGTGTAATCTGTTATGTGGTGTGGGGTGGCTTTGTGGCAGTTCCCAGTTGTCCTTGCTCTGTGGCCCCGATGATTCTGGCAGCACTGTAACGATCTAGGCTTCTCTACCGGGGGGGGGGGGGGGGGGGGGAATGGGGAGGGGGGCGCAGCGCTCAGCTCGCACCCTTCTTTAATCCACCTTCTGCTCTCCTGTACCCCAGTCCTCTGCCTCACTGCGGTCTCCAGCTGTGGCTAGTGCCGTTTTCTCACTTCCGGGGGGGGGGGGGCCTCTGATGGCATCCGCAACTCACCCGTTTTTGCCGATAGTTTCGAGGCTTCGTGCAGTGTTCTGCTCGTCTCACACCGCAAGTGGAGTTCCTGATCTTCAAACCCGGGGCTCGCCTGCAGTCCAGCGTGGCCGCAGCCCGCAGCTTTCTCCGACACCCCCCGCGACAGGCCGCCGCCTGAGCCGCGTTACGTGCCTTACGTCGCGGCCGCTACGATAGGCCGGTGCTACAGTTACGATCTTCACGGCCAGGCCCACAAGTCTCGGCTCGCGTCTCCGCCGAACCAGAAGTTCAGGATCGTCGCGATGTGGCTTCCGAGGTTGCCGGGTAACTCTGTGAGCTGGATCTCCCCCAGTTATGTTAGTCAGGTTTTGGTATCAAGGATTATGAAGGATTTTGTAGGCATCGGCGAGGAGCTCAGCTAAAACGCGGCCATCTCGCTGCGCGGCTAGCTCCGCCCCCCGACAGTCTGTGAATTCTTGAAGGAAGTGGAGTCCCTTCAGAAGATTCTCCACCATGGCAAATACTATGAGGCTGATTAGGCCAAAGTCTTCTTATACTTCAAGTTACCAAAATCTAATGCCACTTATTATGTAAACACTGCTGCAACGGTCTCATTTTGCCAGCCATTCAGTACAGACAAGATTCAGAATGCTATGGAATCTTGCGCCTTCTGACAAGATAATGCCTCTTCAACACATCTCATTCTACGACAGTAAGCAGATGTTAGCATATCTCTTCTCCAGAGACTCTTCTATCTATGTTGTCTCTTTTTGTTACTGTCCCTCATGTGACTCTGCACTTTCTGATCGCAAACAGATTCCATGCATCTTCCTGTATTCTTTGGTGCTCTCATAATCCACAAGAGATCTGCTGGACATATGACAAGAAGCACACTCTTCAGAGGTGTGTGATGAGTCACAGGCTATAGACCTGGTGTAGGGACCTTTTCTAACCTTCTTAGCCCCACAGAGGGGAAACTTTACAAAACGTGAAAGCAATTCTCGAAAGGAAATTGTCAATAGATGCCTGGGCAAATGCTGACTGATTGACAAAAAGAGAGAATATACCCAACTATATACACCAAGTGTTGCACAAATCATTCAATTTTTTTTTTAAAAAAGAGGCAAGTGCTCAAGCATCTGTTCATAGGAGCAGGAAAAATAACTAAAGCAAAAAAAAAAAAATTCTGGAGCTGCAAAACTACCTTAAATGGTGCAGTGTCTTAATTTCATCTCTGGAAAGCTGCAGTGCAACCTAGCTCAATTTCTTCCTTTTTCAACACTGTTCAGGAAAACATCATCCCTTTAGTTTCAAACCAGGGAGTCTCTTGAAATGACTTTGCAATACATATAAAAACACAGGAAATCTGGTCTATAAAGCCTCCTTTAAGTCCATGTAAAGGCTGCCAAATTGGGAGAGATGGATTATCATTCCCACCATAGTCATCCGAGTGGTGGCAAGCTCTGGTCAGTCTCAAAAAGACAGTGGAGCCTCTGAGAGCCCTTCTGCAGTAGTAGTAGCAGCATAGGATCAGACTATGGTTGTATGTGGACTGGATGCACTGTAGTGGATTCATAGAGCGATCTCAGATGACCGGTTCAATTGCCAAGTCAGTACCGGTGCATGAAGGAGGGATTGAAGAGAGTCTCAGCCAGGGTGGAAGTCTGCAGCACTGGAGATGGTGCTGAACCCTGGACAGGTCCAAATGTTTCAGATGACACAGAGGATGGTACGAGCCACGGAGAAATGAAGATCACTCGCATGAGCACACGGATACAGTGCAGCTAAGTGCTTGGTTGAAGAGGCAGCGCAGCAATTACACGGAGAAGATGGTGGCAAGTATTTCATTTTCAGCTTTACAGACCTAGTTATGTCTAAAGCACAGTAAATCATTATTCTGAACAGCCCCAGAAGAAGGGAGTGTATCCCAAAATGCATTGGGCAAATGGCTCTTTGAATTGAGCATCATACAAGAAAAGAGTGTTATAATTGTGTTCTTTTTACATAAAGATATGCAAATCTAATTATTGTTTAGACGATACAGGAGAGGTCTCTGTATTTGAATATATTTAAAGAAAATCAAGAATACTTGTAAAAAAAAAATAACTGATGAGTTCAAAAGTCTGATTTACACTTTATTTTTTGCAAGGAATTATATATTCTTAAAGTAGTGCTCCTCTGGGCCCAGGAAATTAGTTATTCTTGGCCACACCAAAATTGATCTCACACGTATGACTGATGGCATACGCACCAGAGAGGCACTCAAAACTGAGCTAAGTGTCAAACTTAGAATAGGATTAAACTGAAGAATGCATGAAAAAATCATCAGTTTTCCACAGAGGATGGTTCTGCCAGCAGGAATCAGAATGGGTGCCAGTGGATCCTTGGGGCACGAAGGAGTGCCAGAAGAGTGGTAAAAATATGCAGCATGGCCTATTTAAAGGTCCAACTTGTTACTGCGTTGCCAATGGCCAGAGAAACTCAAAATACATCAGAATCAACTGCAGAATTTGCTCCGCAGTCAGAGAATTGGAGTGAGGTAGATGGGTACATTTACATCCTCGTGATTTCTCGTTTGATAGAGAGTGGCAGGATGGGGTAAAATCCTGCTTCCCATTCTTCTGCTTCAATTTATCAGAGGACTTCGACAACAAGGTGGACTTCTTGGAAGAGCGGCCTCAGTAGTAGGTGTGCGTCCTCGATCCTGTCAATGTGCAGCTGCGTGGTCCCAGATTACCTTAGGGTGCATCAGGGCACACATCGCACAACTTGTTGTGCCCCAAATTCAAGCAAAGAAACACCTCTTATTGGTCCAAGATAGACATCCGTTTTCTGCAGTCACAGCATGGTCTGAAGCCTGCTTTTTTATGGAGGGGGACATCCTTCCCTTGCACACTGTATTATGTTCTGAGGTTCGTCGAAAACTGATGTAAGTGGGAGCAGAGCTCCTGATCCACATTCAACAGCAGAGAATGAAAGGAAAGGATGCTGGCACATAGGGTTGCCACCTAAATATGGCTCTATTAGGTCACGCCTGAGGCAGAATGAAGCCTATGCAGAGCCGCACCGTGTCACCTAGCATGTGGAAGCACTGCTATGAAGAGTTTCCAGATCCAGTCTGGTGCATGGGGAATATACTAAAGATGAAGAATCTCCAGTTAGAAGTATCTACCAAAAAAAATAAAGCACAAAGCATTTTTTTTAATTTATCAAGCAAATCTAAGCATGGTGTTGCAGTCCTTCCTTAAAAGAAACGCAGCATTTGGGAGATTAATGCTTTTGATGAAGCCAGCCACGGCACCTAGCATAAATTAGATTGTAAAAGATGTCCTTACAATTCCAAAATGACTTTCTGGATTCTAATAGACAAATCATTTAAGTCATTCGCAAGCAACGTCTTATCAATATTACTTGAAGCCAAAGTGCCCTGAAGTGGTAAATCGAGTCAATATTCCTATATTTGAATTCCATTTCACTTTTTGATAAAGAAGTGTTCTGGGGAGAGGTAAATAAAATGATGAACAAAACAATCTTAAGGTGGTGCAGATGTCATAGTATTGAGGGCCTGTACTCTACGTTCAAGGGAGGTCTGCATCAAGCATTCTATTGAGACCATCGCCCACTGGAAGCATCTATTCTGATAGTTGACCAGAGGAAAAATTAAAAAAGATTCAAGCAGCATACCTGGAAAATATAAATTAACCCATTATTACATTTTACGGATTATGGACTATTGAATATGAAACTAAAGAAACTGACAAAAGATGCTTAGTAACAGATTTTATTTGAACCTCACTCCCATCTGCCTCAAAAAGGGTAACAAAAGGTAAAGAGAAGAGGCATATGACATCACAATGTACTTGGGATAAATTCATTTGTAATTTCTAGTTATAACACTATAAAATCCCCACAAGCTCATTTGTGGGCTACATCTTAACGCACTGCATTGCTATGTGATCAGGAGAAGATATCCACTTATGGGAGAATTCATCTAACTTTTCATGACAGAAATTCAATCCTGTCGGTAGCAAAACTATGCCCTGCAAAACCCAACAATCTCCAACTAGCCATGCATAGTTCTTATGCAACAATCAAACATTGAGAAGCCCATACAAACTCTACCATCAAGGTGCAGCTCTTCCTGAGCAGTGTTAATACTTTCTGGAGGAGTGTATGTGGCTGAAGATTTGAAGGGGAGGTGTGCAAGGAAAGCAAATGAAATTCACACATTCAGAAAAAATTGTAACGTTTCTCTCAATTCCATAGTGTAGTATACAAGACTGACTAACTATTGGGGCAATGCAGACTCAATGAAAACAAAACTAAGCGCTAATGAAGGTGACCATTAAATGATAAAAGTTTCAAAAAGTCACCTTCAAAGGCGAAATCCTTAACCTTCTCATTAGTCACACCTTCCACCGCTAGTTTTGACAATTATGGACCACTAACTCAGAGTTAACCTACCAATCAATTCAAGAAAATCGGGTACATGGTGAGATCCAGATCGCACGATTACTGTGCCCAGAAGTTTTGCTCACATTGGTACTGTTTTACATTTACATTGATGGAAACCATTCGGATTAGCTATTGCTCAACAAATTTGAGCAGGTGCAAAGTACATATCAAAATGCCTGCCTTTCCACAGATGGTGGGACCTTATTCCTAAGGTGTGCAAGATCACTGTTGCAAGGCTGACTGGGGAAAAAGCTGGGAAGAGGCAAGAATTAATTCTACGGATCGTGCCTTCTTTTGTAAACTAACTCCAGGTCACTGAAGTATCATCGCCATAAAAGTGTCACTGTCACAGTGAATTTCAATATAAAAAATAAAGTCACACAGTAACCGGATGTGCCATACACACTGCAAAGATGACGGGGCAAGTCTCTCTGTGTACAAAGAATTAACTCAATCATGCTATGTTATGTTCTTCAGTAGAGGAGTACTCGGGGTGAGGCAGCTTTTAATGTTCAAATTCCAAAGAGTGAGGGAAGCAAGCATAAGTAGCTTGGATTACTCATTTTTCGGTGCTGTATTTAGCCCCCCCCCCCCCCCCCCCTCCCCGGAGATTTCTGCAAAGCTGCAGGTAAAGCAGACTTTCAAGTTCACAGTCAAAAGTTTTATGGAACAGGTGAATACCCAGTGTCTTTTTGTATTTCTTGCTCTGTACAGGACGTTATGTAGTGGAGACCTGGAATGAAATGGAAATATTTCCTTGGTGAAAAGGTCCAAGTGTGCCCGGAGTCTTCTATCAGCAAAGCCTTCCTTCAGATCAGCTCTGCTAATGTAAGATGGAGCCTTCACGACTGCAAACGAGCAAGAGAAACATTACCACGTGAAAGGCGTGTGATGAACCTGGCCAATGGAAAAGTGAACGTACTGTCTGGGTTCATCCCAAATGAGTGCTTTTATCTGTCTTATAAGCCAATAGCCTGTAGTACTCTTCTCTCATTCTCGTTCAGGTGCTCCGAGAAGACCGTAAAGCAAGGCTGCTGAGCTAACTGACATAGGAAGTCAGTCAAATAAGCCTGAGAAGAAAAAGAAAATTGTGAGCTAGCAAACATTCCAAAAACACAACAGGCCCAAAAGCTGAAAATGATGTAAACAAGCAAACAATGTTCATACTAGTTTGGATTCGTTAAAGACTCATATAGCAGATTACTGGTATTTTTTTTTTATAAGCAAAATCCATGTATAGCGCCTCATTCATGGATATCTATCGACATTACTCCCTCAAAACTGGCAAAACCTTTCCACATTCTAGGAAACTCTAGACCTTTAAGCAACATTAGAACTTACTTGCAATCTGCTATTATAATTAACATAATTTTTTATCCAACACCTCTCAATTTCACCACAAAAAAACTTAGTTGATTTTTCTAGCACATTTCATTTAAGAACAAGGAAAACATTTCCACTTTGCCCAGTTCATACAGATGTTACTTGAAAATACTGCAAAAAAATGTCATTAAATGATCAAAAGACCATCGTAGGACTGAAACATGTTAGCATTAGGGTCATAGGACCATAAATATCCATGTGACCCCCTATTTCGTATTTTAATATCCCTCACAGATCCACCAGTAAAGGGAAACCGGGATCGGTCTGCGGGTTTTTAATCTTTAACTCCCCCTGGACACATCTCACTGAGAGCTCCCTGGAACACGGTCGAACCCACCCTGACTTGTAGGCGTCAGGGTGACCCGATGATGAAGCATGACACCACTAGGGTGTGTGAGGGTAATAAAAACAAAAGAACTTGCCTCCTTCCCCACTCCCTAGTGGGTAACATCTGACTGCTTCAAATAGGGTCTTCTCATATCTGAATATTTAGGGTTAGTATTAAGAACCTGTGAACTTTGTTCACCAGACCATGGGTGTGAAATCGTGTTAAAACACGGGATGACGTACTCCCACAAGACGTTTATCTCTCGGTCCTTACGGCACAGGGAAAGGACCCTTTCTCTGTGGACCATAGTTTTGTCAGGTGAGGAAGATTGCCTGTCTGAGTATATGGCAACTCAATAGTTTGTCTTCCACTGGCAATGAATTGGGGAGCTCCTCACCCTGCGGCAATACAGACTGCAGTGCATGCCAGATTTGGAAATAGCGATAGGTTTCAGAGGGCGACAATTGGTATTTACTCTGCAGTCCTGCAAATGTGATGACTTCCACCTGTGTCCTTAGATCCCCCACTTTGGATAGGCCCGATAAGATCCCATTTGTTAAAGCCCTGGTGAGTCCCCACTTGTGCAGTAACCAGAGAGGGGTAGCCTGAGTAATCCTACCACACCAGCCCAAAGCATGCAGCTATTTGTGCCAGATGCTGAGTGGGCTTGGGAAGGACATAGTATATGCCCCCCCCTCCCCTCCCCCCCCCTAGATGGCCTTAAGATATCGCCGGTTTGCATGACCTGCCTTACCATGCAATAAACTGGCTCCTCCTGTTTTGACAGATGAACCCAGCAATTGATAACAATCAGCTGTACTGCCAAACAGTATTTTTGTGTATCAGACAGGGCTATCCTGAAGTCATACCAGCCTCCTGTCAGTTTTTTGGTGGCTATTCGTGCAGGGCATCCATCCCAGAGTAATGTACAGGTTGTGCTCCCGATCTCCAGGAAGTAAAATGTCAGGACTGGGTAGGGTAGATTTTAAAGTGCATACAGAAAGCCACTTTGTACTTTTTATATTACATTTTGTGATAAATTAAAAGTGATTTGGATTTACTGAGTAGCTTAACCGAAACGTAATCACTATTATTAATTAAATATATGGTTGTACATTTTCCTCATACTAGCTGTTTAGAAATGGGGTTTCTGGTTGGCTAGGATATGTACCTAATCCAGGCAGAACCCACTACTCTAGTCATAACAAGTCAGTTACACGCCAAAGATAATCTGCGCTCACCCTCTGGTAATTTGGCGCAGAGAAGGAAGGCGTGTCATCTGAGGCAATTTAATAATGCGTTTGCGCAAAACACTCGCACAGCAACACAATAAATACACTACAAAACAGTCTCCACACAGGTTTACCTAAAAAATATATATAGTATATTGTACATAAAATCAGACCAAAACAAAGACGGCGACTTCCATACAATCTGGGCATGTCCCGAGCTCCAGATATATTGGACACAGATAATTGGGACACTAGGAATGGTCATGGGGGTGACTTTGCCGGTGGAACCGCGATTCGTGGTGATGGGGATTCCAAATGAGGTGAACACCAGGACTCTACTTAATTTTGCCTCTCTGGGACTGGTGGTGGCCAAAAGAGACATAGCCAGAAGAAGGGGGATGGCCGACAACCCTACAATTCAGGAGTAGATGAGGGGAATGGACTTATAAATGGTTGCCGAGCACACTACATACCGTAGTAGTGGGTGCCCCAAAACATTTCAGAGAATCTGGGGTCCATGGAGGAGATACTTTAGGTTGGACTAAGGAGATGACACGCAACAATCCACAATACACATGTCCCGGGAGGCTCTCCCTGATAGACCCGAGGGGAGATGCCCTTAGAGAGAACCCTAGTCGCTAACCACTTCTGTTCCCCAGACCCAAGATGGAATGTGTAATGGTCATGTAAGAACACTGTTGGTAAACGCAAATCAGTACGAACAAAAGAGATGGGGGAATTCGCTATGTTGAGGATGACAAAGTTTTGTTGGATGTGATCAATTTTTAAAGTCGTAATGTTTACGACATATATTCTTGTGCCAACTAAAGCAGAAAATAAAAAAAAATAAAAAAAAAATCCAGACCAAAACAACATGAATCATAAATACTGTGCATCCAATGTAATGACTGATAGTACTCGTTATCCTGGACAATGCACGGCAAATACAACGTACATCAGAAAGTACTTTGCAAGTAATGACAACATTTTAGGGTAAATCACATACAAATGCAGGGAACACATAGGTAGAGTGCACCTGCACTCTTATTAAATGTCATGTAGTATTTAGGGTACAATGAAGAGCCCCATTGGGATAAACCGTAGGCTGCAGTAGCACCTGCACGCCTACTACACAAGATGCTGTAATTTGATACGAAATCTTAAAGCAGTCTTGCCTCTATATACAGCCTTGTGCCACTTCTCGGGCCCTCTTCTGAGGTTTCCCCCCTCTGATTAGAGCCACAACAGTGCCCCCATGGCCTGTCAACAGGGGAGGCACCAACTTATCGACTACAAGGGAGACCTTGTTGGGTCCCTCGCTTTCAATATACCCACGTCAGCAATATAGACTAAGGGAGAGCACTCGCTTCTCTGGCTAGGGGTGGTCTTCCGGCCGTGGTGAGTTTCTGGGTAGCCCAGCAGGTACGATCCTTGTACCGTGCAGGTGCTGACTCCCCCAACCATTGTGATGTCGTAACCCCTCTGGGTCGAGGTGCCGGCAGAGCCCCAAACCAGTGCCACTCTACCATGGGTGACAAGGCCAGCGATTAAGGAAGGCCTCACGGAGCTTGTTTGAGTGAGCCGGTTACTTTGTTCGGGAGGTTGCAGGTGTCAGGACCCGTGTCGCTAGAACTTCCCCCCCCAGCAATGGAGCGGTGACAGCCGTGCTGCCCTGTACTTACTAGGACAGAATATCCTTTTGGGAGTGCGGGGGACTCTCGTAGATACGCTGGGGGTGGGGCTAGCTGTTACGGGGGACTCTCGTAGATACGCTGGGGGTGGGGCTAGCTGTTACCACAGCAATCCTGATCTCAGCAAAGCAACAGCCAACCGACAAAAACTTTTACAGTTGCACAGTAGAGCGCTGCTTGATCACCCACAATGCTTTCACACAACAGCCACTTAAACGGGAAGGCGCTGAACAGGCAGGGCAAGTGCTGGATTCTCGGAATGCACTTGATCCTGTGATGCCATCAGCATTTGGTATAGAGCAGCGTGTAGGATTGGATTGCTCCTTGTCACGAGGTGATCAGCCCCATGCTGGTTTTTGTCACAAAAGCCCCATGCCGGACTCCTCTGTTGCGGAGTCCCAAGACAGGACAGACAGGGGGAATCGTTAAGGGCCCTGGGATTCTATGATTGGGTGAGCGGGCAAGCCAGCAAACCCCTGGAGAGCACTGGGGGCACAAAGAGCAGGTAGGCGGGCAGCAGGCCAGCACATAAAGCAAGATTCAAAGTGGTAGTCCCTCTTGTAGCCCAGCACAACAAAGCAGGTAGTCCAAATGGCAGTGCCTCCTGGCAGCACACCAGTCTTTTGTCTTCTGATTGTAGAGCCAGCAGTGCCTGGTTACATGTTCATGCAGAGTCTAAAAACATGGGGTCAGAGCCCCTATACTCAAAATTGTCTTTGAAGAAGGGGTGACTTCAAAGGAACCCTTAGAAGTATGCAAAACCCTTTAAACCCAGCCCTGGCTACAGACGATCAGTAGGGAGTAAATGAACCCTTTGTGTAAGAGCAGGAAAACAATCTATACAAATGTAAAGTCCCTCTCCCAGCCTAGGATGACTATCAATGCAGATGTATTCCTTGTCTCACACAGCTCTTCTTGTATGGTGTCTGTCTTGAAAGTATACACAAAGTGTAGCTGTCACCCAGCTCAGACGTGTATAGCAGTCAGGCTGCAAAGCACAAAGACTCATAAGCACAGAGAAATGCCCATTTTCTAAAAGTGACATTTCTAAAATAGTAATGTAAAATTCAACTACACCAGTAAGCAGAATTTATCATCACTATCCGAAAAATAGCAATGCCACTCCTTTCTGACCCGGAATTACCACTTAAAATTATATAAGGGAATTCCGAATGCTAGCCTATGAGAGGAGTAGGCCTCACAGCAGTGAGAAACAAAATAGGCTGTTTGTCACTATCAGGACATGCCACACAAAGGCACATATCCTTTCATTTACTTACACAGTACTCTAGAGTCTACCTTAGGGGTGACCTATGTGTAATAAAAGAGGAGTTTAAGGCTTGGCAAGTAGTTTTAAATCAGTTTTATCAAAGTTGGACGAACCCAAAGATGTTGGTACGATCACTGTCAGACAGTGCTTGGGAACCCACTAGGTAAGTTAAAAGACCCCTCACACACCAACCTAGTTGGTGTCATGCTTCATCATTGGGGTCCCAACCGGGTGGCCGAATGCCCCCCGGTTGTGCTACGACGCCTGACTACAGCGGAGCTGGTGTGGTGCAAGGGTGTGATGTAGTGAAGGTTTAAAAATATCTCTGAGAATCCTTGCCGTGGGAAATTTTATTGTTGGCGGCTCAGGATATATTAAAAATAAAACTATGTGGTGCAACTACGAAAGAGATTAGTTTCTAATAGTTGTATGTGTTGTATGTCTACATGTTTCAGCCCTCATCGAGGTGTCAGGGGCTTTCCAGAACCGCTTCGATGAAGAGGAGCTTCTGAGAGGGAATCAGGTGTGACTTCGGCACGTTGATGGAAAACCCCAGCAAATGCAGGAGGTCGGCCGTAGTCTGGAGGTGGGAGACGACTGCCTGGGGCGAGCCCGCCTTTAACAGCCAGGCGTCGAGATAAGGGAAGACAAACCCCTGATCTGCGCAGATGAGCCGCGACCACCGCCATCACTTTCGTGAACACCCGAGGGGCAATGGTAAGGCTGAAAGGGAGCACGGTAAACTGAAAGTGCTCGTGGCCCACCGTGAACCGTAGGTAACACCGGTGGGCTGGCAGGATGGGGATATGAAAATAAGCATCCTGCAAGTCCAACGCTACCAGCCAGTCTTGCAGGTCTAGGGCAGACAAGACCTGAGCAAGCATGAGCATCTTGAACTTCTTCCAGAGGAAGCGATTGATGTTGCGGAGGTCTAAGATAGGGCGCAGACCAAGAAGTAGTGGTAGTAACAACCACGACCTACTTCTGGCGTTGGAATGCGCGCGATGGCCCCCTTGGCCAAGAGGGCCGCAACCTCCTGCTGGAGAATGGGCCATCCCAATCTAGTGACTTTCGTATAGATGACTTGCTTCTTGCTGTTGCCTTTCAACAGATTACCAAGTTATGGAAAGATGCGTCATCTGTATCTCTTCAGGCATGGTGGTATGGAGTTTGATACAATCACAGACTAGACAGAGCATATGTACAGCTAATTAGGCTTGCTGTTAAAAGGGATCGTCTTTAGTTACCCATAAAAAATGTGATACATTTTTTGGCCAGGACATGTTTACATAATCCTTATGTTTAAGTACCTAAACCTCTGTGAATGTATTTGTACTTATTATATATATAGTATCATATTTGCCAGTTTTTATATTTACTTATTTAACAATGCTAGTATATAGTTATTTGTTTTTCTTTGATGGTATATGATTGCCATTTCTATTACCTTTTCTCTTTGTCCTGTTTTCTCTTTTCTTATATTTAACATTATTCATTTCATGCTTATTGATTATTTCTTGTTTTAGTCTATTGTATTTGTATACTTTACCAAATAAAATGTACTTTTAAATTTAAAAATAAAAAGTGAACACGTTACTTACCTCAATCTCTATCAGAACATTGAGAAGCTCATCTTCTCTATCTGGTAGAGTTGGTGAGGAATCTGTGGTTAGATAGTCTGTCTAACAAGAAGATCACTTCTGAAGGCAAGTAATTAGTTCTTCTGACAACGACTTCAACTGTAGATTCGTCACTTTAATAGATACAAGAGCAGTACCTATGAATATGTTCAAAACAAAAAGTCCTGTAGGACAGAGCTGGCAAAATGTCCTTGGCAAACCTGGCTGTCCGGACAGGAGCGCCATGTGCCAACACAGTGGTAGCAGCTTACGCAATTGTGGAATGAGCTTACAGATCTTCTTGTGGCTGTTTGGCTAGTGTGTAGCAGATCTTGATGCAGACCACGATCAAACGGGAGATGGCCTGTTTCTGCACAGACTTGCCCCTTTTCGGCAAGCAAACGCCCACAAAGAGCCGATTGTCCACCTGAAGATTTCTAGAATGATCGATGTAGACATTCAGTGCTCTTTTGGGGTTCAAGAGATAGAAGTCTCTCTTCCTCAAAGGGGTGAGGCAGAGCATAGAACGCCGGCAGGGTGATTGCTTGACCAATATGGAACATGTGTCAACTTTAAGCAATAAGGATGTTCACATATGTGGAAACAATTTGTCATGGAGGAAGGTGTACGGCGGGTTAACAAAGGTTCAAACTTACTCACTCACCGCAACAAAGTGATGGCGAAGACCAACACTGTCTTGAGGGTGAGAAGCCACAAAGAATAGCTGTGAAGTGCCTACACATCAAATAAGTGAGGACCAAGGTAAAGTTCCACTGTGGCATGAAAAAGGGGGAGGGAGGAAACAAGTTGTAGGCTTTTCAAAAAACACACCACAACCAGTGATATAAACGGCGGGGCTTGTCTGACAACCGTAAAAAAGCCAGAAGAGCTGAAAGGTATCTTAACTGTGTTCAAAACAAAGCCTAGATGGGCGAGAAACAAAACAAACAATAGAACGTCAGATAACTTGGTCTGGAGGGGGGTTCATCTGGCGTGTCGCGCACCAAATCACAAATTTGTCCCAACTACAGGTGTATGCAGTTTCTGTCGAGGTATGCATGGCTGCCAAGAGGACACCAACCACCGCCGGAGGAAGGTGAAATGTGTTCAGCTATTGCCACAATCTCCATGCATGAAGGTGGAGATTGCGAAGGCCCGGGTTCAGAACCCAGCCCTATTGCTGTGACAAAAGGTCCTTCCATAGGGGCAGCCTGATCAGAGAACAGATGCTTAAGCCCATAAGCTCTGGATGCCATACTCTATGTGCCCAATCAGAGCCATTAGGTTAACTTGGGCCTGGTCTGTCCTGATCTTGAGAACTCGGATTGGGCGAGGTATCAGGGGGAAGGCATACAGGAGTCTGGAGTTCTACTTGAGGCAGAATGCATCTCCTAGCAAGACATGCCTCCAAACTCCTAAGAGCAGAACTGCAGACATTGCACGTTCGCTGTGGTTCAAAATACATTGAGCCAAGGCTCTCCCCATTTGCTAAAGAGCTCTTGCACCACCTCCAGGTGTAACTGCCACTAGTGAGCCCTAGGAGTAGACAGATGAGCTCATCTGCCCTGGAATTCAAGGAGCAAACCAGGTGGTTCACCATCAGAAAAATATCCCTTGATGGTTAAGTCATTTCCAGAGGCTTAGTAATTCCTGGCATGGGGCCCAGGACCCATTCCACTTGTTTGTTTGTTGCACTACCACATGGTGGTGGTGGTTGTCCATAAGCACCTGTACTAGTCGCCCCTTGACAGATGGATGGAAAGCTTTCACATCCAAGAGGACAGCCCTTCACCAAAGTTCTGATGTGCACCTCTCCCAGGTGGACACCCCCGCCCAGAAGTGACGCAAAGATCACCATTGGCAGCTCTTGGTGGTATAGGAAGAGGTCAGACTCTCACCCTAGACAGTATAGTAATCACAAACTGCAGCTTTTTTACCGTCTCATCTGAAAACTGGATGTGAGTGGAAAGGCCCCCTTGATGTTGGGCCCACAGACTTCAGATCCCACTGCAAAGCCTGCATGTACCATCTGGCGCGCTTGGCCAGCGGGATGCAGGAGGCTATCAGTTCCAGCAGTCTCATTCGACACCATAACCTGAATGCTTTGCACTCTCACTGACCTTGACCGCAGGATCAGTGGATGCCACGTCCTTGGCTGTAAAACTGTTAGGCACCTTGCTGATGCTGTATTGGCTGTCGGTACGCAGTACCTCTCCCGAAACCACTAAGGAACGGTAGACTGATGCAGCTGGCGGAATAGATAAGCCTACGAAGTATACTTAGGCCCTGCTCTCTATGAACTGCTCCAAAGCTAAATCTGACTTGTCTCCAAACAGGCGAGTCCCGCCAAAGGGCATATCCATGAGGGACAACTGGACATCATGTGAAAATCTGGTTTATTGCAGCCAGGCGTGGCAGTGAATGGTGACGCTGGTGCCAATGGCTCGCCCAATGGTATTGGTAGTATCCAGGACACAACGAATTGCGAACTTTGCCACATCACGGCCATCATGTATAGCAGTGGTCTTCAAACCTTTTAATGCCTCGTCCCTATAGTTAAAAAATAAAATTCATCGGACACCTCTCAAATTTTTTCACAATTATTCTATTAAATTGGTAATGTTTAAATAAGTCTCGACTTATTTGAACATGAGACATATTTAAACATTGCAGTTAAATTATGTTACCATTTAAAAAATTTAACCGAATACAGGATTGTCAAACATATTATTATGGCCGGGCAGGCCGCACTAACATGTAAAAGTATCCACATTGTGATTATTAGAAATGGGGGTTTTGAAGAATATTTGGAGTCCCTTCCCTTTTGAGACATACACATAGTGATGGCCCATTACAGAGCGGCTTATGGGTGTTCATGGGATTTTCCTTATGGTGGTGAGAGATTAAGTGTAGCAGGTTGTGGTTCTATGGAAGCGCAGCTTTGGTCAAGATCACAGCAGCTCTGAGCCGGAAAGCAAAATGACCACCTCCCCAAGCATTGATTGAGTCTGCATCTGCATTGAAGCTCTGGGAATCGGCATGGATTGTGAAGCCAGAGGCAAAACGGGGGAGGACCAGTGATGTTTTAGGACAGCCCATCCCAGCATCAATGCCGAGCCACCAACCTCCATCTCCTCCTGCTCATCGCTCCCTATGTCCTGGAATACACATACGTAACTGGATTCCTGGACATAGAGAGCATGCATAATGCAGGGTGAGTACATTTCAACCAGACATCTCACTAACTGAACAGAACAGAATGTAATACAAGATTTAAATAAAACAAAAAAACATGAATAAAAAAACACAAGGTTATAAAATCTTAAGGATACTATTGTTGAGAATACAACAGGGTTACACAATGTTAAGAATACTATTACCAAGTAAGAAAATAAGTTGTTTACCAGTAACTGTAGTTCTCCATTATTCGTACCTTTCATGGATTCACATGCCCGAATCATTTCCTGCTGTCGAAGTAGAAGTCTCACTGTACCATAATAAAGCAGTATGTATCGCTATAATGGCAATTGAAAAGTCTGTTTAATAGCCCATCTATGTCCTTTTTTTTTAAAGAAGGACTAAACTTGAACTATAACCAATCAGGCAACAGTACCCTCTAGAACACTCCCAATTGAGGCTGAGTCTCTCAGATTTTCAAGTGGGAATAAATAATACCAACCCATAAGGGGAACCTCTCCAGGAAGAAGGGTGTGTTGAATGTGAATCTATGAAAGATACCAATACTGGAGAACAGCAGTTACAGGTAACTTATGTTCTTCTCCAGAATTAGATCTTTCACATTCACATGCTTGAATCAGAATAGCGAGTAGTTACTATATTTGAATATCTTATAGTATTAGTGTAAATAGCGGATGGTGGGTAGATAATACATACATACCATTCATATGCAAGTTCATAAATTATATATTATCTACTGGCGGTCGCCAGTAGATAGTTATAGTTAGGACCGTGTTTCCATAGGAAATCTGAAAATTCTATTTTGAATAACTTTGGCGCCGGTTGACGAATCCTCGCGAAATTTAAAAAACTAATGGGGCGCTCCGCTCATACCCTGAAAGTCTCGGGGGGATTCGTCAAGCGGGGGCCGAGAAAAAAGGGGGGTCCCAAAACGCGTTTTCCCCATGGATTTTCCCATAGGACCTTTAGTCGAAGGTACAGCCCGAACGGCTGAACAGAATTACTTGAAATTTGGCAGCGGTAGTCCTCAGGTCAGGGAAGTGCCTTTTGCATATATGGAGTCAATCTGTTCAGTAGTTCCTGAGAAAATTGCATTTAAAAGCACATACATATCTATAGCCGCGCACCGTGCGCGCACCCTAACGTGCGCGAGCGTAATTCTGATTGGTGGTTACATGTCAGTCAACGTTCGAATCGGTCGAAATCAGGAAGTGTCGGCTGCCATTTTGTTTGTTGTGGGTGCGAGAGTGAAAAAGAGGTGGCGAACGTGAAAAGGGGGCAGGGTAGAGAGTTCCTGACCCCCTAGCCTTTGTCAGGGGGTCCCTAAAGGACCCCGAATGGTGAAAAAACATTTTATTAAAAAAAAAAAGTAAAAAAAATTAGCATTTAAAAAACCATACAAATTCACTTAAAAAACCATAGGTTTCGAGCACGTTATAGTTAGGAATTAGCATTTAAAAAACCTTGCAAATTCACTTAAAAAACCATAGGTTTCACACATGTTATAGTTAGGTGGACATTTCACTCGTAAAAAACAATGAAATTCCCCCGTTATAGTTAGGTCAGATAACTATAACTCGCGCGACCGCCACTATCACAAGGATGATGTCATGAGTGATGCCACTGACCATGTCATGAGTGATGAAATATGTGACGTCATGAGCACTGGATTGCGGGCGCGCGAGTTATAGTTATCTGACCTAACTATAACGGGGGAATTTCATTGGTTTTTTACGAGTGAAATGTCCACCTAACTATAACATGTGTGAAACCTATGGTTTTTTAAGTGAAATATATATATATATATATATATATATATATATATATATATATATATATATATATATATATATATACACACACACACACATATATATGTATATCTCATACATCGAAATTTGCATACATACATAAGCAAACAAATGGAACCAAAAGAAGCCCCTCTTATCGAAATAAGTGGTGTAGTAAAACCTGTCCAACCGCTGCATCACTGCGCTCTCTCGATTCCATGAATTATATGCACTCTTCCAAGTCGCAGCACGACATGTCTTCTCCAGAGGCACTTCTGCAAACAAAGTAATTGAGGTGGAAACTGCCCTAGTTGAGTGCACCCTGGTTTTCACTGCGAGGGGCTCGCCAACCTTTCAGTAGCAGAGCTGACTTTTAGCTGAAATTCATCGAACAATGGCGGCCATTGTGACTGGAGCACCCTTACAAGTGTGTCCATTTGAGTCCAACAGTTGGTCAGTTATGAGTTGTTGAGCACGATGTAAGTAGTTGATATCTTGCATATGAATAGACCTCTCAGCTGGTGATGATGGATTCGGGAAATATTTCCATTACAGTCTACTTCTCTTTATCGTGGCTTCCGCCTTGACTTGGAAAGAATACACCTGCAATCCTGAGGAACATTGAGATCTTTGAATTCATGGAATTTAGGAGCTGTGTGCATAAGAGGAGAGAAGTCGGGTCAGGATGAAGGACCTGCCCTTAGTTAATTGTCAAAAGTTTACGGGTTGTTGAAAGGTATATGTGGTTGTATTCCAATAGCAGGAGAAGCTCAGTGAACCAATTCTGCGTTGGCCACCTGGGGGCTATCAGGATGAGACGACACTGCTCTGCTTTCCCCTTCCTGAGAACGTTTGATATTAAAGATATCAGGGGAAAGGGTAAACAAAGATACTGGACCATCTGTCGAAAGGCATTTCCCCACGATCCTGGATGTGGATGTCAACTTGCATATAATTGGCATTTGCGGGTTTAGTTTGCTGCAAAAAGATCTAGAGCCGGTTTGCCCAAAAACAAGGAGATCATATTTATCGCCGACTAATCAAACTTCCATTCGTGGTAGCGGTTTCATTGAAAGCTGGTGGTATCGTCCGTACGAACTAACACCAAAGCCTCTGCAGTCATTGGAGGAAAAGCCTGGAGACTGAGTTAGATGGCTTTTAGCTCTAGGTGATTGATATGTAGGCTCTTTTGGAGCAGAGAACACTTTACTTTAATTTTCAGGTTTTATAGATGACCACCCCAGCACTCCAGGGAGGCATCCATAGTCATTACGAAGTGAGGTATTTGAGGTTAGAACGATAGGTCCTCTGACAGGTGGGAGGTATGAGCCCACAAGGTTAGAGCTATCATACCTGTGTGAAGATCACCAGGCCTTTGAACAATTCTTTTTTCTTTTTAATCTATTGTTTTTGTAGCTGTTCCTGTAAGGCTCTCATTTCAGGCGTGCAAGAGAGATCACATTGATCGCCGAGGACATGATGCCCACAAGCTAATTAAACAGACACATGAATTTTTTTGTTTGTTTGAGAGCCAGCTTCTAGAGCCTTTATTGCTGGTCTTGGGATCAAAAGTCTTTGTCTTGGACAGTCATGTGTTGTTGCCAGGAATATTATATTTTTCAATGGAGGAGATGATGATCTTTGATGATTCACAAGGAGACCTTGTTTGTGAAATATTAGAAAAGCTTCTGTGCACTTGAAATGCCGTTGGTGCTTTTATCAACCAGTTGTCGAAGTAGGGAAATAACCTGATGACTGTTCTTCCTGAAAAAAAATGCCAATGGGCTAGGTAGTAGGTCAAAATGCAGGAAGCTGATTTGAAGCCAAATGGAAGAACTCTGATGCATGGGTGGGAATGTGGAAGTATGAATCCTGTATATTCAGAGCATTCATGTGGTGTCAGAGGATTTCCCTGACCTAGTGTCAGGGCTGAAAAGGGAGTTGTAGGGTCTGAGGAATTGTTCATCCAATTTTCTCTCTCTCTGCGAGCTCCACCCAAAAGGCAAACTGTGGACTAATAAACTGCAGCAATTTTCATTCAGGCTATTGGAGCTGTGATGAGCCAAACTGGTACAACACATTCTACAGTAAATTGTCATCACGTTTAAAGTAGTCCTGCCCTCCAAACGGCTAAGCTATTGCCAGATTTTTACAATAGTTCAATTTACATTCGTTAAATGTAAATTTATCTAAAACAAATACTGTGGAATTTTGTGTGGTTTTAGTTCTCACGGAATGAAGTTTGACACCACTCTAGTAACTACTTTAGCCCACATTCCTTCCTAATCCTGGGGCTACCTTCCTCCGCGCTGGGAGGAAGCAGAGCACATGCCATAGGAATTCACAAGTTATTAAAGCCCAACCACATGCTTGACCCGGCTCAGTGCTAAGGCCCTAACCAAATACGCAGCTCAGCTGTACCCTTTTCAGTTTCTGTCTGACGGGACCTAGACACCAGGAGAATGCTTGCAAGCTTCATACAGGAAGGAGGCCGTAAAGAATATGTTGCCCAATACCGATTTCTTAATATACCCAAAGAGATCTCTACGCACGGCAAAATTACTTGGGAATGGAATAAAAAAACATGTGCTGAGTGTGGCAAGTAAGCATCAGTAGAATGCAACCCCTATTACCATCAGAAGGGGGAATATGTCCATGTGCAAGATAATATGCAATTGAGGCAGTGAGATGCTTATTCTTGGAATTAGTTAGGGATGTATGTTCTAAATGTGCACAGTTTAGAGTGGTGCTCCCCCAACAGGAAAACTGTTAAAAGTTCCCGTCTTCAGAGGAAGGAATAGCAAACAATGGTTGGAAGTATTGCTTTATGTGAGAATCTGCAAACAGCACACAAAGAAATTAAGTGTAGGTCTGATCCTTAACACTGAATCGGCTTCTCCAGAAAAATAGTAGCTCTCTGATGCAGTGAGCATGTATGAAAGCCACTAAAGGCACGAATAAAGATTGAAAGATGTAAAGACTTGTAAACTTACATATAAAAACATTTAACACCTAAACTGAGACCACAGTGAGGTTTATTATGTACATTGGGTTGGCAGCCAAAAAAAGACCTAACAGGAAAGTTAGGAATTCAACAATGTAAGGCCATGAGGATACTCATGAATAAGAGGCTATTTGAACAACAGATCCTCTTGAAGTCGCTGTACTAAATCAAAGGGTCATCTTACTAGTAACACCAGTTATACAGAAAGTCAAACCAAGCAAAAAGAAATAGTCATGTAAGACCAGTGTACTAAAGCCTACGCAAAAGTTTAACACTAAAGTAGACCAAAACCGTAGCACTCGCAAGACTGCACAGCCAAAGCCCCGAGAGTGCTGTATAAAAGGTGCTTTGTAAGTTTGGACAAACAGACGGGGAGACAGGATCAAAACTACAATCAGTAAATAAAACATAAAATGCTCCTGATACTTTCAACTGAGAAAAGGAACTGAAAAACTGCAGGCAGAGTGGGGGAGAATTTAAACAATTTGTTTTAGTATTAATTATGTTCCATACAGAGACCAGGTCTTGCTGTCCTATGACCTACGGTTCTTTAAGTGGGCAACTGGATTATTGGAGAGACTTTATGCTGCTGGGTAGATCAAAGTCTTCCTTGGGTTGACAAATAAAATAAGGACATGTGCCGTCCTAGGCTACAAGGAGGCCTGACATTTCATAAGCATACTGCCTTCTTAAAGACAATTAAGCAGGGGGTCTGACTCTACCTTTCTATTCTCTTCAATATAAATTGAGAGAGACCCATTTTCAAACCAAATTTCTGCATGTTTCTCTTGGATGGATGCAGAAAGAAATAATGCTGGCACCGGTGGACTGGTTGGGATGAAATTGTATCACCACCTTACAAAGTAACAACGCTTAACTCCCAAAGTCACCTTGTACACATTCTGCATCATAGCGTTTATTTTCTTTTACACATCAAGCAATGTAGCACAGCAGCTCGTGTATGCTGCTGGGCAATATGTAAAATAAAAATGCATTGACAAAGCCAATAGATGTTTCACGGGTAAAGCCTATTGGCTTTGTCAATGATTGTATTTAAATGGCCAGAACTTAAGGCCAAGACAGCTCTGAGCGTTTGCACTGATGATCGCCAGATCACCTAGATGGCTGGATACACCTACCTCACTGAGCTAGCTTAACAGCGCTTTATTAGATAATGAAGCCTACTGTTATGTTTTAACTTCGTGACCTCACAGAATTATGGGGAAGTGTTCTGGGGCTTGGCTGCATCCAGGTTCTGGAACACTGACCGTTTTGAAAGACGGCTGCCGATCTCCTTCCTAGTCGGATGCAATAAACTTACTTGTGTATTGTACTGCATTAGGGTCAGATGCATCCAGCTAATTTAAGCTGGCTTCGTCGCAGCATTCTTATGGTGATACTGAGCCCTGGTCGTCGTGTATTATAAAAGACACCCAACAACAACAATATACACGTATACACATCTCAAGTTCATTTATTCTTCCAAAAGGTATTTAACTAGCATCTCCAAACACTGGTGAGGGTGCTCTCATAAGTGCAGCAACAGAAAGAACAAAAAGGAGGCCGCCTCCCATTGCCTGGGTATTGGAGGGGGCACAATGTGGGTCTGATATTTATGGGGGGGGGAAAGGGGGGAGATAATGGAGGTGGCATCCCAACAGCTCCACTTTGTTGTTGCCACCTTCCACCCTCTGTCTCAAAGTCTGGCACCCAGAGCGGACAGACTGTAAACCTTTACTCGTTTTATGGTTTTGATGCTTGAATGAAATATAAATTAGGGGCTAAAAAATAACCACTTCCCAGCATGAAGAAATAGAATTTGTGTATCTATACAACAGCATAGCTGCTACGCCAAGGAGCAACAACCCAGTGCTCACCTCCCCACAGTGCATCTGGATCTTGTTGATGTCAGCAGAAATAGCATGTTCTTAAGTCAGGGTTGAGCAAGGATCTACCCAGAGAACTGCCATTAGTGGTGGAAAATCCTGGGAAGATGTTGCAAGGAAACATTTTCTTTTCCTGCCTAAGGCTGGGCAGCGACAGAGCATTTACTTAAAAATCCGACAATCTCCCAGTACTAAGGCACCGACATATGTGGCTTATGAAACGCACACGTTTGCTTTTCTTGACCTGTGACCAATTCAAGCATCGTCGTGCTATCATGTGGGCAGCCTGCTGAGAGATGCCTTCCGCTCCAGGGCCACAGCACTGGGGCAAAATGCAATGCAGCTTCATTGGCACCATGGCAGCTGTTTGTGCAAGACAAGCAGAATATGTAAAAAAAACAAGACAAAAAACATACAAAGTGCAAGAGGGTTGGGAAGGGGGCAAGCAACACAAGAGTAATGGCTGTTGACAACTGACAGCAGGAGGAGGACAGGAGGTGGGGAGACAACTGAAAGCTGGAAGAGGGTGGGTTTTGGTAAAACAAGAGACAGGGTTGGGGGACACACTACATCTCGTGGCGGGGGGGGGGGGGGGGGGGGAGAAACACCAGCTAGCGGTAGTAGGGTACGGGGAGAGCAAAAGAAAAGAATGCTGGACTGAGGGAGAGGTACTGCAGACACATAAGAGTGAATGAGCAAAGGTAAGAAAAAAAGACAAGCAACAACTTAACGATTTGGATTTTGTAGTAGAACAACTGCGAGGGGAAGAAATCTTCGCAAGAGCGTGTGCTGGTGCTGCAGTCTGTCCAGAGCTCACACCAAAGGTAGGCAGCGCTCAAATATGCTTCTGTAAACTTTGCAGCGTGTGGTTAAGTCCAGTGATGACAGCTACTGTAGTTATGGAAGAGGAGGCGGGCTAAGCAGCGGGGCCCAGCTCAGAAAATTATGTAGATAACCATAAACTGAAAAATGAGCTTGGATGGATTACTCGGACGTAATGGCCAAACTGAATGAGAAGACAATCTAAGAGCTGCCGAGTTTGTATTAATAACTACAAACAGTGGAACAAAAGCTGTGCTTTCATGGTGTGCGCCTAATGGTATAAGCTGTGAGGGCCGAGGCACAGGATGGGCCGCATTGGTGAGCGCTTGAAATGTGTGTTTACACGAGGAGATTAGGTAAAAGGTGTCAGACAAATGCATGCTGACGGTGGAGGCCAATCAAAACAAGCACAGCACTAGCACTGTGCAGTCTAAACCTAAAAGAAGTTATACAAAAGCAGATGAACACTAGTACTTGGGGACACGGGACTGATAAGGGAGACAACCGAGGAACAGGAAATAGTATGCTAAAACCAATAAAATTGGAGGAAAAGTAAATGGCAAGCACAGGAACCAATGAAAAGTAAGGGTGGGATGTAGGCCCCTTTTAATATATTAAATACAACAGATTTCACAAGCACAGAGCAAGCGCTGTGCAGTCGAAACCTAAACAGAGGGTAGCTCATGCTTCCAGGGAATGACAGTGCTTCTGAGACCTGCAGAACATTTTTGTGCAAGTTGTTAAAATAAAAAAAATAATTCACCACATGCCTTTAATGGATTAAGGGGAGTGTATGAGTTACAGCATCTATTTGACATTACCTTGTACTCACCACAACATCAACAACCATAAATATATGGCTAAAATTGGATTGTGATGGGCTGCTCCTTTGTGAGACAGGGAAATACTAGCAGTTTGACTTATTACACCTTTCCAATAAGGAAAACATCTGTACCACACCCTCTCCTCCGACCAGTTTGGAGCCACCAGAATCGTTCATGTGAATCTGTCCAGAACGAAAGGCAGATTTTAAAAAGAAGGAAAAGCATGCCCTGACCTTAACATCAAGATCATCACAGGATGTAGTCTCTGGAGTATGCAGAGAAAAACATCAGCTAATTGGTGCACTGAAGATCGGCAAAAAGCACCACACATCGTGAAATGATCTCTGACCATTTCTTGTTGAACGTTCCACACGTGACAAATGCCTAAAATCTTCAGAGAGCGTCTGCCTGAAAATAGCTTCCTCCTGCCAAACGAGATGGCTGAATGAAGACCGCACATGGATAGGCTAACAAATCCAAATCACCTAAATATAAAGGCTCTGTAAGCCTACTCCATCCGCTAGTTGATATAGTGCAAGGCAGTGTTACTGCATGCCAATGATTTTGTTTTGAACACCAAACCTGCATGCCTAAAACTAGAGTAAAAAATACATATTGCACCAACTTGAGAGCTCTGTGATCCAATAAACTGAAGTGGAGTTGCGATACTCTATGTGATCATGGGCCAGTTTCACTTAGCTCTTCCAAATGTGCTCTCCATTCTGTCAAGAAAATATCTGCCCCCTCTTGGATCATAAAACCGGAGGATGATCCTGTTCTGTCGACATGTAGTTGTTGTACGTCCTCCATGGCTGGCAAATGAGTTATTTGAAGTATCTTGCTCAGTAAATGTAAATGAATCATTTATGTTATGCTTTTGACACCACCACTATCAGAAGTATGTTACTTTCCAGTCAGTGCCAGGATACTCCCTGAAGTAGCTGTGCGCTTTAGAAATCCACATTTTCATTCATTCAAGTATCAATCACAACTTCAATAAACTGGAATGTTTTGCGTTTGGTTTAAGTTTTGACTCTGAAATATTCAGGAGAAACCTAAAATTGTGCAACATCTCTAAAAGTCTTTTAAAAGCTAGCAAACCCTTTCTCTGGAGACATTTATATGTTTAAATTGTTTTATTGAATTGCCTAAAGTCATATAAATATATTCCTGACTTGGTGTCAACATCCCCCCTTGCATTGCAATATTTCAAATAACCAAATGAATTTATGGAAAGTAAAGAACCCCCACCCGCCCTAACTCCCCCATCCCTCTCCCCCCCTAACCCTACCCTGGGTGCCTGCTTGCTTTGGGTTCAAGAAAGATTCAAGCATCTTCTGCTGCTGTTGCTTCACTGGGAGTGAGTCCGGACTGGGGAGTTCCCATCAAGCTCAACACTCTAAGGTATCGGGGCCATGTAATCTCAGTGAATTCTTGTGATAGAAGGGCAAAAAAAGGTGCCCATATGTCCCTAAATGTATCATCCCCTGGGCTCAGTGCTGAGGACAGGCGTGCCATACCCAGTAAGCCCCAGATCCTGTGCAGCCACTCTAACCTGTGTGGTAGTCTATCAGTGCCCCAGCACGCTAGGATTGCTTCATGCGCCGCTCGGAGTGCTAGTGTAATGTGTACCTCGTCGGGAATTGAAGTGGAAACGTGAGTGGATTTGGAAGTCCCCAACAACGTATTTGAGGGAAATCTAGGCAGCTGTGTGTAGAAGCATGTGTCAATGTCTAAGTACCTCCTCCCAGAATTGTGCCAACTTAGTCCAATCCCACAGCATATGTGTGAGTGTGCCACTTCCTGTGAGACATCTCCAGCATTTACAGCCATTTGAAGAATCAATTTGATGGAGGCGGGCTGGAGTCAAGTACCAGTACTTGGCTATTTCCACCGCCGTTTCTGCGCTTGCTGTGTTGGGTGTTGTACGCCGGGTTCTGTAGTAAATATTTCCCCACTCTTTCAGGGTTTGTTCTCTGCCCAGCTCTCGCTCCCATCTCTGTTGAGATGGGGACTATTCCCAGGCCCAGGGCCTAGAAGCATTTTATAAAGGTCCGACACTAAACGCTTGTCCGAGGTCCTACTAGGGGGCCATTTCTCGTATGTAGTGAGATGCCTTTGTGCTGCTTCTCTGGTCCCACTGCCTAGAACCCAGTACCTGACTTGGGCATATCGGAATCTCTCGGTTTCCAGAAGTAACCCTTCCATCCTCAGGGAGCTAAACGGGATGGGCCTATCCACATCGCAAAGATGTCCTATGGATCTGCACCCCTCCTGTTGCTAGGCCCTGAATTCCTGTGGCTGCATCCCCGGTGTAAAAGCCAAGTTCCCCACGATGGAAGTCAGTGGAGATGGCTGTGTCGTTAGCCCCTTCGGTACCCCCACTGAGTCCCAAACCCTGGAGACAGTTTTAAGGGGTCAGGCAAAACCAGATGAGCAGTAAACCTCTTTGTGTAGACCGAATGGCTGACAAAGCCAAAAGGAAGTATCCTCAACAGAAAAAGTCTGCTTTCAACCACAAAATACACGTTCTTTGCATATTCTAGGATCTTAGAAGCATGACAATATGAGTTCTCATGGGAAAATATGAAAAAGGGATGTGCATCTTGGAGCAAATTCCTGTGTTCTAGACAGGCATTGCTCAAAGAGAAAGAGGAAAACACCTCCTGTAGTCCAAGATGAGTAGTTGGATACAGTTTTAGACTTGTTTAGCAGACAGCTGTAAATTCAGTGTGTGGCGAGGATAGTGGGCTGGTGTCAGAAACAAATTCAATGGGGACATCTATTATGTCTCAATACAAAAGTGCAGCTTTCCACTTAAGAGATTTCCTTCACAATGCAAAACTCAACAGTATAAGGAAATGAAAGAGAAACTGCTATAGGTCTCACAAATTCTACACAGCGACAGCCATAGAAGAATTGCCAGAGGAAGAAATAAAGAAGAACCTTTAATCCAGGTACTTGCTAATTCCCCAAAACCTGGGAATGTGAGGCATATTTGTATGCAGCTTTTCAGAGCTGCCACTACATATGCACACTGTGGAGCAGGCACATGGGGTTGAGGAAGTCAACTGGCATTTCAATTGAGGTGCAATAATGTTTTTCAATTTTAAAGAACTCGAACTGTGACAGTTCCAAATGCTACTGTCATTTATTGAGGGAATTTACCAAATGACTACAGATCCAGCTCTGGCAAATAGCCAGACTCTGAAGAAGGAAGTAACTTATTTAGAAACATTTGTGTCTAACTATGGAACATGAGGATTTGCTCCGAGACCTCAAGAACGTCCAGGTCCACACTGCAGACACTGTCCACTCAGCAGACTCCTCCACTCACCTCAGCCAGAGCCATCAATTTCCTTTCAAATGAAAAGGAGTTCTTTGCGACCATAACGAGGCAAGATCTGCATTTTTGCTGTCCAGCTGAGAACCCAAATGCTACAGAGAGCTGCTTGTATGTAAGCGTTTCAAAAGAACTATTTGCATATGTTGCAAATATTTAAACCTAAATGATCATGAGACAAAAAAGAAAAAATCCAACAAAACTGGAATTTAAGGGAAACAAATGTAAAATTGTGTTACGGTTGGGCACTGCTCGAAGCAAGGTGCAGAGCCTCAGACAATCAAGCCAGTTGGTGATGTATACCAACAATGTAACGCTGTAGGAGTGCACGTGGGAATGCGATTACAAGTAAAAAGCCTCTGGAGTATATCACACAGGTGTAGAGCGAATAGTATATCCAAAAACATGCTCTTGTACTCTGGAATAAGTGAACACCTGATCTTGCAAAACCATAAAACTATTTACTGTTCACTCGAATATAAGATTCAGGCTTAGCTTCAACTCATGCACTTATTCTACAGGGAAGAGACTACCATGACATGATGCTCTGTACCTTAAAAAACAGAGGGTGCAAAAGTCAGATACATAAAAAGTGAAATATTCAGTCTCCTTCGAACAGCGCCCATAAATTAACACAAAAAAATAATCAACAGCACACAATTTGACAGTACTTTATCATAACCGTTGCACTTTGGAGACCACCATTCCTATGAAACATAGCTTGACAAAAGTCACATGAACTGGTATTGGCAAAGGCAGGATTTATGTTCAAATGCCAGTTCTAACAGTGAGGACAACAGCACCAATCACTCAACCAATTGATTACAGTACAATTCTCCACTTGTTCTAAGCACTTGGGGCTGCAGTAAAGCTACATTACCTGTAGATCGACTTGATAAAGAGGGTCCTTTAAGGCATCTGGATCGTCCTCGTCATCTTCATAGTAATCATCATCTATAAAACAAATCAACAGTAACCTAAGCAAACAAAGGGCAATTTCAGTTCCAAAACACCTCATAACAAGGTGTGTGTGTGCTGCATTTGAAGGTAAATTTTCATTAATAAAACTGGGCATACAACTCATTTATAAATAAATCAGAGCTCCGTCACAGAAGGGGATGGATGGTCGAGAAGCTAGTGATTTTTTTGCTGTACGTAAAGAAAGCCATACAGTTGCCACACAAGTGTGCTAACCTGATTACTAATGGCCAAAGGCAGCTAGGAACAAGCGAGCTCTTAACCCTCATGTGATCTCCATTTCACATTCAATTAGACTTAGTGGAGTCTTGTTTATAGAAGAGACCCTTCCACGGAACCAATGAGGAAGACAACTCGTATCAAGAAAGACTACCTTCGTAATATGGTTATCTGAAGTTTCCAGAACACCATTTACATGTATTCCAGGATCCTTACTTATGAAGCTATACAGGACACTCGAAGGTTCTGAAATAGGATCAGTAGTCAAAGCAGAATCTTCAGTGCTAGGATCATGTGTTCTGAAAGGCACAGGCTGGGGATACACTGAGTTGTGTTTCAGGCTTTTCTACATTGCGGACAGTTTTCTTTGAGTAACTGTGTAAATAGCATTACAGTAGACTAGTCGTGCAAAGTTTCCCAGATCCATGTGTGATGTTCTGCTTCAGACCAGATTTCTTCTTTAAATTCTGAGAATTGTAGCGTTCTTGATGCCATTATAAAACATGACAAAAAGTACCAGAATTCAAAGAAAAAACCTGGACTGGAGCATCACATCTTGCATGGACCTGGGAAAATTGGGAGCTATGTTAGACCAGCCTTGTGGTTGCCACTGCTACTGCCGCAGCTACTAGGTGATGGAAACACAAAACCATGATGGATGTGACAAAGTAATTTAAATAATCCGCACTGTTGGAAAAACAACTTGATTCAATAATGCTTAGGAATGTTTGATAATGTATCAAAAGTGAATATTGCCACCATATGAACAATAGAAGAACATATCTTCCATGTTAGATCCAAATTTAGAAAGTCAATACATTGAATAAGAAAGAACTTATCATAATAAAGATGTGATATTGAAACACTATTTAATTAAAAAATATAGTGAAGGATGAATGAGGAAGGTTGAATGTATGTTAGGATTTTTTCTGTTATACAGCAATTACAAAACATTTTTTATTGAACTGTATATAGACTGAAATGTATGTATTTATGGTAATTTTCCTTCTTTGATGCAATAAAAAGATCTAATTTAGTTTTTGATCTAGGTTTCGGTAATCACATTTTGATGCCCCCATTATATATAAAATATATTACCATATAGTTGCCTAAGCATTTTCTCATACAATTACTGCCGCAGCTATAACCACAATGATTAAGTGACATGGGTTAACCAGTGAGCTGAGGCTTGCAGGAATATACTGTTGTGACCTGTACAAAAATAGTTATAAGCTGTGCTCAATGACTTGGCATTCAATGGAGATTCCCTTCATGTGTATTAGAATGTGTGAAAGTGACCCAAGAAGAGGGATATTGCAGACAGAGGCCCAGAAGAGGAGTAGTATGCTCCTTTTAGGGTTTCTGTAGTTCTGAAACAAAAAGAAGAAATGGTGACTAGATGGCTCCAGGATTCAAATGCTCTCCGCTGCATGTTGATCCTGTGGCTGCATCTGGCATGGCCATCTTTGCTATTCATTCTTCACACTGACAGTACATTGAAAATGATCATATTGGAAAATAGTACCACTATGAAACTGCAAAACTGTATGAGTAGGCAGTATATAAAGCGAACAAGTTACCTTTAGGGTGACTCAATTTTATTCTTGTAGGCGCTATTCAACTATCTTTTATAGAAAGCTTTGCAAGCTTTTACTTTCGTCATGGCGACTCGAAGCTCAGCTCATCCATGTTGAGAGCCCTCAATGGGTGAACCTGTAGCAGGACTGTGTGAACAACGGCAGCTACAAATCTTTCTGTTTTGTTGTAGTTTGCCTTGCATATGAGAAGAAACTTCAGAGGCAAGCCCGGACATATTACCCGCCCACCTCACTGACCACTGCCACCCGGGAACCACTCCACTGCCTCTTGCTCAACGCCCAGTCATTCTGCAAGCATGGCACCCAAATTTAGGACACCATCAGCTCCCTTGTCCTCAATGTCTTCTTTATCATTGAGACCTGGCTCAACCTCAGCTTCTGCTCCTGAAATCACCACTGCCACTCCCAACAGCTACAAGATGGTTCACCGAAACTGTACCAATAAACACAGAGGCTGTATCGCTATTGTCCAAAAAGAAACGATCTGCTGAACCACCATGGAAGACGACAGCACACATCATGGAGCACCTAAACTTTCAACTCCATACAGATGGCAGAACAACCATCAAAGGTACCCTCATCAACAGACGCCCAGGACCTTGCCTCACCTTTGGCAACACCATCCCTGACTTCATCACCCCACTCGCCATTGACTCAAAACACTACATCTTCCTCAGCGACCTCAATTCCCACTTAGACTACCTCAATAACTCCAACACCCTCCTCCAAAGTATGAGCAACATTGGGCCCACCCAACTGGTCACTAACCCCTCACACGGTGCAGAAGACTCACTCAACCCCATCTTTACTGCCAGCAACAGATAGTCATGTCACAGAACTCACCTGGACTGATCACACCATCATCAACTTCACCATCACAGGACACCCAGGCACCACCTCCAAGCCTCCCACCGAAGCTGGAGCAAAACAGTCGATTGGCTCCCTCAACACCACCCAACCTGAACCCGCTACAAATCTTGTACAAGCGGTCAGGAATCTCTCCACCTGGATCACCAACTGCTATGACAGAGTGGCCCCTATTAAGCCCTCCAAACCAAGGAGATCCACAAAGCAGGACAGCTGTTATACCCTGGAACTCAGAACCATGAAATGAAACCGAAAGCATCTAGAAAAGAGATGGTGCACCAGCAAGGACCCCGCAGACCAAGCCACCCTCAAGACAGCCCTATTCAATTACCACCGTTTGAAAGACATGAGAAGATGCCCCCTGGCCAACCGCATCGAAGCCAGCTCCAATAACAGCAGAGAACTCTTCAACATTGTCAGAGTGCTCCAGCCTATCAGCCACAGAAAAAACACCATCACCCCCCCACCCCAAGAACTCTGCGACACCCTGGTGGACTTCTTCCACGACAAGATATCCAACATCTACATACGTTTCGAACCCTAACTCACCGACCTCTACAACCTCCTTGCTCCAACTGTGGCCAACTCCAACCACCAGCTCACCACAGGAGAACAGCTCACCACACAGAACCCTAAGGACATCATGAACCCCGTCCACTCTGGTGCAGCCATGGACCCCTGTCACCACCACTTCAACCTCAAAAGCCGGAAAATTAGCAACAATCTCCCCTCTTTCTTTAACGCATCTATGGCCACCTTCCCAGAACGATAAAACATGCAGAAGTCAAATCTATCCTAAGAAACCCCCTACTGACCCATAGGAAATTCAAGAACCACCAACCCATCTCTCTGCTCCCCTTTACCAGCATGCTGGAGCATTCCCGTTAAAAGGTTCCAGATCCAGTCTGGCGCCTGGGAGATTGAGATTGGAACTATACATCTGAAAATGTATTTACAGGTTGATGGCACACATACAGTATCATAGATATACTGAAGGATAAATCTGATGCAATTTAACCATAATAATTTTCACTAGTTTTATCACTTGGTTTGCAGGTTTTAGACCAAGAATAGGTCTGAATGAATATCATGTTTGTTCGCAAACTTTTACTCCGCATGCCTTCACTCTGGAGTTTACTCTGTATGCTTTCATAATAAAAACTGCCTTTACAACAAGTCTTTACTCAAAACTATTCAATTTTGTTGCTTTTGAACTTAAATCTATTTCTATGCAATTACAAAAACATTTATAACAATTCACATGGAGGCTTACCCCCTGCACCTCCCTTTTATAGTGCTCTTTTGGGGTAACACCCCAATCCCCCCATTTAAATAAATAAAAACCACATTACTTCCCTTTACCTTCACCCGTCCCTGAACGCTAAACTACCCTTTCCCCCCCTGTACATCTACCCGCCCATTAACCATAAAAATCACACTTTACTTGTCCACAGCCTTTAACTCTAAAGTAACCCTTACTGCTTTCCATCTCTGAACCCTAAAATCGCCCTCACCCACCCTTTACCTACCCCTAAAATCCCCTTTCCCCTACCCATCTCTCAACCCTAAAATATCTCTTACCCGTTACCTCTATGCTCCCTTTAACACCCCCCCCCCAATAAAAAAACTCTTACTAGTGGAGTAAAGGCATGCAGAGTAAATGCCTGCAGGGTAAAGGCTGAGGAGTAAAGGATATGTGGACTAAAAATTGCAGAGTAAAGGTTACCTACTGTTTAAATTCCTATTTTGGTCTCCTCTTTTGAATAAGAATAGATAACTTTGTCTTTCTCTTTGGACAGTCTGATTTTAGTGCCTACTGCTGCAGAAAGGTACTGTTCTTTATTTAAAGATGATTCTGTTGGAATCTGGGCGTCTTCTATGGTGGAATGGAGTGGTGTCTTGAAATTAAACAATTCAATTTTGAACATTATTCAGCATCCAACTGTCCCTGGATGCTACTTTTAGATTATTTATGAATAAGGTTTCCAGTTTTTCGTTTTTACTGATTTTTACAGAAATATAGAAACAAAACAATCTATTTTATGTCTGTATTTATTTTTATATGCAGGAAAGTACAGAATATTGTGCTTATTGCGAGTGACACTCCTTGTTGGACTTCATGAATTCCTGACCAACAGCTAAGCAGATGGACATCATAGGGATTTGAAAAAAGGGTGTGATTCCCTTAAATACAGGCATATGTTAACAGATTTGTGTGTAATGTTAATATTTACCTGACGGTGTAATGTTTCGCTATATTTTGCAGATTAATTTGCTTAAAACGCAACAGGCATCAAAGTATGAGTGCTTGTTTATCAGTCAAATAAGGGTGGAAATAGGCCATTTTACAGCTCATTTATTCTCAAAACTTAAAATAAATATGCATAAATACCAATAAAATGGCCACAAAATAAATATGGACAAACAGATGGAGAAAAAAAAATATAAAACCAGGAACCCCATTTATAATTTCTCCCTTGTCACCCGCTGCAGAGTGGCTTATAGAAAAGGAAAGAGTTATTTTGTGGGAGCAGGCTGGTTCTCTCCTACAGTTGACTGATGCTGGCTTGCTCTTCTGCGTAAAGGTCTTTATAGAAGGTATTACGGTCTTTGAACTGATACTTGCCCTCTGTGCTGACTGCCTTTAGAGATTGTCCTTGACTTCATGAGATGCCTTTAGTTGAACATGCGCAAACAAAACAGAAAAATGAGGATCCATGCTCTTAGGCTAAACATCCATCTTAAAATTTGTTAACCACAGGCACAAAGATCTTATGGAGACCAATCCATGAAACGATTGACAGCTTGGTCTACAGAGTCCACAGAAACACTAATGATCTAGCTTGATAATCAAAGGCATTCAGTGATAACTTGTTGAAAGTCTTGCCTTCTATCCCAGTGGAGATCAGAATATTTGTATAAAATCTATAGTATTGTACCATATCAGGTGTAGGAATTCTGCCTTTTCTGTGGGATCACCCCAGAAGTTTGCCTTTCAGTGATTCCAATGTTTATGCTGGTTCTAGAACTCTGTGCACTTTAACCCTGCTAATCAGTAGTACATTGCCTGTGCTCCCCCTTCAAACAAGGTCGAATTAGCACACATCAAATTAGTATATTTAACCTGCCTGTAAGTCCCTTAGTATATATAACAAAATGTACACAAAGGCCTAGAAGTTAAATGCTACTTGTGGACTGCAGTACCTATTGTGCCATCCACTACAGTGGCAGTGCAAATATGGCTTCAGGCTTACCAGAGCAGCCTGACTGTGGCAGGGTAAAAACTGTAACTTGGCCTGTCAAAATAAAGCCTTATAAGAGGTCAAAACCTATCTTATAAATATTGCTGTCACCCCTATGTAGACCTTTTAACACACTAGGCAGGGTGCACGCAAGTTAAAAGTAGGACATGTAATGTCAACATGTCCTTACAGTGAATAGCACGCCAAATCTATTTTTCACTTTAGCATGTCTAGGTGTCCTAAGTAGAAAACCAGAGTACAGAATAAAATGCTAATACTGTTTCTCTGTAATGGGATAAGCCAGCAAAATAATTAAACAATTGTTTTTAATAGTTGTTAAATTCTAAATTGATAGTGAAGTCATTTTAGGTTGAGCCTAGGCAGTGCTTGCGCTGCTCTGAGAGCCAAGCTGTATTGGAGTATGGATAAAAGCCCCGCCCACTCTCCGCCCATATTTGTAATTGGCTTATGTCATTGTCCTTTGTAAATGATGGCTTCTGATCCATTATTAGGCTTGTTAGTCCCTCCTTAGTAGCGTCTTGTCTCCATTCGTAACTTTCCATGAGGTCTGGCCCTTTTTCTTTGGTTGTTACATGGTGAGTCTGTTTTAGTTTGTAAGCACTATTTTCTTTAAAAAGTTTCTCCTACTGCAGGCACGATAGGCTTTCCTGCAACATTCAGAGCGCCATGCACACTTTCACTTTCTAAACAGCCAGGACAATGGAGGCCGCTTCTTTGAATAGGTCTCGCATTTACTTGAGTTTGAGCAATTGGCATTGTACATGTCAATGCCTTTTATTTATGTGTTAATTATCAAAACATATATATAAAAGGCATTGTCATTTACAATGCCAATAGCTTAAACTCTCACAAATAAAAGACCTATTGCATTGCAAATGCTTGTTTTAATAAGTATTAAGGAATCATAACTTCAAAAGTTCCTGGAGGTCAATTTACATTTGATCCCCACCTTCTTTAGGCGAGTAATTAGCATTTGAATAAGATTGAAATGCATCCCTGGAGTAAATATGCTGACCCGAAGTGCAGAAATGATTCTTCTAAAACTCACATAATATGCAGGTTGGGGCTGACAAGTCTGCGGTGTTCACATGGTACACCTGTGGCGCACTTGAAAGAAAGGGTGCAGGATGTCAAGACATTTCTTGTTGATCCACTGTCTCGTTGCTGATGAACCATGCTTTAGTCCTACCAGACGTCTTTCTCTGGGTTTATTAGAGGTACAGTGGACGCTTCATATTGGATGTTGGTGTTTGATGAGGGAGGACACTGGGACCACAGAACACTCTCCACACACACCACCAGCTCTTAAACCACAGGTTTAGTGCGGCCCAAGACTGTGACCATCTTGAAAAAGGCCAAAGAGGGTGGGGTTCACCCCAGGAACTTTAACCATTTTGGTTAGGGAATTTCCAGGAATCAGTTCCACCCACTACCTTGTGCAAGAAATAAATGTGGAATCTCTTGGCATCCAATTCAAAGCACTGCTGAACCAGAGGAAGAGCAGAGGGTTGGACCTGCCATATGTGAGCTGAGAGGATCCCTGAAGGACTGGACATATTCCTTCTTGTACCCAGGACAAAGAAGTGGACTCCAAGTGTCATCAGGCTGACCACCCATTCGAGCTACATGGATTCAACAAGCTACAAGATGTCTATCCTGCAACTGCCCAGCAGCAACTGGACGGTTACTTGCTGTTGGCTTCTGCCTAACACCCATGAAGTCTCAAAGGGTTTCCCCTGAGGTCCTCGGGGGCTTTAGAAGTGTCCTCCTGTGGTAGATTGGGACTTGAAGATTAAGTCAGAAGGGAATATTTTTCACCTGGACAAACCTGGTTGGTGCATTTGACGTGGTCCATCGTGACAGTCTTATTTGGCACCTAGATCCTGGTCTACCGTGGCGGTTTATAATCAATAGGCACTTTCTCCGTCTTTGTGCTATTCCTACTTAAAACTTTACAAACTCATATCTAGTACCCATGATATGATTTTTTTCATTTTGGTATCGTATGGTTTGTAAAACTTTACTCTTTCTACTTTGGCTTGCGATTTTTGTTTTGTATTTTGACTTTATTACTGTTTTGGTACTACTTAAATACTTTACACATTGCCCTAAGTTACGACTGTCTGCTCTGCGCCATATCTACCATGCACTTGAGCTCCAGTTAATATAGTGACTTTTAGGGTCCGACATGACAAGTGTTGGTTATTCCTGAAGGTGGTTAGTCACCTAAATAATAATACAAATTCACACAGAAGCCAAGTAGAACTGTAGCAATGTCAGCTGTTAGAGCAGTTCATACGAACCAAATATTTGACTGGAGGAACACATACTGAACGCTGATGTGATGAAAGCATAAGGTATGCAGGCAAACTATACATGAACTGGTATAATAATGGCCTATTTGAGAAATACAACTATATAGCTTAGATGGCTGACAACATGTAGACAATATAGATAGGCAACGGATAACAGGAAATATGATCAAAGCATATTTAACATTCTCCTTGATTTGCATATTATATGATGAGGAATTCATATTAAATATAATCCTTCTGATACACAGTTGGCAGACAAATACAGCTGAATAAATCATACAATAGTAAAATACCAATCACTTTATGAAAGTATTGATTTTGGGCTATCAGCGCAGGGTTCCATCTATTATCACAAGCACATACGAGATTGCTTATCATGCGGTCAAACAACGTAACCCGCTGGATAAAGTCGGACACACTGGCAAGTTCTAATTTGTTTCATAAAGCCACTTCAGAACAGCCACAATAGAGGTCATTTATGAACAGTGAAGAATGGGCCACATTCAGGCCCATCTCCTTGTTGAATTTTGAAACAAAACTTTTGGCCACGGTCCTTGTTACTTGATTGCTGCACCCTGATCAATCTGGCTTCATGCCAAAGAGAAGCTCTATATTAAACCCTAATAGACTACACTGATGCATGGCAGGCCCTTAAGGGCTGACTGAGCTGATGGGCCGCATCAGTGGATGCTAGTAAGGCATTTGGCTCCCTGAAAGGGAAGTATGTGTTCAGAGTACTTTTATCTGCAGGTGATAATAAGTATAGCCATTTCACAGTACTTCACAAAATGGGTATTGGCCCAAACTTCTTAGCCTGGGGCAGGCGCCTCTACTAAAACCCTGTGGCCAGAGTGAGAGTGAATGGGACGCTGTTCTCACCATTCCAGCTACGCAGAAAGACTAGGCAGGGGTGTCTCTTGTCATCTATGTTATTTGTGCTGGAACCTTAGAGGAGGGTAGGGATTGCCTTAGTGAGGGGACTAAGATAGGACGAAAAGGAATGGAAGAATGTCCCTGAACGCAGACTATCTTCTGCTTCATGTGACTAACCTTGATGCATTAGATGGATTATTACAAATCATGAAGATTTTTGGTGAATATTTGGGACTCCGCATTAACTGTTAAAAATCAGTCCTTTACCTGCTATTCTACTGGGCCACAGTGACTGCGACTCCATACACCTTGACGGTGAATATGGGAAAGTTTCAAATATTTAGGGATCCACTTTACAAGAGACCCTGCTGAATTCTTGATCCGCAACCTATATAATAGATTACATAAATTTACATAGATATGAGGCACTGGAAGAAGTTACAGCTATTAGTTTTGCAACGTGCCGTCCATTTCAAAATCTGCCGTTGAGATGGGGAGTCACCGTAGGAAAACACTAGAAGGGTTGAAGTTATCCTTTGTCTCTATGTCAACAAACAAAACCTAGATAAATCCTTTCTTTTAGGAGTAAAAAAAGTTGTCCATGGGAGTCCAAAACAGGAATTAATGTCTTCTTTCTTTTCAGGGCTTCTGGAGTTACTGGTGCAGCCACGTCCCTCCAGGGGCGTGGCTTGGTCGTTGTAGCTCCCAACGGACAGGAGGATCCTCTCCTGGAGACCCGGACTGTTGCCTCCGGTAGGACTGCTGCGCCTGTCACTCTCCCGGACAACTCTGCTTCCTCCTCTCAGGGTTTGCTTGGAGCTTCATGTCTCTTCTCTCCCGCTGCTACTTCCGCACTGTCCGTCTCTTCTCTCTCTCTCTCGTTCTAGTTTCCCCTAGTCGCGTACCTCTTCTGGTTGTACGGCCGCATGTAGGGTTTCTTGGTTCCTCCATTCCGCCTGACTTCCGGGGTGGGTAAGGAGGATCGAGTCTATTCCTGTCTCCAGACTGCTTGATACGTCCTGTAGGTGACATGGTCACACTACCTAAATTCTTGCATTTCTTCCAAAACACACCATTTCCAATCTCAGAGGATTTTTTGTTTTGGGAACAGCAGAGCGAGTGGTAAGATATCTCTGATGAAATGATGGGCTACCAAGAATATCACTAAACAAACATGGATGTCTATAATGGAGGAATCACCCTTACAGACATTTGTAAACATTATTGGGAAGTCCAACTGGCGGTAAGGAACAAATATCCCTTTCTCCCCTAGATGAGCTATTGATGAAGTTTGACAGATACTCTATGGGGTCCTTGTTGAATGTATACAGGATAAAAAAGCATTTGCAATGCAATCGGTCTCGCCCTTGGCACCTTATCTGTTTTTAGCGATGCAGCACATTAGCCGGGGTGCTAAAACATCTGTTCTTTTACACGCATGCCCTAGCACACACAAAACAATCATCATTGCATATTGTAAGTCGAAAATATATTCTTGTGTTTTAATAGCCATTCTTTGGTTGATCCAGCCAACACCGGTTTTGTCATCCGGGAATACGATGAAACACGCAATGGCCATACTGGGAGCCGGTGGACGCTAAGAAATGTCTGTGCACCAAAGTGCCATAATGATATAATACTAGATGCTTGCAAATTCTTCCACTGACACGACGCCATTCAACGTGGATCCCATTGAGGACTAGTAACTTGGAGCATCTTTACCTTTCCCTGCCTCCCATGGACGGGATGGAATTATAACTGGCAAAACCGGAAGTCAGGCGCCCTTGCCTGGGATGGGGCCTGCTCCGGCATGAAGAGAAACCGGCGTGCCGTGCTAACACGGGGCTCCCATGCTGACGGGTGGCGGCCGGAGTGGAGAAAAGCCCCGGGTCCCAGGAGGGGGCCCGGGTGAAGAGTGCAGGCAGCGCGGGGCACCCAGGAGTGCAGGGTAGCCCCGCAAGAGAAGTGCTGCCGCCGCGAGGAGGAGCCCCCGCCAGAAGAGAGCAGCCCGGTGAGTGAAGAAGGGCTGTGGGGCTCCGTGTGGGCTATTGTTGGTGCCTGATCTGAGCGGCCCCGTCTTGCAGCGGGCCACTCCAACGGGGATGGCATGTGGTCGGAAAGGGGACAGGAGATGTGCACATCGCGTGTGTGGACTTGCGTGTTCACGTGCACGTACACAGGCTCCAATCCGCCAAAAGCCCTGCTCGTGCCCATCTCCTGTCCCACTTCTGAGGCAAGTCAGCAACAATAGATCTCGCTGGCGACAGCGCTTTCGCGCTGCGTTCCCCAGGCGAGACATAAAAAGGGTCTATGAACACTCAACACATACAGCGCTGGTAATACAGGTGTGGCAGGAGGCAAATAGGCATTTGAGATGGGAAAGGAACTTGATAGGAAACTCTCCTTTGGGATTATGACTTGCCCAATGAAGTTGGCAAACTATCAGGGATGAAGAAGTGAGAACTCCTTGGAATCGACAGACTGGGGGACATGTGGGGAACTGCAGGCCTTAGATTAGAAGAGTTGATACATAAATAGAAAGTGGCTGGAACGGAAATCTTACACTACTTACAATTTAGACATGCCCTAAATGTTCAAGAGTCTCAGGCAGCCTAGATTGACAAAGCTGGGTCCCTAGAAAAGACAATACAAATTCAAGCCTCTTTAAAACATTTATATATACACACACACACACATCTATATATATATATACACACACACACACATACACACACACATCTATATACATATATATTTATATATATCCATATCTATATCTATATCGCCAGGTGTAAAGAGGGCTCTTAAAAAGGAATGGCAAGAACACTTGTGCATCCTTGAGGATGAGGAGTAAGAAAACAAGTTACTTACCTCTAACTTTGGTTCTCCAGTATTGGTAACTTTCATAGATTCCCATAGCATTGATCATTCCCCGTCGTCGGAATGGGAGTCTCGGTAAACAAAATAACATAGCAGTAGGTACAAAAGAGAAAGAAAAAGGCCTAGGCCTCATTCCCTTTTGTAGCATATCCACTTCTTTTTGTAAAAGAGACCAAAATAAAGCAACAGCCAATCAGATTAGCCTCACCCCACAGAACCCTCTTTAGAGAACCTCAGAGCCTCAGATTTTCGTAGCCGTTGTGTAACAGTACAACCAAACCTGCAGAGGGCTGAACTTTCCCAGGGGAGGAGGGTGGGCGCATGGGAATCTATGAAAGTTACCAATACTGGAGAACCAAAGTTACAGGTAAGTAACTTGTTTTCTTACTCCAGTATTGGAACTTTCATAGATTCTCATAGCTTGTATCAGAGTAGCTAGCAGTCAGAAACACATTTTGCTCCCTTAGTGACATCTCATTCTCCATTTTTTTTTTTAAGGAAAACATAAAACAACAATGCAATCACAAAGAACACATAGCAAAATGTGCAAATAACAATAAGAAAGGAAGGAGGGAAGAAAGGAAAGCTCACCACTCAATGGAAGAGGTTCTTCAGGACTGCCTGGCTTACATCCGTGTCTTCTTGAGCCAAGGTCTCCAGGCAGTAATGTCTTGTGAAGGTGTGCGTGCTGCTCTAAGTTGCAGCCCTGCAGATGTCTTTAATCTGGACCCCCGCAAAGAGCCGTAGAGGAAGCCATGGACCTTGTCGAGTGTGCTCTAATTCTGCCCTCTAGACGCTTGTCCGCTACAGAATGACAGAACTGTATAGCACTGGAGATCCATCGAGCAATACCCTGCTTGGACAGGGGTAAGCCTTTGCGGGGAGCACTGAATGCAATGAACAATTGAGAAGATTTCCGAAATTCTTTAGTACGGTCCAGATAAAATTTCAAGCACCGCTGCACGTCCAGCGAATGAAGTGCCCTTTCTGCTGGTGTAGATGGCTGAGGAAAGAAAGCCTTGAGAATTACCATCTCATTTAAATGAAAATCCGAAGGCACCTTTGGTATGAATTTAGGATTAGTCCTTAGAATTACTGTATTCCTTTTGAATTGGAGGAAAGGTTTCTGGATTGTGAGAGCTTGTAATTCTCCAATACTTCTTGCCGAAGTGAGAGCAAGAAGGAGCGCTAATTTCCATGAGGAATTTCAAATCTGCTTGATGAACCGGTTCAAAGGGAGGCTTCATCAGCTGGGTGAGAACCAAGTTCATGCCATGTGGGAGGCGGAGGCCTCACTGGAGGAAAGACTCGAAATAGGCCTTTGAGAAATTGTTTGACCATTCTAGAGGACCAAAGAGAAGGCCCAGATGCAGTGCGTCTGTAGAGAGAAACTGCAGCCAAGTGAACCTTTATGGACGAATGAGCCACACCTGCCTTAGCCAAGGACAGGAAATAAGGAAGAACTTGATGAGGCTGAGACAAGAAAGGGTCCACACCTTGCTGTTGGCACCAGATGCAAAATCGTTTCCATGTTAGACGGTAAGTCTTGTTAGTTGAACGAGCTCTAGCCTGAGTGAGAACATCCCTCATCTTGTCCAAGAGATGAAGATCTAGGAATTCTCGCTGCTCAGGAGCCATGCGGAGAGGTGTAAGGAACGAGGATCTGGTTGCCAGATCTGGCCCTGGGACATCGTGAGAAGATCTGTGATCCCCTGTAGAGGACGTGGAGTGACCAGAGAAAGGAGGTGAAGCTCCGTGAACCAAAACGGCCTCGGCCAAACTGGGGCTATTAGGATCATCTTGCATGGCTCCGTTTTGATCTTCCGGAGTATCCTCGGTTTTAACGGAATGGGGGGGGGGGGGGGGGGGAAGGCTTACACAAATGCTATTGACCAAGCTATCGAAAGCACATTCCCCAGCGATCCGGGATGGTGTACTTTGCTTGCGTAAAACTGCCATTTTCTGTTCACCGGGGTAGCAAAGAGATCTATTGAGGGTTTGCCCCACCGGTGAAAAATGTCATCCAAGACCATCTGGTTTAGTTCCCACTCGTGGCTGACTGACGAAAGCCTGCTGAGCCGGTCCGCCTTTTTGTTTAGCACTCCTGGTAGGTGTTCTGCCGTGAGCGATATTCCGTGTAGGATCACCCACTCCCAAATTCTTTGGGCCTCCTGCGACAACGGAAGAGATCTGGTACCCCCTTCCTTGTTAATGTAGTGCATGGCCGTGGTGTTGTCCGTGCGGACGAGAACCACCGAACCCTGCAAACGTGGAAGAAATGCTTGTAGAGCCAGACGAATCGCTTTGAGCTCTAGGAGGTTGATTTGAAGAAGGCGGTGCCGGGGCAACCAATGCCGGCTTACATGCAAGTCTTGAAGCACCGCACCCCAGCCTTCCAGCGAGGCATCTGTTGTGACAACTTGAGGAGCCGGATTGCTTATGAAGGATAGACCTTGGGATAAATTCTCCTCCTGTGTCCACCACAAGGCTGCTTCTTTAATTGCCGGAGTAATCACCACCTTGTCCTCGAAAGAGAAGTGAACTTGTTGCCATTGCATGTCTAGTTGCTCCTGAAGAGATCGCATCCGCAATCTGCAGTGGGGTATCAGAGGGATGCATGAAGAGATCACTCCTAGAAGGGATTTGTAACGGCGTACTGAAAGACACTTTTTTTTTCTCAACAGATGAGCCAAGGACCTTAGTTTCTCTTGCCTTTCCAAGGATGGAGAAGCCTTGTTGAGATACGTGTCCAAGATAGCCCCTAGGAATCGTGCTCTCTTGGATGGACAGAGAGACTACTTCTCCCTGTTGAGAGTCAGACCCAGATTGCTGAACAGAGTCATACATGCCTCGACTGTCTCCTCCGCTATCCGGCTGGACGGAGCCTTCGGCAACCAGTCGTCCAGGTAGGGGAAGATTTGAAAATGCTGTTTCCTGAGAAAAGCTGCCACCGGTGCCAGCACCTTGGTAAAGATCCTCGGGGCAGAGCAAAGTCCAAAGGGTAAAACTTTGAATTGGCAGAAGCTTTAGGCTACTGTGAATCGTAGAAACCTCCTTGGGGCTGGATGAATGGGTATGTGAAAATACGCATCCTCGAGACCGAGAGTGGCCATGAAATCTCCCGGGTTGAGGAGACGCAAGATATTCTGGAGAGAGACCATCCGAAAGGATTGACTGATGAGATAGGTGTTTAGCTCCCGAGATCTAAAATGGGGTGCCATTTCTCCAGCGTCGTCTTGACCAGGAAAAACCTGGAGTAGAAACCGTCCCCCCTCTGAGATAGGGGAACCGGCTCCACTGCTCCCTTGAGGAGCATCTGATGAACTTCGAGCCGTAAGAGACGCAGATATTTTGAAGGCATAGCGACAGGGGGCTTGGAAGGTGGCATATGAAGAAACTCCAGCGTATGGCCATCTCGAATGATGTTGAGCACCCAACGGTCTAATGTTATCCGTTTCCAGTTGTGGAGGTATTGAGACACCCTGCCTCCCACAGGTGTTAACAGGGAGGTAGGTACAGTAGGCAGAGCCAGAACGCCGCTATTGTCTCTTGGAGGTGTCACGTCCCTGGCGATTGTTTTCCTCTAGTGTTGGATCTAGAGAAAGACGAGGTCTGGCCTTGTCGTTGTTGGTACGTTGGTCGATACGACTGAGACGTTGAACCATAAGAAGAGTACCGTTGTTGTTGGTACGAGCCTCTGTAGGATGTGGTACTCTTCCCCCTGGTCCCACGGAAAGGAACCTTCCGATATTGAATATTTCCTAGAGATCTTGCCATCTCCGTATCTTTTTTAATGTCCTGGAGGGCATCGTCGATATGTTTCCCAAATAATGCCTCACCATCAAACGGGAGGTCCAGGATTTTGTTCTGAACCTCCGGTCGGAACCATGTCGCCTGGAGCCAGCCCTGGCAACGAAGAACAGGGGCGCCTGCCAGTGAACGGAAAGCTGTTGTGGCGATATCCATGGTGCAGTCGATATCTTCCGCCGATGTAGCCTCTCCCTCCTGTAGAATCTTCTTGGTCTCCGCCTTGGACTCCTGTGGGAGCTGGTCCAAATATGGTGAGCGGTCGCACCACATTTGGCGATAGTACCTACCAAGGATCACCAACGCATTTGCTGCCCATACCAAAAGACTCGCCATAGAGGATAACCTTTTCCCTGCATTATCAAGGCGCCTGCCTTCTTTATCGGGAGGAGTTGTCAGTGATGCAGAAGGATTGCATTACTTTCTTTGCGCCGCCTGGGATATTACCGAATCCGGCTTCGGTTGACCTATCAAGGACGCTGGACTATCCTCAGGCGCCTTGTACTTCTCTAGGCATGGCAAAACTGGAATAACAGTAGCCGGGTTCTTCATTGCCTTCAAACCCTCGTCCCAGACATGAGCGACAATGGGAATGGATCGGACCACTTTCCTGTAGGGCTCCTTAAAATCATAAAGGAAGCATTCCGTTTGAACTGAAGGCATAGGAAGTTTGAATCTACTGGAGGCTCTTTCCATCAGTTTGTGAAATCCCCCAATGTCTGCCGGGGGGAGAAGCCACTGGATCCGGAGTAGGTAAAGCTGGATCCGGGATCACATAATCCTCCCAATCAACACACTGGTTAGACCTGTTGCCATCGTCCTGATCCTCGTCCGAGGAATCATCCTGAACATCCTGGACCACTGGAGGTAAACCTTGCACCGTGGTGAGCAGATTTACTCGGACTCCGGCTCTCAGACTCACAGGGGGTCTTTTTTGAGGCCTTAACAGGACGTTCAGAGGATGGTGAAGGCGAAGCCCTACCCCTTTTCACTGTTCTTCGAGATGAGGTGCCAGATGATGAGTCCCCACTGTCACTTGACAGAGTTCCCTTCCTCGACTTTACCTTCTGGACCCAAGTGAGAAGGCAACCCTCACGTTCCCGGAGGGACTTCGTAGAGAAGATGCAGCAGATCTTGCAGTCTGCTGCCTTATGATCCGGTACAGGCAATAAATGCAGTCCTTATGCCTGTCCTCCACATACAGCCTCTTCTTGCCACAGGTGGAACAAGGCTTGAAACAAACCTGAAGAAAAAATGTTCATAAAAGCAGTCAACTAGAGTTGAAGTGAGCAGAGCTCAAAGGAGACTCCCTAAGCACAACGTTCATTAGAAAATCTGAGACTCTGAGGTTCTCTCAGGAGGGTTCTGTGGGGTGAGGCTAATCTGATTGGCTGTTGCTTTATTTTGGTCTCTTTTACAAAAAGAGGTGGATATGCTACCAAAGGGAATGACGCCTAGGCCTTTTTCTCTCTCTTTTGTACCTACTGATATGTTATTTTGTTTACCGAGACTCCCATTCCGACGACGGGGAATGAGACAAGCTATGGGAATCTATGAAAGTTCCAATACTGGAGTTATAAAAGGCTCTACAGTATCCATGTGAGGTGGCAATAAGGGCAGACTTTCAACTGATACAATTAAGAACACAGATGGACAGGCTCTCCAGTGTCCACATGTGGAGACAATAAAGCAAACTTTCACCTAATACAATTAAGAACACAGATGGTGAAATTCAAGACTGCCATGTCAAATGCATGCCTGATAAATGTCCAGTGTGGCTACATCCTAAGTATACAAAAAAGTGCCGGGTGGGTCGTTTGAATGATTACTTTTCTGATGCGTTTCCCTCTTTGGAAAAAACATATTTAAGCGGCTATAATAGTGAAGTAATTAGCCCATGATGAAGGGCCCGCCCGAAAAGCATTGGGCTTGTTACACAGAAAATATATGTAATGACATTACCTACATGTGAAAAAAATCTTACTAAAATTAAACAAACAAAGATCCAAACGATTGATGGATTAAAGTCTTGAACCCAGGAGACTATACACATCTGCACCCAATACAAGATAAACTGATTGAGAAGTTCATGTATACAACTAGGAGTGAGATTGTCTATTACTGCTTTTGTATTGTTTGAATGATTCTCAGCTACTGGTAATTATGTGGGCTGCATCTCAGTCCATCTTTTGTTGCCATAATCCCACCCTAGGTAAGACCCAGCCATGTGCAATCCAATAGGAACAGTACAACTACGAACTGACAAGCTTAGGTCCTGGCTGAACCAGAATACAAGAAACCCCTAGACCAGCTTTGCCCTATTTGCGGCTTTTCAGTTGGGTACATCTTAGTTCCAGTGACAAAGTAAACAAAGTGAGCCCACTGCTGGGCATACCCGTTGCACTTAAGTATACAAAAAATGAAGGCTGCATCCCATTCCATTGTTTTTTTTGCCTATAATGCCACCCCACATTAGACACAGCCATATGCAGATCAGCCTTGATTCTGCTCCAATAGAACATGTGGCTGTGTCCAAACTAAGGTGGCATGGTGTGCAAAATAAACTGGGATGCGTCCCAAGTAATTGTGAGTAGCTGAGATTAAGTCAAGCAATCTATCCATTACATTTTTGTATATTTCAGTGCAACGCCATAAGTGGGTCCGGTATGCCCATAAACAGGTCCTATGCACACTGTGCCACTGGAACCAAGCTGCATCAAACTGATGAGCCCTAATAAGGGTAAAACTGGTCTTGGATTGTTTGTGTTCCGGTTCAGGGCGGACCTGGTCTGACAGTTCAGGCTGGACTGTTCCTACTGGAGCAGGATAAAGACTGATTTGCATATGAGTGGGTCCAAATTGAGGTGGCACGGGGTGCAAAATAACGAACGATTTGGATACGGCCTAAGTAGGTACCGGTGGCTTAGATTAATTCAAGCAAGCCACCCATCACTTTTTTGTATACTTCAGTGCACTGCCTCGAGTGCAACAGGTATGTCCATAAGTTGGCCCGTGCTCACTTTGCCTCTAGAACCAAGCTGCACCTGAATGACGAGCCCGAAATAGGGTGATACCATTTCGGAGTTGCTTAGTTTCTGGTTCAGAGAGGACCTGGCTTGACAGTTTGGGGTGAACTGCTCCTATAGGAACAGGATCAAGACTGATATGCAGATAGCTGAGTTGAGGTGGCATTATTGGCAAAAAAAGGATGGACTGGAACCTGCAAAATAACAAGTACCTGAGAATAATTTAAGCAGCCCACCATCCCTTTTAGTATACTTCCCTGTACACAGGAGATTTATGCACATAATCTGGGAAGTGTCTGCAGAAATGTTTGAATATACAGCTGACCCTTTTGGCTAAGTTACAATTCTAGGGACATGGAACAATGAAACAAAGATAAGACATTTTCTGACATGTTTGACTCGCAACACTTCCTTGTCAAACAACTGCTGGTACCAGAGGGTATATTTCCTTTAGGAGCCAAGAATATCTTCTTGGTATAAGCACCATAATTTTGAGGTAAACACTACTCAATAGCAATTCAACAATAACAATAACAATTTAGTTTTTATTTGTTACGGAACTCCTACGGAGGTCCACAAAAATACACCAACACAATAAAAAAACACTTTAAATACTTTTTTCCCCCAAACACTACAGTAAATAAAAAACTGAGGAAAGAGAGAAAAACATACCGTGTAAAGGATGCAAAATTCTAAATTGTCCAAACAGCAAACATTACAGCACACAAACCAAACTCCCTAATAAATGGCCAGAAATGTTTTAAATAAATTGAAATATCCAATGGCAAACCATTTCATTTGGTAGGGACAGGACAAAAGATCAAGCCTCCTGAGCAGAGTGAATATTAAATTTGATGAATGAAGGTCTTAAAAACATGCGCCTTGCCCTTTGAAGTTCCGGACACACGAATAGCACGTGATTAAGATCCTGAATTTGTAAAAAACACAATTCACAGATTCTCTCCCCTTTAGGAATTTTTTCCCAGATGCCAGTCACTTATCTCAGATGCAACAGGTTGGTTCTCAAAAGTAGTATCCACCTTCTAATCCCATGTGGGAGATTCCATGAAAGATAGGGCTGTGGTCTACTCCCCATGGCACTCACACAGATCACCTCATTGCGGGCTTTAGATTGACTTAAGGCTGTATCTCTTATCCATACTAATCGTGCTTACGGACTTCTTTAGGAATTACTTCAGTACATGCTTTGGCATGGGTGAATCACAATTTAAACTAAGCCCAAATTAGTCATTTGCGTAATGATCTAAAGAAAGCCGATTTATTTTTTAGTTTAACAAAGATTTCCATTCTCAACGCAGCCCTAAGGGTGCCCTCATCCCCCCAAAAGAGGGAGTTCCCCCATCTCAGGACCGCTGCCAAGGATGAAGAATATGAAGAGACTAGATGGAATTCCAAGCGTAGAACATGTGGGGCAGCTAAAGAGTTTAAATTACAAATTTGGCAGAAAAAACAGCCTTCAGCCTTATCAAAAGTGAGCCAATAATTCCTATCCAGAAGGGGGAATTTTAACCTTAAATACTGACAGAACATGATTAAAATGTCATCTCCCACAGGTTTTGTAAAAATCTATTTAAAGCTCCAACCTGGGTGGTTGCATTACCAACACTCCGAGTCTCGCCCGTTTTTCGAGAAAACCTTCCCCAGATACAGATACGAGTCGAATGATTCAAGTTCTCCATGCCCCAACAACCACTTATACCCTTTCTTTATTTGGAGACCTTTCTTGCGGAAGACTAAAGTTTTGCTTATAGCAATATTGATTTTCAGAAAATGGACCTCTGCATATTTGGTCAGGATAGATAGATAGATAGATAGATAGATATGGCAAACAAAAGAGGGGCCAACAGGCAACCCTGCTTAAGCCCGTTATAGGTCTTAATCCTACAGGATACTCCTGCGAGCCTCCCATCATCACTTGACACAAGTGTCTGTATGTAATTCTATTATAAGGCCCAGAAGGTGGTGTAGCATAACAAGATGGGAGAGCTTCCTCCACAGCTTCTGACGATCCACTTTATCAAATGCCGTGGAGAAATCAATGAATGCTGTATAGACTGACATGCTTCATGAGAAGACCTATTTCTCTACGATGGTCTGGACAGCAGCAATGTTATCCTGCGTTCCATGGTTATTTCTGAAATCTGCCTGTTCTGGCGGTAAAATGTTCTGGCCATGTGCCCATTGCTGCAGATGATGAAGTATACTTTTTGCAAATACTTTGCCCGAAGCGTTCAGCAGCGCCATCTGTCTGAAGCTAGTAGGTAAACTTTTTGGGCCCTTTTTAAACAACGGAACTATGATACTCCCCTTCCAAGAGGAGAGAATACTAATCGTTCGAAAACAGAAATTGAACAGTGGCGCCAAAAAGGCTCCCCATGCAGCTGGTTCCTTTTTGATTAACATAATCAGGATACCATCTGGTCCTTGTGCGCCGGAGGTTCTGGCATTCTTTATATGACCTACTACTTCATCCCTTGACGGGTGACCATATTCGATAAAGGAAGACTCCTCTGTTACGGGCATCTGAAAAAGCACGGAACCGTTGAGTTTATATAATAGTGAAATATAGTCCAGCCGCTCTCTTTCTGGGATCATAATGGGGAGTGCCCACTGTCTATAATAACAATATTCTGCAATCAAGTGCCAATACTTTTTTGACTCTTTGGCTCTCGCGGCTTCCCTCAACCCAATCCATTTAGCATCCATCTAATTTCTCTGAGTTTATAACGGCTTCTCACTCGCTTAAGGCGATTAATTTCCTGTTGTATACCCGTGGAAAATGGTAAATGTTTTCGGACTAAATGGTTAATTTCTTGATATAGTGCCTTCGGTGAAGGGGTGCCCTGGGGTATCCTACGGGGACCTGTGGAATCGGAGCTTACATTTTTTATCTCCCTCATTTGGGCCTCAAAGAACTGTACATTAGCAAAAACATGGCCCTGCTGTTCTACAAAAGTTTTCTTTCCTATCGCACCTACCTCGGTGGTATTTTTTTGTGTCCAAGATTAACGTCCATTAGCTTTATTAAAAACCACGGAGCCCTGGCCCAAGTTCCCTTGATTCAGTGCAGGTAGATTAAAGACCAATGTCAAGCTTATTACACTGTGATCACTCCACACTGACGGAGAAACCTTCTAAGTTTTCACAGGCCCCAAACATTTGGAGGAAACAACCACAAAGTCCCAGTAGGCTTTGTGTATGATGGGATTGAAAAGTAAATTGTGCTATTTTATCGACTGGCACCCTCCTATTTAAAATGACCAAATCTGCACTTCTAATGCTATCAATCAAGCAGGAGGAATCTCCGTTTATCTGTTTTTATTTTAACCGGTAGAGAGGCATCAGGAATATGCCAGATTTCCTCTTTATCTGGGTTAGCATAAATCTCCAGTGCAGAATTGGAGATTTTCGCATTTAGATCTCCCTCTAATACCACTAAGTGGCATTCTCATTAATATATAAGAAGAGTGAGCTCAGCAGATAATAAAAGTTTTTCCCAGAGGGGATATAAAGATTTGCTACTAGGAAGAAGGTAGGCCTGCCAGACTCTCCCAAACATGCTAGCTTCAGGCAAATACAGAGATTTGATGGATGGTTAAAAAAAACTTCATTCCAATTAATCGAATTCTTAAGCAGGATGGAAACCCCCCCCGCTAGCATGTCCCCTTTCGGAGTGCTTAGCATAACAGGAGAAAGTAAAAAAGCCATCACAATCAAAATCTTTGCACAACCAAGTTTCTTGTAAGCATATAATCAGAGGATTTAAGGATTTTAAGAAATTAAATTGTTCCTTATTATGACCCAAGCCAGCCATATTCCAAGACAGAAGTATTCCCTCCCTGGCTAACTCAAAGGAGCACTTCTTTCTACCGCTGGACAGTTGGTACTCAGGGCTTTTGCTACCCATCTCTACTGGGCCAAATCATCTTCTATGTCAGGGGCCCGAAGGGCAACTACGAAATCAGGCAAAAGATTTATTAAGCGAACCCTTTTGTTTAGTGAGACCATAATATTTTTGGCGTTACCCAGAGGGTACTCGAAGTCGGGGACCATAGCGTCTAACTCCACAGAATTATCGGCCCTCAGAGGTTTTGGACACAGAATTGTAAGACACATGGTAGAGTATTCTTCAAAATCTGATACAGGTATTATATCTAGCCCTCGTTTTAACAAAGTGCTCACAATTCTGTAGGGCCAAATTGGCCACTAACAAGGAACAAAAGGTAACTCTGGAGTATGAGAAATTCTCATGCTGAATAATATTCACATTTAAAATATCCCTGCTCTCTATCAGCTTCAGTGCCTCGATTTCGGAAAAAAAGTTTGAGAATGAATCCTCTGTTTATCGTATAGGATTCATTCTCAAATAACCAAATGAGATCCACAATGGGTGAGGAAGCATTCTGCACCACATTGTGTTTCTTTACAGCATCTCTTTGGGGGATCCATAGAGGCACCCTATCGCCACGATTGACCGCCTGTACCTCCTTGTTGGACTTAATCTTCAGATGCGACATATTAGAGGTGTTTGGGACTTCTGACTTTCTATTATCCGATGCTATTGACCCTAGGAGTATTCTATTCAACCCCATCTGTAAGTTTCACAGCATTTGAGGCTCCACCTCTAGCTTGCCATCTGGTCTGTCCCCCAAAGCTCCAAACCATGTCTGATGTATCAGAACCCCACCTCCCAATGGCGTTCCCCTTCCCAAAGGATCACCCCCCCTCACTAAGCTGAAGAGAATGAGGTACTTGAGGAGACTGCAGCGGAAGACTTAATAGAGTTGCTGCTATTCCAGTAGCCCCCACTCGCCCAACAGGAGACAGATGTGCTGTAACAGGGTTCCTGGATGCACCCTCCTCAATTGGCAGTTTGAGACCATCCTCCTCTATTAAAGTCTGAACATCGCTCTGGCTATCTGGGATCTGTGGAAAATGCAAATTTGACACTATTCGTTTAGGGAATCGTCTTGTTTTTTTGTTTCTTTTTTCTATTTTCCCCTTTGAGTTTTGTTGCAGGACCTCCTCTCCCCTGATTTTGACCCTATTTTCACTGATGAATTGGGGAGTTGGGCCTGTAAGGCGGATGGGGTTGGTACCTCCCCCTCTGTCTCTCCCCTGCCTTTTCGGCCAACATAATCCCCACTTTTCTCTACTTTCTCAATGGCTCCACTGGCCCCCTTTTTTCCCTTAATGAACAAAGGATAGTGTTTTAGTATGACATTTCCCAAACGGGGGACCCACAACAGCCTACCCAAAGAGTGAGCTTAAACAGAGCTCTTCATTTTAAAGATTACACAAAGGTTCAATGGGTGACAATAGAAAGAGGTGTTCCTGCATACACAGACATCTCTCTGCTCTCCCCGGGTAACGAGTAGAGCGGGCCTAAAATCTGTCTGTTCTTCCGGTTGCGCAGGTATATTAGAGGAGGGTGTGAAGGTGTCCGATTCTTTTTACTTTTTGCACTTCAAACAACATTACAGAGCTCATTTCCAGCATATGATGTGAGCTTAAAACAGATTTCTCCAGCAAAGTCAAACTTAATAGTCTTTCAATACAGAAAAAATATTTCGAAGGCACACCATCCCTCTCATTACCCAGCTTCGGTTGTAAACAAGGCAGGAATACATCATGAACATCATCAGCTTCATAAACAGACTCCAGAGAATTACCATTCAAATGACTTGTACTACAATATAAAGAGGCAAAGAGACGCCTAGGGGAAGAGCTTACAATAGGAGTGTTCCTCTTCCTAAATCTACTCATTGGATAACTGTCCTTCACAGCATGATCGCGAGGGGCTCCCCAGCCCTTTGTTTGGGGCTTCAAAATCAATGTGAAGTCTTCCCTTGGATTCAATTTTTAACAAACTGATGCCTTATCCACCATCGCAGAGACATCCCTCTCTGCATCCTCCCGGAATCCTCTGGTACACCCTAGCGCACCCTCATCACGGGATCCCTTGTCGTCACCCCCTCCTCCATAGGGGCAACGAATACAGCCACAGTCTTACTGTTTGGTTTTTCCCTATTCACAGAGATGATTTGCTGACTCTGCTGGTTAAGATGATGATCTGGACCCAACTTTGCATGCGAGGCAGCGCCCAGTACTGGGGTGAATGTATGACATTGTTCTGCATTCTGTCCATCAACTGTTGTTTTTGCATTTGTCACCCCGAGTGGGACGGGTATGCCCAGACGTGGGTCCCCGTGCTCTCCATGCCACTGGAATCAAGCTATCCTGGCTGAAGAGGGGAGAAACCCTGAAACCGGTCCTAGGGAGGACCTGGCTTGGCAGTTCGGGCTGGACTGTTCCCATGAGGCACAGGGTCAAGACTGATTTGCATATGGCTGGGTTCAAACTGGAATGGCATGGTGAACAAAAAAACGATGGATTTAGGCCCAGATCTCTGTACTGGGGTGAATGAATGACATTGTTCTGCGTTCTGTCCATCAACTGTTGTTTTTGCAATACAACGGGTGTACCAACAGCAGAGTGCTCTATTTTTAATTGGTTCAAGGAGATGTGTTGTAAACTCTGCTGGCTCTGTTGGAACTGTTGGGTTGGATGGTTAACACATGAACCAGGACCCAGATTTGCATGTAAAGGGGTATCAGGTGAGAAACCACTTGGGCCATCTTCTGCGCCTGTTTTTTTTCTGGGCCCTGGCCCCTTCACAGGACATTATCTGGCTCCCCGCAGGACCACAAAAGTTTCCCTGAACGTCCCCCAAAGACAAGGAGGGTGGCGTTCCTGCGAAGGACTTGAAAAACATTCATTCTTGGCCCAATGTTGCCTGCACAGGAGCAGTCCGGGGAACTTTCCGAAAAAAGCCCGTGAAGTTTGGGTGAGATTTATAGCAAAGATGCTGTATATGTCTGGTTCCGCTATATGATCTCCTCAATTTACTAGTATGGCTTGGAGACAAGGTAAGTACACGTCCAGAGCGTAATTTTGTTTAGAGGTCATCTCACACCAAAGGGTAGAAACTTTCGCCTCTCACCCCCACCACCTCCACTCAATTGATTATTCAATGATATTGTACTCAGTTGACAACCTGACTCCCACTGGGAGGACTCAATGTTGGTTTGTTACTTCAGCTACCTCTGCTTCAATAACAAAGAGCACCGGCGGGAAGGCGGGGCGAGGAACAGCGAGGATCAGCGCAGTGTTCTGCCCCACTAAACCCCTCCTAGAGCACTGAAACACTGCCTCAAATTCTGCATATAATTCTTCTATCTGTTCCCAAGGAGGTGGTGATGTTATCATAGATGGCCAGGCTCCCTGTGCCTCCCACAAGGACTCTGCAAATGCACTCCCCCTGCTGCACCAATCACCCGGCACTGGTGCTGCTACTGCTGTAACTGTTGACCAGAGATAATGCCGCCTGAGAAAGACAAAAAGCAGCTGGGTCTGATGCCAGTGCCAATACAAATCTGTTTTTTTTCCCCAGCGACCCTAGTAGTGTCACTAAAGCGTCACTTACAGCTGAGCACAGCATACAACAGCTTCTCTCTTATTTGCGTTTCAATCTTGAACGTATTTGCTCTTGCTCTGTCCTGCTCTGAGAATCCCGGCTGGTTACAATTACAATAAAAACGGGCACACTCGCCTGCTGTGCTCGCCTTTGGGCCTATGCAGCGATAATGCCCCCGCGTTGTGGAATGGAGCTCGCTGTATCAAAGGTGTGCTTTGTCGATGGAGCTCCTTGCCTACAGCCACTCCTTGCCTCCCGAGTGAAGGGGCCCCCCACTGTCTGGGCTGGGAAGGCAATCCCAAGATGTCAGTCCTCGCCGTAAATTTCCCGCGGAAAAGCCTGCGCCAAGTCCCTCAGCTGGCAGCAGCACTTAACAGCAGCGCTTAGCCTGAGGCCGTAGGTAAAGAACAACAGTAAGGAACAACAGTTCTTTTGCGAGGGCGGTAAGGAGAAATAGACTGTTTTGCAGGGGCCGCGAGGCGCAGCACGGCTGAGATTTAGGAAGCCTCAGCTGTTCCGCTGCTACCCCACTCCCGCTCCGGTTCCTGCAGCAGGAATACCTGTGCTTGCAGGGGCCGCGCAGAGGTAACAACGATGCTGTGCTTTGCGGGGGCGAGCACAGTCGAAACCAGCAAAGCCCCGGCGATCCCGTTGTTGTGCGGTGTCCCCGCTCCCGCTCAGACGCCTCTAGCAGCTCCTCTCGGCGGCTCTGGCAAGGCTTCGCCTTCCTGCCCTGCCGCTTTCCACCATTCCTCTGATTTCACTACTCTGGTATCACGTGTCTGAGACCGCTGGTAGAGAAGATAAGGGTCAAACCTTCGAAATAACTAGATTCTGAATAATTGTGCTACTCGCTTGTTAATGAATGGCTCCTCAGGAGTGGGATACAGAATAGTAGAAGCAGATTCCAGTGAAGGAATCATATCCTCATTCATGTCTGCCAATGTAAGCAATGGGAAATGAACAGATCGTTTTGACATGGATGTCGAGTATTTTGGCGACTTGTGTTCTCAACCTTGAATGACACAGCAGTGTTGTTGTCTTCAGTGTCTAAAAGGATCTCAAAATCCTGCCTGTCCTGGACGGTAAGCATGTAGCAGGTGTTCCTTTCCTCGACATTGAAAAGAATGGTGGGAACACCGATTTTTATCCTTAAATTTTTTATTTGGCAATATCTATGTGGGAGTCCTTGTAGGGGAATAAAAGCTTACAGCAGTAGTAGCCACTCAATTGGCATTTCACAGGAATTCTTCCTCAACCTCCATGATCTGCAGCATTCTGAGTGAGAATCCTTCCTTGGCTGACACGGGCCTCTTGGACATCAATTAGCGGAAAGTACACTACTTGAAAGAAAAATCAATGAGGAACCACACAAAGGACAAAATGGACCTTTTTCAGCTTCTTCCAGGGACATACAGGGCACTTGACACAAAGTGAATGGAAAGCTGAGAAAAACAACTGAGAAACAGCGGTTTTCAGTAAGAAAAGGAAAATAACTTTCCTGCCTTCAAACATGTCCAATGTTGACAGTACAAGCAGGGACAGGTCAGAGCCTGTGCTCCGAAATACTTAATACATCAGCAACATAAAAGGAATAGAGGCAACTTGACAATGTAAGGCATCGAGGAATATGGAGATGTCTGGCTATCTTAAAGGTGCAGCTTCATTTTTCAGCTCTGGAAAGATGATGCGTATTTTGCTCCATTTTCCACATTTGATATAATTCACTCTTTAAAAAAGTATATTGAAAATTAAATCCAATAGGTCTGCCGAAGTGGCACTATAATTATAGTGTCAAGAAATTAAACAAATTTCATTTCAGAGTAATTTAAAGGCCAAGATTTATTTTTTATTATTAGCTAGTTTTACAAATAAATAAAATATTTTGGCAAATTTAGTTTCAAGACGGTTTTACTGTATTTCTTCATTTAAAGAAAGAATGCCTATTTTAAAAATTAAACATTTGTATTTAATAAAAGAAAGCTCTGGGAGCCTACACACATTGTGACAACATAAGGAAAATCCTACTTACCAGTATGCACCTGTTCTTGGCATGTAGAGCTGCAGATTCACAAACTGTGCATAGATCGCCATCTGGTGTTGGGCCCGGATGTTTGCACTGTGTTGTATTGGAATACGTTTTTTGAAGTCACGAGATAGGCGACTCCTCCATTGGACAATAGTGCGCATGGGCATCGACTCCATCTTCAGATTGTTTTTTCGTCAAGAAGCGAAATGATGGAGTTTTGTGAGACACAGAAATAGATGTCCATGTATGTTGTATCTAATTAAGATAATACTGGAACAGATAAAGGTAGCCGGGGAGGTGGGTGGGCGTGTGTGAATCTGCAGCTCTACATGCCAAGAACAGATGCATACTGGTAAGTAGCATTTTCCGTTTGAGGCATATGAGCTGCAGATCTCACACTGTGCATAGATTGCATAACAGTACTCCTCTTTAGCGACGACCACCAGTATCTGTTGCAGTAGTTTGAAATAGTGTTTTGAGTACAGCCTGGCCCCACACTAGCTTATTGTTTTGCCTGCACATCTACACAATAGTGTTTTGTGAATGTGTGCGGTGTGGACCATGTAGCGGCTTTGCAGATATCTAAGGGAATGTTCCCACAAAAATGCCAGTAAAGCCCCTATTTTGCGGGTAGAGTGGGCTTTAGGTGGAATAGACAGTGTACGTTTTGCTTTGTCATACCAAATATGTATACATTTGACAATCCACCTTGCAATCCCAGACTTTGATATGGGATTGCCTTTATGTGGTGGTGAGAAGGATACAAAAAGTTGTTTTGTGAAAAGTTTGTTATGTCAATATAGTAAAGGAGTGCTCTTTTTACGTCTAGTGTATGAAGAGCTCTTTCTGCTACTGTTTGTGGTTGCGAGAAGAACACTGGCAACTCAACAGATTGGTTGAGATGGAAGGGAGAGATAACCTTAGGAAGGAATTTGGGATTTGTCCTGAGAACCACTGTGTTATGATGGAGTTGTAAAAAGAGTCTGTAGTCTTGCATGAGTTACTATGAATATACAAGAGGCCATCATCCCTATTAGTTGCATGAACACTCTAGCTGGACGTGAGTGTTGCGGCTGGAATTTTGTTATAAGGGCTTGCATGCTTGCTATCTTGGTTGGACTGGGATATGCAAGGCTCTTGAGGTGCTTATTGTGGCACCTACATATTGTTGGATGTGGGATGGTTGGAGGTGAGACTTTGAGAGGTTTATGGTAAACTCTAAGTCGGGAAGTAGTTTGATTGTGGTGTGTGTGTGTGATTTACACACTGGGTATGCGACTTGGCTTTTATGAGCCAGTCGTCCAAATATGGGAAGACGTGAATTTGTTGCCTTCTTAAGTGGGTTGCTACCACTGCCAGACATTTTGTGAAGACTCTGGGTGCTGTGGTGACTCCGAATGGGAGAACCTTGAACTGGTAATGCGGACCGTCCACTACAAATCGAAAATATTTCCTGTGAGCAGGGTGAATGGGAAAGTAAGTGTCCTTGAGATCTAAGGTGGCAAGGAAATCGCCTTGTTTGAGTAGAGGAAGGACCTGTTGAATGATCATATGAAAATGGTCTGATTGTATGTAGAGGTTTAATGGTCTAAGATGGGTCTCAGGGTTCCGTCCTTCTTTGGAATGAGAAAGTACAGGGAGTAAACCCTTGTGTTTTGGTGATGCAGAGGAACTGGTTCCATTGCATGTTTTTGTAGGAGGGAAAGCAACTCTTGTTTTAGAAGCGTTAAATGCTCTGTTGACATTGGACGCTGTTTGGGTGGTATGTTTGGGGGAGTTGGAGTTCTAGGCAATAACCGGATTGGATGATTTGTCTCACCCACCTGTCCTGGTAATGGTGTTCCAGACAGGTAGGAACTGTAGCAATCTTCCCCTGACCGAAGTAGAGTGGTCCTGGGGGAGTGGAGGGAAGTCATTGTTTGGGGGTGGAGGCGGTGCGAGTACTGGTAGTTTTGCCTCTACCCTTGTTATTGCCCCTGTAGCCTCCTCTGTAATAGCCTCTGGTAGATGAGGTCTGGGTGGGACGTTTGTAGGAAGTGGAGGGGTTATCAGTGGTCAAACCTCTAGAGGCGCCCCTATAAGAGGAGCGACGAAAGGAACTTCTGGGAGCTTGCTATTGCACAGCTCCCATTGATTTGGCAGTGTCAGTATCTTTTTTCATCTTCTCCAAAAATGAATCTACACTAGGCCCAAATAAGTGTTCCTGGTCAAACGGTTAGTTTAATATGGTAGTTTGAACCTCGGGTTTGAAGCCCGAAATGCGTAGCCACGCATGTCTGCGTAAAAAGACACTGGTATTAATAGCTTGGGAGGCTGTGTCTGCAGCATCCAGAGCACAACAAATGGAGGCATTAGTTATGAGTTTGCCTTCCTGGATGAGATCATTGGCCCTTGTTTTATATTGATCTGGAAGGTGGTGTTGTAGGGTCTCTAGCTCGTCATAGTGTGCCCTATCGTACCTAGCCAGCAAAGCATGTGTGATGGCAATTCTCCATATGTTCGCTGCTTGGGATGCTGTTTTTACCAGATGCGTCCAACAGTTTTGACTCCTAAACAGGAGGTGGGGCATCGCCTGTGGTTTGGGAGTTAGCCCTTTTCCTGGCGTTGGAGACTACCAAGGAATCCAAGGGAAGCTGCCCTTTAATATAAACATGGTCAGCTGGGGCAGACTTGTTTTTCTTTTCCACCCTGGGGTTAATGACTCTAGCCCTTACAGGATCCTTAAACACTTCAGGAGCTTGTTTGATTACCCCTTTTAACATTGGGAGAATTGAAGTGGACCTTTGAGACGGTGCAAAAGTGTCCATGAGGAAATCTTCTACAGGTTCAGTGTGAAAATTCACACCGTGGTATTCTGCAGCTCTGTGTATGAGCAGAGTGAATCCTATAGTGTCCTCTCGAGGGGATGGTATAGATGGGTAGATGATATCTTGTGGTGTATTAGGAACATCTGGTGTGCCATAATCGTCCCATGGGTCATCTGGGGTGTTAGGGTGACTAGGTTCTCCTAAAGGTTCATCATCCCCTTCCTCCCCAGATGTGTCATCATCCTGAGGTGGAGGAGATTGTGAGGGTACTGGAGATGGGATAGGAGAGACGTGGTGTGGAGGTGGAGAAGGAATTCTTAAAGGAGAAGTGGCAATGTCTGTCTTCTTTAAAGGGTGTGGAGCTGGTACAGGTTTGTCCATTTTCCTTTTCCTGGAAGGACTAAGTATAAGTTGACCTGTCTTTGGGTCTATTTCGAGAGTTTTTTGGTTTGGAACAGGCCAAAAAAGCCCCTCTGGAGTGTGTTGTTTCGGTGCCGATTTTTTCGGGTCCAATTGTTTCTGTGGCACAAGTTTGAGTTGTTTTATGCTCCTTAGGTTTGGAAATCAGGAGTTTTCCTGGGTTCCGTTGGGGTCTTCTGAACCGGTTGTTTCTTTGGTTCCGATGATTTTCTCGGATCCGAAGGTTGAGCGCCAGTGGTCTTCGGAACCGGTTGTTTGTTTGGTTCTGATGATTTTTTGGGATTGGAAGCAAACAACCAGTTTCAAAGACCCCTGACGCTCAGTCAGGGGTCTTTGAAACTGGTTGTTTGCTTGGGTCTGATGATATTTTCAGAGGCGAGACGTCAGTACTAGTGGATTTTGGTGCCGAAGGCGCAGATATGGAACCAGGCGTCGGTGCGGACAAAGACAGTGGTTTCATCTTTGGTGCCGGGGATAGGGTTTCGGCACCGACGGTAGGCTGGCCCGAGCCAGAGTGGCCTGAAGGCTTATGTATTGATTTATTTGCAGAACCCGAAGGCGGGGCGTGGGAAGTTTTGTCCCGGTGTGCACCTAGGCCCAAAGGTGAAGGTGTTAACAAAACCTTTTTTGTGAATGGGTGGGGGGGGATGATTCGACGTCAGTACATACGATCCGCTGCCCTGAAGTGATGTATTCGACGTCTGCTTCGGAGGCGCTAATGTTGCCCTCTTCGATCTGCTCCTGCTCCGGTACATTGATGCCTTCTTGGAAGATATCGTCCGGTATTGATGTTGATGATCGAGCCATGCTTCTTCGAGCTAGACGATCCCAAATTGTTTTCTTAGAGCGGAAAGAGGCACAAGCTGGACAGTCTTTGGCCTCGTGTTTGGGCGAAAGGCTGTGGTTACACACCCTGTGACGATCGGCGTGTGGAAACTTGGATCCACATTGAGGAAACTTTTTGAAAGGAGTCCTTTCCATGAGCCAAAGGCCTAATGGTGCAGCTAGGCCCGAAGGCCTGCATCGACAACCAGAATCGAAGAATTCAAGTTTGTAGAGATGCGCTTCAATAGGGAAATGCGATTGAAACAATACCGAAGAATGGGTGAAGGATTGCGCGTCGAAAGGTAGAACGGTAACGACACCGGACTGGAGCGCGACGAACACATCCGAGCCCGATGGCAGAAAAAAACAATCTGAAGATGGAGTTAATGCACATGCGCACTATTGTCCAAAGGAGGAGTCACCTATCTCGTGACTTCCAAAGACTTATTCCATTAGAACAACAAAGTACAAACATCCAGGCCCAACACCAGATGGCGATCTATGCACAGTGTGTGATCTGCAGCTCATATGCCTCGAACAAAAGGCTCGTAGAATGAAGAAAAGTGTTTCAATTATAAACAAACTTTGATCACATTCAAATAACACTTCTGAAATTATTAAATTCAGATTCAGCTCAACCTATTGTGGGATGGTTTTATTGTTTATTAATAACTTCGAATTCATGCAAAGAAAGGTGTAAAGTTTGCTCACCATATTTATTTGCAGAGAGGATATCTGATAATAGCTGACCAGCCAAGCCTTCATCTTCATCGTCTTCATCTTCATCTTCCCACATGTCACTTGTCTCATCTGTAAAAAATGACCATGAAATACCAAAGACCTTCAACACCTGATGGATCAGTTAGTTAGTTAGTGCACCCACTATGCTAGAAGGGTTGGGGTTTAAGCATGAGAGGAGAAGATGTGAGGATCAAATAAGTGCACCTTCGGGTGAAGTTGGGTGTCAACTGTACATCATAGTGTTTAGCAAAGGCAGATTACGAAAGTGCATGATCAAGCGTGTATATTAAAATATAGAAAAACAAAAACGGGGAATTCGGGGGGTTTGTCAAGTCATTTAGACAATTAAAGCAAACAGAGTAAGAGGTACATCAAGATGACCGGCAGTAAAGTGAAAGCTAGGTGGCAAGAAAGGAATGGTTACTTACCTGTAATATTAGTTATCCTCTAGGAGAACATTTCCCACCCACATGCGGAATCCTGGAGTAATTTTTACAAAAATAGACACTTTTTAAAAACAAGTCATGTTTTTTATTCTTTGACATTTTATAATACACTACTTTGACCAATGTTCACTTATTTTCATTAAAATGAAGCCAATTTTAAAAGCCAGAAAAAGTCACTTATAGGTACAAGTAAACCCATTCACAAACTTTTTTTTTTAAAGAAAAGATAAGGGTAAAGAAGGTCAATAAAGCCTTCGAGCGTTTTGCCCTGGTGAAGCCGCAAAGAGGGACCACTGCGGTTGGGGTAGTATCACCTTGCTGGATTCATTGGGATGACACAAAGGCCTTGAGCCCATCCTATGCGAAGAATACTGGTAAAATCTTTAAGGAGACCAGGATTCACATCTCTTCCCCAAATGAAACCAGTAGATCCAGTGACACAGTATTCTCTTGTGTGACCATTCTTACAGCTGCAGAAGGTTGGTGAACCACTCGAGGTGGTCACTCCGGTGCGATCAGGACCATCTAGGGGGGGGGCTAGATTCAATTAAGAGTCCAGAAAGTATCGAGAATGCATTCCCTTTCTATTTTGTGACTACGGGACCAATTGAACAGCCTTTTTGCATACAACTATGCTGACCTCAAATTGAAGTAAAACTAGATGGCATTGAGATGTTTTCTTCTGACAAATGTTTTGAGAGGAACAAAACCTCAAACAGCCATTCTGCACATTATTAAGCAATATTTGGTTGAGTGTTCTAATCTTCCACTCATCCACATGATAGCGGATGCTTCCCCTTATCAACGTGGCGAATGGAAGAGGAGCAAGTGAGGTGTCACGGCTTGGTGTGTTCTCCTGAGGCAGAATGTGTTTGGCTGCCACTTCCCCCTTTTGCAGACTATTAGGCCAGTAGGGCAGGCTTCTACTGTTGCTGGTGGCTTTGCTGAAACGGAGGGACTTTTACTCTCCTGCAATTAACAGCAGTCATAAGATGTGTACTGGTGTTTCCTGTACAAGGTCCTTTGGGCCTTTGGTTCTAAACCGTTACGGTAGAGAAATGATGATCAGTGTTAGATTAGCTCATGATTAGACCACGACAGTAACCATGGACAGCCAGGTCCACTGAATCCGCAGCAGCACTGATAGACTGATTGGATACCATTATCCCCTCGTGCAGAACACCTTGGAAATGCCATCTCTCTTCATGTGGAAGCTTCTCTAGAAAATCCTTAAGAGATTCCTCAAGTGGAATGTGTACCTCCCGAGCAGGGAGAAGTACTCACAGTTCTATTGTTCTTGCAGAAGTGCCACAGAACTTTCTGTCAAAGGCATCTATTTTGTTGCTCTCCTTCTCAGAAGGTACTATAGAGGTTGGAAATTTAAGTTGGTATTTCCTTGAAACTGAATCTGGAGAAGGACCTGCAAGAAGGAATAAAGGGTCTTATTCCGGTGGCTTGTACATTTTATGCAAACATGCAGAAGTCTATTTACTGTAGCTGGTGTTGAGAACTATGGTTGGCTCCAATAGTTCTGGGAGTAACTGAAGCTAAGGCTTCTTAGAGAAACTATGATGTAGTGTTTAACAAATGACTGACATCTTGGGTTGTGTTGCAGTAATAAGAATACTCCTCTTCGTAACACCTCTGAGCAAAACTTCAACAAAAGTTGTAATGTCTAGAATCCGCAAGATTGTAAATGGGGAACTCTAATAAAGTCAGAGTACTTGTGACCAGAAATATCTTAAGAATGCAAAGTAGGGGAGGAGCCAAGATGGCGACCGGGACGGCAGCGTAGATTCCCGGCTCCGTGAACCTCCGCATCCCGCACGGATATCCTGCACGAGATCCTCAGTCTGCGCTATGAGATCGTGTTTGTGAATGAGAGTGACAACCGATCGTGTGACTCCGAGGTTTCTGGCTGCCGTACCGCCGGAGAAATCTGCAGTTGAACTTTGCGGCCCGTACAGCCCCGGAGCCGGGACCTCGAGTGGACGCCTTGGCCGGGTGGCAGTTTCACAACAGCGGCCTGTGGTGACTGGGTGGAGTCGGACCGCCGGAGCGGTGCTGCCCTTGGCCTGCATTTTGCCGTAGTCGCTCCCACTGCTAAGCGTAGCGGACCGAGGACATGCCCGGGGGTGCAATTCTCAGATTCTTCGGTGCTTGCCCCTGCCTTTGACGGTGAGCTGCCCGGACGCCGCCTCTAGCTCGCCCTGATCCTTGCGGGCTGCTCCCGGCTTTTCGCGGGAGCTGGTCCGTGGCGGGGACGACTGTTGACCGTGACCACGCAACGGCTGAGTTTGTGCCTGCCCCCGGACCCCTGTCTTCAGCGACGTGGACCTCGAGGCGCTTGTCCCTGGGTCCCGGCCCCAATACGAGTCGGGCCTTCCCGGCGGCCATCTTGTTGCGATGCCGCCTACCATCCTGTCCACTGGGTCGCAGCAGGATTGGGAGTGTGTGACTTTTGGGAGTGTGGCGGAGCGATCGCAGAGAGCTGTGCTGGGGTACGGCGACCTCCTAGAGGCCCTTGGTGCCCTTCATTTCTCCTTGGCTCGTGGCGCCGGGGTCTTGGGGAGTAAGCTCGATGGTGTGGCATCAGCGTTGGGACAGTGGCGGCATGCTGGTCCACAGGTACACAGGGGCTTCCCGCACTGCACACAGGAGGATAATGTCGCGGCCACCCCTGCGATTAGTGCACAGCCGGACACTCCGGACAGTATGCTACCGTGTGATCGGCTAACTGAGGGTTTGATCTGTTCCGGAGGTATTGGACCTGAGTGGAAGGTGGTGGCCTTGTCCCGTGCACGGCCTCCGGCGACCCAGGGACAATTTCAGCAACGTTTGTCTACTTTGGCTGATTCAGCCTTCCTGGACCTTGTGTGCAGTGCAGATCCTGGGACAGCACTGGGAAAGACGTCCCTCCATGATGCGGACTGTGTTGGTACTCAGAGACTTCCACCCCACCTGTGTGCGTCGCTTCACGGTTGTTTTTGGATACTCCTTTACCTTGGAACATCGGACATGGTGCTGGGTCGAGGGGTAGGCATGGGCAGAATTGCAAAGAGTGGTCAAGGATGAGGCTGATCCTTCGGGGGTGGTCATCTAGTAGACGGGCGGACTCATGGTTGCGTACTCTCATGATTATTAGCATAGTTGGTGCATAATGCTCCCCATTCCCCTTTTTTTGATATGGTCGATTTGGTGCTGCTTATTGTTTGCGGTGGGGAGACTTCACCGTGCGGGAGGGAGAAGCCGGGGGTATGTTTTGAAGGCCCTCCTCCAGTTTATTATACTTTCTCCACCCCCCCATCTGGTGGGGTTCTTTCTTACTCCTTTTTCCCTGTTTCTTCTATATTTCGGGTCTAGTTCCAGGGCGACAGGCACACTGCTGGGGGGGGGGGGGGCATACTCATTTGCAGAGGTGCAGGGTGGGGGGTTGGGGGAGGGGACTCTTTAGTCTTTATCACTTTTTCCATGGCCTCCTTTTTCTTTTCCGCTTCTTCTTGTTTTTTCTTTTCTGGGATCAGCGCGGTACACCTCCTTTGTTGTGAATCGTCGCCTCTTCATGTGTGCCACAGTTTCTGGGGTGTTTTCTGGGCGTTAGGTACCGGGGCCTGCAGGCGCAACTGTTTTTGATATTCTTCCCCATCCGGATTTTCCCGTGTCTGCGCCATTGATCCAATAGATTGCTGCTTATTGCTTACGTCTATTATTCTTGCCCCTTACCGCTGTCGGGAACTTGTTTGGCACCTGATCCTACTGTCTTGTTTCATTATAAAATGAAAAACCCTTTTTCTCCTGGTGTCCTACTTGCGCGGCTCACTGGCCGGACTATATTGGAATGAAGATTCTGCTCTCCGAGGTGCCGCCTGTGTTTACATTTGCCCTTATTGCTCTGATTGCTTAGCGGCCGGCCCAGGGGGGTTGTAGGCCCATACTTGTTAATGATTGAAATGTCAATAAAGGTTTTTCAACAAAAAAAAAAAAAAAAAAAAAAAAAAGGGGAGCCTACACTGGCCTGGTGGAAGTTCACGCTGTGGAGCAGACGTGTTGTCAAGGCAGAGTGGTGTCACCCCTGAGCTTTCACCCGGTTCAAGCAATGGACTCCCCTTGAGCAAAGTGGGGTGAAATGATGGAGCATTAGGTGAGGTGTCTCTGCTACTAACTGTCTCTTGATTCCTTACTGATTCTCTCCTTTCCTTCTTATTTTCTGATTCTTATATACATACATATATATTTCTACATATATATTTGCTTTGATTGTGTATTTCAATCGGTTATTTGATATGTGAGAGTCTGCCATAATCATTATATATTCGGCCTGCCCGTGATTGAAGTATTGTGTTAATAAATTTATATATTCCAAAAAAAAAAAAAAAAAAAAAAAAAAAAGAATGCAAAGTAGCATATGAATGGTGTTAAGATCTTGATGACGTGTAGATTTTAGGCACACTGATGTAGAGTGACATTTTGGGCTTGTATATATTGAATGACTGTTTGATCTATTAAGAGAACTTCTAGACCTCTTCTCCTAGGAGTGCATAATCCAACTCTGGGCGTTGGAGGGAGAGAGAAGACTGGTAGAGTAGGAGCTACAAGAACAACAGGAAAATCACTAGCCTGAGCCGGAGACTTCCAAAGACCTGTAGCGGGAGCTCTAGGAGCAATGCTAAATATATTGGTACACAAGTAAAACTCATGCGATGGCAAGTATGACTTGCAGACATAATCCACAGAAGAACAAGTTACTTACCTTCGGTAACCCTTCTTAGCTAGTAGAGACTATCTAGCCTCAGATTCCTTACCTTAGATTATTCCCCAGGTGTCAGACTTGATCCGGAAACTTTGAGCAGTACTGTTGCGTGCCAGAAGGTGGCATCGATCAGCTTCGCGTCTGCCACGACAGAGGACGCCCACAGTGCCTATATAGGCACCACCCCAGCACACTGACATCAGTTACTTTTCGCAACAATTTGGCTACAGAAGCACGTCTAGCATTAATATCTAGCCTCCTGGGTCCAGGGCAGACAGAACCTGAGCCAAAGTGAGCACCTTGAATTTCTTCTTCAGGAAGAAATTGAAGGGCGAAGGTGTTTGCTTAGGACGAAGGCTTCAGTCTTTTTTGGTCACTAGGAAGAAGCAGCTATAGCAACCACAATGTACTTCGGATGCCGGCAACCCGCTTGCTGGCTCCTTTGGCAAAGAACAGCCTATATTTCCTGACTAAGCAAGGAGACGTGGTCCTCTGTCAGCCGGTCTGTGGAAGGTGGCATGGGCTCCAGGCATTTTCAAGAATGGTATGGAATACCTCAACTGAAAGAATTGGGAGTGGTCGCTTGTACAATGTTAAGGACTGCCAGCAGGACAGGCGATGTTGGATCCTGACACCCACTGGGTCACGTGGTGATAAGGTGGCCTTTGCGGACTCTGTTGACCTCTGGCTATGTGTCCCACAAGGCCTGTGGGAACCATGTTCATAACCACAAAAGGACTGCTGAGCCTGTTGGCCTTGAATCTGGGCAGAAATGGATCCAGCTGCTAGACTGAACCGCAGCCACAGAAGTAGCAAAAGGCAGAATCAAGTTGGTGTGGAGCCATGGAGAGGCCCAAGGACCTAGGAGTGGCCTGGCACTCCTTAAATTGCTCCAGCGTTAAATCTGCCTTGTCGACAAAGAAGCAGGTACTATTGAAGGGCATTCCATAAGGGATACTTGGGCACCCCCTGTAAAACTCGGACCTCAGCAAGGTGTGGTGTCTGAGTGCCACTGATGACGCAATACCTCTGCCTAGCGAGTCTCCTTTCCAGTCTGCAGCAACTTGTGAACTCCGCTGCAACTCAGCCACTGGCAATTGCCTGTGTCAGTCAGGCTCGGGCCTCAATGAGACTATAGGCAGTCCCAAACCTTGTAGGTGTATCTGCCCAAAAGGATTGCAGTGTTCATCAACCACAGTGCAAGGCTGATGGAAGACAACATCCTCTTGTCAAAGGTGTCAAGCCTCTTTGGATTCCCTATGTGATGTGGTAGGAAACACAACAGGGTTGACCTTGGATGTGGAAGGGTGGGGTGCTTGGTGAGGAAACTTGGGTTCCCAGGAGCCGGCCTTGAACCAGTACCCAAGCAGGACATTAGTGAGGGATTTGAAATGGAAGAGAGGTTCTGAAAGGGTGACTCTTGGTTTAAGCACCTATGCCAAGACATTCGCTTTGACTGCCACAAAGGACCTCAACCACGCTCCTCACCACCATAGCAAAGGAGGCCCCTTCTTTTGTAGCTACACTATGAGGAGAGACCAGCCCTGCGTCTGGGGAGGTGGCCAGACCACGGGCATCCGCCAGTTCCACGTACCAGTTTTCTTCGGCTTCATCAAGGGGGTTGGAACATCTATAAGGATCCTCTCGTACTCCACCCAGGCTTGTCGCAAAAAGCAGGACTTGAATCCGATTCGGTATGTCGAATTCTGAACAGTGCCATAGTTAAGAGATGCCAGCCCGGCTCCGTATCCGAGTCAGGTATAAGTATAGGGTCGGCACGGGGAATGTACTCTGGGGAAGGTCGCGGTCTCTCATTCGGAGGCATTCTGGATCCAGGGGGCCTGACTGGTGCAGAGGGTTGACGCGCTGGCGGTAACCCAGAAGGGGCACCCTCCAAACACATGCGGTCCAAAGGGGCTCCAGAGGGGTCAGCCCACCCAAAGATAAGGTGCATGGTCTCATAAGATCCTCGGAGTTGGAAGGGGTCACTCTGGCTCCCAGTGGCAGCTCAGCATAGGAGCGGGGCCTGAAGTGATGTTGTTTCCACGCCTTCTATGATGACTTAGACCAGCCCAGTGAAGGCTTCAATTTCTTAGACTTATTGTGGGGCTTACCAGACAACGTAAGAGTGCAATGAGGAGTGCCTGGAACGACTCCGTGAATGGGCCCAGGAACTTCCTGGCGATCAATATCGCAAACGTCATGGAGGCAACCAGCATCAGGCTACTATGCTCGCTCACCACCTTGGGGTTCGTGGTACGGCAGTCCTCAAACCTTGAAGTCGAGGTACAGCTCGAGGCAGCAAAGACAAACCAGATGGGGTTCTCTCAGACATCTTTCTGTGACAGGAGCCACAAGGTTTAAACCCCACCCGTTTTACTGGAGACATCCCTACTTACACTGAGAGAGAAAGTCTCGACAAAATGTTGAAAAATGTCATTCCAAAAGTGGACAGAGGTTGCTCTCTCCGGATCTGTGCTGACTGGCGTGGAAAGAAAAGAACTGATGTCAGCACGCTGGGGTGGTGCCTATATAGGCACTACACAGGTTACTTCCGACACTAACAACATGAACCCGGCACCAATCTACACCACCTACAAGTGCATAGAGTTTCTGGTTAAAATTTTTCCAGATCCAGTTTAATGCCAGGGGAATATTCTAAGGCAGTGCTTTGCAAACCTTTTAGAACCATGACCCAATTTTTATAACGACAAACTTTTGTGACCCACCTAGCTTTAATTGGCAGGAGCCATGAGATTTTTTATGCAACTAAAGCATTGTGTGTTAGCGCATGGTCATTTACAGACAGCACATTTTCCATTGAAATGTCTACTGAATTTACTGATAAAACTATATTGCATTCCACACAAATGGCAATCTTTGATAACCAGGTTTCAGTGAATATTTATACTTTGTGCATCACCAAGTAATGTCTCATGATTTGTTTTGATCCTATTAAAATCTTTGTTTGCATCACACTGACGCTTTACAAACAAATGTGCTTAATGTGTTCTTTCCTAATTGCTGTATGTTTACAGTTCACATTTTACAAGTATTTACATTTTAGTTGTGTGTTACACAAAACGACATCCTACAGCATTTCCTTTCACTCTCAATGTACCACAAGATTTTCCCATAATCCGCTTTACTTTTCTTTCTCTGACAGCAAAGTGAGGAGTTTGTAAAAACCAAGCCCCACATTATAAAAATATGCAACAATTTGTCACAAGACATAGCCTCTCATTTGACCTTTGTCTTTGAAGCACAGCAACCGTGTCAAAATTAATAGAAAATTTTACAAGCTTCTTTATTTAATGCTTGGACTTGAGAAACTCACCGAAAATCGGATGGCGACCTACAGTGTGTTGTGACCCATAGTTTGGGAAACACTGTTTAAAGGTAAGGAATCTGCTTCCAGAAATCTGTATCAGATAGGTGAAATTATTTGCTGGACGTGGTCTCCCTCTACACCGATTCACTCTTAAACATCGCCTTTTCCCCTGCATTCAACTTGCTTGTAGTTTTTTGCACAAACTAATGTCTCAAGGGGAAAATAACTCAACAGCAAATGTGGTGATCTCAACATCATGGATCTCAAAACATTTCTTGTTAAGGTCTTTACTTGTATGCCTCTATTAGAGGGACGTGTTGTATTGGCGAACATTCTTCATGATACCAATCACTTGTGTGGTTCTTCTGCAGGCCATGTAGGCAAATGTTTTCCCTGTATTTAAAAGTCCCCCTGGACATTTTCTCAAGGAGAAGAGTCAGGAGAACTGAACTGGGAAGTCACACAGATATCATGATGTTCTTTTTGGGCCATTGTATTCCCACAAGTAAGCCAAGCCACAATAAGGGAGGGCATTTGGTGAAGAGGAAAAGGATTTCTGTCAATAAATCTAATCTCTCTCTAAAGCAACTGAGTTAAGTTGTTTTGGAAATATTTCCCCAAACGTAAAAGCCGAAAACAAACAAGCTGAAGACTCCAGCGGGCAGAAAAAAAAAACTGGCTTAACGGTCATTAGCAGGGCATGGTAGGATACTGGTGGTACGCTATCCCATTCAGAGTCAGAGTTATCATCCTTTTAAGTTGCAGCATATCCGGCTATATCGCCTCTCTTTCCAGTCAGTTTCTTTAAAAAGATGGGTGAAAATATGTGTAAATAGCCCATATAGCTTGTCAAAATATAGACCGGGACAGAGAACAGATACTGCGTCCTGAACTACGGTCCAGCGATAGACCAGTTTGGTGCTAAAATAAAGAGGTGGATTTGTTTCCAAGATGCCCCTTACATAGACCATTTTTTCCTGGCTAGGCTCCAAGTAGCCCTCAAGGACAGGATGGCAACATACCCACTAGAACCGGACAGCTTTTCACTCACACTGCTCATCACCAATACCACCGGAGACCAACTCTAGACTATACAGCGCATGCTTAGGGCTTGTACCAACGCATGACACTAGAGTGAGAGTAGCATGGGAAAAGGACCTGGGACACCCAGTTACAAAGTCTGGCTAGAATGTTGCACGCAAACCAAAGTGGTATCCTGTAAACACTAACATAGGCTAATACACCATAAATTCCTGCGGAGGGCGTACGTCATCACAGTGCTGATGGCCTGCTCAGATTCTACCAGTTTTTCGCACTGCCCCAAATGTCACATACATACGTCAGACTTTGCACACATGTCCTGGTCCTGTGATAAACTGGCTTCATACTAGAACCGAATTTCTGCAGAACTTGCATGAATGACGAATTTGCAAATAACACCTTCCCCACTAATGGCATTACTGGGACATGTTGGAAATGTTCCTGAAGCGTCCCGCAGGTATGTGGCGATAGCACTGCTGTTGGCAGAGAGGAATAGCCTTGCACTGGGGCAGGAGGCAGAGTCGCACACTAGAAAACTGGATCAAAAGTCGGATGTATTGTGACACACAGTGGAATATTCACAGACGAACAACCCCTCACATCTAGACCCAAAGATATTTGGCTGCCCTTGCAGGACTACCTGAGGGAGCTAGATACGAGGGCTTACAGCCAACAATCAAGCACACCACCAGCTTCCCAATGAACAGTGCGAGATATTATGGGAAACTGGGAGTGCACACCAAAAGTCACACAGAGTAACTTGATACTACACTAGTGCTGCGAAATACCATTGAACCCTCCACACCAAGTTAATTTGACCTCACTGGGACATACTGTAGAACATATGTAAATTATGTGATGTATTTTCTGGGAATCACTGATATTTCCATTGCTGTACCACGAATGGATATGCATGTATGACACTGAGGAAATGTAAAAGAAAAAGTTTAAAAAAAGGCAACAAAGGGAAGTAAATTTACTGTCACTCACGGACTGCAGCACTACAGTGACAGAAGTGAAAAGGTGACTCTAGGCCTTCCACTGAAGCCTAGTCAGGCAGTGTTAAGACTGTCAACTCAACATGGAAAAATAAACCCTTTGCCAGGTCACAACCTTTATTATATTAAAAAGCCACCCCTGGAAAGGCATTGGTAGCCCCCCAGGCAGGGTGCATAATAAAAAGGGGCATGCTGCTTTGGTGTTTCACAAGGCCCGAGTGAAAACACAAAATTGCAGTTTTCATTCTAGCAAGGCGGAGTGTCCTATTAGCTAACATTGAGGTTCACTAGCCTCCGTGCTGAGTGCTAACTTCTAAATGGAACAACAAAGATATTACTCAGAGGTATCAAATTAATCATTACATTAAATATGACTCATTGTTGAGATCGGATCTAAATTAGCTTTTAATAGAAAGGTCTCTTTGGAAAGTCACCACTTTGTTGCCCAAACCTCCAGTACCACATCCCGTATTTCTGCAGCAACTGGCACCCGAAACAGCATGCTGCCCCCTTGCTAGGAAGTGTCAAGCGCTCCCAGGAACATGGAACAGAGGGAACTACTAGCTGGAGGAGGTGTGACCTCCTCCAACATGATGACCACTGGGTGGTGGCCACAGACAGCCTAGCTTCATAGAGACTACCACCTCAGTGAAGCAAATCACGATCACGTCTCTACAGGCCTGCTCCTATTGTAGGCAGACAGGCTGCCATCCAGAGGGGTAAAACATGTTGAGTAACTGTTTTCCAGAAGGAGAAGCTCATTAAACTGGGTCCAACCCCAGGTGTGCCCAAGGCTCTTCACAAAGGAAGAAGATTTCCACCACTTTAGAGTTGGTTAGCGGTATTCTGTGATTGTTTGGTGGGCAAATCCTCAGGAAGTGATTAGCAGTGGGAAGGATTTCCTCATTGGCTAGTGAGTCCTTCACCTCCCAGAAACACCAAGATTGTAGAAACATGAGACACACAAACCTCACATAACTATTAGACTGAAAAGAAAACAGAAAAACTGCCATGCTGGCTACCTGAACCCAGCTAAAAGAGGCTTCACTAAAGAATGGACCTGCTAAACCCGAAGGACTTCTAATTGGACTGTGCCTACTGTGCCCACGCATGGAAAAGAGCTCCACTTGTGCCAGGACGGTAGAGATGACTCGAAGGTCTAGTTGACTAGCCTCCTGTTAAACTTTAGGACCACTAGAACCTAAGAAACCTTGCACTCCAAAAGTCTGGTTGCCCAGGAACACCTGACCACCACTGGACTCTAATGTGACTGCTGGGAGTCCTGACCTTTCTGAGGTGTCTTCAAGTCAGTGGGACTCGTAGCCAGAGTGGACCCTTGTCCCGTGAAAGAACAGATTTGCCAACCTGTAAGCAACTGCTTTGGCTGCTCTAACCAGGAGACCAGTTGTGACTGGACCTGAACTAGACTATTCTGCTGCAACGTGGGAGATCAATTTCTGAATCCACAGTTGACCCCCGACGCTTGCGGATACCATGGTGGCCCGGAAACACTCACCGCATCTCTTCAGCATGTCTAGCATCCCCAGCATGTCTAGCATCCCCAGCATGTCTAGCATCCCCAGCATGTCTAGCATCCCCAGCATGTCTAGCATCCCCAGCATGTCTAGCATCCCCAGCATGTCTAGCATCCCCAGCATGTCTAGCATCCCCAGCATGTCTAGCATCCCCAGCATCAGGACCACTTAACTGGACAGCAGTAAAGGAGAAAAGTAAACTAAGGACTCTAAGACTGCTTGACCCTGACAGGTAACTGTCTCTCTGGACCAAAGTGGTCCATGTGACTGGCCCCAGACCCGTTGTGGCCCGTCGAAGTAAAGAGAAGAAGCTGTTGTAGCCTGTGTGCTACAAACATTTTTTAAAAGAGAACTACATTGAGTTACTTACCTTTGAAAAATCATATGTCCAGTAACCTTCAATAGATTTTTGTTGTCTTGGTTTTTATTTTGAGATAGAAATAGGCTATTTTTATCAATTAGCGGCCGATTTCTATTGTGTTGTGTTGCTTACTTATGGACGGTTTTATTACTTCTAAATGTTTTACACTTGTTTCTTTAAGAGTGACTGCTCTGTGCCATAGCTCTTAAGGACAGAGAAAAAGGTTTTCTTAAAGAAACCTAACTGAACCTGATAAAGATTGTGACATTACATGGTGAGGTCTCACAATCGCACCAGATAATAATCCCCTCTCCAATAGTATATTTTCGTAAAAAGCACTCCGCGTCCAGGGTGTGGTCAGGTCAATTCAGTGCTTATGACTATAAATAAAAATTTCCTGGAGAAGAAAAATGCTGCACTCAAAACAAGACTTACTTTAAGTGAAAATATGCAAGGACATGGACAATGAGTGATGCAAAAACCCCAGGGATGAATGGGACTTCGCAATATTGCACACATTTGACATAGAACTGCAAAGAGGTGAATTTGATTCACAGGAGAAAATTATCTGTTAACAGATTGAATTTACATGCTTGATTTTTTCAATTTCCAGAACGAAAAAAGCGGAACCTTAAAAGATGGGAACAAAAGAAATCTGTCTTTACATGTTACTAGTTATAGTTATTAAAACATATGAACCTCTAAAAAGATACAATGCTTGGCAAAGTAAAATGTGAATAATCTTGCCATGGAAATTAATATTAATTGCACCCTTTTACCCAGCTCAACTCATTCGCTAGGCACACAGCTAAAGTGGAAGAAAAGCAGACTATGGAGGTCTGAAGGCGGAGAGCCTAAGAGGATACTGTGCAACAAACAGTGGTGTTAGACGGCAAGCAAAGCAGAAAGCAATTTGAAAAATAGTTAGATATAAGATAAAGGACGACCAAGCCCTTAGCAGATCCCAGGCTTTCTCTTTCAATTAGATTGCCACAGAGTAATCTGTGGCAATCTAGAAATCACAACCATGTTGGTTGCACTAGTGGTCCCTGAATGGCTTCACCAGGGAGCTCTAGGAGGCTGCTGCACCAATATTCTTCATGGTCAGATGATGTCACAGGATGAACACTAGGAGGGAGCAATGCAGCAGAGCAGTAGCAAAAGGTAAGTCGTGTTTCCATCCATGTGACTTAAAATCAATTTTCAACTAACGCTAATTCTGAGAAAATCCGCTTGCATAATTGTATTTTAATGCTCAAGATCTAGATAAATGATTTATTAGATTATGGAAATTATTCTGAGGTTATGCCTTCTTAGGTGACTAGGACTTAGTCTATGTTTTGAGATTATCACATGGGAGACTTTCTACAACCAGACCCTCCTGTAATCATTAGAATCCTAATTAAGGTGTGTTTAATGTAAAATATTTTGCTTCAGGGAACAACTCAGTGGCTCTCTAGCAAAGGGACAAGAGCAGCCAAATTTAGAATGTGTAATCAAGCATGAGATGTTGGTGCAATTCTTTCCTGGTTATGCAGATTGTTGCAATGATGGTACATGGAGCATAAATATGTTAGAATACTTCAAGAGGAAGGACACTGGTGAAGGGAAAGCATATAAAAGTCAAAGCGAGGCATGCAATAATACTATTCGAGGTGGGCAGGTGTCGACTGGCAATACGCCAGTATTTAGCATAGTTAATAGTAAAAAAAACATTAAATATAAAAACTGCAATACCTTGGCTCCACTCTGCTGCACTCTGTCGTGTTGCATTAGCTTCCATAGCATTTGAAAGCTCATTGACAAGCAACTTGTAGATTTTCACCAGCAGGGGAATAGTTGTCCAACGCTCTGGATCTGTTAACGTGAAAAGGGGAAGAAGATTTAGATTATGCAGTTTCCTAATGGGGAAGCAGAGACCAACACACTCTTTGGGCGCACAAAGAAACAACCTAGTGCTCATTCTGGATATGGAAACAGGACCAGAAGGCCCACAACAAAGGTAGCAACTGCAAGTAAGTCAAAATATCACAATTCAACACAATCCTAAATTAACGTTGTTTGGACAGCTGAGATCACTGAAGCAATCACTACTACAATCACTACTACTTCTGTGAAAGTCAGATTTGCCTTTTCATATTGACTTCCTGAAAGTATTCTATGAAATGTGTTGGTGCAGAACCCTTCTCCTACCACTCCACATTGTTACAAAAGGAGTGTACAAATTTAGAATGTCTTCGAGTTGTCAGACCAAATGTTTTTCATCTCATTTCCCACCATACTAGATTTCCTGGATACATTTCCTAACTCCCTCGACAAACAAAATGCTGCTGTTCCACAATGGATCAATAAAAGTCAGAATGTTGAACGGAAAAGGCACATGGACAGGGTGCAGTAAGGAGAGGCACACTAATATTTGCCTTAAGCTGATAGGACTGTTGGATCATGTCACATGAGCCAGAGATTTAGGAGGAGGGTGAATTTAAACACATGGCTTCTAGCCATCTTACATTACAGGAGATAAGTGTCTGTCAGCCTGCTAGGACTATCAGAATCTACAGTACTGTGTTAATCAATTTAAGGAATAAGGGAAACTGTAACTGGAGGAAACAACATACAAGGCAGGTTTTCTTTCTGACTTTCAGAAATACTCAGTTACCCGGTCCACATACAAGCGCAGGCAAAATGGCACTGTGGGTCCTTGGATGCTAGAAATGAGAAACTTACTAGATGGAACTACAGTTCTTCAGCACTGGTATCCTTCATAGAGATTTGTATGCTTGAATTTTTCCCAGATAGACCAGAATTACCTGTTAGTCATGTTTACCAAACAGTGCTCATGAGCACTCCAATAACAGGTAGACCCTGGCCAAGGTTTAGTTAATCTTGGACAATTTTGCAAAATGTGCACAATTTCATGTTATGCAAGTTTTATGAAACACCTTAACTCAAGCAAGCATAACACTGTTCACACTTTTCCTGAAGGGAACTAGTTTGCATAAAACAAAAAATGTCTTGCGTGAGACAAGTTTCTGTAGAAATTTTCAGGATTGAGCGATGTGTTGAAGGACATTTACCCATGATGGTCTGAGGGTGAACTAAAGGGGCTTGGAGGCAGTGGCAACCCGGGGGAGGCTAGGAAACCTTGTTTGGCTCGGAGGGAATGGGCGGGACTGGAGACCCCTTCCGTAGCCACGAAAAGGACGAGGAAGGTGCACTGAGGTGGATGAGGGGCACAGACAGCCCCAAGGCCTGGCTGTAGCTCTGCTGTCCTTTAAGCATGCAAGCACTAAACCTGCATTGTCTCCAAATAGGTGAGAGACATCAAAGGGCATGTCCATAAGGGCAGCACGCACATCCCCCGAAAACCAAGATGCTGAGCCAGGCATGGTGCCGCAAGGCAACTGACAATGAAATCCATCTGCCTAGTGAGTCGGTTGTGTCAAGTCCACATCTGATGGAGAACTTTGATGCATCTCTCCCTTCACCAACCGCCTGAGAGAGTATGTCCTTCTCTGGGACCATAGGCAGCACTTGCGCAACTGAATCTCAAAGACTATCGGAATAATGGCCCAATAGGCACAAGATGTTTACTGACCAAAGTGACAGGCTGGTGGATGAGAACATTCGCTTACCAAAGGGGTCCAGCCTCTTGGATTCCCTATCTGGTGGAGTGGTAAGGAACACACAAGGGTGAATGTAGGATAAGGAGGCTTCGACCACCAAGCTCTCGGAGAGGGGGGTGGGGGGGGGGGGGGTGGGGGGTGCTGGGTAAGGAAACTGGTAGCCCCAGGAGCAGGGCGATGGCCACATGCAATCGTCCTTTTCACTGGAGCCCCTGTGCAGTGCTTAGACCAGGCCCCAAGTAGTACGTTCGTAAGGAATTCATTAAATGGGAGTAAAAGTTGAGGGGGAAACTCCCACCTGAAGGACATCCGTCAAAAGGAATATGCTACTTACCAGTATGCATCTGTTCTTGGCATGTAGAGCTGCAGAGTTGTACACTTAGCATAGATCGCCATCTGGTGTTGGGCCCGGATGTTTGCAGTTTGTTTTTCTTCTTGGACAGTCTTTGGAAGTCACGAGTTTGGTGACTCCTCCTTCGGTCCGTACTGCGCATGGGCTTCGGCTCCATCCTCAGATTGTTTTTCGCCAACAGGGAAATGATGGAGCGTAGTAATAACAGTGAGAAACCCATGTGTTGTATCTAAATAAGATGTACTGGAACGGATACAGGTAGCCGGGGAGGCGGGTGGGCGTGTACAACTCTGCAGCTCTACATGCCAAGAACAGATGCATACTGGTAAGTAGCATATTCCGTTCGAGGCATATGAGCTGCAGATTGTACACTTAGCATAGATTATATAGCAGTACCCAACCCTAGCGGCGACCACCGGTATCCGTTGCAGCTGTTTGAAAAAGTGTCTTTAGTACAGCCTGGCCCACCCTAGCTTGCTGCTTGGAATGCACATCTACACAGTAGTGTTTTGTGAAGGTGTGCGGTGTAGACCATGTGGCTGCCTTGCAGATGTCATCTAAGGGTATATTCCCTAGAAAAGCCATAGAAGCCCCTAACTTTCTTGTAGAGTGGGCTTTAGGGGGAACAGATAATGTTCTCTTTGCCTTTTGATAGCAAATTTGTATGCATTTTACAATCCACCTAGCTATCCCTGATTTTGAAATGGGGTTGCCTTTATGTGGTGGAGAGAAGGAAACGAACAATTGTTTAGTCTTCCTGAAGGGTTGCGTTCTTTGTATGTAGTATAGTAACGCCCTTTTTACATCAAGCGTGTGTAAGGCCCTTTCTGCAACAGATTGGGGTTGCGAAAAGAAGACAGGTAATTCCACTGATTGATTGAGGTGGAAGGGGGAAATGACTTTGGGCAGAAACTTCGGATTTGTGCGAAGTATGACCTTGCTGTGATGCATTTGTATGTAGGGTTCCTGTATGGTGAACGCCTGTATTTCACCAACCCTTCTAAGGGAAGTGATAGCTACAAGGAAAGCTGTTTTCCAGGTGAGAAACTGTAGCTCACATTTGTGCATTGGTTCAAAGGGCGGACCCATTAGACGTGTAAGAACCAAATTTAGATTCCATACAGGGGAAGGTGGTGCCCTGGGAGGAATTACTCGTTTAAGGCCTTCCATGAAGGCTTTAATAGCGGGCACTCTGAAGAGTGATAAATGCTGCCTGTTTTGTAGATAGGCAGCGATCGCTGCTAGGTGTAGGCGTATGGATGAATATGCCAGGTTACACCTGTGAAGATGGAGCAGATAGCATATTATGTGCTGTATGGATGCATCTAGAGGGTTGATTGTATTGTTACGGCAGTAAATTACGAATCTTTTCCACTTTGCGGCATAGCATGCTCTAGTGGTAGGACGTCTGGCTTCCATGATGATGTTCATGCAATCAGGGGGAAGGTTAAGGTATCCGAATTCTAGGATTTCAGGAGCCAGATCGCCAGGTTGAGCTGAGCTGGGTCCGGGTGCCTGATTTCTCCATGGTTCTGGGTTAGGAGGCATGGGGATAGATGCAATTTTTGATGTGGTACCACTGACAGTTGTAGTAGCGTGGTGTACCACGGCTGCCTGGCCCACGTCGGAGCTACCAGAATGAGTGTGAGGGAGTGCTGTTGTAGCTTCCTGACCACTAATGGAATTAGTGGGAGAGGTGGAAAGGCGTATGCAAATCTGCCTGACCAGTTCATCCATATCGCATTGCCCTTGGACAATGGGTGTGGGTATCTGGCGGCGAAGCTTGGGCATTTTTTGTTTTCGTGGGTGGCGAAGAGGTCTATCTGAGGATGCCCCCACTGTTGGAAGAATGGGTGAAGAACTTGTGGATGCAGTTCCCATTCGTGTAGTTGTTGTGTTTGTCTGCTGAGCAGATCTGCCATGGTGTTTTGTACGCCTGGAACGTGCTGTGCCAGGAGAAAGATGTTTTGGGGAATTGCCCATCTCCATATGCTCTGGGCTAAGCGGGAGAGCTGGGGAGAGTGTGTCCCCCCCTGTTTTTGTATATAATACATCGCAGTCATATTGTCTGTGCGAATGAGGACTGCTTTGCCCGAAATCTGTTTTTGGAAAGATTTTAGGGCTAGAAAGATCGCCAAGAGCTCCAGGTGGTTGATGTGGAGCGATTTTTGCTGTGGCGTCCATAGACCTTGCATGGTGAGGTGTAGGAGGTGCGCTCCCCAGCCGGAGAGCGATGCGTCCGCTGTTAGAATCACCTGAGGAACCGGGTCCAGGAACGGCCGCCCTTTGGAAAGGTTTGTGGTGTTCCACCACTGCAGAGAGTGATGTGTGCGGCCGTCCACCAACACCAGATCCGTCAGCTGACCCTGGGCCTGGTTCCACTGTTGTGCTAGGCACTCTTGAAGTGGACGCATGTGGAGTCTTGCATGGGGCACTATGAAGATGCAAGACGCCATCATTCCTATGAGCTTCATAAACACTCTTGCTGGAAGAGAGTGTTGAGGAAGGAATGTTTTGCGTAAGGCTTGAATGCTTGTGATTCTGGCTGAGTTTGGATAGGCAATACCCTTGGAGGTGTCTATAGTGGCCCCGAGATATTGCTTTGTGTGAGATGGTATGAGGTGGGACTTTTGGTAGTTCACCGTGAAGCCTAGCTGGTGGAGCAGTTGGATGGTGCTGTTTGTATGCTGCACACATTGGTCGTAGGACGCGGCTTTTATCAGCCAGTCGTCCAGGTAAGGGAAGACGTGAATGTGTTGACGTCTGAGGTGTGCTGCTACTACTGCTAGGCATTTGGTAAACACCCGCGGTGCGGTGGTGACCCCGAAGGGGAGAACCGTGAATTGGTAATGTTGCCCGTCCACCACGAACCTGAGGTATTTCCTGTGAGAGGGGTGTATTGGAATGTGAAAGTATGCGTCTTTCAGATCCAAGGTTGTGAGAAAGTCTCCCTGGCAGAGGAGTGGGAGGACTTGCTGTAGGGTGACCATGTGAAAATGGTCTGAGTGTATGTAGGCATTTAGAGGCCGGAGGTCGAGAATGGGTCTGAGGGTCCCGTCTTTCTTTGGTATTAAGAAATATAGGGAGTAGACCCCTAGATTTTGTTGATTGACGGGGACCTGCTCTATAGCGTGTTTTTGGAGGAGTGAGAGTACCTCTTGTTTGAGCAGTGTGGAATGTTCTTGAGACATTGGACGGTGCCTTGGTGGGATATTGGGTGGGGTAGATGTTAGTTCGAGACAGTACCCTGACCGAATGATTTGGGTTACCCATTTGTCCGATGTTATGGACTCCCATACGTGGATAAAGTTTTGTAGTCTGCCCCCGACCGGAGTGGAATGGTCTGGGGGGAGCGGAGGGGAGTCATTGTGCGGGGGGGGTGGCAGAACGGGTGTTGTTGGTTTTGCCCCTGCCCTTATTGTTGTTACCCCTGTAACCACCTCTCTGATTGCCCTTTGAAAAGGTATTTTGAGGAGGGGACTTGTAGGAGGTAGAGGCGTTATCGGTGGAGGAGCCTCTGCCTGTGCCACGAAAGGACGAGCGTCGAAAGGAACGTTTGGAGGCTTGTGTTTGGAGTGCCCCCATAGACTTTGCTGTGTCTGTGTCCTTTTTCATCTTTTCCAGCGCTTCGTCTACCTTTGGCCCAAAGAGTGTTTCCTGGTCAAAGGGGTGATTGAGTATGGATGCCTGGACTTCAGGCTTGAAACCTGAGATCCTGAGCCAGGCGTGGCGACGAAGCAGGACACTGGTATTTATGGCCCTAGAAGCAGTGTCGGCTGCATCGAGGGCACACTTAATGGAGGTGTTTGTAATTAGTTTACCCTCCTGTATCAGGTCATGAGCCTTGTGCTTGTATTTTTCTGGAAGGTGCTGCATAAGAGCCTCTAGTTCGTCATAGTGTGCTCTATCATATCGCGCAAGCAGTGCTTGTGTGTTTGCAATGCGCCACATGTTTGCAGCTTGGGAGGCGGTGCGTTTACCAGACGCGTCCAGAAGTTTAGATTCTTTGTCTGGCGGTGGGGCATCTCCTGAGGATTGGGAGTTAGCCCGCTTTCTAGCTGTGGAGACAACTAGGGAATCTAGGGGAGCAGGGCCCTTGATGTAAGCAGGGTCTGTGGGTGCCGCCTTATACTTCTTCTCTATTCTAGGGTTCAGTACTCTGGCTCTGACAGGGTCTTTGAACACCTCTGTAGCGTGCTTGGTGACACCCTTAAGCATGGGTAAAATGGAAGTGGATTTGTCTTGTATATCAAATGTATCCAGTAGGAAGTCTTCTTCTACTGGTTCACTGTGCATGTCCACCCCATGGTAGTGTGCTGCTCTCTGCACTAAATGGTGAAACCCTAAGGAGTCCTCTGGAGGAGACGGTCTTGATGGGTATAAGTCGTCCTGAGGTACATTGGGTATATCAGGGTTATTGTAATCCTCCCATGGATCTGGGGTCCCTGGTGGAGTGGGATCCATTGGGGCGTCCACCGGGTAATTGTCCGGATCCCCATCATCCGGATCTGGGGATGGGGTCGGATCGTAGTGAGGTACAGGTGGCGGAGACCTGTGAGGTGGAGGTGGTGGAGGAGGTGGAGGGGGTAGGGGAGGCGGTAGTGGGGAGGGCACTCTGAGGGGAGAAGTAGCAGAGTCCTTCCTTTTGGGTGGAGGAGGAGGAGCCGGAGCATCAAGGCGTCTTTTCTTGGTAGTTAAAGTCAAAAGCCCAGTCTTAGGATCTTTGGACAAAGTCTTTTGTAAAGGGTCTGGTGTAAACAGAGCCAACGGTGTCGAGTCGTCTGTCGGCACCGGTGATTTCGGAACCGGGGGTTTCGATGGTCTGTGTGCGCCATGCTTTTTTGAGGTCTCCGGGTGTTTCGGCGTCGAATGATGTTTCGGCGCCGGAGCATCGGTGCCGACAGATTTGTGTTTGTGTTTGGTCGGCACCGAGTGTCCAGGCTTCGGCACCGGTGGTTTCGGAGTCGAGCTGGATTTTGCAGTCTTCGGTGCCGGATGCTGTTTTTCGGCACCGGGTGTCGGCTGGCTCGATCCCGAGCTGCCATGAGACTTTGGGAGCTTCGACACCGGGCCCGAAGGTGGGGTGATCGAAGTTTTGGTTTTGGTTTTGCCCAGGCCGGCAGGCGAGGGAGTAACCTGAGTCTCTTTGGTTTTCGGCGTGGGGGTAGGAGGGGGCATATTACTCACGGCCCGCTGCGCTGGTGTAATGTCCTCCACGTCGGAGTCGTCGGCCTCGGAAGCGCTGACGACGTCTTCCTCCTGTTCGGTGTGTGTTTGCCCCGAAGCTTCGGCGTCGTCTCCGAAGATGTCCGGTGGAGCTGCGGAGGATGAGTGCGCCATGGTGCGTCGAGCTCTTCGATCTCGGATGGTCTTCTTCGATCGAAAAGACTTGCAGGCGGGGCAGTCTCTAGCCTCGTGTTCCGGAGAGAGGCAAAGGTTACACACCTGATGGAGGTCGGTGTGGGGAAATTTAGACCCACATTTTGGGCACTTTTTGAACGGAGTCCTTTCCATCGGCCGGGACCGGAGTCGCGGAGGGCCCGAAGGCCGGTGTCGATGAACGGGATGGAGAAAGTGCCGCTTCGAGAGATGAAGATGATGAAGGAACTCGAAGAATCGAGGATTTTCCGTCGAGGCTGGAACCGTAGAAGTTCGAAGCCGGAGCACGAAGTATCACATCCGAGCCCGATGGCGGAAAAAAACAATCTGAGGATGGAGCCGAAGCCCATGCGCAGTACGGACCGAAGGAGGAGTCACCAAACTCGTGACTTCCAAAGACTGTCCAAGAAGAAAAACAAACTGCAAACATCCGGGCCCAACACCAGATGGCGATCTATGCTAAGTGTACAATCTGCAGCTCATATGCCTCGAACCATTAGTTTTGACTGCCACTGAGCAGGTTAAGGTCTAGGACCTCAGCCGTCCTGCGCACCACCATATCAAAAGAGGCTCCCTCCTCTGTAGCCAAAGTAGGAGGGGAAACCAGGCCAGTGTCAGGTGAGGTGTTTAACCCACTGGTCTCATGCAGATCCTTAAACCAGTTGTCCTCCTCTACTGATTCTTCTTTATAAGGGTCGAAAGACCACACCCAAATGTCCCCCTCTCCAGGCCTAGCCATGAAATAAGGCACTGGCTCTACTCCGGAGAGAATGTTCTTGGTCGGCGCCGGACGTAGCATCAGACAACGTCCATTCGGCCCCACGTCAGAGTCTGGTATGACAAAGGGGATGGTGCCACCTAGGGTGGTTGGTGGAGCTAGCACGGGAGGAGGCGCAGAGGAAGGTTTTCATCAACTGCACTGCTCCAGATCCACCAAGGGATCCCTGGGGCCCAACTGGTGCAGAGGACAAACCTGCCTGTAGTTTCAGTAGGGGCCCCTCCAAAAGCCTATGGGGACCAAAGGCGCTCCAGAGTGGCCGGGCCACCCACAAATGAGGCGCAGGGCCTCAAAACTCAAGGCTCAGACCCTGCCGACTTGCAGGGCCCAGAGTGCCGATACTTCCTCGTCTCGTTGGATGACTTTGACGGACACGAGGAAGTTGGAAGAGTGTTTTGACATCAACTTCTTATGCTTGTGGGACTTCCCCGAAGACTTCACATGTGACAACGAACGTCAAAAGGGGCTCAGCGACCGGTCCCTCCCATGAGAACAGAACCCAGAGAGTCGCAGAGTCGACTGACATTGGGCAGCTTGACTGATCACGTCCTCAGTTCCTTCAGGCGCAAGACGCAGCAGTCCTCAAACACCTCGAAGTCGTGTCCCAGCTACAGGCGCTACAAACGCAAGGGAGGTCGGTCACCAAAATGTGCCTGTGACAGGCCCCACATGGTTTGGAACCAGCCGTTTTTTTAGGTGACATCCTCACTCCAGGAGAAAGATCTCAGAAAAAAAGGTTGACAAAAAGTTGAAAAAAGCCAATCAAAAAGTGACTGAGGGGTAGCTTAATCCAGATCAGGACTATCTGTTGTGGAAAGGAAAGAATGGACGTCTGCACGCCAAGGTGGTGCCTAAAGAGGTGAATTCCGACACAGACAACGCCGATGCGGAACCGAACTCTGCCAACTACCGAAACGGAGGGGTACTTGAAAACCCATCTGGGGATATTCAAACGTGAGGAACTGTGGCAAGAAGTCTCTATAAGATCATTATTTACTTGGTAACATTGGTTCTCTACAAATATATATATATATCTATATAATTGTTTTTAGAATCACATGGTGAAATGAATACCCTCCATCCAGGAGGATCGATAATTATTTACCTGTGCTAGACTGCGACCAGTAACTCAAAAGGAGCACTCACTTTTAGCAGTTTTAGAACGTGTGCGAATTCCCTCTTCCATATTAAACAGCTCTTCTCCCTTCACCTTGATGTCTTGTAGCCGCTTATCATCAGTATTGATGCCATACTGTAAGAGTTTGCACAAAGCTACGGAGCTAAAAGAAAAATGGGAGACAGAAAAATCTTATGAAATTTCACATACACAGTATATTAAACTAACAATTGCAGAGTCAACTGTACTTACAAAAGCACTAGTTACCATGTGTTCACTCCCACGCTATTGGATACAGGTCTCAAGAGATTGTTTTCCTTCACCTGAGGACTTGAAGAAAGCCACCACCGCTGCTGTAGCTACTGTGTGAAGCCATCTTCAAGCAAGAACAATGGTTTCAAAAGGATACAGCTTCAAGCCACTCCAATTAAACATACCACTTCCACTAACCTCAGCAGGACATGAATTAAAAAAATAAATGCTTCAGGCAGGAGAAACAAACCTCTCTAAACACTGGCACAAACATCCAAAAACAACTTAAGTCCCTCAGCTAGTAGTTCCTTTCAGCCAGACAGAATTCACCACTGCATGGCAATGCCTACAGACAACTAGAGCTACAGACGAAGAAAAAGTCTATCATCTTCCTGGTATTTTCTGGTTTGATTAATACATGGAGTCTGTGCAAACTGGTGCAGGACCCCGCACTGTTGCTATAGGAGGTTCTCCAGAGGGAGCAGCCGAATTCCAAATTGGACGACAAATGCTATGGTCACATGTTACCACACACACCCCTTGCCCAGTCCGAAGCCACGAGTATGACTTGGGCCAGGTCTTCCCTAATTTCTTTTTAGCACTCTGGGCAGAACAGCATACAGTATTCCTGATCCCCCATGCAGGTGGAAGGAGTCTCCTTTGAAGGACTGCCTTGGGAACATCGACGTGCAAATGTTAGGACACTGCGCATTTCCTGCAGTGGTAAATTGATCAAGACAGGGTTCTCCCCACTGATGAAAGCTACCCTGTCTCACCTCCAAGTGTAATTGCTACTCGTGAGCTGCTAGACACCGGTGGCGGAGTTTATCCGCCTTGGCGTTTGAAAATCCTGCCAGGTGTTGGGCGATCAGGGAAATGCCCCGAGCGTTCAGTCACTTGCAGAAGCATAGAACCTCCCGGCACAGAACCCATGACCCCATTCTGCCTCATTTGATGCAGTAACACGTGATAGGTGTGTTGTCTGTGATAATCTGCACCCATGGCTGCCTTGGTGCTTAGCCCACTGAGACTTCCGCTCCCACTGCAGAGTCTTCGTGTGCCACCTGGTGTGGTCCACAAGCAGGATCAAGGAAACCAAGAGGCCAGAATCTTGACTGCGTGGCGTTTAGGAATTGGTGGTTGGTAAGGTGGTCAGTGAGGCATTGGCTGATTAGTTTCTGAAAGGTCTTTGTCGGGCATATTAGAGAGATGGGTCTGAAAGCATGGCTTGGTCAGCGGAGGGTTTCTTGTGCAGGGGCATGACAGTGGCATACTTCCAGGGTTTGTAGAATATGGCTGAGTCAATGAAAGCATTGAGGATGAGTGTTAGTGCTTCGCTGATCGGTAGCTGTACACTGGTGAAGGCGTGAGTGGGGGGGGGGGGGGGGGGGGCAAGGGTCAGATCAAGCCCTCAGGGATGGTCTTTATGATAGAGGAGATTTCGTCATATGAGACGGCAGGCTACAATGTTTCGGTTCGTTCATCGGCTAGGATGGGAAGTTGAGTTGCAACGGTGAAGGAGTCCGGTTCAGGGTCCAAGTTGCTGTTATATGGATATGATTTTGTTACATTAGAATTCCAAGAGCTTGTTGCAAAGGTCTTGAGAAGGCGTGGTGTTGCTTGAGGCAGCAGGAGGTGCAGGAAAGCTAAGATGGCGAAGATTTCCTTGCTGCTGTTAATGCTGGCGTCAATGCGATCTGTAAGAGTTGTGCAACTGGTGGTCTGTATCTGTTGGTGGTAGCATCTTAGGGCTGATTTGAAGAGGTCTTTATCTGCAGTGAATTGTTCTCATTTGTGCTACAGTCGCTTGCAGTGACATTTAAGCATGAGTTCCTCTGTGTACGAGCTATCCTGTGGTCAGGCTCTTGTCGTTGGGTTCTACTTGAGGGGGGGCCAAGGTGTCTGCGAATGCATTGATCCAGCTGTTGAAGTTTTTGATTGCTTGCAGCAAGAGACTGGTGTGATCTGGCCAGGGCTTGGAAAGGGCTAAAGACTACTACTCTTCCGAGATGCTTTTCCAACTGCAGTGGGTGGTTCCGGTGTTAGTAGGTCTGTGATGGTGCGGGATGGGTATGCTGAAAAAGAGGCGGGCATAGTCTGTTCAGGTCATAGGTGCTGGCTTGTCAACTGATTTGCGGATTGAGGGGAAAATCGGGTCCACGTGTAGTAGCTTCTGTAACAAGCAGATTTAGGCCAAGGTTTATGATTTTTTTTTAAAGGGCAGTAGAATTTTTGTTGGTGCAGTCTTCTAGGTGACAGCTAAGGTCTCTAAGGATGATGGTACCAGAGTTGATGAGGGGGTTTGACGAAGTCAGTGATGTCACTGGTGAAATTGGTGTTGGCCATGGTGGTCTGTGTACAAGGGTTCCACCCAGGGAGAAGTTGTCTGTGATGCGTATCTTCAGCATGAGGTGTTACATATAGCTGATAGGAGTGTCCGTGTAGGTGATGTAGCGGACGATATGTTTGAAAACGATGACTACACCAACTCCGGGCTCGTGCTGTTTTGCTGGTGGGGATGTTTCCATGAGAAAGAGTAGGTCAGGAATGTGATCATGCTGTAGGTTCCATATATTTGTGGTGCGTTTGGTAAGCAAACGGGTGTTGATGAGCAAGTAAGGGAGTGTGGCATGCAGTTTGGTCTGTGTGAGCCGGTGGCTGGTTTATGTGAGTGAGTGAGTACGGTGCTGCGTGCGGGAAAGTGCAAAAGTGCATGAGAACTTGCAGTAGGCACATGTGAACACTCCTGTGTTGTGTGGCAGCAGTGTGGTAAGCAGCGACCGGGGTTAAGAGCATAGAGGAGCGCAGGAGGGTATTGGTGGGTGGGGGGGGGGGGGGTGAGAACCAGGAGTTCCTGGCATTGGCTGCAGTCCAGACACGTACAGACTTTTACTTTTGGTGACAGCGGCACGCCTTCTGGGCGCATCCGTGCTGTAGCCACCATTAATTACGTCCATGAGGAGTGCGGAGTACCATTGGCGGAAATCTAGTAATGTCACTTCCTGTGCAAATGGATGATGGGAAATCCAATACTGTCACTTCCTGGGTAGATGGGCAATGGAAAATGAAGTCTTCTTGCTTGGCTTCTTTTAAAGATGGTTTGGCAGGAAACCTGTGATATCACTTCCTGTGCACACGGGCAATGGGAAAACACAGCCATTCAGGAACTCTGGTGCAGACATCCTTTCTTCTGCTCCCTTGGCCAAGAGAGCTTCAATCTTTTCACAGAGTATGGACAAGTAGTCCTCTATGAGGTGTTGTGGTACAGGTAGAATGTCTAGGGATAGGACAGAAAGAAAAGGGAGCCTCCATGCTCTACCATCTGGGCCAGTCTTTAGTTTAACGTGATGCTTCACCATCCAGGAAGGTGAAAGGTGACCTGACCTTGCTTCAGTTGATTGCGCCAGTAAAAACAAAGGAAAGAGGTTTTCCAGCAATGGCTGTGGGGGGAAGGGGTTGTGGTCTGGGTAGAATGTTGGCCCTTTAGGCTTGAGGGTTGTCGGACAGCTTCCCAGCCTTTACCCCAAAAGTACTGGGAGACCAGTGTGTGCAGAGGCCCACAATGACACTGCCTCTGCAGATAGCCTGTGATTAAGCCTTGAAAGGGGTGCTGTTGTTGAGGGGGAACTGCAGAGCTTGGCCCATGCAGCGAGTGGTGGCCTTACAGTTTTTTTTATTTATTAAGCGCTAAGCCAGCTTCTGTCCCAAAAAGTTTGAAGTCATTGAACGGCATGTTCATTGGTGATAGCTAGATGTCTAACAAGAAGCACTTGGAGTGGATCCATGCCTGGAAACTATGCACCTTACTGGTGTTGACTACCCTACCCAGGCAGTTAGTTTTGTCCTAGCCAGAATGAATCATATATTTGACAGCAACTGGGCGATTGAGGATCTGACATTGCAGGGTATGTCAGGCATCCCAGGAACAGTTGGCAACACATCCGGCATTGCCATAAGGTGTGTGAATACAGTCCAAGGAGACCTGATGTGCCGACGGATCGCCAGGCAAGACTGGCTCTTGAACACGTATCTCCAAATTTTCCATCCGTGTGGATTTGGTCAGGTGGAGCGGTGGGGAACATATATGGGGTCCAGGCAGCTGGATGATGCCTGTGATACCAAGCTCTCCGGCAAGGGGTGTTGTATTAGGAAGTCTGGGTCTTCGGAAATTGGCCTATGCTGCCCTGTAACCTGTCTGTTGACCGGCAGGCAAGATCATGGTTTCTCCCAAGTGTCCACAAACCTATCTACTAGGGCCTTATTGAAAGGAAGCAGAGGTTCCTGAGTGGTAGCAGCAGGGTTAGGACTCTCAGTCTCTTGCATCTGTAGGGCAATGTCTAGAACTTTGGCTACTTTCCTGATGACTGTTGAAAAGGTGGCGGACTCTTGAGTGGTCATAGGGTTAGGTGAGTTTAAATCAACGTCAGGGGAGTTATCCATGCCACTGGCATCTGGCAGTCCTCAAAAACATTGCTCTCCTCATAAAATGCATCCCCCTTTTCACCTGACCATAGAAAAAGTAAAATAATGCAGTGGAGATCGTGGAAAGTCAAGCTTCCAAATCAGATAAAATTATTGGGTAGGGAGTCTGTGTCAAGGATACAGCCCTTGGCATCAGTCTCAGTGCCGGGGGAAGAGTCTCCGATATTGCGCTGGGACTGAAGCAAGCAGTGCTGTGCTCAAGGGAGGGTCTGACCTCGCGTTGAGGTCAACTGGCACAATGGGGGGATGGCTCAGCAAGCGAACAAAGTTGAGTGAAAGCGCTTGTAGCGTTCGCTTAAGAGAGCTGTTTCGAGGCCAGAGACATTGCACAACTTAAGAGTGATGGGAGAGTCAGACCATGGAGCCCGTACTATAACTACATCCGTTTTTTGCTCTTCTTTGACTTACCTGAACTCCTGGATTTCGATGTGGAGCAGTCTGGGGATTTGTCCAGAGTGTGGGAGCATGAACGCTCACTTGACTAGGTTAGGGACCACTTTTGCAACTTCTTCTGGAGTTTGGCAACTGCAAGCTTGGCGATGCAGCCTCGAATGGTTTGATAGTTCGTTGTAGTGCAACAAGAGCTAGACTTCATGTCATGTGTGTAGCGGAGGCACCACAGGCAGCTTTCATGTGTGCCTGCCACAGACATCTGTCTGACATTCACAACAATGTTTAAACCCTGTTTTGGGGGCACATCTGCACAGTGCAATATATCTCTATTTTTTATATTTATTTTTTCTGGAAAAAATAAATTGTCCTGAGGGAAAGTTTTGTCTAGCGACCGAGCTTGTCAGGAGGTGCAAAAAGCAAGGGCTGACGTTTGCATGCAGAGGTGATATTATAGTGGACACAAAGTCACAGCCTGAGCCGATGGATTTAATGAGAAACCACAAAATACCACCTGTTGACGTGCAAGGGAAGTGCTATAAAAGTTTCCAGATCCAGGCAGGGAAATTCACAAGTCGATTAATCTGCAGTTGGAAGTCTCCATCAGAAAAGTCGAGACTCTAAAAACAACAATCGCAGACATTGCCAAATTGTAGGAAGTGGAGGATAGCAAAGACATATCCAATCATTCCACCCAATAAGATAGAACGTAGTGAAAACTTACATGAACAAGCCGGCAAGTCTTTAAGACGTGCCCTTCTGCAGAGCAGCCTGCAGGGACAAGTTATAACTGTGAACACTCGTATAGGTTAGGTTATAAGGTTGGAAGATATGCTCCTAATGCCTAACAAAGCACCACCTTAGAGAAAATCCCTTTTCCTAGAACTCTACAGTCAAAGATTGCAGTTTGTCAAAAAATAAAGCTGCAAGACTAAGATTAACGAATCTGCACAATCGAGATTGCATTTAACAGAATGATCGTGTGTCAGAACCCTTTTGTTGAGTCACTAGTTTTGGAATACATCCAGAGCTCCAACTGAAATCCGTGCATGTTGCTTACTCTAAATAGCACAATCCTACAAAATGAAAATATCATAAAAAGGCAAAGTTAAGCAACCACAAAAACCACAGCTCTTGTGCTTTTACCATAAAATGGTAACCCAGGAAGTGCTGCAAGGGCACCCACATGTAACACAAGAACATGTACTGTGCATCTGTCATAAATGGTGAAAAAGAGGTTTACGCAGTGAAGAGGAGATCGGGATGAGAAAAACGGTGTGCATGGGTGTTCGGGCCTCGTTTCAAGTGATGGCCCATGGACAGGTCCTTTGCCTCTGGGAGAAGTAAAGGAAGCAGGCCACAACTAAGCAGGTCTCATGAGTGCTTAACATGAGGGAGAAACAATGTGAAAGATTTTATCTTAAAGTCTATGCTCAAAGTAAATGTCAAAGTTAATATTTCTCACAATTTAGGCCAAATATCCTTGAAGACACGTTTATTTCATGAACTCAACTGCCATTTCCCATCACCCTAAGGTGACCTACGCATATGCAAAAGTGGAGTGCGAGAACTTATAAGATACTGGTTACTTCGAATCCCACCTGACTTTGTTTTCGTACTGTCCATAAAATAAATGCTGGCGATTCATCCACTCAGTCATTACAAACTCCAGGGCTGGCTTGCCTGTAGGTCCCGGAAGGCTGCACAGAAACTCCAGAAGCGGTTCCAGCTGAGAGTGAACCAGGTGAGCAAACACCATAATCAGAGACTAAGGACAGAAACAAACATTTTAATAGCCATTTTATACACTTAGAATTGCAGTTATTATTTTTAACAAAACGTTTGTCTCACGGGCCAGCTGATAAGCAGGTGTCACACTGAGCCAAAACACCCTGTAGTTAGCGGTTACCAGACAATAATTCCCACACTAACTTACACTGGATGCAGACATGGACTAATTTCCCTAACGAATTGGCCTCGTTGGAGCCTTGAATAAAAAATAAAGGGCCAGACTATGATGCCAGCTTCAGCATCTATAGCAAAGGCATGCCCACTACAAAAATGCCCCATTGCTGTGGGTCACATGAGAAGATGATATCATAGAAGCCACACTTGCTGCTTGTAATATGTATGGTGTCATAATAAGGCTATTTGAGTCAATAATCATTAATACACTCCAATACGTTTAACATGCTGTTGGGAGCAGTGTAGGTATTTATTGTATTATTGTCTGAGCTCATGTGGATGTATTCTCCAATTTAACCCTGTGCCCGATTGTGGACGGGGATCGTCACTGGAAATAGGAGACACTGTAATATGCAACAGCACGTTACAAATTTCAAATAGTGACATTTAGCTTTATTTGGTCTTACTGGTATAGCTATAGGCAGTGCATGGTGATAATGCCCAACAATAATTTTCCTCGGGCTTTTGTGAATATAATGTTTTAAAGAATTTATGCCTAAACTTATCATGCACGCGTTTATTACTTTTGACCATCCCAAGGATACAAGATGCATTTTGAAATACGCAGCGGCATTTTTTGTGATGCATAGAAACAGGACACAAGGTTAATGCCAATTGGATACCTTTTGACACACTGCTACGATACTATTGAATGTCAGCATGCTACATCTCATGAAGACGTTGGCATTTGATGGTTCTCGTTTTTTGGCACTCAATCCCTGGATACATTGCAACAAAGTTTACAAATGAGGGATGGAGCCTGTGGGTGTGGAATAGTGGGATAGAGTCTGTGCATCTACATAGTATCCATCTCCTATTCTTTCATTAACTTATTTATTAGCTGGACATTGGATAGTTGCTGGGTTTGCTTGACCAATACATATATCTTTTCGGGGACACAGATTAGCATTGCATGCAGAATAGTAACTTCCATATCCTTTGATCTGTTTTGATGTAACGTATTCTGCTATTGAAGCTGCGACGTACATATTGGAACTCGTTTTGCGCATGGCTTGCTCATTTGTGGTTTCCACTTCTCTTCTTTTTCTTTATGTATATATTCTTTGTTGCTATTTTTTGCTATTACTAGAGAGCCTTCGATTTAACAGCTTGCATAGGGATGTTATCTCACCAGGTGACAGCTACAGTGGCGGGCTTGCCTGAACAATAAAGGATGTAGGGTTTGAAATAAAACGGGGTCCCCCGACACACATGAAAATCTTCCCATGGTGGAATTTAGAGTCAGGAAATCAGCCTATGATATGTTAGATATATGTAACAAGAATGGTATGTATTTACTATTATTACATCAAATGTATTAACCTATACAATGGTCATTTGGATCTTCAGTGTAGTTGGGGGGACGTTTGGGAACATTGACTCAACCCTTTTCCTCTTCTGTTGATTCTTTGCTTTAGAACATGACCTGTATTATGTAGAAGACTAAAATATGCTTTAAACCGTTGAATATTGGCGATTTTGTTAGCCTTTGATTTGGGATTTTTGGTACTTCCCCTTTCTGTTGATGTGCATTATCCATCTTTTGAAGATTCATCACTAAGACAATGATGAATGTTTTAAGATATGCTCAGTACATTTGCAAACTATCCAGCACAAGATATCATGTGGGTATATTGCTTGCCTGTAACCCCTTGATGCAGGTGATTAACGGTTTTAAAGTGATTTTAATTTAGTGTTAGGAGTCCATTTGTGCTTGTACTGATATAGGAGAGTTTGCCGGTCTGAGGGTTACATATTGTTTGGTTTCATTTTGTGTATATTTTGTGTTCTGCAATTGACTTATTGTATTTTTATTACTTTTCACATATTGTTTTTTTATTAATTTGCTTCTGTTATATTACAGCCCTGAAGAAGTTCATGGTGGTGAACGAAATGTTGGCTTTGTTAATATGGATTTCAATGAGTCTATGAATACAAATGAACTATCGTCCTTATTAATAAAATCAACCATCCGTCTCCACATCTACCTCAACACACAAGTATGTAGTCAGGCAGGCCCTGCGACACAGGCCCAGGAACACTATTTGATGTGTGACAGGTGGGAGGGTGCATAGCTGGCAGGCAAACATGCAGACAGGAAACTCTTGATCCATCCCACAGAAAAGCACAGGGACATTACAATGGTCAGGGAAGATTACCCCCAATAAAGCCCACATGGCTAGAAGGGGGTACGCGCATTTTGGAAAACACCATAAAGTTAAATGCCACCCGAGTTAGGAAAACATAGCCAATAAGGACCTAGAACACAGTGATCAATCACTTCCCATGCCAGACATCTGGACACATTCATGACTGAAGCCGAATTTTTGACAACTGGCCCAGGGACCGTCCCATATTTCTATACACTTCCAAAGACACATAAAAATACATTTTCACCTCCGGGTCGTCCAATTGTATCTGGGATCGGTTCTTTGTTGGAACCATTATCACAATTTTGTGATTTTTTCCTAAAACCCCTTGTACAAAAGACCTCAACTTATCTCAAGGACACTAAGAGCCTCCTAGCTATTTTACAAGACTTCGAGATTGTGGATGACTTGACCATCTTGGTCTCTCTGGACATCGAGAGCCTCTATACAAGCATCCCACAAGATGACACCATCCAAGTGTTGAAGGAAGCCCTTGATGAAAGTGAATGGGATCACCAGACCCCCAGAGAGTTCATCATTGCGTGTGCAACACTTGCCCTGAAAATAAATTTCTTTCAATATAAGAAAGAACTCTATCTACAAATCACCGGTACTTCGATGGGCAGTATATTTGCCCCCAGTGTGGCGGGTCTTTATGTCCATCATTTTGAAAATAAATACATTTTGAACGCCACCAATCCTTTCCTTACCAGGATTTTATTCTGGAAGAGATACATTGACGATATTCTGATAATTTGGCAGGGCCCGGAAACCCCACTTTGAGTTCATAGAGTGGATAAATACGTTAGACCCTTATCTGAAGTTTACTTACACCATAGACAAAAAGGAGATCATCTTCCTAGATTTGGTGATAACTAAATCAGAGGGTCGTTTGACTACTAGAACACACTACAAACCGACAGCGAAGAACAACTTACTTGAATTTTCAAGTTTTCATCCCAGGCCACTTAGAGAGAACCTGCCATATGGGCAGTACCTCAGAATTAGACGCAACTGTAGTAGTATTAATGATTTCTGTACTCAGGCCAATGACCTTACTGAAAAACTACAGAAAAGAGGTTACCCAGAGTGGATTCTCAACAAGGGCAGAAAACGGGCAAGGAACCAGCCAAGAGAGGCTTTACTCGAAGTCCAACAAAAACCCCCAGAACATATTCCACTGACCTGTGTTACTACACACAATGTTGCTTCTAATGTCATAGCAAAATCCATCAACAGACACCGGAAAATTCTGGAGAGTAATAACAGGAAATGGACTAAACCTCTTTTTTCATACAAAAAAGCAAGACGCATCAGCGATGCCCTTGTCCACACCCGACCGAGGGATGTCATAAAGGACACTACCCCTACAGTATTAAATGCCTGGGGTTTACCCAAGATACAGGGTCATTTCCCTTGTGGTAATTGTGTCGGTCATCTTACCACACATACAAAAATTCTGAATCTTGAACCTGGCTCCACATGGACCCAACGCTCTCATACCAACTGTAATTCATCAAATGTGGTATATCTAATCAATTGCCCCTGCAATCTGAGATATGTGGGAATGACTACGTGTAAAATCAAACAACGCATATGTGAACATCGTAGTAATATCCGTTGCAAGCGAAGTGCCACTCGCATGACGGATCACTTTCTGCAACTGAACCACACTACCAACGATTTGCGTTGGCCAATAATTGAACAGATCTGTTCAGGGGGTAACCAATTCCAATGCCTGTTCGAAAAGGAACAAAGATGGGTGAATCGCCTGTCAATTCACACCTCTGGCCTCAATGATAACATCCCATGGGGCACGATTCTGGCACGCTAGTTGCACTACGCTTTTCCGCAATACCCAACACTAATATACCAAACTGTGAGGATGTTGGTATTAATACGAGAGATACTACATGTTTTTCAAGGTTCTTTTTTGGTCTTTCTAAACCTTCTTGTCTTTATTTATCTCTGTTACCCCCTATATGTACTTTGTGGCATATCTAACCTACTGACTGTCGGCAGTAGGTGCTTACATTTAGGCAGCTTAAGAGAAACCAACAACCTTATTTCAAATCAGTCTAGCGCCTATTTTTATTAGCCTCCAAACACACCTCACCCGTATCCTTCACTGCTGTGAAATATAATTTTTTTTGTGCTGGAGACAATTACCTTCCTATGTAATGTAGAATAGACGAAAAAAGAAAAGTGACATATTTTTCCTCTAGTATGCGATCTGTGCTGTTTAATATATATAAACCTTTATCCATTCGAAATACCATGGTGGAATGAACATATCGCCATGACTATTGTCCCTTGGTATGGCTCGTAAGATGCCCCCTCAGGACAGTTTAATTCATTGCCGTTCCTCCTTTTTTACTACATCACGACGTTTCCGTATTGTAAACCGGAAGTCGTTTTGAGCACGCCGTGCTATTAGTCCTATTGCAGAGTCCCGGTCTAGACTTTCTGTCCAGCTGACGCACATTGACGTCGCAACGTCACTCTACGGACGCACGCAAGCAGCAGAGGGCTACACCGATCTGACATGCTTTAAAAAGCCTCCCCGCGACCTGTTCATCATCGTCGGGGTCCTGCTACTGTGCAGTCTTAGGTGTATTGGCGAGCGGCGTACCTTGGAGTAGTAAGTCATTTCAGCACGGTTTTTATTAGACGGGTGAACAGCTTTATGTGTACGATCTCGTTAACTTGGCCCCACTTCTCTCCCACTTTACATACAGAGTGTGACTATAGGTACGCGCTCCCCTCCTGGACCCATGGGGCTATTCCCCCCTCCTTTGAAAGTAAGTGATGCATTTCCAAAATAATCACACTTACTTCGCTACCGATTACTTTTTTCACCAGTTCAGTCAAATCATTTGTGATTTTAATGAATAAGTATGTGCATGCGAAACTCCACCAATAAATCCTACGCCCCACAGAGTGCAGGAGACAGTCACTACCTTTTACGAATTTTTCGTTTAAATACAGAGGTATCATATTATTGATCCCGGGTGGGATTTGGTATGCTTCAATCACAGTAAATATTATACCTACATAAGTAATACCTTAACAGTGCTACAGAATGTGTAGGACTCCTTGCCGTATTGACAATTGATTCACTCTTGTGCTACGAATACCTTACTAAAAAATGTATGTCTACGCAATTGTGTGTGTTTTTTTCATTATCTGCAGATACTATTGGCTTTTTGAAAAGCGGTAAGCCGGGCTACAAATTGTAAGTCATTTTTATTTGTCACAAACACCCCAGGTTAGGGTGCACCTTAGAGTGTGCATACCGCCGACGTGTTCTTTCCCCTTTTTCACCAGTTGGTCCTGATGAAAGCCTTGCTAAATGGGTCAATCTAAAGGCAGAATCATGTTGACCATGATTTTATCTCACCTGCATTTTGGACTAGACTGTTAGACTCAGTCTTTACGTCCAATCAGATTTTTTAGCAGCGCTTGGTTAACCACGAATAAAGTTGGTTTGGGTTTAGCCCTTTTTAAAACACTATTTCCTACATCACCTCACTCTGAAAGAAACCCGCTCCGCTGTAACCAGGCGTAGTAGCACACCAGGGAGGCACTCGGCCTCTCTGGTGGAACCCAATGATGAAGCATATCACCAACCAGGTTGGTGAGTGAGGGTTCTTTTATTCACAAGAGTGATTCTCCCTTTTCTAGACGCCTATGTCTAGACGTTCTCAAATGATTAAGTTGGTTGTGCACTCTTTCATTGTTTATGCTTAGTTTGACCAGGGGAATAAGAGTGTCTTATTTTTCCCTTTCTCTCTTGTTGTTATAATATACACATTCATGACTGGCCACACTGTGTCCACACAAGGTTGAGACCCACCTGCAGTAACCATTTGACCATTAATTTATGACTAAGGCAGCAACGAACATTCCTCGTCATATATGGTATGCCGAAAATGATGTCTTGTTGTAGAATTGTATACAAGATGCACACAAACCCAATGTAAATTGACAGTCCTCAGAACCCGTGCATATAACTGTTCTCCTGTATGCATTGTTCAACTAAACACACTGTTCCTGTTTTGCCGAACTCCTCTTGTCTTGTGTTTTTTCCAAGTAATTCGAACCTGAGCAACATTTTGGCAAGCCAGCCATGAGGGATTGGGACATCGTACCAGACTGCAGCCGAAGGAAGGTGACCCCGCCCGGATGGATTCACAATAGTGCAACAAAGGTGGGCAGACACCATAATTGATTGGAAGCGCTGATGAATCTGCGGGGCGGAGGTCCATCCTGAAGCAGCCACCACAGGGGGTAAGAGACCACATCCGAACAAGAAACATTGTCTTTTAAAACATTTGAAGAATGGCTAACGAGGGAGAAGCGTAGAAAGATGACCTGAGCACCCTCCAACGGACCGGGTCTGGCACATTTCCCATTTTATATGTGCCAACTGTATCAGTCATAAGGCGGCCTCGGAGATGATCCAGAGAAACTCACCTTTCTTCGACAGCAAGCTCGGAAAGGAGAATATTTATTTATATAGCCCTTTATGGCTCACAGGACGTTGTGTTTGTGATACAGCTATCCTGTAAGGGCGGAGTTGGCAACTCAGTGTCATTTCTTTAGCCAAAAGGATTTTTCATTGCCAAACAGGTTTCTTAACACCGTTGATACCTGAAAGTAGTGAGAGGTATTGGCCGCTTGGACCTCTGGCGATGACAGAGTGTTTGCTTGACCCCCTGTGTGAGACACAGGGTGTAATTTAGACTTTAGGGAAAACTTGGACCCAGAAAACTAGGCGTAACTTGTGTGTGGCCAAGAAGGGACGGCGTTTCCCCAAGTCATTACGTTTGGTATCTGTGATTACCTCTTTTGTCTACGAGCGGATAGTGACAGACTATCCACCTCACTTAACGTGTTCTAGTCTTCTCCTGCTAGAGGATAACGTAATGAAAAGTACCCATTTTTGACAAAGCTATTTTTTTCTGTCGACCATTATTGACATATATGTATTATTGTACGTGATGTTATTGCATTGATTGATATTGAAAACTGTATTGTAGTAAAATTGAGTTCATGCAGGATATTCACCCTGAGTTACAATACTACGTATGCAGTCGTCATCTTTTGTTTAAATGCTCGTTAGAACTCTTTTTTGTAAGAAATTTCAAGCGCTGAGCTCATAGTACGTAAAACTGTAGGAGGACAGTGAATTTCCCCCATGATTCGACAAACCAAGCTAGGAAAACGTAATTTGAAGTTTATTGGCCAAATTACTAAAATTGCCATGGATTCCCCACTAAAGCACATGGAAACTAGGTTCCCCAAACAGATAAAAAGGTTAAGGTTTGACTAGAGTGGCATTTACACGAAGAAACACACATGTCCCAAGCCTAAGGAGGGAACATTTGACACAAACATAAATGAGCACACTAAAACAAATATAAAAACCAGATATACAGGTCAAAAGAGACAGAGGCATTATTAGAATTATGTGCCATCTTCAAAGAGACGAAAAACAAGACACCTGCAATGCTGTTAGCAAATAAACCATCAGCACCTCCCCCATCTTACGGATGGACGGGCTCACACCCACTCCCACTGTATTAGGTTACTCAAACCCAGAAGTGACAGAAGCAGAATAGCCTCCCACCAAAAGGTCAGTCAGATCTAAGCCCAAGAGAACCAAAACCAAGCGAGCCCACACACCTCCAGCATAGCCTAAGTTCCTAGAGAAGGTCCCCAAAAGCTCGACACCCTGTCCATCACACACGACACCTCAAAAGCGGGTAACATACACATTCCCACTGCAAGCAGGTGTCAGGGAAGTTTGTGGTGGTTCGACAGTGAACCAGCAAGCATGCCAAAGGAAAGGAGCTAGAGTCCTCTGGGAACAGATGACAAGGGTGGGGTTACAGGATTTGGCCAGGTAGTTGAGGAGGAAACAGAGCGGGAACTTGAAAGCAAAGCCAGGTCAACAGAAATAGCGCCCTAGTTCAGAGCAAGAAAGAAAGGCCGGATGGGGCAAGTGGGTTGGGGGGCATGGGGGTATTGGGGGAGGGGAGGCACATTTAATCAGGAATGGATCTATAATTATTTTGGATGAAAAACGTAAAATGAGGCAGAGCTGTATCGTAGGACTACCACCTATATCGTATGTGTTAGAAATCTGAAGCTGGCATTCGTGAGGTGAGCGATGTGGCCACACACAACCTAACTACATTGGTGCCCTATTTACTAATCATGGGACGATAAGAGCTGCTCCCATTGAGATTCATACCTGTGATCTGCCGAGGTTGCATATGGACCATTGCAGCATTAGCTAAGTAAATAAAATCATGTAAGGCTAAACATGCTATAAGAGGCATGGAAAGGAAAAGTTAATACTGTTATCATCCCAGCACAACTGCCCCATCTAATCCTGATTTCATTTTATGTGATAGGCCAGCCAGAATTCGCTCACCTTGCACTCATGCACCAGTACACAGGTTTACAGCTCTGGAGGATTAGCAAACACTCATTATCACAATCTCTGAACCAGTTATACCAACATGACACCTTGCTTCCACCCATGAACCAGGATACTCATTAAATGGCTGCATGGAACCCTGCCTTCAAGCTCCATGAAATACATGCAGGACTTTTACTCAAACACCTGTAAAGCCATTATGTGACAGATTATCTTGTGCCGACAAATCTATGACCTAGAAGATTCTTCCTATTATAGATTTGAACGTATAACACCTCGCGATAGATATTTCAGTCAGAGAACACCAGTACAGTGTACCTGCATAACGCTGAGTGTCTCTGCTTGCTGCATTTTGCTGAGGATGGCTCTGAGAATCTGATCCAGATTGTCCCCAAGCTCCTGTCCTGCTTTGGAAATCAGAGTGGAAACCAGCCTGCCGACGAAAGCTGCAGTGAACTCAGATGTTCGGGGATCCAGCAGCTGACTCACCACCTGCATGACATACCAGAGCCCATTGTGGCCCTGCTCGTCATGCCACTGGGCAATCTGCTCCAAAGCTACAGAGACGTAGGCCCGCAAACATTCCCCTCCATTCTGGAAGAAACAAGACAAGCACCATTAGAATACTCACAATAGGAACAGTGTACATTATAGTTTGGTTTCATAATGCACCAGTAGTGTACCTCGTTGCAGTTGCGTCCATCAATGTAGATGAAAAGTATGGCTAATCCAGTCTTTCCCCTAGACTCTAGAGGTCATTACCTCAAAGCCCTGAAGACTATACTAGCCCACTTGTGACTGCCAGTATGAATTAGGAGTTGAACTGAAGGTCCTTTATTTCCATCATGCATTCAGTAATAGTTAAGTCACTGCAGCTTTGCAGAAGAGCAGCAATTAAGGAAGCCTTAGATCCTTGAAAATAAGTGACCCTCACCTGTATTTGAGGAATTCTGCATTATTTGCTTTCACTTGTACTAAAATAATAAATGTGATCTAACACAAGGTACCAAATACAGGATACAAATAAAACGGCATACAAATGCAATGAATAAAATACATTTTAAGCACTGCTCTAACATACCACATATTTGTATTTATTTTGACATTACTTGCATCACTCATTACACCAATCAAGGACTTCATACTGCAGAAGAAATTTGGAGAGCTCTAAAAAGACCAATGCTTTAAATTTGGTATTAGGATCGCTTCACAATGTTTCAGAATATTAAACGAGCATTAAGTGCACATTAAAGCAGAGCAGCATGTGTACTGTCTTTAATCACCTTACAATAGATAGAACTGGACTGTGAAGCATCAGGCTCAAAAGTTGTTTGATTACAGAAAAAACATATTTTTTTTAAATTTAAGGTGACTAGAAAGCACATTTCACAAATCTTTCCTGCTGCACTTTGTGATTGTGTGTTAATTGCTTAGTCTCTAGTTATATCACCTCTGAAGGCTTACTTACATCAGTGGGGAAAATTAAAAGCTAACGAGTAAATACAAGAAACTAAAATAAATTGGAGAATTTCCTTCCATCACTTTGTTTTACTCTGAAAGAAAAACAGTCACATCAGGTGTAATTCTGAATGGCCAGTAAGGATGTGCAGATTAAGTAAGCCAGATGACAAATCAAGCAAGCCAATACGCTGCTTACCGACTCCACTTGTGCTCTATACACTGAAAACTTGGTATGCAATAACTAAGCATGACCTAATGAATGAGAACGTCAAAGGAAATGGATCCCAGGAGTGGACTTTACACCTGGAAGTTCAGCAGAACCAAATTTGCTAAAGGCTATTCCTGTTGACCAGAATACACATAGTAGTAATTGGTGAAAGTGTGGACAGGCAAGTCCAAGTGGATGTCTGACAAATGTCAGAAACCGAGATACCACGAGCCAGGGCTGCAGTTGCTGCTCTTGTGCTGTAGGAATGAGTCCTAGGGCATAAAGGAGGGTGCTTTTTGACCAAGGCATAACAGGGTTTCAGGCAAAAGAAACTTCTTCACACTCAGGTTGTTTCTAAACTTCAAATATTGTGAGGAAGGAACACCATAAAAAAAGTCCATGAACTCTAGTCTTCTGTCTTCTAAATTTCTTTATTTATCACAAACGTGGTATCTTCAATTGATGATTCAATAATTCACAAAATATTGGTTTTCCAAATACATTTCACAAAGCTTTATCAACCTCTTAGCCCTTGTTAAGCCAACGCGTTTCGTCCTACCCTTAGGACTTCCTCAGGGCAAAAACTATCATGGATATCGATACGATACGTGAAAAACAGTCCTTGTCTCAGAAATTATAACCAATCTTTCTCAACGCAAGTTAAATGCCTCTAATAAAAGGCAAAATTCATCCAAAATGCCAACAACTTCCGAATATAATCATAGCAAGAGCGTTATATCTCAAAGACCTTCTCTTCTGCCCGGGGCTCGATAAATCGGGATTTATCGAGCCCCGGGCAGAAGAGAAGGTCTTTGAGATATAACGCTCTTGCTACGATTATATTCGGAAGTTGTTGGCATTTTGGATGAATTTTGCCTTTTATTAGAGGCATTTAACTTACGTTGAGAAAGATGGGTTATAATTTCTGAGACAAGGACTATTTTTCACATATCGTATCGATATCCATGATAGTTTTTGCCCTGAGGAAGTCCTAAGGGTAGGACGAAACGCGTTGGCTTAACAAGGGCTAAGAGGTTGATAAAGCTTTGTGAAATGTATTTGGAAGACCAATATTTTGTGAATTATTCAATCGTCATCAATTGAAGATACCACATTTGTGATAAATAAAGAAATTTAGAAGACAGAAGACTAGAGTTCATGGACTTTTTTATGGTGTTCCTTCCTCACAATATTTGATGTTTATGGATTTCGTGGTTGTATGACAGTGAACCATTGGAAATCGAGCACCTAAGAAATTTTTTTTGAGGGGAATTCACGACTTAGTGCGCACTACAGAAACCCTTCATTGTCATTGGTTAGATGGTTTTTTAGCTAGCTTTCTTTTCTTCATTCTGAGTAGAAAAAAAAACGGGAGAGCAAAACCTTCCCAAACAATTTGAAAGACCCATTAGCCCAATGTGACAGAGTTCCAGTGGAGTAGATAATGCTGGATGTGGCCCCATACTGGCTGCAATAAGCTGTGAAGGGGAAATCCAAGTGGCTTTGCAGCACCAGACGAGGAGGAGTAGGTCTGTTGCTGCTGTTGGTGACTTCTACTACCACTCCTGCCACAACGCCAAAAAAGGGCCAAACTGATTGAGAGGGCTGCTTCTGATGATAGACAAGGCTGTGAATATCCTTGGATCTTTTTATACTAATGGTGGAGCTAACAGGCGAGAGAAAGCAACCCCAAGGAACGAGTGAAAGCTCTGTTAGGGCAGTATCTGTCTCCCCACAAACAATCGAGCCTCATCAAAAGGCATTCCCAAAATCCAAGCTTGAAATTCCCTGAGAAAGCCAGTGAAACACATCCAAGAATGGATTTTGTTAACAGCAGATCCCATAGTCCAGACCACACAAACCGCAGCATCCAACCCAGACAGATAATTTGCTACTTTCTAGCCATACTGTATTATCCATACAAGGAATTTGAAAAGTCTTTGAACAAGGCTCGCTCTTGTCCCAAGATCAAGAGGGCAGCGGACAAAAAGACCAACCCTATTTATTGATGGAGCAGCAAGCTATCCAATGAAAGAACTCTTTTGCCCAGTGTCTATTTTCTTTGATTCTCTATGTGGGCAAATAGTTGAAAAATAATTGAGATAAAGTTTGTTCATTGAAGCCATAACTATAAGGTTCTCTAGAAAAGGAAGCCACATCAGGAACGAAGGATCATCTGGGGCAGATTTATACCATCTGGTAATTGGGTGACAGGTGGTAAAGAGCAAGACTTGAATCCGGCTGCCAAAAGGGTCTCAGTCAAGACTTCACTGAATGAAATGAATTTCCTAGAGTTTCAAGGTGGGAGTGAGTTGTAGAAGTTGGTGAATGTCCTTGTACACTGACTCACAGGACATTCCAAACTAGAAGTACCAATTCCCACCTGCTTCCAGCCCCAATAAGTAGATTTGCTGATGCAAAAAGCTTAACGTGAGTACATTCTTTTGAGAGGGTAGAACCAACTTGCATGCAAAATAGCTTTGGGAATAGGGCCCATACAGTTTTGACTCTTAAAAGACCTTGTGTGAAATGTAAGCTAGTTATTGATCTAGAACTTAGAGAATAATGACAAACAGAGGAACTCCAGCATAAAAAAAATGAAGTGATTTGCCCTAGAATTACACAGCGTGCTGAAGCGGAAAAGGTCACCCTAGGTGTTTTTGTTGATCCTCAGTTGACGAATATAATCATCTTTTTTTTTTTTTTACATTAACATTTGTGAAATTTAGTGAATACTTAAAAGTAAATTTGCCAGAGCATTTCACAAAAAGAGTTTTCAGAAACTTAAGTAATAAGTAGAAGAGCGGTACAGTTAGAACAATTCCATATCCCAAGCTCACCTGAAATCAGAAATGCGGCATAACAAAAGCACAGGAATATTCACAGCCCTAATGTGATTAAAGTGTAGCTGTGATCATTCAAATGCTTGACAAAAACAGAATGCTGGTATGTTCAGCATTCAGTATAATCCAAAATATATCACAATCATTTTTGCTACTCTCCACTCCCTGACATAACATGAGCCCTGACATGACCAGATGTGTATCAGAGCTATTGATATGGCATACGTTGCATATCCCTGCATGCCATCAAATAAGACAAGTGGATTTGTAAACAATTTCGTCCTTTGGGCAAGAACATATTTTATAATTCCACATCTCTGGTGATGAGTTTAAGAAAAGCCTATGAACAATGAATTTGGCAAGTAAAAAATAATACACTAAATCTCAACACCTGAATGGCCCAACGTTGACAAATCTATAACATTTTTGTAGACTGAAAGATTGAAAGACGTTCTGGGACTTTGATAGCCAGTTACACATCAGTATTAACACAGCCATTCAGTGTATATGGAACCTTGCAGATTGAGAATACTAGATGCCCCTCCTCTGTCAAGTGAACATGCCTTCTGCAGCTTTGAAGGGTTTATGGAGGATAATAATCAGCTCATTATTGCAGATACTTTAATCACGCTCAAACGCCTACTGATCAGATGCTGTGCCTGCACCCACTGATTTTCCAGCAGGTCTTGGAATTCTGGGGTAGGTACCAGACTCAATTATTCAAAAAACGGTTTTCAGAATGCCGCTATATCAGGCTCCTGCTGAGGTGCAATCTTGAACACACTACTAAAAAAGGCAATCAGCTGACCCTAGTAGTTGCAGACTGATAGACTTATAAATGCGGATTCGTCACCTTTTGAATATTCCTCAGTTGTCAGACTAGATTAAAAAACTTTTCAATATTACCTCTGCGAGCCGGTAGGGGGTGCCGTGCATCTCCAATCTGACGCCATGCAGAGCCTATACAGACACCACATTTACATGCAGACATCAGTTCCTTTCTTTCCGGACCACCAGACGCTGATCCAGAGCAACCCCTTGTCTTTTTAAGACACTTTACAGCCAAAAACATTTGTGTGCAGGAGAAATGTTCCTCACAAAAAGGCAGGTTATAAACCCTGTAAGGACTGTCGCAAACAAATATTTGTGACAGATCCTCATCAGGTTTGCCTGGGATCGAGCTACGACTCCTAGGCGTGCAGGGACTGCGTGTCAATGAACCTAAAGGCCGTATGAGTGTGCAATGAAACACTGTTGCTAAGCATTTGAAGACTCATCAACTAGACTGGTCCAAGTCAAAAGGTCAGTCCCTTTCCAGAAGTTGCAGTTGTTCCTGAGGTCTGTATTCGTCACGCTCCCAAGTCTTCGGATAAGTTTAATACAAAGAAAATCTAGCCCCTTTTCGCCACTCACATTCACCTGAGAAGGTGCAAAGCGCTGCCATGCCACTCGATCTCACTCCCGAAGTCTGTCGACCTCAGGAGCCCATTCCACAAACTTTCCTGTCACGCCCAGGGTTTCCAGGGCCGTCTGCGAAATTGAGGCAGATTGAAGAGTTCTGCAAGGCCGTGCTCCGACTCTTCAGATCCTTACCAACTTCTTCCTAATGTGTCTATGGACCCAAACACGAGAGAGGACCTCCACCTGGAATATAGAGAGTGGGTTCGTCCTCTGCACCAGTTTAACTCTTTAAATCCAACTCTGGCTCACCCTGGGTCCCATTCCACACTTCACTCCGGTTCCCGACTGATGCAGACTCCATTGATGCCGGAGGGCAAGGTGCCCATTGTGGTCTCAGACTTGGCGCCGTTACAACTGAGGGCTTGCTTGATTTCAATTGAAGCAAAACCCCTCACCACTCGACTTGCCTCTTTCACAAGGAAAACACAGACATTGCATTCCTCATTTGGTAAAGATTTGGACAACGATAATCCGGGTGATGAGATAGTTCAACCATACCACGAAGATAATTGGTACGATGACCTTCAAGAAACCAGTCGCCTTGACATGTCCTTTGAGTCGTCATGACTCCACTCACGTCGAGACCCTACCTTAGAGGAGAGTTCATCTTACACAATGGTCATGCATAAGGCAGCCGAAGTTCTTGACCTCCTGCTCTCCATCTTAGAGGTCATAAACAATGTCTTGACTGTAGTACTCCAGCCAAGGCAAACATCCGCTGAGTCCCCCCTTCTCCACTTCAACGACACATTTACAGATACTCTTAGTGGTCTTGGCCACAGTATGCTCTAGCCCCGCCCCCTGTCAGTCACCCAATTGTGAAACGCCAACCCCTCTCCCAGTCAACCTCGCATTTTTGTCTGTATCCCTCCTCTGAAAGCCTGTTCGTGCAGATGTCTACCAGTCGGAAGAACCCAACTACCTTTCGGATTACTCCCCCTGATAGGGAGTCCAAACGAGTAGATACCTTTGGGGAGAGGGCACTTTTTTTGCACCAGCTGGGCCTTCGGGTTTGTTAATGCCAGTTGCCTGCTGTGCCGGTATTCCCACACACTTTAGGATTCAGTGACCCTCAGGTGTCCTGGAAGATCAGACCTGTCCCAACCCAACATATAATTAAAGGGGAGTGATCAAGTCTTCATGGGGCACATTTATACGTCCTGTTCCGACAACTCTATTGGTTTTTTGTGAAGACCCTCACCCCTGCATTCTTAATTCAGTGGCATGCTTCATCATTGAGGTCTCGCCACAGTTACAGAAATTGTACCTAGCCGGGCTCAACTTTGTCTGAAGGAGCACTTTGTGTGGTATCTTTTTATAAGGGATTTTTGGAATCTAACTTCTAAAATTCTCTCAAGGTGCCCAAAAATTGTGCTTTTTAAGCAATAATGGAAATGACAGGTCTTTTCAAGAAAGTGTGACTATAAGGCTGACCTCCCCTCACTTCCTAAGGAAGCGAGAAGCGGCAGTATAAAAAGAACCGTACTGGGGAGGTCCGCTGAATTAAGAACCCAGTGGATAAGAGTCCTTATTAAAAAAAAACAATAGGTCTGTCAGAATGGGACAAATTAATAAAAATTAAGATCGAACCATCAGCGCTACCTTAATGTCCCTCGCTTGTCAAAAATAAGACGGGCAGTTTTTTCCACGGTTTGGACCGCCAAACTTTGGAATGCCCTACCTCTCCACTTACGTATGCTGAACTCAGGGCAGGATTTCAGAAAGGCACTGAAAACCTGGCTCTTTAATCAAGGGAAATAGCCGCGCGAGGCCTCAATCTCTTTAGTCTGTTGTATTAGTGCCAGGACACCTCCCCAGAGGTAGCCGTGCGCTATATAAATGTTCTTTGATTGATTGATTGAAGATGTGGTCACTTCCCTTTGATTATGTGTGGTGATTACAGTGGAAGCAGAGTGGATCCACATGTATGCTTCTAACTTACCATAGTGATGGACTGTCCTAACCCCAGCCTACAAGACGTTTATGATGCGCGCAAATTACAGTTTGTTGTGTCTTGGACACTACCTATTCCATTGGGTGAGCCATTGGCACCAGCATCGCCGTTCAAAAGCAGCTTGGCTTCAGTCAACAGGCTTTTCAGTCGATGCTCAGTTTTCCCTCATGGACATGCCCTTTGATAGGACCTGCTCATTTGGGGATAAGGTAGATTCCACTCTGGAGAGGTTCAAGAAAAACATGGTCAAAACACTCCCTGGGTTTTTCTCCAGCTGACAGACAAAAGTTGCAAAAGTGGGTACTACAGAAAGCCCAAAAAGGGTATACCTAGCCCTTTATTGCCATTCAATTGCACCTTTCACTGTTCCTGGAAAAACTGACGGAGGACCATCTATCTGTTTTATGTAAATGTAAATGTAAATGTAGTTGAGCTTATATAGCGCACAGCTACCCGCTGTGGGTTTCCCGGCGCTTGCTTAGGGAACCCGTCCTGGTATTCCCCTGTGAGATAGCAGGGTATCCACAAGGTGAAAGTCAGGCATCCCGCCGCGAGGGGCCGTTGTGGAGATTAAGCAAGCTATTGCCCAGAGTTGCAGAGTGTGAACCCGTGAGTCGAGGAGGCACCAGGGCGAGAATTATCGAGTCCGTGGAATTTTTAGCCCAAGACCCGCCGAGGCGGGAATTGAACCCTGGTCCAGGACCGATCTCAGCTTCCGGGTCTGCCGCCTCTAACCCCTGAGCCACACTTCTCTTTTACAACATAAGATCAAGCCTTTCTGGCCAAAGTGACTATTGAGAGGGTGACTGAGCCAGAAGTAGGTTGTAGTTGTTATTCCCGCTATTTTCTGGTACCAATTGGGCCTCTGCCCATTTTAAACCTGCACCCTCTCAAAACCCTCCTCCGGAAAGAAGAATTCAAGTTGCACACTCTGGCCCGGGTCTCGTCTGCCCTCGAACCTGGAGACTAGATTGTGGCGTTAACCCTGCAGAACGCCTATTTCCATATATCCGTCCTAGAGGCTCAACAGCGATACCAGGGGCTCGTGGTAGGACAAGCATTTTCAGTTAGCTGTGCACCCCTTTGGTCGCACAAGCGCACCTCAGCAGTTCAGTGATTGTGATGGCCACAGCACACTTTCATAGGTCAGGGTTCACAGTCTTCCACTAACTCGATGACTAGCTGCTGAAGGTAAGTTAGCACCAGGCACTCCTCAACCACATCCACACTAAGGGGAACCTCCTGTCAACTATGGCATTCACTATCAATGTGCCAAAGTCACCTCTGACTCATTAAACACTACCCTTCATCGGAACCATTCAGGTCACAGTTCTGTTTCATGCCTTTCCCTTGAAAGAGAGTTGATGACATTCAGGTTATGATATCAATCTCTCAGCCTCTGTCCTGTGTCTCAGTGAGGTCAACACTGAGGCTACTGGGACGGATGGCTTCCTGCATCCTGATGTTCAAGCACCCCTGGTGGCATATGTGTGCTCCTCAGTGGGATTTGAAATCTTAGTGGATCTAACATCAACGGAAACTCTCTGACTACATCATCTGCAAACCCCTCTGCTTACTCCACCCGAGCTGACAGTGGTGACGGATGCGTCTCTTCTGAGTTGGGACAGCCACGTGGGAGAGGTGGAGATTAGAGGTCTCTGGCAGAGGCCCTGCTCTACATCAACCACCTGGAGCTCTGGTCATCCACTTGACGTTGATAGCCTTCCTTCTGTTCCTCAAAGGGAGGCTGTTGCAGGTTCTAGAGGGCAAAACCACTGCAATGTGGTATTACAAGAAGTAGGGCAGAGTGAGGTTCTGGGGCTCTGTGCTAGGTGGCACTACGCTTCTGGAAATCCCTGCACAATCAAAGGATTTTCCTGGTGGTGAATCACCTGGCAAGATTTTTGAATGCCAGGGCGGACAACCTCAGGCAGTGACCCCTAGTGGATCACAAGAGGCAGTTTCATATGAAAGTGGTGCAAGGTTTTTTCTGGGAATGGAGAGAACCCTAGATCGATCTATTCACCACCATCAAGAGCGCAATGTCGGAAGTTCTGGGTGTTGGAGTTTCCAAGTGATCTCTTGCTAGGAGACACATTTCACCTGGAGAGGAACTCCAGGCTCCTGTAGGCTTTCTTGCCAATATCTCTTCTGCCCCAAGTCCTGGAGATCGGAATTGACCTGGCCCATCCTAGTGGTCCCGGAATGGACATGGAGAGTAAAGTATCCAGAGCGTATAAATTTGAGCATCTGCCCTCCGATCAGGCTGCCCATCCGGGAAGTCTTTCTGTCACAGCAGCTGGGCAGGGTTCTGCACTTGGGCCTTCGCAGTCTCCACCTTCATGGGTGGCTATTGAGAGGCTTAACACCTTTGACGACCTTACTGGAGGCGGCTGATGTCATTGTGGCAGCCAAAGTTTCCCAGGCATAAACTGTATTAGCCTGTTGTTGGGACAGATTAGTGGTTTGGTCCAACACTGGATTCCTCCACCACGATGATTATGGATCCACAACACACTTTGGCTAGGGCACACCCACAACGTAAATACCATAAATAAAGACCAACCTCCATATGAGGAAGACTCTCCTATCCCCATGCCTCATAGGAAGTATTTCAGGAGGATGGTTGGCCTTTATTGGCTCAGACTCAGATGTTCCTCAGGGCCATAAGCCTTGATGAGGATGATGAAGTGGACTCATTACACGAATGCTGGCTTATATTTTGACCTTAATAACGCCTGTGGCTTGGACACTGGACCAGAGCAGGAAATGAATTTGCCCTTAGGGCCACTATAAAGGAAGTCCTCCTTTTGTTGATGTAGTATACAGAGCTGCAGATGTGCTGGATTTACAATTGCTAAGAGTGGAGACTAAGGCCAGCTGACACAAATCTTGGAGCCTGGGCCCACTGCTTTGGAGCTCCTAGTGCCATTCAGATAAGTCTCGACATATATTAAACAGGTTTTATTAATTGGTGCCTCTTAGAAAGGACCTTTAAAGATGTCCCTTAAAATTGCACTATAGTTTAGCAAAACTGACTTGTCTTTTTTAACGTTGCAAAATTATTTGTGTACATTTTGCATTGAAAATCACCAATTTTGCTTTCACCGTTCTGCATGTTCTTGTATATAATCAACAAGCACGCTGGAAGTGTTATAAATGGTCACAAATTGTTACATTTAGCAAACATATGTGCATGTCTTTCGTACTGAATTCAGGGTCAGTAATGCATGCTGACATAAAAGTTGTATTTCATTACTGTGCCACCCTGTGCATTACTGGACCATTCATACAATTTTGAACATCTTGTACACATGGATGCAGATAAATGAATGAAACGCATTTATTATAGCACAAAACAGCTACTCAAAAAGAGTGTCCCAGCGCTGAGACAGATAGGCAGTTAGTGGAAACCATAGAAAGCACTGCTAAGATTTGAAAAGCCATGTTTTTAGAGGTTTCTTAAGGACTGAGATATCTGAGATGGAGCGTCAAGAGACTGGGAGCCTGTTCCAGGCCTGGCCCCGCCAAGAAACCAAAGGACCTGCTACCCATCCGAGCCAGACGCACTTTAAGAGTACTAGCGCGGTGGGAGGAGGTAAGATCTTTTAGACCGGGCCAGGGTGTAACGGATGACTCTTCTACTAAGGATAGCCAGCTCCTCACCCATGGAAAGCCTTAAAAAAAGATATTAAGAGCTTCAAATTTGATCCTCTCCTTCAGTCTCAGCCAATGCAGTGATTTGGGGGGGGGGGGGGGGGGGGGGGGGGGGACATAGGAGACCTGGGTTTGGGTTGGAGGATAACTGCAGCATTTTGTACTACCTGTAAGCGCTGTACAAGGTAAGAAGGAAGGCCCAGATACAAAACATTTGTGTAGTCCAGTCTTGATGTCACCAAGGCCTGTACCACTATTTTCCTAGACTCTATAGTCAACAGAGGAAGGAATTTTTTCAACATAACCAGGATACTGAAGCAAGAGCCCACTAATGCTTGAATCTGGGACTTCATGGACAAGGCGTTATCCATCAGCACTCCTAGGTTTTGTACAATTGACTGCTCGGTGTGTGCTGGTGAATATTCTTCAGGCCACCAAGCGTTCCAATTACTGACTGCAGGTTGGCCAAAGAAAACCATTTTGGATTTATCTGAGTTGCATTTAAGCCGATTAGCCTTAAGCCACTGAAAAACCTTGGAGACACACCCAGATACTAGTATCATTGAAATCTGATCCTTTTTTGCATGTGAAAATCAGTTGCGTATCATCCGCATAGGATATGATCTTTGCACCATTTGCCTCCGCTATGTGCGCATGGGGAGGACAGATACAAACTGAAAAGAGAAAGGCTAAGAATGGAGCCCTGGAGAACTCCAACGCCCGTGGCTGGCATAGAGGCTGAAAAAGGGGGAAGCCATACTTCTTGAACTCTGTCCTGCAGGAAAGAGTCCAGCCAGGACAATACTGTCCTGCCGTCTACCAGATTCCTCAATCGGTCAATTAGTCTCTCATGCGAGACAGTATCAAATGCTGAAGACAGATCGAGCAATATCAGGACAGGCCTTTCACTTTGATCCAGTATTCCTCTAATGTACTCTGGTACTTCCAATAGGGCAGTCTCAGTGCTAACGTTGGCCCTAAAACCAGATTGGGAAGGGTGCAACAGATCATTACTCTCTGCATGGCTTGAAATAACTTTATTGTTGTGTTTTTCCAGAACTTTAGAAAGGCCTGGAAGAAGAGATATCGGCCTATAATTGGCTGGATCAGTATGGTAGGCCAAGGGTTTTTTTAAAAAGTAGGATTTTGGACTGTTTCCAGCTGAGTGGCACTTTACCAGCAGAGAAAGGAGTTCAATACCGAATTAACTATGGCATTGATTGTAGGTGCAAGGGAGGAGAGTAGATTAGCCGGGCAGTCATCACTAAGAGAGCCAGACTGAAGACCTTTAAGATGGAGGAGCCAGTTGGCTAATAGTATTTTAGGAAACTCCACCAACGTGGAGGTCAGCCAGGAATCTGCCTTATAAGACAAAGATTGGTCTGACACTAGGTTCGCTTCTGTAAATCCCACAAAAGATTGCCGAATTAAGGTAATCTTATTATGGAGGGACACGGCAGCCTGCTGGGTCCATTCCACAGAGTGAGGGGATTCTTTCTTTGTTGCCTCAGGAGAGGTGAAGGATTTCACTATATTAAAAACTACTTTCCGTTTATTTTGAGCTGTGTCGATCTTTGCTTGTAGATAGTTCATCTTTGCCTCTTTACCATATGGTAATGGAATTTCTGGGCAATCTTACAGATTTTCCTATCATTCTATAGGTAGTGTTTGTGCCATTTTCTTTCTAGAACCCTGCAGGTACTTTTACCTGCTCTTAGTGGTTCATTAAACCAAGGAGCGGACGGGAGGGCCCTCCTAGAGGTCCGTGAGGACAGGGGAGCAGCCTTTTCCAAGTTGGACTTAAGCCAGTATTCTAGAGCGATGGTATTGCATTCTAGATCACCCCCAGCATAGGAACTGATGATTCCAAAGCCTCACTCAGCAAAGGCAAAGATATTTTGTGAAAAGATGTATATTTGTGTTCTGTCTTAATAGGCCTAGAAGGGAACCAAAGTCTGGATTAGGTATCTTGAAGTTAATGAGACAATGGTCAGACCAAATGGTAGGAAGCGGCAGATCAGTTTTTAATTCTGTGCTGCAGAATATCTGATCGAGAGTATGTCCCAAATTATGGGTGGGAGCAGTGATGGACAGATCTGGTCTTAGCAGCAGATAATACTCTCCACAACCAAAAAGCACACTGTCAATTGGCAGCCAAGGAGTTTGTGCTGCAAGAGTTTGGGTATACAAAAGTGGACAAACTGAAAACTTGTCGTTGACCCCAAACAATATGCCGTGGGAGTAAGGCGAAAGGAATTCCACATCCATGTGTGATACTGTTTATAAAAACAGAACTGTTCTGATTTTTGTTTGCTGCATTTACCTCCATATGTGCCTCTTTTGTAATTTGAGACTAAAAAAAGTACCAATTGTAGTATTTGTGATTAGGAATGTGTACCCACTTTTGGTTTTGCTGTGGAGGTGGGTAGCTGCGTTTTTAATATTATATCCCTTCAAGCATTAACTTAAAAAAAAGTATTAAAAAAAAAAAAGTCATTCTATGCAGTGTTTTTTTTTACTCGCCCATCCACTAAAAGAGATCCTTCTAAACTCTTAGCATCTTACGCCAGACGTGTGCATTGCTGTCGTGCTGCCGTTGCGTCACTCAAGACAACCTCCTAACAAGCAACAAACCAATCATGAGGCGGTACCGATTGCTACTTCACCTCTCTTTAGAACACTCACCATTGTGCCCTCTGGCACTCTAGTTGTTGACTTTTGATGCTTGTGGTCAGGGTACAGAAGGGTAAGATAAGTCTTTAAAGTGCACTGGGCAAATTTAAGACCAGAAACAAACTCAACATAGCACTAGTCTCCGATCTATTTTTACATTTCCAATTGTTACATCTTTATTCTGGTCACCTCAAAACGGTGTTTGCTGGGACAGCAACTGCATGTGTGTCTAACGTTCTATATGGTGGCTGCTGGGTATCTGGATTTTCAGCCAGAGAAGAAAAAATGGATAAACTTCAATATTTTCTATTGCCAAATGGTGGGGATTTGTAACAAATCACTCAAAACGTGTAAACAAGTTATTATCCGCTGACTAACCACACAAAAAGTGATGGAACGTTTGCAAATAGTCTAACCAGTGGTATTCACTGGGGTAGTATTCCAACTCATCGTTTTGTGCCCACTATACAACCACAGACTAAACCCAGCCATATGCTAATCAGCCATGATCCTTCACCAGTAAAAAAGTCTGGTGCAAACTGCCAAGCCAGGTCCCCTGTGAACTGGAACATAAGCAACCCAAGACCAGCTTTGGCTTAGTTGGGTCTCTTAAGTCGGATGCAGCTTGGATCCAAGTGAGCACAGGGCTCACGTCTGGGAATACGCTTGGCCACTTTGGGCGTTACAGCAAACGCACAAAGAAATGAAGAGAAATACCTGTATATAGTCTAACCACTGGCAGTGTAATGCACTAAGTGGCAATGGGTATGTCCAGCAGTGGGTCCCTTACTCACTGTACCACTGATTCAAAGCTATACCTCACTCAAGATGCCTAGGTAGGCCACAAACTGACTGTGGTAGCTCTTGGTGCCTTCTGGAGCGGACCTCAAATGGTAGTTCCAGAGTGACTTCTCATGGGGACCAGGTTCAGTACTAATTCCTGTAGGGCTGTCTTTATCTAGACTGGCACAGTGGGTGAAAACAATGGGTTGGAATGCTACCCTGAACGATTGACAGTGTTTAGATTACTTGCAAGTACTCCTCCCATCACTGTGTGATCATCTGCAAGGCGCCATAAGACAAAAAAACCTTAACGGAAGACTTATTTAGTTATATGACTGATCATACCCTAATTGTCTTAAGAGCAAACATTTATGGAAGTCTTCAAACTCCATTGGAGTAAAGGACAAAGACAGCCACACATCTCTCCTCAATTCCTACCCTAAAGAACTTGACAGAGTGATGGAGCCTACTTACTCGTTTTAAGGATGCCACACTAGGCATGATCATCGCCAAGAATTATTTTATAAAAAATTCTAACCATAGCACACTTGACACATCAGAAAAGCCATACATCCTCAACTCTTTACAGATGTGATATTGATCAGGCAACCTCCAGGGACAAACAGATTTGCAACATGGCTCTAAAATCTATGACTCACTCATTGAGGAGTTCCGTAAGCATATAGAGGAACGAGGCCGAAGGCAGGGTTCCTCTATAAAGTTATTGAACTCCCAAGCTGACTTGCAACATCCTTATGTATGCCAGGAAGACCTTATCCCATATAATACATGGTCACACCATCACCTTTCTCACAAACCACTTAAAACCTTGGTGTGCTGCTCTTTCATATGAAAGAGCGTGCATGTTTTTAAACATGAAGATTAAAAAAAAATCTCTAGTGCAACATTAACCACATCGAAAACCTGTTAGAGGTTAGCTGCAAAGATGTTAGAAACAGTTCAATAAAAGTAAGTAAAAACAAACAAAAACTAGAGTAGCTCGGAACGTGGAGAAACATGCATAAAGATTCTAGCTTTCCTCTATGTAAAGAGTGTAAAAAAAAAAAAAACTCTCTGCTTGGCATTTATGCTATTAAAATAGAGCAGGAGAAAGAAAAGCAATGTTCCGTTTGTTGCTTTAAACACTTGCTTAAATTACGCTCCATAACCGGACTAGCCTTTCATCCAGACTTCAAGAATTGTGACGTCAGAACTCGACTGTAATAACCTTCAAATAACCGAGCTCTGAAATCTTTTCTTTATAATCGTGACTGGGTGCGTCACAAGTCCATATTATAAAGAAATTAGTGGCTGCTGTTTATACTGTGATTACAGAATGCCATATATTATAAAGTTATCCAACATCCTAGAGAAGTGTGCCTGCACCACCACTTTAACTCGAGACATCCAAGAAATATGGTAATTGGTTTATATTAAGAGCCTCCAGTAAACTCTAAAAGCTTCCGAAAGGAGGCCGAACTGCCTTTCCCCAACTCCTCCAACTTTAAACTAATAAAAAGTCTTACAATCAAACCTTCTACTGTGCAAAGACATCCTTTCTCAGAAGAAAGCAAAAGTGACCAACCAGCTGCCCCAGGGAACAATTCCAAATCCTTCACAACAAATTTATGGAGTCTGCTCTACTAACTCATATGTAATTTAAAAGCAATAGGTCAGCACTCCATTCCTTTAAAAGTATTAAAATATTTAAAGAGGCTTTCTTGTCAAGCAGCTGCTCGCTGCCCAGAGCCAAATAAAAAACGTAATTTAAAAAAAATCTGACTTCACTCCCAGCTCATTGGCTACAATAAAGGAGGTAATCACCAAAGTTAAGCCTTCATATTTCTTTAACGACCCCATTCCTCATCTAGGGCAAACTTCATAAACTCATTCATAGCTCTTCTCTTCTTCAGAACAGGGAGGACTCCAAGATCTCTTTTAGAATTGATTGCTTAAAAACTCTGTGTCTATTGTCCCAACTCAATCAAATCCAACACTGGATGAATAGGAATCCGATGCTAAGCTCAAAGTAGACAGTATTTCTCCTGCATTCCCATAATAAAACCAGGTACTGGCAACCAACTGGATTAATTTACTCTAAGACATGGTTAGTATGTCAAAGATTTTTTTTTGGGTAAATTCTTTTTATTGGCATTTAGTATTACAGTTATTAAACACATATATTATGTACGCATGAATATTGTACAGAGGCATCCACATCCGCTATTATCATTATAAACTTTCCAGTTACGTCAATTTCACGTAGATGCTGCATGCGCTGTAGCAGGTGTTTGCCAAGAAGAAAAACCGAGAGCGGGGGGGGGGGGGGGGGGGGGGGGGGGTTGAGTCAAACTAGGGGTTGTCATGGAGTGTTATGTGGTACGGCCAGACGAGGGTATGCATGGTCCCTCAGGCATCTAATTGGCAGCACAGTTGTATCACGCTAAGAAGAACACAGGGGTGAAGGTGGGTGAAGGAAGTAGGTTAATGTGTCGGGTTAGTGGGCGCGGGAGATGATAGGCCTTAAGGAGGCGTGGGAATCAGGAGGGGTCTCCAGTTGCGTGGGCATGCACAGGAGTCAGCTGTGTGGTGTCGGGGGTGGTCGCGCCGATCAAGTCATCGGGGGACCGAGCCTGTTTGAATCGGTGTAGCAGGAGCGTCCATTCCAGGGAGATTGGGGTTTTACGTATGCCTTTCGCTTCCTCCTCTCGCATTGCGTCCTCTTCGGCAGCAGCCCATTTGAGTACCGCCCCCACCCATGCTGCAATCGGGGGACCCGAAGGGGAGCGCCAATGCATAGCTATGCAGCGTTTAGCCAATAAGTGGGCTAAGGAGACAAAATGTATGGGTAGTTTGTGACGTTTCATCTGTCCGATTATGCCTAGCGCGCAACCCTCCCATGTGGTGAGGTGGGTAAGTCCAGTAAGATCTCGGAGTATCGTGTGGATAGCCGAACCAGTCGGCTTGGATTTCCGGGCAGGCCCAAAACATATGATGAAAATCGGCATCTTGCGCCTGACAGCGGGGGCAAAGGAAAGTCGTGGCAGGATATAAACGCTGCAGGCGTGCTGGTGTGAAGTAAGCCCTATGTAGAATGTGGAATTGTATGTTCTTAATACGGGCATTCCTAGACACTTTTTTGGGGAATTCGAGCGCCTTTTCCCATTTTTTGTCGTGGAATGACCGTCCCACCTCCCCCTCCCAGAGAGTCTGTAGGGGTTCTAGTAATGGAGGTGCCAATTCCCGGATTGATTTGTACAGCCAGTTAGTGAGATGGCGGCCCGCTCCCATTCGCAAGATTGTGTGGAGGACTGGGTGTGTGGGAGGTTCCCCTAGGGTGAGGTCGTAGTACAGTCGGTAGTGACTGAGGAGTTGTCGATGCAGTAGAAATTGCCCTGGGGGGAAAGTCATAGTCGTCAACAAGTTGTTGGTACGGTCTAAGTTGTCCCTCCTCGAATAGAGCGGCTGCTTCAGTGATGTCTCTGGATGTCCATGCCTGAAGCATGGCAGGAGTAAAGAACTGGGTGTTTTTCGGCTAGCCTACCAATGGCAGTAACGGTGTATATGGGGGGGTCGGTCTGATGTCATGCGGTGTATGCGTTGGACACATTTCCGAGCCATTTCCACCTGGAGGGGATAGGTCCTTGTAGGGTGAGATCCCGGTATGAGCAGGCGGCGCAACTCCGGCGCCGTCACCCGGCCCGTGGCCGTGTATGTTTCTGATGTGTACCTATCAGCCGTCCAGTAGGAAAGCCACTGAAGCTGCGCCACCAGGAAGTAGGCTTCGAAGGAGGGAGCGCCGAGACTCCCCTGTGTCGTTGGTCATTTTAATTTTGCCAGTGCGATCCTGTGTCGACCTTTACTCCATATTAGGGAGCTAAGAAGTGAGTCCAAGTCTTTGAAAAAGGATCGGGTGGATTACTGGAAGGTTGGTAAAATAATAGAGCAGTCGCGGGACCAGTATCATTTTTGCGAGAGCTACACGACCGATCGGGGCCAGTGGGAGACTCCGCCAGAACCCAATGGTGGATCTATACCAGCGAGGGCCCTACGATGGTTGCCCTCAAATAGGTCAGTGGGGGAATGGTATAGGCGAATTTCGAGATAACGGGGGGCTTCTGCGGTCCAGCTTATTTTCTGGTCACCAATCCATATCTCCTGGGGGACAGCGTTTGGGTGCAAGGGGTACACCGTTGATTTATCCCAGTTCACTTTCAGGCCTGAGGCGTTGGCAAACTCAGCCAGGGCGGTTCCAAGCGGGGTGAGATCCGCTGTGATGTCCTGTATATAGATAAGGAGGTCGTCGGCATACATAGATACACAGTGTGTGGCATCTGCTAGCGGGATGCCCCAACCTTGTCCCTCCCGGCGAAGACGGATAGCTAAAGGTTCAACCGCGAGTGCGAACGATAGGGGTCACAGGGGGCAACCCTGTCGGGTGCCTCTATGTATCGCGAATTCCGGGGAGATGTAGCGTCCGAAACGGACCCGGGAGGTAAGTTTGGTATATAGTAGGCGGGTATAGGCTATGATTGTGGGGCCCAGGCCAGCACGGCTGAGGACCGGGAAAAGGTACTGCCATGTTAGCGTATCGAAAGCCTTTGAGATCTAAGACCAGGCATGCCGCCCGGGGAAAGCGATCGCCTATTTGATCCTGGACGTGAAAAAAACGGCGTATGTTCTGAGAGGTATTCCTGCCCGGGACAAATCCGCACTGATCTGGGTGCACCAGCGGGCGTACAATTTGGGAGTATCTATCCGCCAAGATCTTCCCCAGGATTTTACAATCGGCTGTGAGAAGCGTTATAGGCCGATAAGACGCTAGAAGTTGGGGGTCACGGTTGGGTTTCGGGAACGTTATAATCACCGATTCTCTCATGGATCTGGGTAGTTCCCCGGGTTGTAGGGCTGTGTCAAGTACCGTCGATAAATGGGGGTCAGTGGGGGGGGGGGCAAAGGTGGCGTAATACTAGAGTGGAAACCCATCCAAGCCTGGGGCTTTATATCGGGCCAGGGCTCGTATGGCATGTGTAATCTCAGAAGTTTGTATCTTCGCATCCAGATCAGACTTGTCTGCATCGTTAGTATTTCAAAGATAGTCACTTTTCCAGGCACTTTGCTTCAATTCAATAAATGACTACCTTTACGTTTCGGTCAATATAATAGCCAAAATGTCAGATTCCAATTTAAACCATTTCATAATCTTGAGCCATTCCTCCTTTTTTGTTGTTGTTTTAATCGGTTTATTGAAATTTTGTTGTTTCCTTTTATTACATTGTAAATTTCAGCAAAACATCACAGGTCACACGTTCAACAGTACATCTGATATTTACATGACATGGGAGAACGATAATGTTGCCCCACAAAGGTGGTCATAACTGTTAAATAAACATGCCATAACCAGAATAATTGTACATTGCATATCGCAAAGGTTGATTTCAAACAGTACCTAATTGAAAGTAAAAAGGGGGAGTCGTTAACAATTTCAACTCAAACTTGTGAGGGCCACTTGTGAGGCCTACGCTCGCTATTTCTAAGTCCAGTTACATGCTAATATGTACAACAACAATTCAATTGGGGGTAGGTTTGTGGTATGTTAGAGGGGTTCGATACGGGGGTGGGGAGTATGCTTCACACAGGGATGTGGAGGCCGAGGTGTTTGTCTCTCTGCCCCGGCTGCACTGGGGTCCAGTGAGTGGACCAATGCATTGTACGTGGGCTGTGTAGCGGATTTACAGATCTAATATGGTATCCCAGTTTGTTGCAATGGGATATTTGGAAAGGCCTTTGATGTCTTCCTTGTGCAAGACTGTACTCTCCGCTTGCACCCCATGTAATGGTGGATAAGACCCAGGCCGAGGGTGCGCACGGGGTGTAGGTGATTTCCATTTTCTTGTAATCAGACATACGGTCAGTAGTAACGCCAAGTCTAAGAAACAAGAGGTAGCCCAATACTTTTTGTCCTAGCGTTGCAGCCTCAGGTGGCATGCCTGGGGGATGTCCAATGCATTCGGACAGATGTGTGATGACCCCTTGCCAGTACTGGTGTAAGGTCCGGCATGACCCTAGCATGTGTATTAAGTCTGCATCTACTAAGTTACAATGGGGACAAGCAGGGTCCACATGGTGGAAATAAAGGTTAATCTTGTCAGTGGTAAGGCAGGCTCTGTGGATAATGGAAAAGCCGTGGGACCTGAACAGGGCGGGTCATGTCTGTTTTACAGCGTCATAGCAGGGCTGTGGCAGCGCATGTGTGCCCACACAATTAGCAAGCCAACAGGTTTGGTGTCTGCCAGTCATCAAAATGTGCAAGTATTTCCGTGACAGTTTTGTAGGTAATTCCTGCATCAGGTCACCACCGTAGCGCACCATTTAGTGAGTTATACAGGAGGAAGTGGCACAGGGGAGCCTCTCATTGTCCACCAGGGAGTCAAATGGGATGAGTGTCCCATCTCAAAACAACTCTCTCAAGGTGTGTAGACCCATATCGTGCCAGGGGGGCAGCTCTGTGGAGAAGGTAGAAAACAAGTTACTTACCTGTAACTTTGGTTCCCCAGTATTGGTAACTTTCATAGATTCTCATGCTTTGTATCATTCCCCGTCGTCGGAATGGGAGCCTCGGTAACAAAAATATATATATATATACATATGTATAACCATAGAAACAAAAGAGAAAAATTAGGCCTAGGCCTCATCTCATTTTGTAGTATATCACCCTCTTTGTGTAAAAGAGCCCAAACTTTTGCCAGGGCCAATCAGCACAGCCTCACCCTCTGGAACCTTCCTGAGAGAGCTCAGAGCCTCAGATTTTCGTAGCCGTTGTGCCAACAGCCACTATCTTAGTAAGCCTGCAGAGCTTTCCCAGGGGAGGTGGGTGGGCGCATGAGAATCTATGAAAGTTACCAATACTGGGGAACCAAAGTTACAGGTAAGTAACTTGTTTTCTTACCCCAGTATTGGAACTTTCATAGATTCTCATGCTTTGTATCAGAATAGCAAGCAGTAGATCACGACAAGCACATTTCGGTAATTACATGGCTTTACAAAATCATCTCAGTGCACATGATAAAACAACCATTACTGAAACCAAATGTGCTTACCAGGATGGAGGGATTGTAGGGAAAGCTCACCTCTCATTGAAAAAGATTCCGGAGGACTGCTTGACCAACCGCAGCGTCAGCTCGTCCCACCGATTCCAGGCAGTAGTGCTTCGTGAAGGTGTGTACACTGCTCCACGTTGCTGCCCTGCAGATGTCCTTAATCGCCACTCCAGCAAAGAGAGCCACTGAAGACGCCATCGCTCTCGTAGAATGCGCCCGGGCCCTCTTATCCAAAGGTTTGCCCGCAGCCTGATGACAGTACTGAATTGCACTGGAGATCCAGCGGGAAATGCCACTCTTGGCGAGCGGTAACCCCTTCCGTGGTGCACTGTAGGCGATAAATAGTTGAGTAGACTTTCTGAAAGAGCGTGTACGCTCCAGATAGAATTTCAGGCATCTTTGGACATCCAAAGAATGCAATGTTCGTTCCGCTTGAGTGGAAGGACGCGGAAAAAAGGAGTTCAAAATTAAGGGTTCATTCAAATGAAACTCCGAAGGCACCTTCGGGATGAATTTTGGGTTGGTTCTCAAAATCATGACATCCCTCTTGAACTGTAGAAAAGGCTCCACTATAGAGAGAGCCTGGAGTTCACTAACTCTCCTAGCCGAAGTCAATGCTAGGAGAAGGGCCAGTTTCCAAGATAGGAACTTCAAGTCCGCTTTGTGAATCGGCTCAAAGGGCGCTTTCATCAGTTGAGCCAGTACCAGGTTAAGTTGCCAGATAGGCGGAGGTGGCCGGACCGGAGGATACATCCGAAATAACCCCTTAAGGAACTGCTTAACAATTCTTGCAGACCATAGAGATGGCCCCGATGTCTTCCGTCGAAAGCGGGATAAGGCAGCCAGATGCACCTTGATCGAAGAGTGCGCCAGACCTGATTTGGCCAGAGACAGGATGTAGGGCAGAATCTGATGTGGCCGGGATTTGTAAGGATGGAGTTTATTCCTCTGGCACCAAAGGCAAAATCTCTTCCACTTTGCCCTGTAGGTCTTATTAGTGCTGGGTGCCCGTGCCTGAGATAGAACATCCCTGCATTCCTGAGACAGATTCAGATGGCGGAATTCTCTGTGTTCAGGAGCCACGCTGACAAGTGAAGTGACTCCGGATCCGGATGGAGGACTTGCCCCTGATTTCTCGATAACAGAGATGGAATCAGTGGCAAGCGAATCTGGCGATCCTGGGAGAGAAGTAGGAGTTCCGAGAACCAGAACTGCCGCGCCCATGCTGGAGCAATGAGGATCATTTTGCATGGTTCTGCCCTGACCTTCCTGAGAACTCGAGGAATGAGGGGAATCGGAGGAAAGGCGTAGCAAAATGCGCCGAACCAAGCAATCGAAAGGGCATTCCCCAGAGACCCTCGCTGGGGAACCTTGCTTGCGTAAAACCGGCACTTGGCGTTCTCCGGGGTCGCAAAGAGGTCTATGGTCGGAGTGCCCCATTTCTTGAACACTGCTTCCAGAGTGGCCTGATCCAGCTCCCACTCGTGCGTCACCTTCGTCTGCCGACTTAGAGCATCCGCTGTGATGTTGAGACACCCCGCCAGGTGCTCGGCTCGCAGAGTGATCCCGTGAGAGATGGCAAATTCCCAGATCACCTGAGCTTCTTTGGACAGCGTCCGTGATCTCGTTCCCCCTTGCTTGTTTATATAATGCATGGCCGTAGTGTTGTCTGTCCGGACCAGCACTGCACGGTTCTGAAGTCTGGGGAGGAACGCCAGCAAGGCTAAGTGAATGGCCCTCAGCTCCAAAAGATTGATGTGGCGCAGTCTGTCTGCTGGACTCCAGTGACCGCTGACCTGAAGCTCCTGGAGGACAGCTCCCCACCCTTCTAGGGAAGCATCCGTGGTGACCACCATAGGAGAAGGAGGGATTCGGAACGTTAATCCTCCTGCGATGTTTTCCTTCCCCAGCCACCATTCGCAAGCCGTGCGCATGGCAGGTGTTATCCATACTTTGTCGTTGAACGATCCTTCTGCCTGACGCCACGGTTTGTCCAGCTCCTCCTGTAGAGGACGCATATGTAGCCTGCAATGCGGTATCAAAGGTATGCAGGATGAGATTGATCCGAGCAAGGACTTGTACTGTCGAACCGATACATGTCTCTTGTGTAGTAGTAGACGAGCGGAAGCGGCCAGTTTGCCCTGACGCTCCTCTGACGGACGAGCCGTGCATCGTCTCGTGTCCAGAATTGCCCCAAGGAACTTCCGTGACCTGGAGGGTATCAGTTCCGACTTGGACACATTGAGCTGAAGACCCAAATGGGCGAACAATCTTATGCAAGTTGACACAGCCTGAGACGTTGCCCTGAACGATGGAGCCTTGATGAGCCAGTCGTCCAAGTACGGGAACACTTCCAAGGACTGCTTCCTCAGGAAAGCAGCGACTGGTGCCAGCATCTTCGTGAAAATGCGGGGTGCCGACCGAAGGCCAAACGGGAGCACCTTGAACTGGAAATGGCTCTTGCCTACTGTGAAGCGTAGATATTGCCTGTGAGCTGGGTGGATCGGAACATGAAAGTAAGCATCCTCTAAATCCAGGGATGCCAAAAAATCTCCCGGATTGAGCAGCTTTAGAATATCCTGGAGTGTGACCATCCTGAAAGAGAGCTTGATGAGATAGGTGTTGAGCTCCCTGAGGTCTAGTATAGGACGCCATGCCTCCTCCGTCTTCCGAACCAGGAAGAACCTGGAATAAAACCCCTTGCCCCTTTGTGAAAGTGGCACGGGCTCTATCGCCCCCTTGATGAAAAGCTGGTGGGCTTCGAGATGTAATAGTCGGAGATGTTTCGCTGCACGGGCGTCTGGAGCTCTTGTTGGAGGAAGATCTTGGAACTCCAACGTATGGCCACTCTGAACTATGTTCAAGACCCACCGGTCTGATGTTAAACGCACCCAGCTGTCCAGACAAAAAGATATCCTGCCCCCAACCGGTGTTTGTGGCAGGGGAGGAACAGTAGCCAGAGCCAGGAGGCCGCTATTGCCTCTTGGCGTTGTCTCGTCCCTGACGATTCTGACGTCCTCTCTGGGACTGCCGAGAGAAAGACGCCGACTGTCCTTGGCGCTGGCTGGAGTATTGTCCTTTATAAGACTGTCCAGATTGAGAGGAATACTGCCGTTGGTTTCCTCTGTAGTTAGAAAACCCCCGACCACGTGCCCCCTTAAATGGCACCTTGCGGTAGGTCAAGGAGCCTAAGGACTTAGCTGTATCGGTGTCCTTTTTAATGCCTTGGAGGGCGTCATCCACATGCTTTCCAAAAAGCATCTCTCCGTCAAAGGGGAGGTCCAAGATCTTATTCTGGACCTCCTGGCGAAACCAAGTCGCCTTCAACCAGCCTTGGCGGCGCAAGACGGCAGAGCCCGCCAAAGCCCTGAAAGCAGTTGAAGCAATGTCCATCGCACAGTCGATGACTTCCGAGGAGCATCGTTCTCCCTCCATCAGCACTTGTCTGGCTTCGTCTTGACTAGTTTCTGGTAGCTGGTCCAGGAATGGTTCCATATCACACCACATCTGGCGGTCGTATCTGCCCAGAATAGCCAGAGAATTTGCTGCCCGCACCAACAAGCTGGCCATGGTGGAGAATCTTTTACCCACATTGTCCAGTCTTCTGCCTTCTTTATCTGGAGGCGTGGTTGAAGGAGTGGACGGATTCTTAGATTTACTTTGAGCAGCTTGTGAAATAACAGAATCCGGCTTAGGTTGTCCTAGAAGACACGCAGGACTGCCCTCTGGTGCCTTGTATTTCTTCTCCAGCCGGGGAAGAACCGGAATGACAGTTGCTGGATTCTGCATTGTCTTCAATCCCTCATCCCAGACATGTTCTATAATGGGAATTGATCTTACAGACTTCTTATATTGGGCTTTAAAGTCATATAGGAAGCAGTCGGACTGCTCCACCGTAAAGGGCAAACCAAACCTCTTGGATGCCCGTTCCATCAAATTATGGAAACCACCAATGTCCACCGGAGGCGATATATTTGTCTCTCGGCCTACAGCATCAGGATCCTGTGTATCATCAGGGTCCCCATCTGGATCCCCTGGATCTGTAAGTGGGATCACCTCTCCCTCGTCGTCTTCGTCCGTATCTCCATCGTCCGCGTCATCAGCAGGTTCCGTACCTGAAGGTTGGGGAACCACTAAGGGCAGCACTGGTGAAATGGACCGAGGTACCTCTCTTGGTAGGGGTGGCAAGTCCATTGGTATGTCACGTGGCACTTCCAAAGGAGAAGGACGCACTGGAGTGCGATCCGGCAACGTCGGAAAACGAGATCTGTAGTCTTGCAGCATCTGTTGCAAATCCGACACCAAAGCCACTGGCAAGGCAATTAGGTCCTGCCTTACAGGGCGGGGGCGTAATCCCTGTTGGTGCCCCTCCTGCCCCTCTGGGCCATAAAACTCCTCCGTATCTGTGTCCTGCTGTTTGACATTCAGGTCTGAAAGGCTGTATGCGTCCCCAAACTGCCCATCCTCCTCATCCTCCTCCGAGTCCTCGAGAAGCATGGATGGTGGCAAAGGCGTGACCCGCCTAGGGGAAGTCATGTCCGGTGTAATCACTAATCTTTGGGTTGAAAAATCCAAATTTTTCGTCGTCGACGGTCCCGACGGCGGTCTCGTCGACGGAGTCGATGGCAACGGGATTTCCAATGTCGACGTACTCGACGACGACTGAAAGGCAACTGTCGTCGACGGAGCTGAAATCGTCGTCGACGATGAGGCCGTCGACAGTCCTGTAATCCTCGTCGACGGAGCAGTCGTCGACGGAGTAGTCGTCGACAGAGCAGTCGTCGACGAAGCAGTCGTCGACGGGGCAGCCGTCGACGGGGCAGCCGTCACCGGAGCAGTCGTCGACGGAGCAGACGTCGACGGAGTTTTCTTTTTCGTCGACGTAGTATGTTTCATCGTCGGCGGAGCACCCGTCGACAGTCTCGTCGACGAACTTGTAGTCATCAACATCGACGAACTCGTCGTCGTCGTCGTCATCGTCGACGTGGTCTTCGTCGTCGACACCGCCGTCGACGAAGTAGATATTGTCGACGGTCTCGTGGACGACCCCATGGAAATAGGCTTAATTGAGGAGATCGTCGTCGACGTACCTGCTGCCGCCTGCGTCGACGGACGCGGTTTCTTCAGTGGCACCAACTGAGGAGTTTCTGCAGCCTGTTTCTTTACAGGTTTCTCCTTCTGGGACGGAGGGGTAGATGTTGCAACCCCCTTATTGTCCTTAGGGGCTATGTCCACAGTAGCCCGTCCCTGCCTCTCCTTTACACTGTCGTGAGGAGATTTTTTGGGACCAGCCTCCTCAGACCTGTCAGAGATCCCGTGAGGGGCTTTGAGAGGAACCTTGAGAGGGGGTTCCGCAGAAGTGGAGGGCGATGACCTACCCCTCTTCTTCGATCTCCTGGAGGAGGTGCCAGAGATAGATTCTTCCTCATCCGAAGAAATGACCTCCCTGGTCTTTATCTTCTGCAGCCACGTCAGCAAGCGCCCCTCTCTGTCTCTCAAGGTCTTGGTCGAGAAGGTCCGACAGATTTTACAGTCGGTGGCCTTGTGTTCCGGGTACAGGCAGTATATGCAGTTCTCATGCCTGTCTTCCACAAACAGTCTCTTCTTCCCACAAGAGGCACAAGCCCTAAATAAAGCTTTCTTCTCCTTTTCTGACATTCTGTCTCAAAAGATGGTAATAAAGATATCCAAAAGTAACTCTGTGAAAAAAACTGAGCAGAGCTCAGTGGAGACTCCCTAGCACAACGTGCGGTAGAAAAATCTGAGGCTCTGAGCTCTCTCAGGAAGGTTCCAGAGGGTGAGGCTGTGCTGATTGGCCCTGGCAAAAGTTTGGGCTCTTTTACACAAAGAGGGTGATATACTACAAAATGAGATGAGGCCTAGGCCTAATTTTTCTCTTTTGTTTCTATGGTTATACATATGTATATATATATATATATTTTTGTTACCGAGGCTCCCATTCCGACGACGGGGAATGATACAAAGCATGAGAATCTATGAAAGTTCCAATACTGGGGTAAACCTGGTTTCCCTTTGGAATTCCCAATAGGTCTTTGCCGGAGCATATGGACTGGTCGCCCTAGTGACAAAAATGTTTTGGCAAAAACATTGGTGCGCTTCCTGTAGGAGTGCAGGCGTAGGTGCTTGAAGCAAGAATGGAATAGATTAAGGATAGCAGTTAAGGACCAGGCTGGTGTGTTTGAGGCAGTGTCAGCCATTAGTTGGCCCGCCAGCCATCAGGCCACCCACTGGAGCTGGGATGCAAGATAGTGTTCAAAGTTCGGGACCCCCTAGGTCACCTCCATCTGAGGGAAAATAAGGTTTCGAGAGTGTAACCCTGCTGCCGGAGTAATGTCAGATGAAGTCTCTCAACAATGATTCTAATGAACAGAAAAAGGGGGTGTGAAATGTAAAGGGGGAGTTTGGGAAAATAGAGGCAAGGGAGCATGACCATTTTGATGAGAGCTACCCGACCAGCGACTGATACTGGGAATGTTTTCCAGAAGGTGACTTTGTGTCATCGTAACTACATGATTGCACGAGTGAGGTTACCATTGAATAGGTCCTCGGATGAGTGATATATTTGAATGCCCAGGTACCGGAACATGGTGGGCTGCCAGGTTATCGCGACTCCTCTAAGGGCAAGAAAGGGGTCTTGAGTCACGGGCGTGAACGGGAAAAGACATGCTTTCGCCCAGATCACCTTCAGTCCTGAGAGGTTGGCGAACCTGCTCAGTGTTCGGGCCACTGACTCTGGGATTGCGCTCACATCCCTGAAATACTGAAGTACATCATCAGCATATAGGTAGACTGTGTGGATTTCATCTCCCAATGGTATCCCCCAGGCCCTCCCCATGAGCTCAGGGTAAGTGCAAGCGGTTCTATTGCCAGTGAGAAGAGCAGAAGGGAATGAGGGCAGCCCTGGTAGATACCTCCATGTAACTGAATCGGGTCTGAAATGAGGGCACCCGTTCCAACAAGGGCGAGCGGTAAGATGTACAGTAGTTTCACAAAACTGATAAAGCGACACCCCAGGCTGTATCATGGTAACGCCTTTCATAGAAAGGACCATTCCAGTGAATCAAAGGCCTTCTCCAGGTTCAGCACCAGGCATCCAGCCCGAGGCCCCTGGTGAGGAGCATGCTCCAAGACTCTGTAGGAAAGTGGGTTTCTGTTGCAGTACCCAACCCCCCCCCCCCCCCCACACCCCCCCCCCCCCCCCCACACCACACCCCACCACTTATTGCCAGACTACTGGATGCACTTTTTCTTGGTGTGCCCTGGGTCCCTGCCAATAAGGTTCCCAGGGCCTGTGTTCTTTCCCCAAAACAAACCCAATTGGCATATCTGGACACAGGTCAGCCCCTGGTAACTGGTACCACAGGTACCCAGGGCGCTGTGACCAGAGAAAGCCTCCAACGGCTGCAGCACTAATTGTGCCACCCTTAGAGGTCCTGTACCACTACATTCTCACACTGCCTTTGCAGGCTGCGTGTTTTGGTGCAGAACAAAGAGAAAAGTCAACATGACACACATCCCTGTGTGCCATGCCTACAAAAGCACTGCTCTGGCCTAGGTCAGCCACTGCTCCAGCTGGGTGTACTATGCCAGTGGTGAGGGCACAAGGTCATGAGCCCTGTGCCCCTACAGTGCCCAAGTCCATTCTTGGGCATTGTAAGTGCAGTGTTGCCATTAAGAGTATATGGTGCTGGCAGTTTGTAATTACGAACTCCACAGCACCATAATGGCTACACTAAAAACTGGGAAGTTTGGTATCGAACCTCTCAGCACATTAAACCCACACTGATGCCAGTGTGGGATTTAATGGAAAATGCACACAAAGGGCATCTTAGAGATGGCCCCTGAAAACGAAACCACCTCTAGTGTCCCGACTGAGTGGCTGCTTAGGCTGCCATCAACAGACATGTTTCTGGACCCCCTGGGTCGAGAGCCTGCTGCTCTCGGGGGCCAAAAACAATGCACATACCACGAATCCAGCCCACTCTGCACCCGCCAAACCCGGCCCGAGCGGAAGACCACCACGAGGAGGTCACCCCGGCGATCCTGACCAGAGATCTGGCGACTCCTGACCTGCCTCAAGCCTCCAGACGACGCCTGCAGACTCAATCCAGAGGATCCCCTCTACCGCGACCAGAGTGGGTAAGATCTTCCAACGCCCCAAGGCACCCCTGCACCAGATGCCCCACGGCCTTGTGTGCCCAAACCAACGGAGCCTAACCAACCCAAGACATCCCAACTTACCCCTCGAAGTGATGGTCTCACCCAGAAGAACCTGATCCCCGAGCCTGCAGTGTTTCTTCTAACCGGAGGTTCTCCATTGAAAACAGGGCACCCGACCTCAAAACAGCACCATGCACCCGGCCCCCCTAGTGCCGCTGAGGGTGCACCTTTGGTGCTAATTTGGTTCCCTATTTGCCCTGACCTAAACCCCAGGAGATTTGCTCCCACAACCCATTTGCCTACTTGCCAGCAGCCACCATCTGGAGACCCTCTATCCTCCATAGGATAACATTGGGCCTCAACACTCTGCACCCGGCCGCCCTAGTGACGCTGAGGGTGCAACAACAGTGCATCACTGACCCTGGGGAACACCGGAGTCTAACCCCAGAACCTTAACTCCTACAGGCGATAACTTACCTTTGAACCGATAACCTACTTTTGCTCCATAGGATAACATTGACTGTTATTCCTGAAAAATTGTCGAGTTTTGAAATCTAAAAATATTCTTTATAAATCGCACAAATAACCAAAACGTATTTACTTACCTGTTTGCAGAAAATGTCCCAGTGCTGAATCCAGGTATCCAGCACTTAGTAAGGAAAGTAACGTACAAAGTAACTTACCTGTAATTTACTAAAAAAGCCTATTTCAATGCACTGTTTTTGTTCTAAAAACGACTAAGTGTGGAGATATTCTTTAAAAATCATGCGAATAACCAAAACGTATTTACTCACCTGGTTGCAGGAAATGTCCCAGTGCTGAATCCATGTATCCAGCACTGAGTTAGAAAAGTAACAAAAAAATTACTTACCTGTAATTTACTGAAAAAAACAAGTACAATTTCTATTGCATTTTCAAACTGTTCTACAATCAGCAACTTATTGCTACAACGTATTTTATGCTTACCTGTGCCAGGCTTGTTCGGTTCTAAAATAAAACAGTATTTTTTTTATACAAAAGCAATTGGCCTAGAGTTCAGTTCTTGATTGTGTGAATTCATTTGCTGACTGAGTGTGTACATCAAATGCTCAACACTGTCCTCTGATATTGCCTTACTGCTCGACCACTCTACCACAAATAGAGAGTAAGGTTCTATCTAACTTTAACCTCTGCCTACCTTTGGGGTCACTTGGACTCTATATACAGATTGAGGGAGGTGCTACGGGCTGGTAAGAACCCATTTTGGTCCAGGTGGACCAGTTTCGATATTAATGGCGCCAGTCTGATGGCCAGTATCTAGGTCAATACGTTATAGTCTGTGTTAAGTAGTGCCAAGGGCCTATATAAGCCAAGTGCAGTAGGGTCTCTGTACGGTTTAGGGAGGGAGAGGAGTAGTACTTCCCGAAGGGCGTCTGGGAGGAATGAGGCAATTAGAGCCTTGTCAAATGGGGGGCCAACAATTATGCATACGTTTTTATAGAATTCGGTTGTTAAGCTATCAGGCCCGTGGGCCTTACCTGTTGCAAGTGCGCGCATGGCCTCTTGAATCTCAAAGGGTGTTATAGGATCGTCAAGCTGCACTCCCTGTTCCGGAGTGACCTGGGGTAAAGTCATAGTGAAGAGGAAGGAAACTTTCTCCTGCGGCTAAGCCATTCCTCCTTAAGCAAGGCATGAATGCAGCAGTTCAAACTTTAGTCGACTAGGGAAATGTGCCAAGGCCTGTCCAAATCACAACGAGCACCGCCACTTAAGGCAGTAGCCCACATGGTTTCCAATATAAATACACTAAGCGTGAATTTCACCTACTTGACATTACAATGGCTTCCATGGAACATCCCTTTCCCTACAAAACAGTATTTTTCATGTGCAAGACAATCCATCCGAATTCCAGAGTGCCTATTCTAGAAACTTCTAGTTCCTTGCAGAAACAGTCCTAAAACACTTAGCACTGCCCAAGGACAACATTCCGATTTAAAAACATATTCAGACTTAATCTTTCTAGGAGAACACATTTCTCACACACTTCAAAATGTATTCCTCAACTACTATTCAAGACACCCCTCAAAAGACCCATTTTAAGTAATACAAGATCTTCACTACCGGGATCAACATTTATAGCAAGATTCACATGTGTGTACAACATCTAACTCCTAAATGATATAAATGCATTTCCCTCAAGGATGAGCTGTATAAAGACTCTAATTTACAATACGATATGGTTCATTACAGATAAAACTCACTTTATTAATGCTCCTTTCACAAAAAAAGCATCCGACATGCAGTATGAAGACTATATTACTCACAATGGAGAGAAATTTGTAATTCTCTGATCTCATAAAACGTTTGCATTAATGTTTAATATGTATAGCATCTCTCACAAGTACATTGTACACATCACCTATCAAGTCTAGCGTGGTTTATAATTGTAACACCACTTTATGACTGCTAAACTCTTCGAAAAGTACTCTTTGTCAAGTGTTCCGACATATTGCATTTAGGATTCCGATCAATTTATACGAAAGGCTACGTAAAAAATAATTAAATTCATGATAGTTATTGAGCATGGACACTAACTTTTTGGCATGGTTAAAGAAAACAAAGCTTATGCCCCTGTTGCTCTAGTGCTCAGGTATGTGATATCCACATCATTTGTCATTGAGAAAAGGAGTTTGGTGACCACTCAACTCTTGTTACAATCATAGAGCTACTACTGCCTCTGAAGCTTACTACTCAAGAAAAAGAATGGCTCTCTAGATAACTAACAAAGAGGACAAAGTAGCCTCCAGGATCACATTTTCAGACCGAAGTAAAATACAAATATAATATCACTGTTGTAAGACACTTTTTGAAGTCCTCGTAGGTTCATTCCCTGTGATAACAGTTCCAAGACGTCAGTCAATGAATACCAAAAGCATGTTAAAACACGTGTTTAATCACTTACCTCCTTCAGTTATCACATTCATTAAAAACACATACCCCAGAAGACACCAATGCTAAGTATTACCTGCATGGTGGCATTGTCATCTGTGTGCAGAGTGCATTGTGCTACTGCGGGAAATGCCTGGCAAATCAATAGTTCAGACAGGGGAGGTTTGGTGTTTCTCACCACAGTTGTCAAGATGTCGATGGATGTCTGAGGAGAGCAAATTAATATGAATGATTATTCGGACCATTCAATGTTTGAAACACCAAAAACGCATGCCTTGATGATGAAAGAAAGGAGCACATCCACTCAATCTCCTTGACCTCCACTACCCTTTGCCTGCCCTCTGTTCTTGTAGCACTGCAACAAAGAGTTCCAATATTTCAACATTAGCACAGGCAAGTGTACAAAATCAATCTTCCTCAGATGAGCAAGATATTCTGAAGCCATCTCTATGTCCATGTCCTAAAGGGTCTTAAAAAACTTTTGGCAAATACTCCCAATGGCTTGTAAAGGTGCAAGAATAAGATGTGTTCTGTGAATGAAACCTGTTGACACTGCATATGACCTTTTACTGTGCTCTCTGAATAAATGTACCTTCTGAATCCATTTTAGGCAAGAGAAAGCTATCCAGTCACCGCTTCAAGGTGTTGAAAATGGAAGGAACAACTGGAAACAACGTGAGACAGTTTACCAACTTTGAGGTGGTTCCAATTTTGTTTCTGAATTAGTCACTGAGATTAATTATAGAAGATCAATTTATCAGTAATTCTCTGGCCTCAAGTTTGTCGACCATCATTACCTGTAACTTACTATCCTGAATGCTTTACAGAGCAAGACCCTCCACTACAGTAGCTGCTCTTCCCTTAACCTTACCATCTTAAATCTAAATCTTTCCCTGTGTTATGCATCACCATCATTATTGATAGGTTGCCCATAGCAGTAGTTATGAGCAGTAAGATCTGCCATACCTTTTGCTTTGGTAGTGAAGTATCACTGTGAAGTGACTGTTCTTTCCTTAATAATTTTATTACCATCCTTTAATTTCTATCTAGGCAGCAGCTTCACAATCGCTGCTCTGCCTCCTAGAAGGCGTAATTACAGCGAACAGCAGAAGAGCTAGCTGCTCTCATGGATCGAATCCCAGAAGCATGGTATACTTTACTACTGAATGAGTTAATTCAGGCTGTGCCTTAGATGTTGTCACCAATATGCTGCATTGTTACATGTGTGACAAGAGGAGAAAATATTCTGGAGGTCGAGTGTACTGTGAAAACAGAGCATCTGAATCTAGAGCACATTACTTTTAAATCTTCCTCTCCACCGCTCGTACTGGAAAAGAAAAAAAATCAGGAGCTTGTATGTAATAGGTTACATAAGGGATGAAAACAACAGCACCAGTGGTCTGGCTTGTAGCTTTGGTAGAAGTGTGTAAAAAAAAAAAAAAAATCAGTACTCTTTCAGGAAGGAGTTATAATCACAGTGATTATCTTTTAGGCTGCCATGTTTAATTTATGCAACACAATTACACGGTCTACCGATGGAATCAGAGTCTGAATATAGCGCCGAGACACCCACGGGTATTTGCGCGCTTTATAAATTGTATAAATAAATATCTAGTGTTTGCATGAACTGGCTGCAAATCACCCAGGAAGGTCATCCCGCAGTGATTCATCAAACTGCTCAAAATTAATACATGCAGTTCACTCTTTTTTCTTGCCACAGATAGGCAAATGTGTATCACACAACAAATTGGAAGGTTATAGCTGCGATTCGCATCTCCACAAGACAGACAAAAAAAGATATATTTCGCCCAGCTTTCTATGGGATATGGGTGAGGGAAGCCAACGGAATCCTTACGCTACAGAATTTGTACAGGAGCACTGTTTGTCCATTTATTTTTTTAAATGCCATAATGTGGTGTATTCTGTAAAATCAACTTTGACACTGACAAGTCAATTTCAACTGGTGCCATTTAAAAACATATACTAAATGTAACTCCTCTTTGGCAAGTTGTCATTACTTAATTGGCTTTAAACTGAAAATAGATGCTTTAATGTTATGTTTGAGTCCTGTAGATGTGTAAAGGCATTTTACTGTTTATTTCAGAAACAAAGGAGGGATAATAAGATGTGGAGAAAAGAGTGTAGATTGACAAAGTGATCTTGGTAAAAGTAGCCGTCAATGCCGTGATCCTGGCTACGACTCGGGGCCAACACTGCCAGCCTGGTCTCAGTCTACGCAGCCAGGCTTCATTTTTAACACATAAGCAGTGTTGTAAAGCTGGAGAAAGCATTTTGCAATTAACAGGGGAAGAAAGATGACCTGTTGGTACACAGTAACCCAGGAGTCTGGAGGAAAGGAGACTGTACAGTGGAGTAAAGCGCACTACGCACTTCAATTGTTATGAGGGAAGTGGCCTGACAACTGACCTCAAGCAGATCCTTACTGCACCCAAACAAACCAAACCAAAATATTACTCACCACTGACAGACTAATCTTTCATACTTCATGTGCTAGTGCCTGAACTTCATTTTACAACAACAGTACTTACTGAGCAAAGTCCAGGTGGAATCTTATCCACAGGAGCATGCATAATGCTGACAAGGGTGGGGATGAGCCTCATCTGCATGGGTCCTTGGCACCCTTCTATCTGTGCCAGCTCCTTGAAGATATCTTGGGCTAGAGAAGCAACAACCGGATCTGAAGGGGAAAAGGAAGGACACTAAGTAACAATTGCTTGTCAAACATTTGCACATGGTACACCACCTCCACAGCTTCCACGAGTATAGTACTTAATTGATAAATATGGGCCCTGTCTTTATTCTTTGGCAGAAGCGTCTTCATTGCCTTTCAGGGTTCGGAAGACACTTCATAGACCTAACCTTACATTAAAGGTGGATTCCTTTTGACACTGGCACAACTGAACCAATTTCACTTTACAACAATTCCTACTGATTTACCCCGACCTAATGCATAAGGAGAAGACTTTTTCAAATGTGTAAGAGATGCTTAGCCTTGCAGCCTTTTACTTTGGTTCAACTAAGAAAATGAATACTAATTTTAGGCCAAAAGAGAATCTTTCTGAACGTCCTCATAAGCCTCACAAATAATAAACTGAATTACCTACGAAGCAAAATGTAAAACAACTCATCAAGTCCCATTATGGGAAGCTGAAAATTTGACGTGGTGCCTATGCTTGGGAAGCATCACTGGAAAATACATTCCAAAACAAGCCGCCTGTGTTCTTGTCACACAAAAATGGTTTGTTTGAGGTATCAAAAATGGAAAGAAAAGATGCTTCTAATTTGTCACCAAGGGTATTATCTTTTTAGAACCTGTACAAAAGAATTTGTCTTACACAAGTCAATTCAAAATGAAAGCACAAATGTAAATCACATAGGTACTTTTTAAATCTGTCTCAACTATTTTCAAAGGGGGAAAAAAAGAAAAGAAACAGGAAGGTATCCGTCACAAAGAAAAATGATACTGAAACTTAAGACAGCAAAAACTATCAAGTTTCACTATAGGATGCAGCAATGGTTCATATCGAGGGGAATAAAGAGAAAGGAACTGTAATGCCCATGCCCTCTCCTGCCAATTACCATAGTTCCCTAGAGGAACCAAGCAGACTGATTAAGTGCGTATTTCAAACCTTTTGAAATCAGTGCTCATCAGTGTTTATTCAGCTGTCTAACCCCCAAAATAGACACACACTGTTTTTCCAGTGTTTACAAAACATGTTGTTATAAAACACATTTAATTTAAAGGAGAAGTAATGCAGGGTATGTAGTCTCTTCCTATTGGCAGTGTCCCCACTGGACTTATGATAGACTGCTTTAGGCATAGAAAATCTATGTATTGCACTTTCACATTTCATTACTCTTGTTTGCATCTTATTCTCTCTCAAACGGTCTAGTTTACATGACTATAAATGGATTTCAAAACTAAGAGCACTGTATTCAAATTTGTTAATTAACAAATACTGGACAGAGGGAGGAGCCTAGCGCGCAACCAAGATGGCCGCGTAGGCTTACGGCTCTCGAGGGCCTCCGCAACCTCCCACGTCTATCCTGACTTAATCCTGGTTTATTTGACGGCCTTCTGCTGATGAACTTGCGCTGAGGTGCCACCCGTTTTCCAAATTCAGATCGGACGCCGGGAACCGGAATGGTGGCACTCCGAAGTTTGCGGCCTGCTCTTGCCTTGGTCCCGATCTCGAGTTGGTGAGGTGCCCGGGTACGAAGTGAACAACAGCAGCAGGCTGGGCTTGACCTGCCACGGACCCCACACTTTCACTTTCGTTTTCAAGCTTGTTTTCTGATATCGGCTGTGGGACTTTGGTGTTTCAGAGGGGCGCGGATGGCGGAGTGTCTGGCCTGCCTCTCGGACTATACATGGGCTCACTTTTCGGCGACGGCGGTGTCCAATTGAATTAGCCACCTGGTCCTGGCGGGTGCCAACCTTGGTGGCCTCCGGGCGATGGCGGCGAGACTAGACGGAGACAAGTCGAAACCCAAGTCAACCCGGAGGGGTGCCTATACACAGGTCAATAACATGGATCGGTATGCGCAGACGAAGGGATCCCCTAGTGGCTCGCATAAATCGCCTGAGAGGTCCAAAGAGATCTCAGGCCCATCGTCAGAATTGACTTTGCTGGACATCATGGGCGCCATTGAGGAGATGAAGGCCGCTGTGGGTCAGCAGTTTGATACCCTGGCTCATAAATTGGACGCGGTCCTGATCGATGTGAATTTGGTCAGGGCAGACCTGTCCAAAACTAACGAGCGGGTCGACTCCTTGACTCAAGCGGCTAACTGTGGACATGGCCGCCCTGCAGACGGAGGTCCGTAGGTTGCGGCTAGCCAGTGACCTGACGGACCGTCGACTTGAGGACTCCGAAAGCAGGGCTAGACGGAACAATGTTCGTATCATTGGAGTGCCGGAAAGATCGGAGGAATCTGCTGCTGATCTTTTTGTGGAGGATCTGGTGATTAATCGTCTCGCGCCCAAGGGACTGAGCAAGTTCTTTGCGGTGGAGCGGGCCCACAGGATTCCGGGTGGTGCGCCCGAAGTGGGTGCTCCCCCGCGGCCTATAATCGCCCGACTCTTTAACTTTCGGGATAGGGATGCTATCCTTCAGGCGTCGAGGTTGGCCGGGCCGCTGAAGTTTGAGAACTCTAATGTCAGCTTTTACCCGGACTTCACACAAGTGGTCCAGAAACAACGGCTGGGATTTTCGGGTGTCAAACGGCGCTTGAGGGACATGGAGCTGAAATATGCGATGTTATTCCCGGCTAGGCTGCGGGTTGAGTTCCGGGGTCGCTCACACTTCTTCGACCGGCCGGAGGCGGTTGGAGATTGGTTGGATGCCCTGCCTCGGGGACAGGATCGAGACACTCGGGAGAGCGGAGAGGATTTGGTGGAGCAGGACTAGAACTTGGTTCCTGGTGATGGACTGGACTGGTGACGTTTGGTACCTTGGCTCAACTGGACCCTAGTTTGGCACAATATGCCCTTCAAATGCCTGGAGGTTGTGGGGAGCTTATTGGGGCCCTTTCCTCCTTCTGGGGTTCTTTTTGTGGTATATGTTAGGGCGACAGGCACACTGCGAGTTGGGGGGGCTGTTAGGGCTCAAGCAGGGGTGCAGGGAGGGGGGAGTTGTGGTTTGGGGACTGTGGGGGAGGGGGGTTGTTGGGGACTGTTTGTTTGTTTCGCAAGGCAAGGTGAAGTTCTCTGCTAACTTGTCCGGGTTGTGCTTTCCGGGATGTGGGTATCATGCACGGGAGTGGGGTGGGGGGTAGGGGATTGAGAATCCTTTCGTGGAATGTGAATGGATTGGGGGACAGGATCAAGCGCGGGGTGGTGTTGCAGTTCTTGAAACGGATTTCGCCCGACATTGTTTTCCTGCAGGAGACACATTTGATTGGGAACTCCTTCCATGCCCTAAATAGGAGGGGCTATCGCCTTGCCGCTCACTCTGGTTTCACTTCTGGCTCTAGGGGAGTGGGCATTTTGGTTAGGGCCTCTCTCCCATTGGAGGTGGACGAGGTGCCTCACGATGATATGGGGCGCTATGTGGCACTGGTGGGGAGATGGGAGGGTAGGACTGTTTCGCTCGTTGCTGTTTATGTGCCTCCGGGGTTACAGACGGCTACATTTGCTGATTTGGGGCGTCTGGTCCTGGGACTCCCTGAGGTGGGTTCTGGTGTTGGGGGGTGACTTTAATGCTGTTGTCTCCGGGTTGGAGGACCGTCACCCCCCCAGGGATCTCCCTAGGGCTCAGGCCTGGTTGGGTGGCTTTTTGGACACTTTGGGACTTGTGGATTGCTGGAGATTGATGCACCCGGGACAGGCGCAATATACCTTTCACTCGGGGGCCCATGGGAGTCTCTTGAGACTTGATTACATGCTTGTGCCGGCGATCCAGGCTGGGATGATTGGGGAGGTGCGTCATTTAGCCCGAGGTATTTCTGACCATTCCCCTATATGGTTGCAACTGAAGGTTGTTCCTGGGGCAGAGGGGAGAGTAGCACCCATTAACCCCTGGTATCTACGTAACCCTGGGATCCGCGCGGAACTGGTCAAGTCCACTGATCACTACTTCAATGATAATGTGGGGTCGGTGTCGTCGGCCGTCTCCCTATGGGAGGCTTATAAAGTGGTGATCAGGGGGCAGGCCTTGTCCCTTATCTCCCACGCTAAGAGGTGCGAGAGAGCAGAGGTGGTTCGCCTGGAAACTGAAATAGCTGAAATGGAGGAGGACTTGGAGCGGGGAGTTACTGATGAGAAATTGCACGTTCTCAGCCTCAAACAATCAGATTATAGAGCGCTAGTCACGGAAGCCGCTAAAGGGATGAGTAGAGAGCAGCAAGGACGACTGTATGATGTGGGGGATAAGGCCGGAAAGTTGATTGCTTGGTTGGATAAGAAGGAGAGAGCGAGCAGGTTGGTGCCCGTTGTGGAGAGAATGGATGGAGTGCGTGTGACTGACCCTGTGGAGATCGTGGACTGCTTTGCGAATTATTTCCGCGGGGTATACTCTCCGGTTTCTGTGCGTTCGGAGGATTCTCATCTGTTGCTTAGAGACATTGCATTGCCAACCCTATCAGAGGCTGATGCAATATTGATGGAGGCGAAGTTGTCGTCAGATGAGATCGCTCTGGCCACTCGCTCGATCGCATCTGGTAAGGCTGTGGGTCCTAATGGTCTTCCCATTGAACTATATAAGTTGCGTCCCGACAAGATAGCGCCGTATCTTCGGGACATGTTTTTCGCGGCACGTGCGGCGGGCTTCCTCCCCCCTGACCAACGTCTCGCCAACATAGTTGTGATACACAAAGAGGGGAAGCCGCGAGATCGCTGCGCTTCCTATAGGCCCATTTCACTGTTAAAAGCAGAACCCAAAATTCTGGCTAAGGTATTGGCTAATCGGCTGGTTCGGGTCGTGGGCGACTTGATTCATCAGGATCAGTCCGGTTTCATACCCCATCGGAATACCGCCCTGAATTTGAGGCGGTTGCACGGCGTGCTTGCTAGAGCGGAGTTTATACGTGAGCCGGCCATCTTGGCATCTTTAGATGCTACTATGGCGTTCGACACTTTGGAGTGGCCGTATATTTGGGCCGTGTTGGCGAAATTCGGGTTCGGCCCTGAGTTTATTGGTTGGGTAAAATTACTATATGCTGACCCATTGGCTCAGGTGGTGGTGAATGGTAGGGTGTCGGCTCCCTTCGCACTGGGGAGAGGTACGCGGCAGGGATGTCCGTTATCACCCCTTCTCTTTGCACTTTCTTTGGAGCCTCTCGCCGCCTGGTTGCGTTGGGAGCCGTCGTTGCGGGGCATTAGATGGACGCCGGAGTTTGAAGACCGTGTCTCCCTTTACGCGGATGACATCCTTCTGTATCTTACCTCTCCCCGACAGTCGCTAATTGTATTGGTGGACGTATTGAATTCCTTTGGTCGCAACTCTGGCCTGGTTATCAACTGGGCCAAGTCATGTGTTTACGTCCTCTCGGGCGAGGCCCCCCTCCACCCACGGGATTGCCCTATCCAGATTGCTACACTGGGGTTCAAGTATTTGGGAATCTTCATCTCTCTGGATCCCGCAGTCCGCTATGAGCGAAACCTTCTCCCTCCCCTCCAGCGACTGAAGGCCGACGTCGCGAGGTGGCGACGACTTCCGCTCTCGCTGCTCGGACGGGCGGCATTATTTAAAATGATGTCGCTACCTCGCTTCTTGTATGCTTTGCAAAATACTCTAGATGTCGTGCCAGCCCGTTATTTCCGGGAGGTGGAGGGTCTTCAGCGCCAACTGTTTTGGGACGGGCGGCCACGGATCGCTCTCGCCAAGTTGACGCTCCCTTGGTACGATGGGAGGGGGTCGCCCTCCCCGATATTAAACGATACTATTGGGCGTCTCAATTGGCGGCGGTGAACCACGGGATATACGGTCCTGCCTTGAATCCGGCCTTCGAGATGGATACATTTCTGCTCCCGGGTGGGGATTATAATAGGGCGCTGTACTCGGTGACCCCGGATGCACGGTTGACAGGACCCACGCAGGTTGCGGTACGTGTGTGGCATGCGGCGAATGCCGCAATGGGGTGGAGGGATCGCTTGACTCGGGCGACGCCGTTGTATGCCTCCGGGCGGCTGGGTTGTTTGTGGAGATCGAAAGGCTTTGAGAAATGGGATATGATTGGGATATGTAAGGTGGGTGACCTTTGGGCGAAGGGGTCTTTTAAAACGTTTGAAATGCTTAAAACTGAATACAAATTAAATGACAGAGAGTACTTCCGGTATGCACAAGTATACCATGCGCTGTGTTCGGTCTTTCCGGACGTTGCTGCTATCCCCGAGTTTTCCCCGCTGGAGGATAGAGTGTTGGATGGCTATGTGCCCGACAGCACTATTTCTCTGATCTACAAAAAACTTATTAATGATCACGCGGACTTGCTGCTCCGTCTGCGGGAGGCATGGACGGGCGATGGCTTGGAACTGGATGATGAGGACTGGGTATCGGCGGTGGATCCCCGAAAGAGGTGGCGATCCCGGCCCGCTTACGATTCGTACAGCTGAAGATCCTTCATAGAGTGTATGTCACGGGGCCCGGTTTGCTACGTATGGGTTACTCGAGGGATGGAATGTGTAAGCGTGGATGTGGCCTGCCGGGTACCTTTCTTCATATCTTATGGGAATATTCGGAGGTTGTGCAATTTTGGAACGGTATCCACACTGTAATGGAGGAGGTCACGCACGTTGCTCTGTTGCCAGAGGCTAGGAGGTGTTTGTTGAATGTCTGGGAACCGAATGACTATAATGCGGCACAGACGCAGTGGGTGACTTTGGGGTATATGGTGGCTAAGCGTAACATTGCACAGCTGTGGGGCTCCCCGAGGCCGCCCACGATCGCGGTATGGAAGGAGAATATGGACTGGTGTATGTTTAGGGAAAAGACGGTGTATGTGGCGAGAGGCAAGCCGGGGAAATGGACTAAGGTATGGGGTCCATGGAATTTATATCGTGGACGAATCTGCACCCCGCCTCTGCCATTAGAGGTCGATATTGCTTTGTCCCCTTAGCCACACATTCTGCGGGATTGTGTGAGGTGTGTTCCATGCTTTGTCTTCCCATTGCCCCCCACTACCGCTTCCTGTCAAGAACTGCTTTGGACACTGTACGTTGTGCCCCGACCTGGGAAGAGCACGCTGCTATTTCGGACTCTCATTGCCTTGAGTGTGTTTTATATTTAATAGAAAATGAAACTGTTTTTTCCGATTGCTCCTGGCCTATGGCCACGGCCTGTTGCATGTGCTCACGAACTGCCGGGAGCTTTGCCTCTGGTTCATTTGAATGTGTGGCGTTGCATTGCGGGCCCTCGGGCTTTCTAGCGGCCGGCCTTGGTGGTTGTAGGCCTTTCTATGTATTTTATTGTGTAATAAAGGTTTCTAATAAAAAAAAAAACAAATACTGGACACAGTTGTAGGTCATTCACCTACTCCTTAGCAATATTTTGAAATTGTTGGGGTGGTCAACCCTGTCAACAGCATAGTACCTTGTGAAACATTTAAAATTGTTAATTGCCTCAGATTAATTTGCAGCCCTGCATTCTAAGGCACCTGAAACTTGAACCATTAAGCATACTTGCCAATGCTTTTCTGCACTCTTTATGGACTACATTAAGGTGGCGCTGCTGGTCTGTGACATCCATAGCTGCTAAGTGTCCCCAAGCCCAAGGCAAATGTTGCACTTCAAATCAGTCCTGACCTTTTAACAGGCATCACATTGTATTGTAGAACTTTACTTTTTGCTATTAACATTGCAAAACCCCCAGTAGTGAAATGCTGGTAAGTAAAAATACAGGATTAGCTGAAGGTGCAATACATAACTAAGGGGCACTTGTAGCTATACATTTTGTTGGTAAGTGGACGTCTTCGGTCATGTTTTCAGCATTGTTCCATGAGCATGGTGACAGCACTCTGTTCTCAGGTACGTATCACTACACCTTGTATTGAATGTTTAATGGCGGTGGTGTTCAGCAGTTTACATGCTATCAATACTGACTTGCTACAAAGGGGTCTGATGTATCAAAGGGTTTTACCAATTCGGTCTGTGGGTAAATGTGTTTGTACATAAAGGGCAAGAATGTTATGAGCCAGCCATTTCACCAGTCAGTAAATAAACTAAAACACTGCCACAAGATTAAATAGGATTATAATATTTCCATATGATCTTAAGTGTGCAAAATTGGATCAGACCTAAAACATGATAATAAACCATGCACCTTTAATCCAAACACACAAAACTGGAAGAAATGAAAGGAAGAAAATATATTTTTGTGGCATCCCTAAACAACACATTTCAAACCGAATAATCTTTGAGTAGTCTTTCTTGCTGCTACTGTGTATGACAAAGTTACATTGTGTTGGCCCCTTCAGGAAGAAATACAAAAATGACTCATTCTCTCATATTTTTCTTTCATTGAATGACATTTGTGTTTGTAGTGTGCAGGTTTTTGCCAGTGTCTATGTGTTTACACTGAAGAGGGGCATTCCTTTATCAAAGGGAACATTTTTGACGAGAGTCACCTCAAGATGAATGAGCTTGATACCTACTGAGAGAGCTTAAGTTGGACCACCTACAAATTAAGCATGAAACTAAATCTAGTAAAAGGTTGCCTAGATCTTGCTAAGCTCACACATACTGCATTGTAACTCAAGTTGTCAAATGTATCCAGCAGTTTCCAATAACTGCTTTCGGTGCCAACAACTAGGCGAAAGGGGATGGATTCATACATTTTTTACATGTCCACACCTTAGCAATTTTTGGTAGCAAGTGTTTCATTACATAAGTAAGGCCATAGGATGTGCAGTGCTACCAGACTCTAATTTGGTGTTATTTGATGTTTCTAAAAGAAGCCAGCAATTAACAAAGGGTCAACAATATTTTATTTTTGTAGCATTGCTGATTGCACGTTCTTTGATCCTCCAGAATTGGCAAACTAGGAAGCCTCCAACAAAACTGCAATGGAAAGATAAAATGACTCGCACTATGAAGTTTAAAGAGGCCTATGCAAAGTGAGTTGGGAGGCATACAAAAAATATAAGGTCATATGGCAATTTTGGGAGTAAGGTGAAGAAGTAACAATGAATAGGCTATACTTGGCTAGATGAATGATGGGTTCTTTTTCAAAATGTTAAAAAAATATATATATATATATATATCTATCTTCATTCCTCCGTCACCAACAGTATTTGCAAAGACGAAGATAGACCCAAAATTCAGCGCACATTCGAAGTTTGATTATCAAACGCCCTGCACCATCGCCATTATATATATATATATAAATATATATATATATATATATATATATATATATATATATATATATATATATATATATATATATATATATATATATATATATATATATATATATATATATATATATATATATATATATATATATATAAAGAGAACACCGGCTTTTGTTCGTGTTACCTCGGATCTGACAGTTTTTTGTTACTGAAGTCTTAGCGCACTCAAAATGATGATTCGCAAGAAGCATGAATGTACTTTACATGGAAGCATTGTATGTATATTTTAGCTATTTTACCCTAACACTAAGGCACATGTTTTCCGAAAATTAATTTATTAAATAGACCAAAGGATAAAATGTTGATGTTAAAACATTAAATACCATTGCACTCGCTCTTGATAAAGGCGAGGTCAGGATTGATTATGTGGATCACAGCAGAGGAGGTGGAGAAAAGGATAAGTAGATTTCAGTAGAAGCATCATCTTGTCGGTATACAGTTATGTTATGTAGTTTTATAGAGCGCACAGCTGCCCCAGCAAAGGGGCGTCCCAGAGCTAAAGCAGACAAAGGGAGGCTAACGACAGAAGGAGGCATATAGCGAGAGGAAGAGGTGGGTCTCAATGGCCTTACGGAAAGCCAAGTAATTATCAATGCTGTGGATGTGTATAGGAAGTGAGTTCCAGAGTTTAGCTGCCAGTATGTGGAAAGAGCATCCCCCAGCACGTGCCCTCCTTACCCGGGAGACAAGCGCCAGATGATGACCTATCAAGCAAAATTCAAGATCTTAAAAGCAATGCAGAGACACAAACTCCACTCGTCTGGTAACCGGCAACCAGTGTAGCTGACAAATAACGCTGGTGGTCTAGCAGGTTCTAGGAAGGCCAAGGAGAGTTCTGGTAGCTGCATTCTGGACCCTCTGCAGTCTCGAAATCTCAGACTTGTAGGCTCCCAGGTAGAGCGAGCTGGCGTAATCCAGTCTCAACAGAACGGAGGCCTGGACAATAACCTGCCTGATGGATGGACTCGAAAAACCCAGCAGCGGTTTGAGCCCTCGTAGTATACCAAAACACGCCCCTGCCACTTTCTTGGTTTGGGCCTGAAAGCTAAGAGCCGAGTCAACCCAGACACCTAGATTTTCACCACCTGTTTAGGGGCAGGTGCACAACCCATGGTACCAGGCCACAAGCGTTCATTCCACAGTTCAGGATCTTTCCCTACCTGCAAAAATCTCAGACTTGCTGGCATTGAGCTGGAGGCAGTTGGCAGTCATCCACACAGCGTCAGCAGCAAGATCGCTCTGAAACTTATGAGCGTCCTGCACACAGTCAACGGAGAGTGCAACTACCAACTGCGTATCATCTGCATACAATACTATTGTCAGCCCTCTGCACCTTGCCACCACTGCTAATGGTCGAACATGCAGGTTGAAAAGCGTTGGGCTCAAAGCTGAGCCCTGTGGCACCCCTTACTTAATAATATGCACCATGGAGGTGAAAGGGGGGACCGTTACCTGGAAGATCCTCTCAGAAAGAAAAGAGGCGAACCAGTCCAGTGCAGGGCCCAGGATGCCGGCAGCCTCCAACCTTTGCAGCAAGATCTGGTGAGAGACCTATCAAACGCGGCAGTGAGATCCAATAGGATAAGTGCCGAAGTATGTCCCTCATCCAGTGCTGCCCTCAGATGTTCGGTCACCACTAGGAGGGCAGACTCCGTGCTGTAACCCGGACGGAAGCTATTTTGAGAGGGGTCAAGTATGTTATTCTCTTTTTTTTTTTTTTTAAACTTGTCAAGATGGAATCTATGTAGGCCTCCGAGATCTTAGAAGCCCACGGCAGGAGAGAAATAGGACGAAAATTCTCAGGTTTAGCTGCATCGAGAGTAGTTTTTTTTTTTTTTTTTTTAAAACAGAGGAACCACCCTGTCCTGCTTCCAGGTCCTAGGGACAACTGCCAAAGACAGGGAAATGTTAATCACCTGGCTCTGGTTTCTTAAGTAATGAAATGATGTACAGTAGAAATTAGCTTTTATAAATGTACATAATGAATGGAACTATTTGTGAAGGTTTTGCTGTATATTTTAGATGATTTGCTTAGGGTATTGCTATTTTCTGTACGATCTATTTTAATTTATTTTTCAAGAATTGCGCTTTATCTGCTATATCTGCTCAATAAAAAAACCTCAAGTTGTTTGGATTATCTAATCTTTTTATGTTCAAAATAAATTCCAAAAGACCTTTTTACATTATGCATATAAAGTGACAACTCGGCAGGCAACAGTGGACTAAGAAAGAAATAGTTAAGAAAAATCATTTAATTTATATGGAGATTCAATACTTTCAGAAGGCAAGAAACAGAAGTTCTTAGTGACTTTATTCATATGGAAGGAATATTGTCTAAGATTCATTAGAATAATAAGTTAATAGCAACTAGGCAAGCAGCGTTCCATACAAAATATGGCAGATTGGGTTTATGTAATGGCCTTCAAATTACAAAGGACTCTTTGCCACCAGAATGGTGAATAAAGATTTCTGAAAAGGAGATTTTCAGTAGGCCTTTATGACTGCAAATAATTAAAAATGCAAAAAGAACAATTGATTGACAGAATGCAGAACTAGGTCATACATTCACCCCAGTACAGAGATCTGGGCCTAAATCGTTTTTTTGTTCACCATGCCATTCCAGTTAGGACCAAGCCACAAGCAAATCAGTCTTTACCCTGCGCCCAATGTGAACAGTCCAGCCCGAACTGCCAGGCCAGGTCCTCCCTGGACTGGAAACAAGCATCCTAGGACCGGTTTCAGGCTTTCAGACCTCATCAGTCAGGATAGCTTGATGCCAGTGGCATGGAGCGCATGGGACCCACGTCTGGGTAGGAAGCTTGTTTCCAGTCCAGGGAGGACCTTGCTTGGCAGTTGGGGCTGGACTGTTCCCATGAGGCCCAGGGTCAAGACTGATTTGCATATGGACAGGTCTAAACTGGGGTGGCATGGTGAGCAAAAGAATGATGGATTTAACCCAGATCTCTTGACTGGGGGTGAATGTTTTGATTTGTTCTGCATTCCGTCCATCAATTGTGTGTCTTTTGCAAATAATGAAAGCCACAGTCATTGATATAAAGCTGAGATAGTGAACGCTGACATTCTTCTGGAAAGACATTTGGGATGCACTGAAATCTGCTGCAAAAGGTTCCTCAAACAGATGTAGGTGATCCAAAAACCACCCCTTGCATGACTATGTCGGGTCTATGAGGATCATTCTTATTTCAACTGTCTCAGAGTATAACTTTCCGTACAAAGGAAAATATGGAGTGGAAAGAAACACCATACCAGTTGAACAAAGGGCTTGGAGTTGGTGTGGTGGTACCGGTCAGCTACACTACTGCATTTTCTGGTTCTTGCCGATCCAAAGATACATATTTGTGGGTCACCCACCAACTGAAAATGTCTACAGCATTTGACAACCCATTTCTGATGCGTTTCAAAGTGACCTCCGAAAAGTATTTGTTTCCACGCTCTGAAAAACCTACTGCACAGCTGTATCAACTACAACTTAGTTAGGAACCAGTGCCATACCACTTGAGCTTTCCTCGCAAAAACCTCAGATCTTGTTCCTCCCTTCTCCCAGAGAAAGTACCTGGTGGGTGTAATATCTGTATCAACACTGCACTTCCTGTTACTACGAGTAGAAGCTGATGGGCATCCACCCCCACTCCAATGATTCTTGTTGTGGATTTGAAAAAAGGAATGATACTGCCAGCTGGGGGCATGTGTTTAAAGATTTCAGAAGGGTAGGAATTGGGAAAACCTCTGTATTGGATTAGAACACTGCATCTCCACCAGACAACTAGGTTAAGGACAGGCCAAATTATAAATAAAGCTTTAGACTAAAGGGGAGAATCCAGCAGGGGTGTCCATCATCCTCCTTGTAAATTTTTCCAGTGGTTATGAAGCCCAGGGTGAAAGCCTTCAGAACAATGGGAAAATTAACTGGAATAATAAACAAGGGTGTGATGCATGTTGAGTCGCGTACATTATTGCTCGTGCAAATCTGAAAAAAATAAGAAACAATGTGGCGCCGCACACAATGCAACTTCCCGGTCAGATGGAGATTTGAGTGGGAGTTTCCAATTATGAACTCTATAATTGCTCAGCCCAATTGCAAAAGCCACCACGTGGTTTGTGAGAACAAGAAACAAGGGTACCCTACTCACTTGGAGCCTGGTCAGTTAATCTAGAGAGAAAACAATGGCTCCTGTGGAAAAATTAAATAAATATTTGATAGCAAAAAGCACAATGGCAGTATATAAGGTTAAGAATGGTGTCAGAAAGAAAGTTTGCTATACATATTAGACAATACATGATAATATTGTTTTATATTTTTAGATAGGCAACAGATAAACAGTGTATAGATACACAATTAAATACAATAACAGACTTAATAATTAATCGTAAAAAAGATCATGAAAAGGGTCTCTTCAGGACCTTAAGATCTAGGGACACCTGAATGGCTGTATGCACCGCCTGATGCGGAAAGAACAGTGACACCATGAGTATAGTGAAAGAAAAAGAACTCACAGGGTACCCGTCCGGGTGAACTAATAAGGGTGACGTCAGGCAGTGAAATCGGGGAACTAATATTGGATCTCCGTTGCATTCACAGATGCAGCCGGGTGCAGAGGTCAAAATCGGAGTGTGGCTCAATGAGTGTAAATGGAGACTAGGGGTGCTTGAGGCCACACTGCTTCAAGGTAGGTAAATCGGTTTCAGGGGCAAGCTTTGGGAGTTAGGTCAAACACAGGGGGGCCCACTAAGTAGCACCAAACATACACCACCAGTGGCACAGGGGCGGGTGGGTGCAGGGTTCAATTTCCACATCAGGCACTCAATGCTTTTCACTGGAGATTCTTCTTTGTGTTAACAGGCTGCAGGCTTCAAACCGGAGGGTGCAGGCAGAAAACCAGCGACAGCACAAGTAATTTGGGATGTTGTGGGCAACTGTTGGGCAAGCTCCCCAAAGTCCAGGCGTTGCGTGTGCATGGGTGCCTTTAGAGGTCAGATTTCTTCTTACTGGGACGGTAGCGGTTGGGGGGACCCTTCGGATTCACATAGCAGGCACCGTAGTGGAGTTCAGCCAACACTGGATTCGAGGTCAGGATCGCCGGGAAGACTTCACTGGACAGGTGGACCAATCAGACTGAGGCCATGGGCGTCGGGTGCAGAGTGGGCAGGACTCGCGGTTTCAGATGGCACAGGAATCCTTTCAGTTGATTTCTTCTGGACAGGTCCGCTGTCTATAGGAGATTGGAGTCTTTTTCAAAGGCAGCAGTCCTCCCAGGGTTATCAAGGGTCTCTGGCAGCAAGACATGTTGCTGTTTCATTGCAGGCTCTTCAAAGCTGGAAACAGGCCGGCAGGGCTGGGGCCGAGGCAGTCGTCTTCAGGTGTCTCTGCAGTGTTGGCTTCAGGGACGTCTTCTTTCTTCTTAGGTTGTCTCAGATCTAGTTTTCAAGTCTGGGGGGCCACCTAAACACAAACATTTCGGGGCGTTTTAGGAGAGTAGCAGGTAGAGCCAATGGGCACCTTACCTGGGGTGACTACATCCTCAATTATACCTCCCTCCTGTGGAAGGGGGCATAGACCTAGTCCTGATTTGAGGGGTCACCCCATCTTCATGATGGGACTGAAAGAGGCAGCGCAGATTCTTTTTGGGGGTCAAAAAACGACAGACAAGGGCCTCAAATATGCCATGTTGTTCCTGGCTCGTCTTCGGATAGAGGCCGGGGGGAAACCAGATTCTTTGAGACTCCGGAAGATGCTACCGATTGGCTTGATGGATGGAAAGACTCAGCTGAACGCGGCTCCCAGAGAGGCTAGGAGGTACCAGGGTCCTGGTCCCATGTGACTTGTGTGGCGGGGTTCTGGCGGTAGGGTGTGCAACATCACACAAACACGAGACCGAGCGACTCAGGAGGTAGCATTTTACATTGCGTATAGGGGGAGGGGGGGAGTTGGGAGGGGTTCAAGAGCAGTTACTTGTTTTTAGGGAATCTTCCAGGCATCGCAGTCCAACAATGCAGACGCAAAGGTAACACGTAAACACCCATGAGTACTCAATGGGATAAAGAGTTTAAGGTAATGAGCTGGAATGTAAATGGTTTGGGGGACAAGGTAAAGAGAACCATAGTACTACAATACATTAAGAGGCATGCCCTCAAAGTGGTGAGGCATCTCGTGGGGAATACGTGCAAATCCCTCACTAGGTGGGATACAACCTTGTGGCACATTCCGGCTCTATTTCAGGCTCGAGGGGAACGGGTATATTACTTTGGAGCTCTTTCCTCCTGATGATCAAGTCCACCTGGGTAGACACTGGGGGGAGATATGTGGGCATCTCGGGACAATGGGAAGGGAAGGTGCTTACCCTCATTTCGGTTTATGTGCCGCTGGGCCTTCAGAAATTAACCTTTAAAGACCCGGCGCCATTTTGTTGACAGTACCAGAGGGACTTCTTATAGTGGGTGGGGACCTGAATGCAGTAGGTGAATGGCATCAAAGACGGGAGTCCCCCAAGAGAACTTCGCCCCTCCATTAGCTGGCTACCGGATTTTATAGGGGCTATGGGATTACAGGATTTATGGCGCTCATTTCACCCTACCACCACCCAATACACTTACCACTCAGGTGCCCATGCCAGCCAGTCACGAATAGATTATTTACTAGCCACTTCAGACCACTTGACACATGTACGGGAGGTATCTCCGATCATTCCCCGCTGTGGGCACATATTGTGGTTGGCCACCAAAGAGTGGGAAGAGTAGCTCCCATCAACCCTTGGCACCATCGTAACCCGGTGGTACGTGAGGCACTACATGCTGCAATTAAACACTACTTTCTAGAAAACGTGGGCTCTGTAGGAGAGTAGGGTCTGCAATCCTATGATCACCCAGATTTTTTGCTTTTGCTTCATTGGTTTACGACTTTCCCTGGCTGTGGGCCTGCCAATCAGACCCACAGCCTAGCTGTTCTCTCTCGAAATTAACACACTTGTACACTAGGTGCATCCACTAATTGGAACTGGGCCGCCTTGTCAGTCCCTGTATCAGCATACCACAGGTATCCAGGGCATCGGTGTACCCAGGGCCTACCAGGGGCTGCAGCATGTATTATGCCACCCCTGGATGGCCGCCCAAATCTGACACAACTGGCTGCACGACAGCTGGGGCAAAGTGGTGTAATCACCCGTTGCTGTAGGTGTAGTATTCCTATACCTAACCCTAGAATGGACACATGGATTCCTATCAGTCACTCCTATGGTAGGCCTTATCAATCCTGAAGGCAGAGTGCGGGGAATCATGTGGGATGGTGCTCTGGCGCGAGCTGAGCCCGTCGACGGCTTACGGTACCAAGTCCTAATAGCCGTTCCATGGTGACGCGTGCCAACTACTTTAAAATGCATTATAATCCTTGGGTTATTTGCTAACTTTGGCATCGCATCACCCACACATGTCGAGTAAGGTGTCATACGAATGGGAATACGAACCCCTCGCCAATTCTGGCGACGGGGTTAGCATTCCCCCCTTTTAGAGGGGCACGACATGGAAGTAACCTTGAACCCCGGTGAAAAGTTGACTCCAGCCTCAGCATCACAAAATGGATGCTGCCACCAGACACAAGTTTGACCTCCTGCTGCTGGGAGACCTTCCAGCGGAGGGAGCTTGGACAAAGGGTTCCTGTCGAGGGCGGTGTTAGCACCATCCCAGACAGGGTTTGTGTATCCCAGGTAGGCAGGGCTGAAAGGAAGGTGATTGCAAGTGGCACCCCGGTGCTCACTGTTCATAGCCCGGCTCAAACCAGTTTCGGGGGCACCCCAGCCCCTGAGCTGGGGCGAAGCCGGACAAAGGATAGGGGTGTAACCACCCCCCTCCTGGCCCCACCCATAGGTAGGACCTAGTCACGGGCCAGCCCCTTTTCCTAGAATAAAGGTAGGAGCGAGTCCCCTTCCCAAATTGGATAATTCTGAATCTTGAACTACTTTCCACGAAAGGAACTCTTGACTATTTCTGAAGACTCTCCCTAGTGCCTAAGGAGTAGCCCCCCTGCACCAGCAGGCACCACCTAAGCGCTTGCGGTTTGCTGTACGTCTCTCCCACGGATCAAGACTGCCCAGCTCGACGAGACCCGGGTTCCCTGCCATCTCTGACCTCTACCTACATCGTCAGCCCAGCTGAGAGTCGTAGGTGTGACGAGACCTGCGGGACAGGCCATCTTCAGAACCTGCACGACGCCTATCTAGCACGCCCACCGAGGGACCCTCGAGTGAGTGTAACTAGGGTTTGAGAAGCCCTAACCCTGAGCAGCTCCAGCACCGAAGTCTGCCTCCCCAGCATCCACGAGATCTGCGTGGGGGCCCTTCCGCTCCTCGCTGTTCACCGCGTTGTCCAGCCACTCGCCGACCGGCTTGTGGCCCTCTTCACGACGCACCACGACAGTCCTTCATCACTGGTCTGGTTGCTCCAGACTGGCTCTTGCTCCCCTTCAACAGAGGGGTACCTCGGACCCTCCTGGTCCACTCCAGACGCCATCTTGACTCCACCGCGTGGGTTTGCCACTGCCAAGACCTGCTGCCCCACTCCTGGGCCCAGCATCGTCGACAGCAGACACCTTCGTGGGACAGCTCGCCCTCCATCCTGGTCGCCGCCGCGCCTCCTGGTCCGAGGAACAGCCGAGTCCGACGTCATCCACTCACCTGGTCGAGGTGACTTCAGCCGGTACCTTCCTGGTACCCACACGATCGCTGGCTAGCGGTTGAGAACTGAGTCCCCTCTGCTTTCAGGTTTCCTTCATCACCGATCCAGGCTTGGATCTCACTGAACATCGACACTGGTCGCCTGCCAGCAACTTCTTCTTTCAGGCTCCTGAGACTACAACGAGGACTCCCGACATCTTGCCGAACCTCACGCAGCCGCAGCCTCTGGGCTAGGTAACTCGAGCATTTCGGTGCTCCATCACAGGTTCGCTCTACAAGTGTCCAGTTCCTTTTTCGTTTAGTCCCACTGATCGGATCACTCCGGAATCAGTAACTCCAGACTCGAACCATTCGCATTTCACTGTTAGAGTAGATGGTTTCTCGTGCCCCTCGGGCATTTGTGTAAATTGTGCAACTTAAGTATTTTCATAAGAGTTTTGTAGTGTGCTTAGCTCCCTGACTCATAAAGAGCCAGGGTAGTCTTGTTATAAATAAATATCCTTTATTTTCATAACAACTTGTGTGGTGTCCTTTCACGTGGTGTTCAAGGGGTAAATGTGGTGGTAAAACAGCTGGCTTAACACGCCCTCTAGAGTTTAGCCTAAAGACTGCTCGTATCCACGCTACTAGGATAGCTGGTCTATAAGGTTGACTTACAACCAATCATCAATAAGGGTCGTTTGGAATGATACACAGTGATCACTAGAATAGTGAGCACTACATATCAGGCCAACTTCTCACAGGCTCGGTGAGCTCTCATCAAACACTATGGGAAGCATTCAAGGCTGTAGTTAGGGGCCAGGCCCTTTCCCAAATAGCGGGGGTGAGGAAGGAAAAGGTCAGGGAGGAGGAAGAACTAGAGTCGGAGATCTTTCGGCTGGAAGAATTGACGGAGGGACCCAACCCAGACACCTTACATGCCCTACACCTTAAAAGACGCTAGGAAGGATATATGATCAAGGGGACAAGACCGGGAAGTTGATTGCATGGTTAGACAAGCAAACATTGGCTAGCAGACTTGTGTCAGAACTTATTGACGAAGCCGACCGTACGATCACAGATCCCCAGGACATAACACGTTTGCCACCCATTTTGAAAAGATATATTCCTCCCAGAATCCCTACACAACGCAAGACTCTCTCGATCTCCTATGGGACATTACTCTACCTAAACTTTCAGCATCAGAGCTGGAGTATCTAGAGGGGGCGCTCACGGCAGATGAGGTGGCACAAGCAGTTAGGGGGCTTAGGTCCGGGAAAGCATCAGGGCCCAACGGCCTCCCGATTGAATTATATAAACTCGGGACAGATAGCCTTGCCACCCACCTGTGTAAAATGTTTGCGGAGAGTAAAGAACTCGGGGAGCTGCCCCATGACCAAAGGATAGCCACCCTAGTAATGATCCACAAAGAAAGCAAACCCCGGACAGCCTGTTCTTCCTACAGGCCAATTTCCCTATTGAATGCCAAACCTAAAATCTTAGCTAAACTCCTTGCTAACAGACTGATCAAAGTCATTAATAATTTGGTACACCCAGATCAATCTGGCTTCATGCCCCAGCGCAACACAGCACTAAATCTTCGTACGGTACACGGTGTGATAGGAAGGGCGGCAACCATACAAGAAGAGGCGGTATCGGTATCACTAGACGCATCCATGGCATTCGATATGCTCGAATGGCCATATTTATTTGCGATTCTTGAGAAAATGGGCTTTGGGTCCCACTTCATCCAGTGGGTAAGACTCCTATTCGAAACCTCTAGCTCAGATAGTTGTAAACAACAAAAAGTCTGAAGTGTTTTGACTTAACAGGGGGACCAGTCCACAGGGATGCCCGCTCTCTCCCCTCCTTTTTGCCCTAGCCCTGTAACCCCTTGCATCCTGGGTGTGCAGAGACCCAGTGATTCGAGGTTTTAAATGGGCTGAAACGTGAGGGGACCGCATCTCCTTGTATGCGGACGACATTCTATTGTTTTTAACGTCCTCAAAGGCCTCCATCACGGCAGTACTTGATATCTTTGCCATATTTGGAAGACACTCAGGGTATTCAATCAACTGGGTCAAATCAGTCTTGTACGTCCTCAAGGGGCCCCTCGCAGGCCTTCCCAGGAATTGCCCGCTACAGATCTCCACACAGGGCTTCAAATACCTAGGTATCTATATCACCTCTGATCCCGCAGACAGATTTGCCAAAAACCTACTCCCACCTTTACAGAGACTGAAGAAGGACTCGGAGCGTTGGATGACGCTTCCACTCTCGATGCTGGGCAAAGCATCTTTATTCAAAATGACGTCTTTACACCGGTTCCTATATGCCCTACAAAATTAATTGGACATGGTACCCACAAGCTACTTTAAATAAATTGAAAGTTTACAACGCCGCCTACTCTGGACGGGAAGCTGCGGATAGCGCTCCATAAGCTAAATCTCACCTGGTACGATGGGGGCATTGCCCTCCCCGATCTCAAAAAATATTACTGGGCAGCCCATTTGGCAGCCATCAACCATAGCACCTATAGGCAGGCGGATGATCCGGGCTATGCGATGGATCACTGGGTACTCCGGGAGGGAACTACCAACGTGCGCTCTATTCAAGCACCGGAAAGGACCGCCTCACTGGACCAACTAAGCACTCGGTGCAGGTTTGGCAGGCAGCCAACAAAAGTTTGGGATGGGACCGTAGGGTGACTCTGGCCACTCCCTTATGGGGCTCGGACCAGCTGGGGAATCTATGGTCATCTAAATGTTTTGACAAATGGGACCTTATATATATCAAAAATAGGTGATGTATGGGTAAAGAGTGAAGTCAAAGCATTTTCAGTCCTGCAACAGGAATACGATCTTGCTCCCACAGAATATTTCAGACACTTGCAGATCCGGCACGCGGTACAATCCTGTCTTCAGACGTCCCCCCGGACTCTTCACCCCTTGAGGATAGACTCCTTGATGGATATTTACCAACGAAGGCCATATCACTCACCTACAAAAAGTTAGTAAACCACACTGGAGATCCCCTGCTGAAACTGCGGGAAAAGTGATGGTATAATTTTAGACAATGAAGACTGGGTAATAGCACTAGCCTCACCACGGGAGGTGACCATCGCAGCTAGATTGAGATTGGTACAACTTAAAATCTTACACCGAATCTACATTACGGGGTCCTGTATGGTGCTAATGGGAAGAGCAACGGATGGCAAATGCAGAAGGGTGTGTGGAAGTGAAGGCACATTCCTCCATATACTGTGGGAGTGCACGTATATACAGAGGTATTGGAAGAAGATACACGAGGTGATGGGCGAGGTTTTAACACATGCACTCCCCCTGGAGGCCAAGAGGTGTCTCCTGAATGTGTGGGAACCCACGGATCTAAATCATACACGTATCACCTGGGTCACATTGGGATTAATGATCGCAAAACATAATATAGCACAGAAATCGTGGGCAGCACAGGCACCTGCGGTGCCCGCATTGAAGACAGATATGGATTGGTGCATGCAACGTGAAAAGTATGTATATGTGGCCAGGGAATGCCCTACAAAATGGTCCCGCATTTGGTCTGACTGGAATGAACACAGAGGGAACATCTGTACTCTGCCATTACTACCAACTCACGATGAATCAATCTAGATATGATACATGTTACCGATTGTTTTAAAATGTGCACTCTTATCTGATCAAACTATATCATGAAAAGAAATGTGAATGTACTGTGATTTGCCTTGCTACGTTTATTCCTACTGTTAATAAAAAGAACTATAAAAAAAAAGATTGGGACTGAAAGATGTGCTTCACCTCGCTTCCTCCCCTTACAGGTGGAGTTGGCAGAGGTGGGAACCCCAATTGAGCCGCAGCTGATGTAGTAGTGGCCATTGCCCCGGAAGTTAAATGGCAGAGCAGTCTATTGAGAGACAGCGGATGGACATGCGGCTACTTGTGGTCATGCAACATTAAGCTGTGTCCAGTGCGACTTGCAGTTTTTGCTGCAATTGATAAACTCTGTCTTTCCTAGATCTTTGTGGAGACTCTTCAAAGAGCACATCAAGTTGACTGATGTTTCAATAAAGACAACAGTCCAGAAAGCGACTGCAATATAAACTGACAACTGGAGTTGTCTTTTGTCTTCTCCTGTATTGTGTTCTTCCCTTGCAGTCATTAGTAGAAGCCAGTAGTACAGAGCTGTTCCATAGACTATGTGATACAGGGTTTGCAGAGGATTCTTACCCTCAACTATTGTTATTGTGAATTTTTTCACTTATTGTTACTTTGTTTAAATGATTACAGTCAGGTTATTCAATCAATTTTAAACATTTAACTTGACATTTTTAGCCAATTTTTGTAATTTGCACACAAGTATTAACATACTGCTCCAGCAGCAATTTCAAGACATTGTACTATTGCTTATATTTAATCCCCAAATATTCCTCCTGAATACATGAACAAGGATGAGGCAAACTTGAACAAACCTATGTCAGAATATTATCCAGCATTAGAGAAAGGCTGCAAGCCACAAACTGCTTCCCCTAAAATGATTATGTAAAATCCTAATAGTTTCCTTGAAGACCCCCTGCCTGCTAAACAAGACACAAACTAGATTGTTCTGACAAGATGACTGATAAGCTCACTAATTCTACTGTGGGTAAAGTTTTTGTGCAAATATTTCTTCTAATAAAATTGAATAAATTCAAATTTGCTTCTGCATGTTTGGTGTAATACAGGAAGAATACGATACAGGACTTCTCAACCCCATACATGGCTGCTCCTTTGACCCAATCCACCATAAAGATAGCATCTTTGCGTTTAAAGCTCAGAATGTGTGATTATCAGTGGGTGAGGATGGCCATCGGATGGAGGTTTCTGTGTAAGGGTGTGGTGTGCTCTTTAGACTACAAGGGACGCAGGTGAGTCGACAGGATCCAGGAGTGGATTCACTCCCCAAGGAAGCGCCCAGACAGGAGTGTTTCACCTCCTTGAGAAATCCTATTAGGGGGATATTGTTCTGGCGAGCTCTGCCTTCTGCATCTTCACCATCGTCAGACAGGGATTTAGAGGTGCTCCTGGGTGGTTCCATCGTCGTGCGGAAGGCCTTGACGGGAGCCTTCCTGTTCAGATATCCATCAGCTTCAATGAGTCTTTACATGGTGTTCCACAAGGCTTGACAACATCAAATCTCATCTTTCCAATTTTGGCTTAGAGTGTGAGGCGCATGCGGTCAATGGCTCGCAGAATCACGGCAGTGTCAGAAGCTTGTGAAGCTGTACCATAATCCCCTGGTCCATCCTCAGAATACAAGACTGGCTGTACGGCGATAGAAAGCTTCATGTACTTCTGCGTTTTAGGCTGGTTGAGGGATCAGGTGGGTTTGACCTCTGCCAACCTAGGTGGTGCTGAGTTTGCAGGGGCTTAGATCCATCTAGGATACCCCACTTCCTCAAAATTAACTGTGCTCTATTTAGCCAAGCAGCAGGGCTACATGTACCTTACATCTCTCAAGAAGGGGTCAGAGAGAAGGCCCCCCACAGTGAGTAAGGCGTGCCCTGCATACCCATGCTCCACAGCCAGTGTTGCCAGTACAGTGTAAAATGATTTGTCAATGTCCAGCTGGGTCACCACTTTTAAAACCTAATCCTAACATACATTTCCCAGTAGTCAGTGCAATGGGTGCCCCCAATCCAATGATTCTACTTGCCTCCAACTGGTTGTGCGACACCAGTGACTTTGTACTGTATCCAAACTGGACATAAGTAATAGGACCCCTTGCTCATCACTGGATTTTAGGAACTGTTCAAGTAACTTCATAGGGGAGTTCAGATTTGGCCACACAGAGTTTAGTTTTCTTAGGTCCTGGAAACTCAGTCACTGAGGATTCAGCCCACTGACCAATTCAGTGTGTCTTCTGCTGATCTGGGTCCAGAGTTCACATCTGTATCCCTTGCATAAACCTCAAAACTTTGCAAGAAAAAGGTGTTAAGTAAACCTAGATAATGCCCAACAGACCCACGTCGATCGAAGTGTGCCACAGGCCCTTAAAACAAATCTAGCAGCTAAGAACCGTATTTAACTCATCACACAGACCAAGAAGGTGCTATTTCACCATATCTGTTTCCCTGGTATGTAAAGTAATATTTTTTTCTCTAAAGTAAAAAGAACTGAATTTGAGCGCTAGTTTCTTATCCCTACTATTAACTAGAGTACCCCTTGATTACACAACCTCGCTTCCGAAACATAGTTAAGTGCCTAACAGTAATACTTTTTCATCCAATTGCAGCGCAAAAGTATTATGGCCATGGGGTAAAATAAGTAAACGGGACATGATAGTGGTCAATCACCTACAATTTCAAGACTCCAAGAAAATACTTCACTCCAATACTAGACCTATATCACCTTAACAGATATTTGAGAAGCTCATTACAAGCTTAGAATATTACAGAAAATTATGCACTACAGGAAGGAGGTGGATTTTGAATCATGAACCTAAAGGATGCGTATTTTCATCCCAGTGCATGAAAAGCACAAGAAAAATCCGTGTTTTGCTGCACGTGGTAAACACTGACAGGGACTAAATCTTGTGGCACATCTACACATAAAACAAACACTACTTAAGCAAACAGTTGATAAAGTGGGAATCTTTACCAGACAACTATGTATGCAATCAGTTCACACGTTACCTAGGCCTACCTTAAAATCACTTCTGGTACGAGTCGCACTTAGCTTGCTTGTGCAGTCAGTGACCAAGATCTGGGAACCTACCATGTAAAATGTCCTTGTCTGGGGCCTATTGGAAAACAAATTGCTATAAGTGCTTAAAGTACATCCTGATCTCACTAGTACTTCCCCTTGCCCATCTCCCTTTTCCTGTGCATTTATATGCACCCTTTCTGGGTCACACTCCCTGATTCACGCTAGACTACAAAGGCCATCCACTGATTTCATAAGAGAAATGCATGGATCATTAATCAAGGCTCAACAGAAGGGTATATTGGAGCAGTCACTGCTGGAACCAGGCGGACATCATGGGAAAAATTCCACAGTTTACAAAGTACAAGACTGGCCGGTACTAGAGATAAAAAGAAAGGAGTGAAACTGCCACGGCTGGTCTAAACACAGCAGATGGGGAGGGAGGACAGAGCCTGGTGCAATATGCTGGAGGATGTTTAACTTAATTTCTCTGTGTGTGCCGCAGAGTAAATGGTAACCACTTTGCACCTGAGTCTCTAAACACAAGCCCTAGTGCTAGCTAGATGAAAGTGTTTCCCCCGCACCAAAAGAGGCGGGAAAGGCATTGCACTGGCCACTCGAGATCACAAGCTCAGAAGTATAGCTCTGCAATGCAACAGAAAATGGCGGCAACAAGCCTTGAGAACATCCAGAAGGCACCACAAACCTATAAAGGCCCCCATGGAGGACAGGATCCCAGAACCTGAGACAGGAAAGGTGGCTGGAACCTCGGCCAAGTTTCTGCAAGTAGATAGATGTGAGCTCAGTGCCAGAGGATCCCTAAAGACAAGAGACTGTGGGGCCACGGTGTGGGTGGAGCATGTCTGTGTCTCCTGATGGCTGGAGCACAAGTGGACACCAAAATGTGGAGGCAAGAAAGGCAAGTCCTGAAGGAGGGAGCCACGGTAGAATCCACTGGGGAGGCTGCAGTGACCAGATGGGAGAAAGGTGAGCAGATGAATTGGAGGCCTTTGTTCCTGTGTCAATGAATCACAAACATGCCAAGAGAGCAAGGTTCCTGGGCCGCAACTAATGCACCACTACACAGCAAAGTTTTAACCAAGGCCCTGAAAGAATCCGTAGTGACCCCGTGCTAGACCTGAGGGAGAAGTTGCAGCATAGGAAACTCAAGTGAAAGGTGGAGACATGTTTCCTATTGATGCACAGCTTGCTGAGACCTAAAAGCCATGATCACACAGCAGCAGAGACCCCCCCCCCCCTTATTCTTCTGGACATTTATGTAATAGAGGTAGCCTGTGGTGAGATGCAAGACAACTCATCACAACATTACTGCCTCAACTTGGAGAATCCTGTGAGACGGCTAAAAATAAGATTAAAATAGCATTCCCTGCATACTCTCCTACTACCAAGCGTCCCATCTCCTTATCCTAAACGAGTGGTGGTATGGGGATAGGAGCGATCCGGCGTATGCGGTCGAGCATCGGCTCATGGATCCATATACATTGCACACGATCTTGTACGCGGCTCCCCTACGCTTGGTGCTGCCGTCGGTGACCCGTGTTATTTTTCAAATCTGGAGACAGGCTCTGAGGCGGATGGGCTGGTGGAATAGGCTGACGTTGGAGACCCCATTGTGGCATAATGGTCGCCTGCCCCAATTGGCGGCGTTGTCGGGCTTCGTGGGCTGGGACCGCATCGGTATATCCACGCTTGGGGACGTTGTGCAGGCGTAACATTAAAGTCTTTCCAGTGCCTGCGGGGTGAGTTCGGCATGCCTTCATTGCAGTTTCTTAAATATTTACAGCAGTTCCGGCACGCTATCACTCCATATTTAGAGGGCTTAGATATAATAGCTGAGTTCAACCCGCTGGAAGCCAAGGTCTCTATGGGGGACCTTCAGGAGCGCAAGATCTCTCGGATATATCAGGCCTTGGTCATTCATGGGGCCCCTATCTTGCAGACTCTTAGGGACCGGTGGGTGGAGGACGTAGGTTCACTGGACGAAACAGACTGGATGGAGGCGCTGGCGTCACCCCGTGGGGCGGCAGTTGCAGCAGTTGCGGTGCGCCTACGCCGGATACAATTTAAATTTTTCCACAGGGTATATTATACTAGGCAACGGCTTTGGCGGTCGGGCCTGATAGCCTCTCCAGAGTGTCTCTGCTGTGGCCATGCCGAGGGAACCTTCCTACACACGGTGTGGTCTTGCCAGGGCCTCTCCCGCTTCTGGGGGGGGGGGGGTCCTTGGGTGTCTCGTGGAAGTGCTGGGTTGGGACATACCCTCAGACCCCAGATTGTTTCTTCTCCATGTGATGGACGACATTGGGGGTAACATATATAAGAGCCATTTGTTATTATTAGCGCTGATACTGGCCAAAAGAGATGTGACCAGGTCATGGAAGGCGCCGGTTGCCCCTTCAGCTAATGTATGGAAGAGGGGCCTGGACTTCAACATGGGTCTAGCTCTCCCGGTGTTTAAGGCCAGGGGATGCCCCCACAAGCACTATAAAATCTGGAAGCGCTGGGCAGACTACAGAGGGATATGGGCGGCGGATGGGCGGGACGAACAGCGGGTGTGAGTGGTCCGAGGTGGAATGTAACCCGAGCGAAAAAATGAAGGCGGTGGTTCAGATGTGCGAATGGGTGGAGAGGATTTTATTCCATTGGCAGTCATGGGCAGGTTAGCGGTCGGGGGGAGGGATCCGGGAGTTGGGGGGGGAACCACAGACTTAGTAGGGCTGTATTTGGTTTGAAATGCCCTGCATTATTTTAGTATAAAGGATAAATGTCAAGACGTTTTAATGTGATATTGATTTGGCAGTACTCTCTGGGTTACAGAGACCTGCATGATACGTGTTCTTGATCAATAAAATAGGTTTTCACAAAAAAAAAAATGGCATTCCCTGAAGTGGTAAGGAAGCTTGGAAAATGCTATACTGCACAGAAAAAGCCCAATGATAATATGGGTCGCAATAGAAATAAGAAAAAGACCACCATCAAAGATATGCTACAGCAGGTACTGGCTAAGAAAATGGAGGGACTGTACTGCCAGGTAAAGCATAGAGAAAGACGGCTAAAGCCACAGAAAACTCTTGACAGATGAGAAGGTGACCATGGGCTTCTGGCGCAATTTTTTTTAAACATAAAAGCTCTAATAGAGATCAAGAGGGGACCTTAAACACAAATTGAGAGGTAAAGATGGAGATTAGTTGAGACATCTCTAGAAAAGTAAGACTATAGATTGAGAACCCTAACTAGACGTGCAAGTTCTCATCCTACAAGAAAAGCGAAAAGACCTTGAAAATAGGTCCAAGAGCAAAAACATATGAATCAGTGAGGCACCAAATAAAGTAGAAGAGAGAAACAGACCTGTTCAAAGCCATCCTGGCGTAGTTCAGTGGTTCACCTATGTGAGTTGATAGAACCTAAAACTAATACCCATCCTGGAATCTGTTCAGGCCTGCACTATTTTGATGAGAAGGGGCAGAGAATGCAGTGTCTAAGGAGGTGTGGGAATGCCTCCTACAATGGCAAATAATTACAGCTGTTTCAGGATAGATCATTGATCAGGTTGCACAAAAAGAGTTCATTCAGGACAGTGACTAACTTTTTGAGGGATCAAGGTATCGGATACAGATGGAAGTCATCAGTTTCACATTATGCTCACCTGGTGGGACAAACAATGGAGCATGAAGTCTTCTCTACAGTCTGTAACAGTCTTTGAGTCTTTGAGCACTGAGAGTGTCCTGCCAAACACAGCCAGGAACAGACCTGCTGGTCACTAAGGGCACAGTAGGGTATACCGTAGAGAGGCGATGATGAGGAAGCACACCAGTAACTGAGGAAACAATGGCAGGCCACAGCAACAATGAACACTTGCAGAAAGTTAACAAACGCAAGCCTCAGGAGGGGTCAGAAATCAGAGAAAGACTAATGAAGAGACTGCTTCAGAGATGTAGGGTACACCAGTGATGTCATTATGATGGAGAATATGGGGGCGGGGTAATTTGCTTTTCAGCTAGCATTTCCAAGCAGCAGGGAACATAGAATTCATCTTTAACATTTCCTTTTCCTCCACACAGGTTGACAAGGTCCACTATCACTTTTACATGAATGGGTGGGCAAGTGGGGAACTCACAATTGGGGAGTTGGGTAGTTGGGGGGAATGTTGGGGACTGTTCAATAACCGAGGATGAGGAGATTAGTTGGGGGAGGGAGGGGTTGGAGGAACATCATGGGTAAGGATGTCATCCCATATACCAGGCCTAAAACAAACATTGTAGAAGCCTGAGGCAGCGGATCTGAGCAACATGGGGAAGGATGTCATCCCATATACCAGGCCTAAAACAGACATTGTAGAAGCCTGAGGCAGCGGATATGAGCACCACCTTTCTGACACCGATGACAACATGGGGAAGGGATTCACAAGCACCTCCTGGATTAGCAGTTGGAGCCGGAGATTACTGGCTGCGATATTTGAAAACGGGCGGGGAGCGACAGAAAGTGGGAGGGATGGGAGAGAAAACAGCCAGAGGAAAAAAAATACGGCAAAGTAGGCATTGCTAGTATTTTCCATTCAGTATAATACAAAGACAAATCCTTCAGAATACTGTGAATGCTGTAAAATAGAACATGGTTAGACAATTTAAAATAATGGAGATGACTGCAATCCTCCTGAGTTAACTCGTACGAATGTTTGTGGTTGCCCATCATAAACAAAAGGATGAAAGACCTAAAGAATGTTCCTCGCCCATCGAAAATTGCAAAAATAGTTTTATTTACACTGTCTGTTGTAACCTGCAGCTTCCCAGCAGAGCGCAGTCCAGAGAGTGAGAGGAGTGGAGAGGAGAGAGGCGAAAGCATAGTCACGAAAAAGATGGAGGCAGGAAATTGCATCAGAAGCAGCGGAAGTTTGTTCCGGTGGTAGATGGTAGTGCTGTTGATGTGAAGGAAACGTAATAGGGAAGCGGGAAGGAAAACCCAACAAGAGGAATAGAAAGAAGATTGGGAATTGGGTGGTGTTTTATATCCCCGTGCTCGCCTTTGATAGCAACGGAGGGAGACTGGAATAGGTATGCTCCTCCTGTGACAGCACCTTTAAGCTTAAACTTTTTAATAGCAAATGCCTCGTTTGTTCTTCCGCCTTTCCTCCTCCCGGCGTGGTTTAAGGGAGCTGGTACATGAACGGCCATTCTAGATTTCGGACGTTATCAACCCGTCGGATGTGTAACTGTAGTCATGAAAACACTTCATAATGTCTTCTCGGGGAGAAAGACACTGACAATCTCTCATCGCGATCACTGGAAAAGCGAAAGTGATCGCGATGACACGCTAGGGATGCACGCGCAGCAGCGGGGGGAGGGGTATTGTGCTGAAGGCTGGAGCAGGAAAGGCAGATGGCTGGGCGAGGTGGGAGGGGGGAATGCGGGGAGCAGCTGTGCACGTGCACGCCATCGTACACTGTAGCTTGTCGCCAGCACAAAAATGTGGGTAGCATTTTCTAAACCCACCTACTAAATGTCTCGCCAGACCAGCGCATGCGCTGGGTCAGGCGAGACCTAAAAAGTACCTCAACTTAGTAAAGGAGTTACATAAAGAACAAGTTATGTACCTTTGGTAAAGCCTTATGTGGTAGAGACTAACTGCAGATTCCTTACCTTAAAATATTCCCCTGGCATAAAACTGGATCCAAAAAAACATGAGCAGTACACCTGCGTGCCAGCAGATGGCATCCAATCGCTCAGCATCTACATCATAGGCATCGTACGCGCTGGATGGGATTTGTGCAGTATCTGTATAGGCACCACCCCAGTGCACTGACCTAAGTATGCGACTATATCTGCGCTGAGCCATTTCAGTGTGCAGATTTTCAGGGCCCACAGAGACCTTTTGAGGTGATAAAGTCACTTGCAGAACGGGAAGAAAGGGATGTCCAGTAAGGACTCTTCGTCTGGGTAATATCTCTACCAGATGAGGAGTTACTGAAGGTAAGTACCTTGTGCATCTGATAGGGAATCTGCTGCTAGAGATACCCAAGCAACACTTCCCCAGAGGAGGGTCTTCAAGCCCTATTTAGACTAGAAAGTCGTGCCAATCCAAATAGACCTGACTTTCCAGGCAGCACCGCTTGGTGAATGTGTGCAGTGAAGCCCATGTTGCAGCCTGACAGATGTCTATAACCGGAACTCTGCGTGGAATGAGCACGAAAACACTCGGGGGTGGGGAAGGGGGGTCGGGGGGGTTGAATGTTAGCCAGCGCGTAGCAGATCTTAATGCAGAGCGCAATCCATAGGTAGAGGGCTCGTGTCTGCACAGACTTTCCTTTCTTGGCTCCGACTTAACCAACGAAGAGTTGATCGTCCACCCGGAACGGTAGTGTACAGTCAAGGTAGAAAGACAACGCTCTTTTTGAGTCCTGCCAGAGGAGTCTCTCCTCTTCCTTAGAGGGATGAGGCAGAGGGTAAAAGGTAGGCAAGGTGATGGGCTGGTCTGAGTGGGGTGACAACCTTCAGCAAGAAGGATGCTCGACTCTAAAGGACCAGTTTGTGTGGATAAAAACAGATGTATGGAGGCTGAGATGACAGCACCTGCTGTTCACTGATCCTCCAGGCAGATGCAATTGCCACTAGGAAGGCTGTCTTGATGGTGAGGAGCTTAAGAGGGCAGTTATGAAGTGATTAAAGTAAGCGCACATTAGAAAATCAAGAACCAAATTGAGGACCCATTGAGGCATACGTAGGGAGCTAGATGGAACATGTGCTGAAGACCTTTTAGGACCCTGCTTACAAGAGAGGACTAGAAAATGTAGAGTTGATCTGGCAGCCGCAGAAAGGCTAAAATAGCAGATAAATAACCTTTCAATGTGCCTAATGCAGAGCCCAGCTAAGGCAAGAATAAACAAAAGAACTTGTGAAAAGGGTGCAGATAAAGGGTCAACCTGTTTGTCTGTATACCAGGACGCAAACTTGCACCAATGGCTGGTGTTTACCGTCTACGGGGAGGGACACAAGCTGCCAAAACAACATTACAGACTTCAGGCGGAAGGTCAGAATTGGTCAACTGTCACCACTCAATCTCCACGAATAAAAGAGTGTTGACAGATTCAGGTGGAGAACCCCCCCCATACAGCTGCGACAGGAGATCCTCCCAAAGAGGCAGCCTGATCAGAGAGTCAATGGACATGCTCAACAGCTTGAGATAGCGGACTCTCAGGGCCCAGTCCAGAACAGCAAGGATGACTTGGGCCTGGTCATTTCTGCTCCCCTTGAGAACTCTGGGCAGGAGTGGTATTGGCAGAAAGGCGGACAGGAGGCCGGGGCTCCACTCGAGTTGAGAAACGTGTCAGAGCGAGAGCCACCTTGGAAACTCCAGTGCGGAAAACTGATATTGCGCCTGCTCTGCGGTTGCAAACATATCTAACCAGGGCTCTTCCCACAGCTGGAAGAGACTTTGCACACCCTCCGTTTGGAGATGCTCTTTTGATCTGCTAGACGTATTAGTGTCTGCTCTGGCATTCAGATAGACGGACAGTTGTTCAACCATCAGGGAATTGCCCTGACGATCCAGCCAGGTCTAGAGACGCAGGGCCTCTTCACAGAAGGTCCACGACTCTGCAACAGTTTGATGCAGTACCATATGGCGGTGGTGTTGTCCGTGAACACCTGCACTAGCCCTACCCTGATGGAGGGTAGAAAGGCTTTCAATGCCAAACTGGTCACTCAGAACCCCAAAAGGTTTATATGTGGTCCAGATTCCACCGGAAGTCAGGGTGCTTTGATCTCCACCTCTCCCAGTTGACTGCCCCACCCAGGAGTGACGCGTCACTAACGTCAGATCTCATTGGGGAAGGGAGAGGGGTCTGCCGCGGACCCAATTGCGGTTGGTTAGTCACTACTGCAGATCTTTTGCAGTGCTCTCCGAGATCTGGACAACGTCGGAAAGATTCCCCAGATGCTGCACCCACTGGAACTTCAGGTCCCACTGCAGAGCATGCATATGCCAACAAGCATGCTTCATAAGCAGAATGCAGGAAGCCATAAGGCTCAACAGCCTCAGAGTCCATCTCAATGACATCCAGGATACAGGCCAAACCTTCGGCATTATAGCCAGAATATCCGCTCAGAAGGGTAAGACCAAAACTGCACTGTGTCCGGACCAGCTCCGATGAAAGGGACCGTCTGAGAAGGGATCAGGTGTTACTTCGGCATGTTGATACTGTACCCCAGAGTGCAGATGGTCCAGCATAGTCTTGAGGTGGGAGACGACCGCCTGGGACAAGCCCACCTTTAACAGCCAGTCGTCGAGACAGGGGAAGACTGGCACCCTCTAATATCTGCAAATGAGCTCTAACCATCACCATCACCTTGGTGAACACCTAGGGGCGCTGGTAAGGACAAGAGGGAGCATGGCAAATTGAAGGTGCTTGTGGCCCACAATGAACTGCAGGTAACATCTGCGGGCAGAGGACGGGAATGAGGAAGTATGCATCCTGCAAGTCCAATGCTACCATCCATTCTCCCAGGACCAGGGCCGACAGAACCTGAGAAGAGCGAGCATTTTGAATTTCTCCTTTTTCAGAAAGAAATTGAGTGGCTCAAGTCTAGAACAGGACGAAAGCCTTTGTCCTTTTTGGGCATCGGAAAGTAGTGGGAATAAAAACCAAAACGTACTTACGATGCCAGCACTCTCTCTATGGCTCCCTTGGCCAACAGAGCATACACTTCCAGGCAGAGAAATGAGATGTGTTCCTCCACCTGCCTAGATAGGTCGGTTGGGCTCTGTGCATCCAAAAACCCTTGCGCTTGTCGGTCACGTTGACTGAGGGTGCAGAAACCGGGACAGCTGGGCCACTCTTAGACTGGACTTAAACAGGCCTTGGTTGCTGCAAGGGGTCAAGTACCCCGGGTATTAGTGCTGTGCAGCTCCCGTCGGTCCTGGTGTCCTCTCACTCGGTGGGGTGACCAATATGACCTTTTGGAAGCACAGGTACCTCTTCCTGGGTGGCTACTGCCTCAGGCTGGCCAGAGAGTGGCAACACAGTAAACTAGACCCTGCTTCTTCGGCGCATACGGACTGCAGGTGATTAGCTCCTCTACTCCAAGGAAGATTGCTGGCAATTTGTGAACGGCTGGTAGTCTACCGGGAATTTAGGTAGTTGCTCAGCTGCAGGAAGGGTCATTCAGTTATTGTCGAGACTGGAGCAGGCAGGCAGGGTTTGGCGCCAAACGTAGACAGCAGTCTTTCGTCTCTTGTTTTCGCACGGCTCTTTGTCCTCTTCTTCTACATCCATTAATTTTAAAGTTCCTGGCATCAGGGGTGCCTCCTAAATACTCAATTTAGGGGTGTTAAAGGGAGTGACAGGCAGTAGCCAATGGGCTACTTACCTTTAGGGTGACTACACCCTCTATAGGACCACTACCTGTGGGAAGTGGGTACAACCCTGACCCAGTGAGCCTAATTCTACCAAAAACCAAGATGGTGGTATTCTAGTTTTCGTGCTCACATCAGGAAAGAGCCCGATAGAGAACACGCCTCCTGATTAGCTAATTTCCCCGTTGGTTCTGGTGCCAAATGGGCCCGGGGCAGGAGGTGGCATTTCCTGTCTGGTAGAAGTCTGGGTCACATATCAAAGGCGACAGAAGTATTTGAAGCCTCCTGCCTTAATCTGCTGATTACTTAGCCATACTGCTTGGAGGAGGTGACAAAACCTCTGGCTGGAGCAGGCGCTTTTTCTGCCTTCAGAGAATGTGGGCGCTCACCTGCAGAGGGGCAGAAACCTCTCTGTGGTGGCAGGCTGGTCTACACCAGTCAGCCAGTACACTAGAGATTGGTAGGTTTTTTTAGGGGGCACCTCTAAGGTGCCCTCTGGTTGCATGCGTTAATAAATCCATCACTAGAATCCGTGTGGGCTTATTAATACGATATGTTGGATATCAAACCTCTTTAGAGTCCGTTTAAGCCGTCATATAGCTGGGAACTAGTAGCAATAATAATAATAATCCACATTTGTAAAGCGTGAACAATCACCCGTAAGGGTCTCTAGGCGCTGGGGGCCGTCAGGAAGATTAAGCAAACTATTTCCCAGAGTCACATGATGGTGGGCTAATCTTCCGCCGGCGCCAGGGATCGAACCGTGATCCCCAGCTTCCGGCGTCAGTCGCCCTGGCCACGACGCCACACCTCTTCCGTAATCACCAGTGCCCAGTACACATACTCAAGGTGGTTCCCCGTTCACTGGCAATGTCCAAGAATCGACAGGGACATCACAGGGGAATATCTGCTCATGCAGATATTTCCTCACGTGTAATATAATGCACCCTGTCTTAGGGCTGTAAGGCCTGCTGTAAGGGTGACTTACTTATATTGCATGCAGTGTCAGCAGGCATCACACACAAGAGGCGTGTCACGTTGTGTCTTCACTTTTCTTTGCACCATGTCACGCAGCCTGCAAAGGCTGTTTGCATGAGTGTGGTGAGGGGTCCCCTAGCGTGGCACAATACATGCTGCAACCCTTAAGGACCCTCTTTACCCTCCCTGCCCTAGCTACGAGGGGTACCATTTACTAGGAACTTACAGGGGATGCTAAAGGTATTGCCAATTGGGGGAGCAATTGTACAGTTTTAGGGAAAGATCTCGCACTGGGGACCTGGGATACAGGAACCCAGCACACTGCTGTCAAAAAGGGGCACTTACTAGAATAGTCACAATCGGGGAGGAATAGTCCCTTTGGACATTCTGGAGAAAACAGCGGTCTGATGTTATTGACCTCCAGTGGTGCAGATGATGACATATCCTGCCTCCACTGGGTGCCCATAATGGTCGAAGGGCAACCTAAAGGAACTTGGAGGCTATGGCTGGATGGGGTTTATAACTGTCAAGACATCTGGCATCCTGACCCATGAGACCAGTGAGTGCCGCGTCCTTGGACAAGCAAGGACTGAAGTTTGCTGGTCATGGTGACTGGGCAGTTGTAGAAACGGCTGAAAGCTACTTCTGTGGCCATGAAAGGAGCGGAAGGGGGACAGAGGTTGGCGAGGGGCTATGGGAAGGCCCAAGGACATGGCCGGAGCCCTGCTGTCCTTAAAGCGCTCCAGCACAGGGTTTGCCTCGTCTCCAAACAGATGGTAGCCATCAAAGGACATGTCCATGAGTGAGGTCTGGAAATCCCCAAAAAAGCCAGCCGTCCTCAGCCAGGTGTGGCGCTTTTAAGGCCACTGATGATTTAACTGCTCTGCCTAGCGAGTCATTTGTATCCAGCCCACAGCATATGGCGAACTTAGCTGCGTCTCTCCAGTCTGCAAAAGCTTAAGAGTATGGCTCGGCCCTCCTCTGAGACCATAGGCAGCACCTGTGCAACAGAGTCCCAGAGCGAGTGGGAGTATCCGCCCAAAAGTCACACAATGTTAACCGACCGCAGTACCAGGCTGGTGGAAGAGAACATCATCTTTTCCAAGGTATCCAGCCTCTTGGATTCCCTGTCAGGAGGAGTGGTAGGGAATGCACCAGGATTTACTTTGGAAGTGGAGGCTTAGACCACCAGGCTCTCCGGGGTGGGGTGCGTTGTGAGGAAATTGGGATTCCTTGGGGCGGAGTGATGGTAGCGAGCAATTGACCTATTCACAGGAGCTCCTGTGCAGGACTTGGACAAGGCCCAGAGTAGGATGTCCGTGAGTAAACAGGAGAAGCAGTTCAGATGTGGCAACTCCCGACTGAAGCATCTCGGTAAAGACGTGTCTTGAGAACCACAGTGGGTAGCTTAAGGTCAGCAACTCTCCTCACCACCGTAGCGCATGAGGCTCCTTCCTCCATAGACACGGTAGGAGGAGAAACCAAGCCAGTATCTGGGGAGGTATCCAGTCCAGTGGCATCTGCCAGATCCTCACACCAGATGTCTTCGGTGAAATCTAGGGGCTTGTATTCATCAGAGTCAAGTGGCCCCTCCCTGTCATCCGCAAGTGCAAGCCCAGAGGAATAGGGCCCAGGCAAGGATTTGGGTTGTCTCTCCCCAGTTGCGCCGGAATCTGCGTCGGACGGCACCCATCCGGCTCAGTATCTGAGTTGGGGATGAGGATGGGGACTCCACCACCAGCGTGCAGGGGTACTGCTTACAAACAAAAGTCCGGATCCAGCCTGACGCCTGGGGATCATTCTAACGTAAGAAAGCTGCAGCTAGAAATCTCTATCGGATAGGTACTGTAAAAAATGTAATTAGTGGAGCAATCAGCACCTTAGGCGAAAAGGTTGTGCAAGCACTATGTACATGTATTCGACAATGACTTTCAGGCAGAATGCACCCGAACGTATGTAAACATTTCTGGTAGGTGATAAAATCAAATTCTTTAACAATGTGATAAAGGATCCTCAAGACCACCTACAAAGTGCAAAACGGTCACATTGCACATCAAATGCACATTACTTGCTAGTAGGGTGAGAAGGAAGTTCAAACTCATTCCAGCTTTCTCTCTGTTAAGTCCACAACACACTAAATGCATTAGCGGTTTAGTGGTTTCCTGCAAATTATAGCGCCATAAATTCAAAGCAGGAGTGAGTCCATCTGTCTTTTCACAAAGGAACCAAACAAACCAATACCTTCTGAGCCAAACATCAATCAGCGATCTAAACAGATTTAACCCACTGCTTAACTGCAAAGCCACCATCCCACAAGGATTCTTATTTGCACCATTCAAAAATGGCACCTTTAAAACATGTAAAATAATTGCTCAACTCCATACCGTTGCTGTACTTCAGAAAGATAGCAATGGTGAAAGGGCATATCTTGTTCTCTGCATTGGTGGTAAAGACTGGGTCAACAGTTGTCACGATACAGAGTGTTTCCATGACGAGGTTGAGGACATCAGCACTAAACTGGGCAGCAAGGTGGATGAGACCGTCCAGAATGCTGGGTAGGTAAGGCTGCAGTACATGTGTGCTCTCAGATGTCTTCAGCTGGTCACAGTATCTACAAGAAATAGGATCATTCATCACAGATACAGCCATGACAAAGGTATCGATTAAATTGTGGTCACAGACTACCATTCACTAGACTTCACTGAACAATAATTGGAATGCTACTATTATTGGGATCCAAAACAAATTTACTAAGAAAGCACCAAACATTTCCTAACTAATGCAGGGAATGTCAGACAAAACAGCAACGCACGCCTTTTCTTTAAAATGTAATAGTATTTGGTAAGCCTATTTTTATTAGCACATATTTTCTCTTGCAAAATTCAGAAAATTATTCACTTAAGTGTTAAGTATAAAACCCTGAAAATCTACTTAACAATGAAGAATTAATAAAGAATTGATTACCAAGAATGGCTAGCAAGATGCATGCCTACACCTGCATCTGATCTTGTGCCGACTACCTTCCATCTCGTCATCCTTTATTCTGTTGCAAAGTACAAACTACTCTAGTGATGAGATGAACCATTAATGGTTTCAGAAAAAAAGTCCACTTCACATCCACTATAATACTGAACATTTATGCCTCTTGAATTTCATCCACACAAAAAAGAAGAAACCATGTAATTCACCCCACCCTGCACTAGGAGCACCCGCTGCAGAGACTGATAGTATGCCACTATTAAAGGAACCTAAAACACACTGCCCTGATTTTAAATAAATTAGAATCCTATAATAAAAAGCAATTATGTAGAGGCTTTGAGACTGAGGCTAATGGAATCCAGATGATTAAGATCTGTGTCTATACACAGTCTAAGAGCTCAAGAGAGCACAGATCATGTTCTAGGAGATGCTCTGACAAGCCTTGAAAGGGGATGAACAGCAGTAGTAGCCAGGTAGGGGTTTAATGCACCACTTTCTTCCAAGGGGAAGATTTTTGATTGAAGAGATTGCTTAAATGGTGGAGTCTTTTTTAATATAGTCTAAAATACTTTAGTTGCCAGCTGCAAGCAGAGCCAAGGAAAAATGCCTTAATACACTGAAAACGGGGAACAACATTTACAACGCAACTTTTACAACGCACTACACTTACAACGCATTTTTTACAACGCAACATCCACTACAACGCATTCCATTACATAGCATGACACTACAACGCATTTTTAAAAACTACCTTTACAACGCATTCCATTACATCGCATACTACCTTTACAACGCATACCATTACAACGCATAATATTACACTACACTATCCAACACTTACCCTACTGTTGCACCCCCTGGAGTTAGAATAGTAATTTTTACCCCTATACTATCCAACACTTACCCTACTGTTGCACCCCCTGGAGTTAGAATAGCAATTTTTACCCCTATACTATCCAACCCTTACCCTACTGTTGCACCCCCTGGAGTTAGAATAGTAATTTTTACCCCTATACTATCCAACACTTACCCTACTGTTGCACCCCCTGGAGTTAGAATAGTAATTTTTACCCCTATACTATCCAACACTTTCCCTACTGTTGCACCCCCTGGAGTTAGAATAGTAATTTTTACCCCTATACTATCCAACACTTACCCTACTGTTGCACCCCCTGGAGTTAGAATAGTAATTTTTACCCCTATACTATCCAACACTTACCCTACTGTTGCACCCCCTGGAGTTAAAAAAGTAATTTTTACCCCTATACTATCTAATACTTACCTTAAATGCAATTTATTATTATGCGTAGTAATGGTATGCGTTGTAAAGGTAGTATGCGATGTAATGGAATGCGTTGTAAAGGTAGTTTTTAAAAATGCGTTGTAGTGTCAAGGAATGCGTTGTAATGGATGTTGCGTTGTAAAAAATGCGTTGTAAGTGCATGCGTTGTAAAAGTGTGCGTTGTAACGACATACATCCACTGAAAACATGTCTAAGAGGCATGCAAAGTTTACAGGTGTTGAGCAGTGACCACAGACCAAGAACAAGCAATTGTGTTTGGGCATTTGGACCATAATAACAGGTCATATGCATGCAATGAATACCCTGTGAACAAAATATTAAAACAAGCAGTGGCAATGCCAATAAGTGAGGCTTTAATGGAATGCTGTATGGTAATGTGAAGCATTACAAGAAAGTGGCATGGGAATAGGTTTTCAATGGTGTGGAAGTAAAGAACTGTAGAATAATGTAGGTGTAAGTTAAAGGTTAATGTAACAGTTGCACTGTCAAGCCAAACCTAAAAATGCATGTAGGTTAGTGACTGCCCTTCTCCCATCTGTGCAGCTGCCAGGGACAAAGACTACAAATATTCTAGTTATCCAAGATACTTTAACCCCTTCAGCGCGGCGCGGATTTCCGCGCCACGCTGAAGGTTCCGTGCGCGGGCGGGGCCATGACGGAACGGTTCCGTCATGCGCACAGCGCAACCGACGTGCATGACGGAACCGTTCCGTCATGCGCGTCTTAGGGGTTAATATAACCTCAATGTCATTTAGGTGCCCCTGAAAGGTCAACATTAGGGAGCACAGTAAATAAAATAATCACAGCTGAATGGAGGGATGGACTTTTTCTGGAAGCACACAACTTCTGCCCAATCAAAACATGGACCCCTGGCTTCAACAGGAGGGCGGAGCCAAAGCCCCTCTCTAGTGATGCTCACATAACTGTCTGCGACCGCTGTGCTGTCAAGCCAGATCACAAAGACACTCAGAAGCAAAGTGCGCTTACCTTTTGTTTTATGAGTTTTTCTGCCTTGAGGGAGGAAAGGAAGCTACTGCAGTGGTGGCTAGACATGCGTAGGGTTCCAAAGTGCAGATGGAGCCACACCACCACTTGGGCCACAAAGTGATTTATTAAATTAGTCACTTACTCTGCATAATTGATTTTTTGTTTAACTGTTTTACTGGTATTTCAAGACAGACTAAATTAAGTGGGAGTTAGCAAGAATGCACATCCTCTTCAATGAGGAATTGTAAAATGCAGTGATGCCATTAATGCTGCTTTTGCACGCAGCATTTAAAATGGGGTTGTGTTAACAGTGGAGGATTCTCATCTTTTTTAAATTATTTTTTTTTAATTGATTTTATCCCCATTTTATAAGAAAATAAGATTTTCATTGTTGTAAGTCATGGCACATTCATCACAAAGCAATACACAAAAGATACAATGGCAAGCTTAAAATTCAGAAGATAAAAAAGATGCACACATCAAAAGAAATACTCATAGAATAAGTACAATATGTTAATAACCAATCCCAAGACTTACTGCAGCCAATTTGTGATAGAAGCCCAGAGTTTACATCCCAGTGCCTTCTTTCTTCGTCCTCTCAATTTATATATTGAGGATTCTACATTATAGATAGCCAACATCCTTGATCGCCAATTAATAAACGTAGGGGGATCAGGACTTATCCATTGAGAAGTGATACATAAACGAACAATAGCCATTGCAATAATTAGGAATACAAATCCAATCGTGGATCTCGGCCTTGCATTCCCTTCCACATTATATCCTTAACCCAAAATTATAAGATCGGCCATAATGGTTAACGAGAACCCTAAGAAAGTAGCCAGAAAAGTTTGACTTTCTGCAAGAAAGTACCTAACCTAGGGCAGGAGAAAAACACACAAATAGAATCTGCCGCATTACCCACCCACCCCCCCCCCCCCCCCTCAAACCCTCCCCACTTAGCATAAAATGTTGGCTTCTAAGACGTCCAGCTATTAAAATCTGATTCGATAACTCCACTAATACCTCAATATTTGTTCCTATTTTTCCCAACTTCTTTCCCATTTTGTATTCCAAGTAGAAATATCATCATGGAAAGTTTCCAGTAATTTTTGATAATTTTTCCCTATCAGACATTTCTTCCGTATTAATTCTATCAAACATTTTTTTTAAACTTAAATCTGATCCATGCATGCTTCTCCCTAAGAAACTAAAGAACCTGCAAATATTGAAAAAAATCTTGTTTGCATAGACCACATTTTTCCTGTAAATTCATGAATGAAACAAGTTGGCCTCCATCAAACAAATCACCCCAAAAAAATAAATCTTAGTCCCCCATCTAAATGTAATATGATCCTGAAAGATTGGTGGAAGGATACCAGAAGCCGAGAATTAAATATATACATTTAAATTTGGGATCTTCAATTTACACCGAATATGCGGCTTTAAGTACTTTAAATGTGGTCTTTTTATAGTAGCTAGGTTCTAATATCCTAACCAGGCAGCTGCTAGCTTCATTCCCCAACCCTATTTCATATATGGTTGGTCTACTAAGTATTGGAGTTTCAGCCTTGGTCCCGACTAGAAGAATCCCTATATGTTGTATCATGGATGCCCAATAATATAAAAGAAAGTAAGGCATGTCTCGAAGAGTCAGCCATTTTAACGCCCTTCTCGGTCTGTGGTACCCCCAAAGGAATCTGGACTAAATCCTCTCTACCCTAGCTAGGCAAGATCTAGAAAACTCAAGAGTAATAGTTCTGAACAAATATAAAAATTTAGGAAGGATCAGCATTTTTATGACATTACTTCGTTCATATAAAGAAAGATGTAGATCTAACCTCTCCAATTTTCTATTGACCGGATCACTGGTACCATGTTCAGTGCAGGAATTTGAGCTATGATCTTAATTCCCAGATAAATTGTTTCAGGGACAATTGGAAGGTCTGCAGGGATCATGCTATGTGAGTGAAGGATCTGGGTTTTATCCACATTTAATTTGTAGCCTGAGAGGATACCAAACCGTTCTACCAGAGTCCTCACTGCTGAAAATGCCAAGGAAGCATCACTAGTAAGTATCACAATATCATCAGCATATGTCAATGTTCTATACACCATAATACGAACTCTGATTGGTTTAATATTCATCTTAAAATCTAATTCATTGAGAAACGGATCAATGTATAATGCAAAAAGCAAGGGGGAGCACGGGCACCCCTGCCTGGTACCTCTACTAATACTGAATGATCTCGATTCCTGTCCTGAAATGCAGATAACAGCTTCCGGGAATAAATAGAGAGCTTTAACTGCTTGAGTAAATTCAGTGCAGAACCCCTTCCATTGCAGGACATACCACAAAAACCAACAGGATCACCCCTAGCGAAGACTTTGTTGCCTGGGCCTAATCCATAAGAGCAATAACACGCCTCACATGGTCAGTTGTATCCCTTCCCGGGATGAACCCATGCTGGTGAATTGATACCAGGGGAGTGATAACTTCTAATCGAGAAGCTAAAATTTTAGAATAGCTCTTGCTATCACAATTAATAAGTGAAATAGGTCTGTAAGAGGAGGGATTCAGCTCAGGCTTATCCTTAAAAAATATTACTATAGTGGTCTTTCGCCAGGAGTCGGGGATAGAACCCCTTTGAGCTGACTGAAATAGGGCTATAATATCTTGCTGGAGTAATTGCCGAAATGTCCTGCAAAATTCCAGAGGGATGCCATACGGGCCGACCGCCTTGCCAGTAGCTAAAGACATTATAGCCCCCTCCACTTCTTCCCATGTAATCGGTGCTGCAAGAATCTCGTTTTGATCCTGTGTGACCTTAGTTGTCTCTAGATCTGAAAATAATTCCTGCACAGAATCTTCCACTCCTGTGACCTCACCCTTCGTATACAATTGATTGTAATACCTATGGAATACATCCAGGATTTCAATTAGAGAGTCCTGTATCTGGTCTAAATGATCTTTAATCCTTTGAATTAGATTTGCAATTTCCCTCTGTTGCAGCCGCTTTGCTAAGACCCTTCCTGTATTTTCTCCCAATTCAAATATTTCAGCCCTATAGTGCATATATTTAGCGACTAGTTCCTCTCCGAAGTGCTGATGAATTTTCACTTTGATAATAGCGTTAATCTTTTGGGTTTCCTCTATATTTAACCCGCTCGCTATTTGCCTCATAAATTCAATTTCAGCTAACCTCAGCTGTTCAATCCATCCCCTAATTTCCCCCAATATTGTCTTCTGGCAAAATATAGAAAAGCTAAGAGTCTCACAGCTTACCCCTAGCCTTAAAGGCATCCCAGACCATAGAACCGGAGGTGGTATTTCTATTGATCTTAAAAAATTCCCCAATCCATCTGGCCATATGAGCACAATATGACTGGTCCAACAGCAGTTTTCTTTCAAAGGTCCAAGACCTCAGTTTTTTAAGATTGGTGCATAGTGGTAACTCTATTATAGAATTATGATCTGAAATTTTCCTAGAAGATTACAATTTTAGCAGTTTCAGCTATTTGATTAGAGACAAAAAAATTATCCAAGCAAACTAATTTGTTATGGGGAGCCGAATAAAAAGTAAACCCTAAATCATCTTGTCTATGCCTATGCCAGACATCGACCAGCCCATGCTCCCTACCTAAGCTTTAAAGACTCTTGCTTTCCTTCCCTGATATGGGAGATTTCCACTTAGATGAAAATCACTATCTAAATGGATGTTAAAATCGCCACAGAAAATTGAAGGGTGTGGCCATAGCGCCAGTTCTACACTCAGATGGTTCAAAACAACAGGATCGTCTAAGTTAGAGCCATAAATAGAGCAGATTGAAAAAGGGGCATCATTAACTAGAATTTCTAAAATGACCCAGCGCCCCAGGCTGTCTTCCTTTTTTCCCCGTTTGCACAATTCAATATTTTGCTTTGCCAGAATGGCCACCCCTTTAGTTGCTGTACCTTGTCGAGTGCAAGCTAACACCTCGAGACCCAAATCCCTCAGCCAGCCACGTTTATTCCAGGGTACAAGAGTCTCTTGCAAGCATACTACTTCGACCTGCATAAATTGAAGAATTTTAGCTGTCAGCCATCTCTTTTTCCTATCATTCAGGCCGCATATAGTCCATGAGCAAATACGCATTCTACCCATCATCCCTGTATCTGAAATACTCCATCTCTAGTCTTGCCAGCCAAAACCAATAACCATAACCACTTAAATTAAACAGTTCATTCTTTCTTACATAGAAGAAAATACCATGACCAACCAGAAGCAACAATTCCACCCTCCTATCCACCTTCCCCCACCCAAGCCCCCACACCGCATATCCACCTCTCCCGCCCCCCCTCCCCTTTTCCTCCCAAATGAGGCATAAGGACCCAAATCCTCTGTGATGGAGAGCTGTTAGTCAGCCCTCCCCCGGCCCCCCATCCCCCCCACGAAGCATAAAAGGTGCAGAAAAAAAGATTGAATAGCAAAACAAAAAGAATCCGATTATAGCATTAAGCCTGAACATCGGTGGCAATAAAAACAGCTTACATAAACAAAGACTATTGTCCACCTAAGATCGATTGCAGAAATTCTTTAGCTACTATTTCAGAAGAAACAAATTGTGTCTGACCCTTAAATATAACTTTCAGCTTAGCAGGATTTAACAAGAAAATCTGTGCCCCTTTTTCCATGAAATAATGGGATCAAACGTTGAAGGTGCCACCTTTATTCTATTGTTGCCTGACAAAAATCAGGTCGCACCAAAAATTTGCACCCCTTTCCCGCTCTCTTCCTATCCGGTCTAGCCAGATCATATATGGCTTCACAGGCTAAAAAATTGTTAAGGCAAATCAAAATGGCTCTAGGTCTGGAGACTGTCCCATTTGTTTGCGTTGATTAAAGGAAACCTATGGGCCCTTTGCAGTTCCACTGCCCAGTCCCAGTTGTGCAAGTTCGGGAAATGCTTCTGAAAAATGTTCCACCACGAACTGCCAAACATCAGTACCTCCGCGCCTTCTGGAACTCCCAAAACCCGCAGATTGTTCCTTCTTGAACGATTCTCCAACTCAGTCAGCTTCCATATTGTGCCGTCTATCTGCATTTTCAGGGATTCAGTAATGATCTTTTGAAGAGCTAGCTCATCCTCCAATGTGGAGATTCAAGCTTTGCCCCCTCCAAATCTGGCTACAAACTCGGAGCATGTCTTTGCAACTCTGTGTACTGAGTTCTGTAACTTTCGGACTGCACCTTGGGTCCATGAGCCCTCTGCCCGGGTCTCTTCTCGATGGGCCATTATAGTTTGATAAATAGTAGAGAGTAATTTCCTGTTGGCCCCCTGTCTTTGGACCAGAGGCATCCATAGAGATTCCTCCAGGCACTACTTCATTGTCACTCAGTTTTGGAGAGAAGGAGTAGTTCCAGACCAGTAAGCCAGCATGATCCAGGGCTTTATTTACCAAAATGTCATCTTGTTCCCTGTGTTTACGAACGGTTCCGGGGGCTAAGGAAGAATCATCTCCTGTCCCCCTGTCCCCCCCACCCCCCCTCCAGACGTAAGCTACTCGAGTCACTTTCATCTTTAGCCCAGTCTTTCCCAGGACTTTCATCCCCTGAAGAGTTAGAGGGATCAGACATAGAATAAAACGTGTCCCCTGAATCCCCCTCCTTTGCGAGGCTCATGGCTAACTGGTCAGCATTTTGTAAGACCGGATCTTCTGTTTCACCCCTCTCACTGAAGCTGCCTTCATAATAGTGTCCAAACCAATTTCTTTATACTGACCAGCGGATGTTACGTCCCCTAAAGTACAGGGCGCTGTGACAGTTGAATCCCCCTCAGAACCAATGAGACCATCAGATTCCTTTGCGCCCCCATGAGCCATCCCCTTTCCAGCACTCTCCTCCCTCCCATTGCTAGAAAAAATAGGTGCAGTACCTTGTGAGAGTGAGAGTGTTTCCAGGGTCAGCGCAGACTTATTTATTGCAAAATTGTTTCTGATATCCAATGTATCCACAGAGTTCACCGTGTTTTTTCCTCTGCCTGCTTTAAACAGAGTAGGAACCGTCTGGCAGCTACGGACCGGAGCACCTCCTTTCCCTGCTGAGCCTGGAGTTAAGCCATCAACTACCAGTCGTGCTCCCATATCATCTGTTTTCCCACAGGTAGCCTTCATGGGACTTCCAGCACCTGTACCTGAGCCTACAGGAGGCCCCCTGGTCCTAGAGCCCTTAGCGTTAGTCTTGGGAGGCATCGGGAGGACCGGAGAAAGCAAGCGAGAAAAACAGCTGTACTCCGTAGGCAAACGGGACCCGCGCAAGTCAGTCTCGAGGCTGCAGGGAACTCCAATCGTCACTCACAGAATCTCCAAATCATGCCCGCTGCGCAATAGAATTATTTCCTTTCTTCATCGGCTGACGCCGCGTGGGGGGGGGGGGGGGGCAGTTGAGCCTGGAGAATGCCACAGACCAGCTCACTCGGCCGAGCGCGCGGCCGCCATCTTGCCTCCCAGAGAAGGGGGAATTCTCATCTCAAACTAGATACAAAATTATCATCCAAAACTGGATACATAATACAGACTGTTTACTGTACATCTATCAGAGTGGGTATATCCAAAGGCCAAGTCTAGTCCAGCTCAGACAGGTCACCCTCTCTCTAGTAGACAAATCAACAACAAAAAAATGGAAATGACTAGGCCAGCAATAAACGCAGGTCTTTCCCTGCCTCAATGTTCGGAATACCCTTTACATGGTCACAATCTGAATAAAATGTAACTGATTTTATTTCTTGCTTTTACTTGTCTGCAAGTATTTATTCCCTTACTTTTATGTTTATTTTTTTAAGGTCCCAAGGAGGTTTCTCACGGACACTACATTGTACACAATATATTTCACTTTCATTTCAACCTTATCATTACTACTGAGGCCTCAACATTTTTCCCTACCCCTTTGCTATTGAAACAGATCACTATATGGACCTCATGTTTAGGTTCCAATATAGTTGATCTCAAGCTCCTAGGAGGAATCAACATCAGTTGTAAACCTCAGAAATAAACCTTATTTAAAAGGTCATTCACCATTCTCTAAAAGAGTTGACTTTCTAGTCCCAACACCTTTTCAGTGTTAGCCATGTACCACACTGTGCAAAGAATTGTGCGTTGGGAAGAGAAGGTCTTGTGTGTTCCTAAGTTGCTGTTCACAAGCATAGGAGTCACAAGCTGTAGGAGTGTGCCTTTCTCATGAAATGTGCTGACTGTGAATCAGTCTCTACACCAAGGGTAAGATGGTTTGGCTGCAGCATATTTTAAGACTTTCGGTTTGTGGTAGTCTTATTCCTATGCCATTTGTAAATCAGCTACAAGACCTTTGTTTTCACTGTAGAGGTGTTAGGTGAAATCTAATGTAGCAGACGTGAAACAGCTGGAGCAAAAGTACACAGAGGGTAATGTGAAATGAAGGGATGTTTCAGAACATCACTAAATTGGTCGGATTATGTAGTGTCTTGTAAAAGTGATGTTCCTTGCGTATCAGATTCAGGATTGCAGGAAGGAAAACAGAAGAGCATTTCTTTTTGAAGATAGGTGTGATAGCAGGCAGAAGTATCATTATGTGACCTCAGTGAACAGAACACCTAATGATCATGACCAACAATTTCCAAAAACAAACGTATCTGATGATCTTCATGGCACACATTAAAGCAAATGAAAACGGCCCTATTGATGCAACAAAGGTACAACACTGCTTTGCAGATTTCAACCAAGCATTATTGTAAAAGATCTGCACAATTTGAAGGAATAACGGAGGCGGTTTATAAAAAATAAAAAAAATAAAAAAATCACCAACACAAAATATTTTTATTCCAGAGTACTGTGATTTTTCTACAGAAATGTGGAAGTGTTGCTAATTAGCTACATAAAAAGTAGTTATTCAGCCTGCTTCCTGACTTTGCACATTCTACGCAAGATCTTCAAGTGGCTACCCCCACACCTGAGGCGCAAAGGGACACAAGCCCTCATCACCAGCCAACTGGACTACGGTAATGCCCTTTACATAGGAATTGCCGCACACCTTCCACAAAGACTTCAGACCATACAGAACGCTGCAGCCAGACCCTTCCCCGACGAACCCACATCACACTCCACCTCAAAAAAATCCACTGGCCCCCATACAGAAGATTTGGCAATTCAAGCTGCTGACCCACGCACACAAGGCTCTACACAACCAAGGACTCACCTACATTAACCCCAGCCTGACCTTCCACCAACCATCGTGAAGACTACGTACCGCCTCCCTTTCACTTGCCTATACTTCCCGCATCTACTGAAGCAGAAGTGGAGGACGCTCCTTCTCCAACATCGCAGCAAAGATCTGAAACAGCCTCCCCATGCACCATCAGACGATCACTTCACTTCCCAAATTCAGAATGACCCTCAAGACCTGGCAGTTCGAATTATCCTCCGGGGCCTACAAGCGCATGGATACCTCATCAGGTGATTAGCCACGCTTTATAAATTCTGATTGATACAATACCTTTTGGGGTGAGCAGGCACTTTACATATTGATATGTTTAAACAAACAGTTGCTATGCATTTGGTGGACTCCGACGCAGAGTTAAGTTCCTTTGCACATCATTGTCGCTCAATGCAAACAGGAAATCTACAACCACTGGAGGGATATTTTTGTACACAGTATTTAGACCACAATATTTAAGTCAGTCGATATGCTGATACGATATGCTGATAGGCTTATATCGATACGCTGATATACAGCCACTGTGTAAGGTAAAATTCCAAAAGGATTAACAAATGTTTATTGCTCACACGCCATACAAAAGCCATTATAACGCTAAGCAGATGCACACACAAAAGTTAACCAAGAGATGAAGTTCCCCACCACTCTTGGCGTCTAACGCTCCTAAAAGGGACTCCACTGCCATAAACCTAAAACCCAAGCAGGTTTGAGAGTGGCTGCAGTTTTAAACTCACAGAGGAGGACAAGGCATACACACAATAACATCACTCAACATTTATAGTAAGACAGTAAGCAAAAAAGAATTGACTGTTCCACAATGCAAAAAGAATTCCTCAGATCTGAAGAGGGCTGCTGCACTTACCCCCAGATTGCACGAACAGCTGAAATCCGCACAGAGGGAGGCTGTGTCTCGTGTAAACCACTGACCGTAGCCTGCAGGAACTGCTGTATGAGCTCAGTGGACATTGCCACTGTGAACCTGCTAGCTGCCCAGAGGGCACGTCCCAACAGGAATGGAGACACTGGAACAAAAAAGTGAAAATGGATACATTTTTTAAACAATCAATTCTCCACAACATACTCCAAGAAAGTCACTCATGACAATGTCAAATTATACTTTTGTAACATGAATTTAGTGATCACAGTGGCAGTAACCCTGCACTCAAGACTGCGGAATGTTTCACAGTTAATAAATGTGTATTATTTTATTCAACAGATTTATTCATGTAAACTCACCCAGCACAAGTGCACTAGCCTTCCATTTATAAAGCTGGAATGTATTTACTAGAGAGGAAGGATAGGAAAAAAAGCAGGAAAACCCAATGGAAGCTACAGATGCATGTAAAAAATGTGACCTCCACAATGGCGTGATAGCTGGCCTACAACAGGCGAAAGTGGGCATCACACATGAAATGTACACAGAATAAGCTCATCACAAAGACCAAGAATCGCTACAGTGACAAACTTGAGCCTACACATCATTTACTGGTAAAATTTCCAACAATGAATACAATAATGCTCAAATGTCTAAAGAGTTATGACATTTGTCTGTGTGAGGAAACCTGAGCTCTATAATTACCACATGATTTGCTGGGAAGGAGGGGTCATATATTCTTCCATTTACTGTGATGGACCTGTAAGAAGAGTCATTGATTAAAAGAACCAATGAAGGGACATCTTAGCTGGAGGCAGTTCTTCACACTGCAGGAGCGTTACATTTTGTAAACTATCTACTTGTCCAAGGGATAGGATGCTTGTGAAATGTACTTGCCCTTTTAGGAAAAAAACATCCCTTTTGGTGCAAGCAGTGAGGTGATCAGTTTTGCCATCTTTCTTGTGTCCGCTTTCTCATTATGTCAGAGGTCTGATATTAGCAGCTCTGAAGATGCCATGGCTCATATAATAACAAGGATTGGATTTTATTACAGCTCTGACTTAACCACCACGCCACACATCTACATATAGGAGCAGAAAGTATTAGTTCCAAGGCTAGAATTCCCTGACGATTTGTGCACTTTTACAAATGTACATGCTTAAGAGTATTGGCCAACATCTCTCCAATCGCCTCCCATACTGGAAATAGTCAGAATTGTACCCCTAACCAGCAAAAAAATGAAAAGTGGGAAAATGGTGGAAGCAAAGTGAATTAGCAGTTGCTCAGCGGATTTTCATAGAAACAAATATATGGATGAACATTTGCTGATGCGAAAATGAAATTTACAAACGTTTGTTAGGAGTATGGTTTCCTGGTCTACTTCTGTAATCTTTTGTGAATTCCTTTTTTTTTTAAATCTTTTTATTATTATCAGGACAAGAGGTAATTTCGTCAATTCAGTTCAAGATACATAGCAAATTATAATAAGACAGATCAAATTACATTAAATCAGGAACGGCGGGGATACAAGATTCAAACCATTGTACACATTATACTTATTCAAAAATAAATAAATAAATAAATAAATACAATGCAAGTCCCACTTCTCTTTCACATGAACAATGATCCCCAAATTCTTTCTACCTTCTGCAAGGATTTGACACCTCTAATCTTGACGAGAGAAGATTCCATGATGTATGTTTCTTTAACAAGAATCCACCACTCCATAACATGGGGCTGATTGCTCAAAATACAAGTTCTGGCGATTATCAATCTAGCTCACCCAATTAAAATATTGATGAGGTCTGCTTGTGGATTATTTGAAATCTGTAAACCAAGCAATACACTTGTTGCATTAAGGGTTATTGGTTGAAGCAGTATCTGGGCTAACCCCTGGCTCACTTTCGACCAAAATTCAGTAAGTCCAGGACACGTAAACAGCATATGTTCCAAACTTGCGGCTATAAAGTCGCATTTGGGACATCTGGTCCATTCACTACTCGAGTTGTTACTCGACCACTTTGAAATTCTTTCTGGAGTATAGTATAGCTGGCAAATAGTTTTATTTTGTTGGATCCTCAAACTAGAAGAGTGAATAGAACGATTGAAGCTGCAGAGAGCGGCAGAGATCTGATTAGCAGTGATTCCATTTAAACATGGTCTGAATTTGCTAAAAATTACGGCTTATGCTGATGATATAGCAATTTACTCAACCAATGTAACAGAAGCTACATCGGGTATCATTGAGGAGGCCAATACATTTGGGACTGTATCAGGTTACAAACTTAATACTCATAAAACACAGGTTATTTTGAATTATAAGCCACCGGTTCCGGTCGTAGGTATGTGTGAAACAGCTACATATCTTGGTGTCAAAATCTCTTCTAATATTAATGAAATAACTTTCCTTAACTACGAGGCTCTTCCCAAAGAAACTGTTATTACTTTAAAAAAATGGCATAAGGTACCTCTTAGTATCTCTGGTCGGATTAATTTAATCAAGATGAGTATACTACCCAAATTTCTGTACCTATTCAGGTCCATACCACTCTTGGTTAATAATACTTACTTTAAACGGCTAGATGGGATCCTCAGTAGTTTTATATGGGGTTATAAGAAGGCCCGAAGATCAATTACTTTGCTTAAATTGCCGCTTAACCAAGGAGGGCTTAACTTTCCTGATTTTAGATTATTATTTTTTTCAGCTTTCCTTAGTCGTCTCCGTAGTTTGTTTATTAGGAACATGCAACAATATTTTTGTTATCAATTTATGTTGGGCGAGGATTCTAATATGTTTCTAGCTAAAGTGAACGATCCAAACTACTTTAAGCGAGTGAAATTTAAAACTATTAGAGACAGTGTTAAAATCTGGCAACTTATTTTAACTAAATGTAACACTACGTTTTTTCATCCTCAACTATCTTTATGGGCGAACCCTGGCCTGCCAGGAATATTTCATGATGGGACATTTAAAGCTTGGAATATGGCTGGAATAGAAACACTTGGGGATCTATACGGTAATGACGGTTTTATGGCATTTGAGACACTAAAAACACTCCATAAATTACCTGAAACTTCATGTTTCAAATACATCCAAATTCATGATTATCTCATACGCAAAATGAAGCTATTAAATATCTCAGAGTCTGATATCTGGAAATGCTTCTATTCTATCAAGGCTAGATCACTTATTAGTGTGGGATACAGAAGTTTAATTTCTTATAAATCAGATGACTGTGGGAAAATAGCGGAGAAATGGAGAGCAAGATTAGGAATCTTTTGTGAATTCCAGAGTTCTGCACCAATGCAGGGACAAAGACCTGCAGGTACACTTTCGTGGCTCTCTTTAAGAATGGAGTCCATCATTTTTATTTATTGTGCCCAACCTAGTATTACCATGATTCTTCATTCTCTCTTTTTAAATACTGGCACGCATGAAACCCATTTTTATTAAATGAATTCTCAGACAAATGGTATATGAAGTCGTAAAATAATTTAGCAAAATGTTTTTCTAAGTTGCAATATGTTTATGTACATTTTATTTTGAAGCAAATCATAAAACTTGCTTTCCTCCTTCTGCTCAGAAGCAGGGAGCAATATAAATAGATACAAATTGTTAAATTTTGCAAATATGCATACCAATTAATCAGGACCACACAACGATCACTGAAGAATTATTTGACCAAAGGTGGATAGGAAAATCACTAGAGCTTCCTGATAGAAGGCCTGTGTCCTTTGAGGGCAGAATGATAGAACTTAAATGTTTATTTGAAACAAGTTTACTATTTAAAGATCGCTGTATTTAGGGCAACATTTGTGTAGCAAGAAAAGGGTTCAATATTTTGGGGTGGTACCATAAAGGTCTCCGGAAGTGTGGAGATGGTGTGTGATTGTGGGCTAATAAACACAAGGCCGTTTTTGCTGATAAATTGGGATGTATCAAAGGGTTCAAACATCTCACTAAAGTAAAGGAACATGCTCTTCCCATTAAACACAAACTGTGCAATGTACTTTACAGTGTCAGGGATGATCTGGCGGATGAACTCCGGTAAATGTGTGAGTCCGGTGTAATAGAACCAATTGAGTCTTCATTGTGGCTTTCGCATTTGGTGGTTGCCCGGAAATGTTTTTGTAATTTGACGGTATGCATTGATTTTGTTGGAAACAGCCCACTCCCACTCCGCAGGGTGGTGGTGGACTCCCCGAACACACTGTGGTAGCTTGGCTCGAGTGGTCAGGAATCAGGCACCGTGCTAAGCATACAATATACCCATACAATAACCATGCGTGCATCCGTTCCAAAAACGACTCTACACCGTAAAAATTATGAAAATATGTTTCTTTATCTTTTTCTCTTAGTTGCTGATTGGGAAAATAAATAGGTCAATCACAATATACAAATTTTAAATAGAGCAGGTCAAATAAATATTATCTGAAAATTCAATAAATAGGGATGATCATAAATACAAGGGACATAAATATCAGTGCAGGTGATACAGGCAAATAAATATTTTGAGGCAATAAATACTGTACCAATAAATATTGTACACCATCAAGTCCTGTGGACCTATAAATATAGTGAAGCAATAAATAGGTAAAAACTCAATAAATACAGTGCCCCCAATAAATTATTAAAAGTATACAGCAACACTCATGTAATCAGATGACTTCAATTTCTAAGGGCTGATTTGGCCCAGGCACAGCTTGTAGGGTTGTGGAAGGCTTGAGGGGGGCTACTCCCTGGCTGGGACAAGGCTGAGGCCTAAACTGAGGTAGATCAAGGGGGGAATACCAGTGCCCTGGCTTTCTCTCTCCACACAACCTCTCTAGGTTAGTCCCAGTTCACCCCTGGCACAGTCAGGTTGGTTTCAGCACCTCCCTAGCCCCTTAGAGCAGTCTCTCAGGTCTCCACAGGGCCTTAGGCGCCCTCTACTCCACTTACTGCCCTTTTTCTGATGTTCCGACGCCGCTGGAGTCGTGTCGACGCCGTGAGGCGGTTCGGTCTCGGCGGCCTCGGCACAATGTCAGTTCCTTGACGACGCCGGTAGGCGGTTCCGGTCCGATGTCGGTGGCCTCGGTTCGATCTCGACCTCCGATTCGACGGCGTCGGCAGTCTCTTACTCGATGTCGACTTCGGGCGGCTCCGGTCCGATGGCGCTCTCGGCTCCGATGACGTCGGCCGGCCTGGCCTCGATGTCAACTTCCGGCGACTCCGGGGTGCGATCCTCACCCCCGACCTCCGGTGCTCCTCCTCTCAGGTTCCGGGCGACTCCGGAGTGCGATCCTCACTCCCGACCTCCGGTGCTCCTCTACCTCGGTCTCCGACGACTCCGGAGGGCGGACTTCACTCCTCCGATGACGCCGCTCGCTCGACCTCGGTTCACTTCCTCCTCGACCTCTGGTATTCCTCACGACCTCCGTCGGCGCCCTCTCACGACCTCAGGCGGCTCCGGGTACGACGTCTGCTACCTCAGTCAGCGCCGCTTCTCCACCTCGGGCTCCAGGTCTCAGGCTACTCGACGCCGGACTCCAGGGAAACCAGTTTCCAGGTCAGGATCTTGCTGCTTTCTGCTTCTAAGGCCTGTTCCTGCTGTCCAGGTCCTTAGGATGAGTTTTTCTGGCTTCTTCCCACACAGGGCTACAGGCTGGGATCCATCAGTAGGGACAAGTATCAAGGGTGGGTTTATGGACCCCACTCCAGGCACAAGTTTCCACCCCTGCTGCTTCACTCCTTCCTCCTTCACTCTTGTGCTGCTCTCTCTTCACCAGTCAGGTGCCAACTGCCAGCTCCAACTGCCAACACTCTGTCTTAACCTCCCAACATTCTAAACCGCCTCCAACTGTCACAGAGTTCTGGAATGTTCTGGAAGGTGCTGGTAGGTTCCAGTGGATGCTGGTGATGTCACAGGTGGCCACCATTTTGTGCTTCAGGCCCTCAGACAGAAGTTTCAGGGGTAGCTAAAATGGCTCCCTGAATCTGTAGCAACACGAAAAAGTCTGGTGGTTCCCAAAAAGGAAAAATTCAAACAGGGTTTGAGGCAAAAGTGGGACAAAATAAATAATGATGAGGAGGAACCACCCAAAGGGCTGACAGGTCTAACACGCGTCCCCCCCAGCTGAAAGTGGGGAGAGCTACCCAACCCCTTGGGAGTTCTCATCACTAAGGCGGAAATACCTTGAGAGACCGTCTGCATTGGCGTGGTCCACTCCAGGCCGATGTTCCACCTGAAAGTCCATTCCCTGTAGGGAAATAGACCACCTCAACAACTTGGGATTCTCCCCCTTCATTTGCATCAGCCAGCGAAGGGGTCTGTGGTCGGTCTGAACCAGGAAGTGCGAGCCAAACAGGTATGGCCGCAACTTCTTCAGAGCCCATACCACTGCAAAGGCTTCACGCTCTATTGCACTCCACTTCTGTTCCCTGGGAAGTAGTCTCCGGGATAGGAAGACCACGGGTTGATCCAGACCCTCTTCGTTGAGTTGCGATAACACTGCCCCAATGCCATGTTCTGATGCATCTGTCTGGACAATGAACTTCTTGGAAAAGTCTGGGGCCCTTAAGACCGGGGCCTCGCACATGGCTTTCTTCAATTTCTCAAAGGCTTGCTGACAAGCCTCCGTCCAGACTACCCGTCGAGGTTGTTTCTTGGACGTGAGCTCCGTGAGGGGGGCTACGATGGTACCGTACCCCTTCACGAAGCGGCGGTAATATCCCGTGAGGCCCAAAAATGCTCGGACCTCAGTCTGTGTCTTGGGGGGTTCCCAGGCCATGATGGCCTCGATCTTCGCCTGGAGGGGTTGCACCGCTCCCCTACCCACCAAGTGTCCAAGGTACACTACCGACCCCTGCCCGATCTGGCACTTGCTGGCCTTGATCGTCAATCCAGCTTGTCTCAGGGCCTGGAGAACAGCTTGCAGGTGACGCAAGTGATCCTCCCAGCTGTTACTGAAGACGGCTATGTCATCCAGATAAGCAGCAGAGAAACTCTCCATCCCGGTGAGGATCTGGTTTACCAGGCGCTGAAACGTGGCAGGTGCGTTCTTGAGCCCAAAGGGCATCACACAGAACTGGTAGTGGCCATTGGGCGTGGAGAAGGCTGACCTTTCCCTTGCTCCATCAGTCAAAGAGATCTGCCAGTACCCCGAAGTAAGGTCAAAGGTACTTAGATATTGGGCAGCTCCCAGCCGGTCAATTAATTCATCCGCCCTAGGGATCGGATGAGCATCAGTCTTTGTCACTGAATTCAGTCCCCGGTAGTCCACACAGAACCTCAGTTCTGGTTGGGCACCCGGTGGTGCAGCTTTCGGTACTAACACCACCGGACTGGACCAGGGGCTGCTAGAAGGTTCAATCACTCCTAGCTCCAGCATCTTAGTGACCTCACTATGAATGCTGGCCTTCACCTTGTCTGACATCCGGTAGATCTTGGACTTCACAGGTGGGCTGTCTCCTGTGTCCACGTCATGGACGCACAGGTGAGTCCTACCCGGGACAAGGGAGAACAACGAAGAGTACTGCCCCAGGACCTGGCGACAGTCCTCCTGCTGTTCAGGAGTTAGAGATGGGGAGAGAATCACTCCCTCCACCGACCCATCCTTTTCTTGAGACGCAAACAGATCAGGGAGAGGCTCGCTTTCCACGTCCTCTCCTCCGTCAGTCACCATCATCAAGATGACTTCGGGCCTCTCGTGGTGGGGTTTGAGGCGGTTGGCATGCAGCACCCGCAGGGGCTGACGAGGGGTCTTCAGGTCCACCAAGTAGGTAGCCTTACCCTTCTTCTCCAACACCTCAAAGGGTCCTGACCAGCGATCCTGAAGGGCACTAAGCTCTCCTGGTTCGATCACCCACACCTTCTGGCCAGGCTCCAACTCCACCGGGTGAGCGTTGTGGTCATACCACGCCTTCATCACTGCTTGGCTGGCTTCCAAGTTGTCAGAAGCTTGCTTCCACAACTTAGCCATTTGGCTCCGGAAGGCCAGCATGTAGCTCACCACATCCTGGGGGAGCTTTCTGGGAGTTCTTTCCCATCCGTCTCTCACCAGGTTGAGAGGTCCACGTACAGGGTGCCCATACAGAAGCTCGAAGGGGCTGAAGCCCACTCCCTTCTGTGGCACTTCCCTGTAAGAAAAGAGTAAACAGGGTAGGAGGACGTCCCATTTCCTCCGCAGGCTTTCAGGCAGACTTCTGATCATGCCTTTTAAGGTTTTGTTAAACCTTTCCACCAGACCATTGGTCTGGGGGTGGTAAGGAGTTGTGAACCGGTAGGTCACTCCACACTCCTTCCACATTGCCCGCATATATGCTGACATGAAGTTGGTCCCCCTGTCGGACACAACTTCCTTGGGAAAACCCACTCGGGTAAAGATTCCCATCAGGGCCCTAGCCACAACAGGTGCTGTTATGGTCCTCAGAGGTATTGCCTCTGGGTACCGTGTGGCATGATCCACCAGAACCAGGATGAACCTGTGACCAGCTGTAGTTGGTGGATCTAATGGACCCACAATGTCGATGCCCACCCTTTCAAAGGGGGTGCTAACGACAGGAAGTGGTTCCAGGGGAGCTTTCAGCTTCACCCCTGTTTTCCCACTGGCTTGGCAAGACACACATGTCCGGCAGTAGGTATCGGACGACACTTTCATCTGAGGCCAATAAAAGTGTGGGACAAGACGGGCGAAGGTCTTGTCTTGCCCCAGGTGTCCTGCCAATGGTATCTCGTGAGCCAACTCCAAAAGGAAGGCTCGATAACGTTGAGGAACTACCAAGGCTCGTAACGATCCATGTAGGGGTGCCTTGGGTTCACTGTAGAGGAGGCCATCCTCCCAGTAAACACTGTAGTTCCCTTCAACGTTCCCTGCTGCCTGGGCTTCGGCCTGTCGCCTCAGCCCCTCAAGGGTAGGGCACTCCCTCTGGCCCTGGCAGAATTCCTCCCTGGACGGGCCTCCCTCCACGTGCCACTCGGCCGGGATGGGTAGGTCCTCCAGGTTGGTAACGTCCCCCTCCGCAGACTCCTGGTCCACCACCTCCGGTGGCCTATCCGTCCTACGGGGTGGAGACGCCGAGGCAGGCTCCTCCTGTCCTCGGTTCTTCCCTTGACTGGCAGCTGGCTGGGCCTTTGTTCCAGGCTCCAGCCGGAATGAACTCCCTCTTCGGGTAGTCGCGGACCTTGTGCTAACACAGGCCCAGTCAGGTGTACCCAGCATCTCGGTGTGAGTCCGGTATTCCACCTCCTTCCAAGCGTTGTGCTCCATGTCATTCCCCAGCAGACAATCGACTGGCACGGCAGGGCTTACGGCAACTCGAAGTGAACCTGCAACCCCCCCCCATTCAAAGGGAACCTCGGCCACGGGATAGTGGCCTGTTCTGCCGTCAGCCATCGCGGCTGGGTGGAGTACATCGGGAATTACCTGCTCTGGAGACACCAGCTGGCTACGCACCATAGTCATACTGGCTCCTGTGTCTCTCAGAGCCTCCCCTCTTTGGCCGTTGATGGTGATCCACTGCCCATACTTTGCGGTATTTGCGGGCACCTGGATCTTGGGAACCATCTCCCGTTCTCCCAGGGACACTAAAGTGACACCCGCCCACTCCCTTCCCTTAGTTAAGGGCATCTCCTCCCCGAGCACTACACTAGCTACTCCGGGGGTCTTTCCTCCAGTGGGAGGGGGTGATCGTTTCTGACACTTCGGGTCTCCTTTATAGTGTCCAACGCCACCGCACTCGTAGCAATGGACAACCCTTGGCTGCTGACTCTGGCCAGGATTAGGGTTTCTGGGTGGGTTAGCCTTAGAGGTGAATCCTGTTCCCTTCCCTTGGAAGTTATTTTGGGGGCCTTTGGAGAACTCTTTTTTCTTTTCCCCTCCCTCTTTCTTCTGGGGGGCGCCCTGTCCGGCCTTTTGAGTATCCCCTCCAGTCCCCCTTGTGGACACCCGGGTACTAGCCCAAATGTCCGCCTCCTCAGCAAGCTTCCGGGGACTGGTCAGCTTGCTATCCACCAGGTGTTGCCGCAGTTCAGGGAAACATTTCTCGAGCAGGTGTTCCTTCAGTACTAGGTCAAACAACTCCTCGTAGTTCCTTACTTCACTGCCCTGAATCCAACCTTCCAGTGCCTTCTTTGCATAGTCCAGGAAGTCCACCCAATTCTGTGTGCCCAGTTTGTGACCACCCCTGAACTTCTGTCTGTACTTTTCAGGTGTTAGTCCAAACTTTCTGATGAGCGCCAGTTTCATGGTGGGGTAGTGGGTCTGCTCATCCTCTTCGAGGGCCAATAAAGCATCCCTACCAGCGGGAGGCATGTACTTATACAATCCTCCTCCCCAATACTTCACTGGAACCCCATGGGCCCTCAACGAGACCTCATAGGCTGCTAGCCACTTGGCGATATCATCACCCAACCCATAGCTAGCTACTATGTCCTTTGGCAGGTAGGGTTTGGATTCCCTGGTGATCTCTTGGTCTTTGCTGCCACCATTAGGAACAGTTGGTGCCCCAATTCTTAGGATCTGAAGCTCTATCTCTTTCAGTCTTATCTCATGAGCCATCTTCTGTTTCTCCGTCTCATGAGCCATCCTCTGTTCCTCCTTCTCCTTCTCCAGCTTTGCTAAGTCCCATGTGAGCTGTCTTTTCTCCCTCCGATCTGCTAACTCCACTTCGGATAAGCCCCCACTAGAGACAGTGCTGCCCTTCCTAGAAAGTGTCCTGGGCCCTGCTGACAGGTTCCCCACCTCAGGTTGGTACATCTCAGCCCCCTCGGGGTCAGGCTCTCCATCCCTGTCTTCCTCCTCAGCCTTGCTTTCCCTGCGTGCCTCCCCCCAAGCCCTTAAGCTGGTTTGGAGTGCACCCTTCTTTGCTCCTGGGGGACAGTACACCCCCTCCCGCTGGCAAAACTCCCTGAGTTGGGCCACAGTGTACGTTTCTAGATTTTCTAGTACAAACTCCATCTCGCCCACTCAGGTTAGAGGACAGGTTTTGTGCAGTAACAATGCAGGGGGGTACCTTTAATAATACCTCCTCCCACCACCAGAGTAAATTTGGAAAAAACAAAATCCCACAATTAGGAAGGCCGCTTTGAGAAAACTCCCGGTGTAGGCCTATGGACTACCCACAGTTATTGTTGAGTATATGTAGGCACAGCTCTATCCCACCACTGAACACCAATTTATGTTGGAAACAGCCCACTCCCACTCCGCAGGGTGGTGGTGGACTCCCCGAACACACTGTGGTAGCTTGGCTCGAGTGGTCAGGAATCAGGCACCGTGCTAAGCATACAATATACCCATACAATAACCATGCGTGCATCCGTTCCAAAAACGACTCTACACCGTAAAAATTATGAAAATATGTTTCTTTATCTTTTTCTCTTAGTTGCTGATTGGGAAAATAAATAGGTCAATCACAATATACAAATTTTAAATAGAGCAGGTCAAATAAATATTATCTGAAAATTCAATAAATAGGGATGATCATAAATACAAGGGACATAAATATCAGTGCAGGTGATACAGGCAAATAAATATTTTGAGGCAATAAATACTGTACCAATAAATATTGTACACCATCAAGTCCTGTGGACCTATAAATATAGTGAAGCAATAAATAGGTAAAAACTCAATAAATACAGTGCCCCCAATAAATTATTAAAAGTATACAGCAACACTCATGTAATCAGATGACTTCAATTTCTAAGGGCTGATTTGGCCCAGGCACAGCTTGTAGGGTTGTGGAAGGCTTGAGGGGGGCTACTCCCTGGCTGGGACAAGGCTGAGGCCTAAACTGAGGTAGATCAAGGGGGGAATACCAGTGCCCTGGCTTTCTCTCTCCACACAACCTCTCTAGGTTAGTCCCAGTTCACCCCTGGCACAGTCAGGTTGGTTTCAGCACCTCCCTAGCCCCTTAGAGCAGTCTCTCAGGTCTCCACAGGGCCTTAGGCGCCCTCTACTCCACTTACTGCCCTTTTTCTGATGTTCCGACGCCGCTGGAGTCGTGTCGACGCCGTGAGGCGGTTCGGTCTCGGCGGCCTCGGCACAATGTCAGTTCCTTGACGACGCCGGTAGGCGGTTCCGGTCCGATGTCGGTGGCCTCGGTTCGATCTCGACCTCCGATTCGACGGCGTCGGCAGTCTCTTACTCGATGTCGACTTCGGGCGGCTCCGGTCCGATGGCGCTCTCGGCTCCGATGACGTCGGCCGGCCTGGCCTCGATGTCAACTTCCGGCGACTCCGGGGTGCGATCCTCACCCCCGACCTCCGGTGCTCCTCCTCTCAGGTTCCGGGCGACTCCGGAGTGCGATCCTCACTCCCGACCTCCGGTGCTCCTCTACCTCGGTCTCCGACGACTCCGGAGGGCGGACTTCACTCCTCCGATGACGCCGCTCGCTCGACCTCGGTTCACTTCCTCCTCGACCTCTGGTATTCCTCACGACCTCCGTCGGCGCCCTCTCACGACCTCAGGCGGCTCCGGGTACGACGTCTGCTACCTCAGTCAGCGCCGCTTCTCCACCTCGGGCTCCAGGTCTCAGGCTACTCGACGCCGGACTCCAGGGAAACCAGTTTCCAGGTCAGGATCTTGCTGCTTTTTGCTTCTAAGGCCTGTTCCTGCTGTCCAGGTCCTTAGGATGAGTTTTTCTGGCTTCTTCCCACACAGGGCTACAGGCTGGGATCCATCAGTAGGGACAAGTATCAAGGGTGGGTTTATGGACCCCACTCCAGGCACAAGTTTCCACCCCTGCTGCTTCACTCCTTCCTCCTTCACTCTTGTGCTGCTCTCTCTTCACCAGTCAGGTGCCAACTGCCAGCTCCAACTGCCAACACTCTGTCTTAACCTCCCAACATTCTAAACCGCCTCCAACTGTCACAGAGTTCTGGAATGTTCTGGAAGGTGCTGGTAGGTTCCAGTGGATGCTGGTGATGTCACAGGTGGCCACCATTTTGTGCTTCAGGCCCTCAGACAGAAGTTTCAGGGGTAGCTAAAATGGCTCCCTGAATCTGTAGCAACACGAAAAAGTCTGGTGGTTCCCAAAAAGGAAAAATTCAAACAGGGTTTGAGGCAAAAGTGGGACAAAATAAATAATGATGAGGAGGAACCACCCAAAGGGCTGACAGGTCTAACACGCGTCCCCCCCAGCTGAAAGTGGGGAGAGCTACCCAACCCCTTGGGAGTTCTCATCACTAAGGCGGAAATACCTTGAGAGACCGTCTGCATTGGCGTGGTCCACTCCAGGCCGATGTTCCACCTGAAAGTCCATTCCCTGTAGGGAAATAGACCACCTCAACAACTTGGGATTCTCCCCCTTCATTTGCATCAGCCAGCGAAGGGGTCTGTGGTCGGTCTGAACCAGGAAGTGCGAGCCAAACAGGTATGGCCGCAACTTCTTCAGAGCCCATACCACTGCAAAGGCTTCACGCTCTATTGCACTCCACTTCTGTTCCCTGGGAAGTAGTCTCCGGGATAGGAAGACCACGGGTTGATCCAGACCCTCTTCGTTGAGTTGCGATAACACTGCCCCAATGCCATGTTCTGATGCATCTGTCTGGACAATGAACTTCTTGGAAAAGTCTGGGGCCCTTAAGACCGGGGCCTCGCACATGGCTTTCTTCAATTTCTCAAAGGCTTGCTGACAAGCCTCCGTCCAGACTACCCGTCGAGGTTGTTTCTTGGACGTGAGCTCCGTGAGGGGGGCTACGATGGTACCGTACCCCTTCACGAAGCGGCGGTAATATCCCGTGAGGCCCAAAAATGCTCGGACCTCAGTCTGTGTCTTGGGGGGTTCCCAGGCCATGATGGCCTCGATCTTCGCCTGGAGGGGTTGCACCGCTCCCCTACCCACCAAGTGTCCAAGGTACACTACCGACCCCTGCCCGATCTGGCACTTGCTGGCCTTGATCGTCAATCCAGCTTGTCTCAGGGCCTGGAGAACAGCTTGCAGGTGACGCAAGTGATCCTCCCAGCTGTTACTGAAGACGGCTATGTCATCCAGATAAGCAGCAGAGAAACTCTCCATCCCGGTGAGGATCTGGTTTACCAGGCGCTGAAACGTGGCAGGTGCGTTCTTGAGCCCAAAGGGCATCACACAGAACTGGTAGTGGCCATTGGGCGTGGAGAAGGCTGACCTTTCCCTTGCTCCATCAGTCAAAGAGATCTGCCAGTACCCCGAAGTAAGGTCAAAGGTACTTAGATATTGGGCAGCTCCCAGCCGGTCAATTAATTCATCCGCCCTAGGGATCGGATGAGCATCAGTCTTTGTCACTGAATTCAGTCCCCGGTAGTCCACACAGAACCTCAGTTCTGGTTGGGCACCCGGTGGTGCAGCTTTTGGTACTAACACCACCGGACTGGACCAGGGGCTGCTAGAAGGTTCAATCACTCCTAGCTCCAGCATCTTAGTGACCTCACTATGAATGCTGGCCTTCACCTTGTCTGACATCCGGTAGATCTTGGACTTCACAGGTGGGCTGTCTCCTGTGTCCACGTCATGGACGCACAGGTGAGTCCTACCCGGGACAAGGGAGAACAACGAAGAGTACTGCCCCAGGACCTGGCGACAGTCCTCCTGCTGTTCAGGAGTTAGAGATGGGGAGAGAATCACTCCCTCCACCGACCCATCCTTTTCTTGAGACGCAAACAGATCAGGGAGAGGCTCGCTTTCCACGTCCTCTCCTCCGTCAGTCACCATCATCAAGATGACTTCGGGCCTCTCGTGGTGGGGTTTGAGGCGGTTGGCATGCAGCACCCGCAGGGGCTGACGAGGGGTCTTCAGGTCCACCAAGTAGGTAGCCTTACCCTTCTTCTCCAACACCTCAAAGGGTCCTGACCAGCGATCCTGAAGGGCACTAAGCTCTCCTGGTTCGATCACCCACACCTTCTGGCCAGGCTCCAACTCCACCGGGTGAGCGTTGTGGTCATACCACGCCTTCATCACTGCTTGGCTGGCTTCCAAGTTGTCAGAAGCTTGCTTCCACAACTTAGCCATTTGGCTCCGGAAGGCCAGCATGTAGCTCACCACATCCTGGGGGAGCTTTCTGGGAGTTCTTTCCCATCCGTCTCTCACCAGGTTGAGAGGTCCACGTACAGGGTGCCCATACAGAAGCTCGAAGGGGCTGAAGCCCACTCCCTTCTGTGGCACTTCCCTGTAAGAAAAGAGTAAACAGGGTAGGAGGACGTCCCATTTCCTCCGCAGGCTTTCAGGCAGACTTCTGATCATGCCTTTTAAGGTTTTGTTAAACCTTTCCACCAGACCATTGGTCTGGGGGTGGTAAGGAGTTGTGAACCGGTAGGTCACTCCACACTCCTTCCACATTGCCCGCATATATGCTGACATGAAGTTGGTCCCCCTGTCGGACACAACTTCCTTGGGAAAACCCACTCGGGTAAAGATTCCCATCAGGGCCCTAGCCACAACAGGTGCTGTTATGGTCCTCAGAGGTATTGCCTCTGGGTACCGTGTGGCATGATCCACCAGAACCAGGATGAACCTGTGACCAGCTGTAGTTGGTGGATCTAATGGACCCACAATGTCGATGCCCACCCTTTCAAAGGGGGTGCTAACGACAGGAAGTGGTTCCAGGGGAGCTTTCAGCTTCACCCCTGTTTTCCCACTGGCTTGGCAAGACACACATGTCCGGCAGTAGGTATCGGACGACACTTTCATCTGAGGCCAATAAAAGTGTGGGACAAGACGGGCGAAGGTCTTGTCTTGCCCCAGGTGTCCTGCCAATGGTATCTCGTGAGCCAACTCCAAAAGGAAGGCTCGATAACGTTGAGGAACTACCAAGGCTCGTAACGATCCATGTAGGGGTGCCTTGGGTTCACTGTAGAGGAGGCCATCCTCCCAGTAAACACTGTAGTTCCCTTCAACGTTCCCTGCTGCCTGGGCTTCGGCCTGTCGCCTCAGCCCCTCAAGGGTAGGGCACTCCCTCTGGCCCTGGCAGAATTCCTCCCTGGACGGGCCTCCCTCCACGTGCCACTCGGCCGGGATGGGTAGGTCCTCCAGGTTGGTAACGTCCCCCTCCGCAGACTCCTGGTCCACCACCTCCGGTGGCCTATCCGTCCTACGGGGTGGAGACGCCGAGGCAGGCTCCTCCTGTCCTCGGTTCTTCCCTTGACTGGCAGCTGGCTGGGCCTTTGTTCCAGGCTCCAGCCGGAATGAACTCCCTCTTCGGGTAGTCGCGGACCTTGTGCTAACACAGGCCCAGTCAGGTGTACCCAGCATCTCGGTGTGAGTCCGGTATTCCACCTCCTTCCAAGCGTTGTGCTCCATGTCATTCCCCAGCAGACAATCGACTGGCACGGCAGGGCTTACGGCAACTCGAAGTGAACCTGCAACCCCCCCCCATTCAAAGGGAACCTCGGCCACGGGATAGTGGCCTGTTCTGCCGTCAGCCATCGCGGCTGGGTGGAGTACATCGGGAATTACCTGCTCTGGAGACACCAGCTGGCTACGCACCATAGTCATACTGGCTCCTGTGTCTCTCAGAGCCTCCCCTCTTTGGCCGTTGATGGTGATCCACTGCCCATACTTTGCGGTATTTGCGGGCACCTGGATCTTGGGAACCATCTCCCGTTCTCCCAGGGACACTAAAGTGACACCCGCCCACTCCCTTCCCTTAGTTAAGGGCATCTCCTCCCCGAGCACTACACTAGCTACTCCGGGGGTCTTTCCTCCAGTGGGAGGGGGTGATCGTTTCTGACACTTCGGGTCTCCTTTATAGTGTCCAACGCCACCGCACTCGTAGCAATGGACAACCCTTGGCTGCTGACTCTGGCCAGGATTAGGGTTTCTGGGTGGGTTAGCCTTAGAGGTGAATCCTGTTCCCTTCCCTTGGAAGTTATTTTGGGGGCCTTTGGAGAACTCTTTTTTCTTTTCCCCTCCCTCTTTCTTCTGGGGGGCGCCCTGTCCGGCCTTTTGAGTATCCCCTCCAGTCCCCCTTGTGGACACCCGGGTACTAGCCCAAATGTCCGCCTCCTCAGCAAGCTTCCGGGGACTGGTCAGCTTGCTATCCACCAGGTGTTGCCGCAGTTCAGGGAAACATTTCTCGAGCAGGTGTTCCTTCAGTACTAGGTCAAACAACTCCTCGTAGTTCCTTACTTCACTGCCCTGAATCCAACCTTCCAGTGCCTTCTTTGCATAGTCCAGGAAGTCCACCCAATTCTGTGTGCCCAGTTTGTGACCACCCCTGAACTTCTGTCTGTACTTTTCAGGTGTTAGTCCAAACTTTCTGATGAGCGCCAGTTTCATGGTGGGGTAGTGGGTCTGCTCATCCTCTTCGAGGGCCAATAAAGCATCCCTACCAGCGGGAGGCATGTACTTATACAATCCTCCTCCCCAATACTTCACTGGAACCCCATGGGCCCTCAACGAGACCTCATAGGCTGCTAGCCACTTGGCGATATCATCACCCAACCCATAGCTAGCTACTATGTCCTTTGGCAGGTAGGGTTTGGATTCCCTGGTGATCTCTTGGTCTTTGCTGCCACCATTAGGAACAGTTGGTGCCCCAATTCTTAGGATCTGAAGCTCTATCTCTTTCAGTCTTATCTCATGAGCCATCTTCTGTTTCTCCGTCTCATGAGCCATCCTCTGTTCCTCCTTCTCCTTCTCCAGCTTTGCTAAGTCCCATGTGAGCTGTCTTTTCTCCCTCCGATCTGCTAACTCCACTTCGGATAAGCCCCCACTAGAGACAGTGCTGCCCTTCCTAGAAAGTGTCCTGGGCCCTGCTGACAGGTTCCCCACCTCAGGTTGGTACATCTCAGCCCCCTCGGGGTCAGGCTCTCCATCCCTGTCTTCCTCCTCAGCCTTGCTTTCCCTGCGTGCCTCCCCCCAAGCCCTTAAGCTGGTTTGGAGTGCACCCTTCTTTGCTCCTGGGGGACAGTACACCCCCTCCCGCTGGCAAAACTCCCTGAGTTGGGCCACAGTGTACGTTTCTAGATTTTCTAGTACAAACTCCATCTCGCCCACTCAGGTTAGAGGACAGGTTTTGTGCAGTAACAATGCAGGGGGGTACCTTTAATAATACCTCCTCCCACCACCAGAGTAAATTTGGAAAAAACAAAATCCCACAATTAGGAAGGCCGCTTTGAGAAAACTCCCGGTGTAGGCCTATGGACTACCCACAGTTATTGTTGAGTATATGTAGGCACAGCTCTATCCCACCACTGAACACCAATTTATGTTGGAAACAGCCCACTCCCACTCCGCAGGGTGGTGGTGGACTCCCCGAACACACTGTGGTAGCTTGGCTCGAGTGGTCAGGAATCAGGCACCGTGCTAAGCATACAATATACCCATACAATAACCATGCGTGCATCCGTTCCAAAAACGACTCTACACCGTAAAAATTATGAAAATATGTTTCTTTATCTTTTTCTCTTAGTTGCTGATTGGGAAAATAAATAGGTCAATCACAATATACAAATTTTAAATAGAGCAGGTCAAATAAATATTATCTGAAAATTCAATAAATAGGGATGATCATAAATACAAGGGACATAAATATCAGTGCAGGTGATACAGGCAAATAAATATTTTGAGGCAATAAATACTGTACCAATAAATATTGTACACCATCAAGTCCTGTGGACCTATAAATATAGTGAAGCAATAAATAGGTAAAAACTCAATAAATACAGTGCCCCCAATAAATTATTAAAAGTATACAGCAACACTCATGTAATCAGATGACTTCAATTTCTAAGGGCTGATTTGGCCCAGGCACAGCTTGTAGGGTTGTGGAAGGCTTGAGGGGGGCTACTCCCTGGCTGGGACAAGGCTGAGGCCTAAACTGAGGTAGATCAAGGGGGGAATACCAGTGCCCTGGCTTTCTCTCTCCACACAACCTCTCTAGGTTAGTCCCAGTTCACCCCTGGCACAGTCAGGTTGGTTTCAGCACCTCCCTAGCCCCTTAGAGCAGTCTCTCAGGTCTCCACAGGGCCTTAGGCGCCCTCTACTCCACTTACTGCCCTTTTTCTGATGTTCCGACGCCGCTGGAGTCGTGTCGACGCCGTGAGGCGGTTCGGTCTCGGCGGCCTCGGCACAATGTCAGTTCCTTGACGACGCCGGTAGGCGGTTCCGGTCCGATGTCGGTGGCCTCGGTTCGATCTCGACCTCCGATTCGACGGCGTCGGCAGTCTCTTACTCGATGTCGACTTCGGGCGGCTCCGGTCCGATGGCGCTCTCGGCTCCGATGACGTCGGCCGGCCTGGCCTCGATGTCAACTTCCGGCGACTCCGGGGTGCGATCCTCACCCCCGACCTCCGGTGCTCCTCCTCTCAGGTTCCGGGCGACTCCGGAGTGCGATCCTCACTCCCGACCTCCGGTGCTCCTCTACCTCGGTCTCCGACGACTCCGGAGGGCGGACTTCACTCCTCCGATGACGCCGCTCGCTCGACCTCGGTTCACTTCCTCCTCGACCTCTGGTATTCCTCACGACCTCCGTCGGCGCCCTCTCACGACCTCAGGCGGCTCCGGGTACGACGTCTGCTACCTCAGTCAGCGCCGCTTCTCCACCTCGGGCTCCAGGTCTCAGGCTACTCGACGCCGGACTCCAGGGAAACCAGTTTCCAGGTCAGGATCTTGCTGCTTTCTGCTTCTAAGGCCTGTTCCTGCTGTCCAGGTCCTTAGGATGAGTTTTTCTGGCTTCTTCCCACACAGGGCTACAGGCTGGGATCCATCAGTAGGGACAAGTATCAAGGGTGGGTTTATGGACCCCACTCCAGGCACAAGTTTCCACCCCTGCTGCTTCACTCCTTCCTCCTTCACTCTTGTGCTGCTCTCTCTTCACCAGTCAGGTGCCAACTGCCAGCTCCAACTGCCAACACTCTGTCTTAACCTCCCAACATTCTAAACCGCCTCCAACTGTCACAGAGTTCTGGAATGTTCTGGAAGGTGCTGGTAGGTTCCAGTGGATGCTGGTGATGTCACAGGTGGCCACCATTTTGTGCTTCAGGCCCTCAGACAGAAGTTTCAGGGGTAGCTAAAATGGCTCCCTGAATCTGTAGCAACACGAAAAAGTCTGGTGGTTCCCAAAAAGGAAAAATTCAAACAGGGTTTGAGGCAAAAGTGGGACAAAATAAATAATGATGAGGAGGGACCACCCAAAGGGCTGACAGGTCTAACAGATTTGCTAAGTCTAAACAGAGAAATCTGGGTGGACTCCCATCCTTTACCAAGGATTGACTATGTTGTGTCAGTGTTTGCGGGGGCCAAAATGTTTTCAAAGACTGATTCATCTTCGGCTTACCATAAAGTGGAGCTAGACAGTAGTTCCAAGCATCTTACTGCATTTGTGTCTCCGATAGGGAGTTTTCAGTTCAGAAGGATGCCTTTCGGGCTTGCTTCGGCAACCTTGGTTTTTCAGCGCATCATGGAGAAGGTTTTGGAAGGGGTGGAAGACACTGTAGTTTTTCATGATGTCATCTTGGTTTCGGGCAAAACAAGAGAACAGCATGACAAACACTTGGCTGAGGTTTTGAAAAGATTGCAGGAGAATGGCATAATTTGGCATTGAGTCCATTGAATATTTAGGGCATGTTATTTCTGACAAGGGTGTTGAGCCACGTGTTGGTTTAGTTGAGGCATTTGTCAAAGCACCTTGTCCCACATCTAAGTAACAAGTGTCATCATTCTTAGGAGTGTGTGAATTGTATGCTAAATTCATACCTAATTTTGCAGCCAAAACGGTGCACATGAGGGAATTATTGAAGAGAAAGGTCAAGTTTCTTTGGAGTGATTTTTGTCAGAAAGAGTTCGATCAAATAAAGGATGAACTACTCAAGCAGAACATTCTTACCCTGTATGATCGCTCAAGAGAATGTATTGTTTCAGTGGACGCCAGCCTTGAGGGGTTGGGTGACATGGTCACTCTAATCAACCAAGGTAAAGAAAATACTGTAGGATTTACCTCACATGCGTTGCGTCCAAGTGAAAAGAATTTCTCTGGTAGTTAAAGGGAGCTCTTGGCTTGTTGGGTGGTAGAGAGGTTAAAGTGTTTTTTCATTGAGGATATCCTTTACATTTTGACTGAACACAAGTATCTCATTGACATCTTAAACAGTCACCTGGTTAAAGATCATACCCCACAGATTGCTAGTCTCAATCCAAAGTTGTTGCAATACAGTTATAGGGTTGAGCATATTCCCGGGGGGAAAAGTATTAGAGCAGATTTTCTCTCCAGGTGACCCCTGCCTTTGACAATTGATGATGCTGTTGTGCCTGAGGATGATGAGGAATGCTTGATTGCCGCAGTGGATGATTGAAATGTCAGTGTTTTTTCTGAAACTGGGTGGTTTGAGAGCTTACAATCAGAGTACTCAATGCTGTCAAAGAGCACATCGTTCAAGGGTGGCCTAAAGAAAGAATTAGAGTTCTGAACATCAACCGTATGCAAAAATTTCTGATGAATTGTCTGTTGAACAGGGGGACATGGTCATGCATGGTGAGAAATGCATACCTCCAGAAAGGTTAAGGGCTCGCATAATTGAATCAGGACATTAAGGTCATCTAGGACAGACGAGCGCCAAAAGGAGAATCCATAAGACTTCCTGGTGGCCTTCAATGGACTGCCAGATTGATGTTGTCAAAGAGTGTGTGACATGTTGTACCAGCGATAAGACCATTAAAGTTGGTACCCCACCTTGTCAGGTGGTTGAATTACCCAGGGGACCGTGGATGAAACTGGCAGTGGACTATGTAGGGCCATTCTATGTTCTTCCCAGTAAGTTCAAGTACGCTGTGGTGATCCCTGATTACTACAGTAAGTTGTGGGAGGTTCAATTCATGGCTGATCCCCAACACGGAAGGTGTGATCAAGTTTTTTCAAGCATTGTTCGAAAGGCAGGGTTTTCCCAAAGAAATTGTCTCGGACAATGGGGTACAAATCACTTCGAAGGAGATGACTGTTTTTACAGCAGTCCAATATTCAGCATCGCAGGGTGGCTCTGTACCATTCCCAAGCCAATAGGTTTATTGAGCGCATGAACCGATTGTTGGTGGAGTGTATACAATGGGCAGTGAGCATAAGAATGGAGGTTAAGGAAGCTGCTCAAAGCATGTTGTGGGTGCATCGCACTACTCCCAATCAAATGACTGACAAAAGTCCTTTTGAACTTTTACGGGGGAGTGACTAGCTTCGACATGTGTCCAGCATGGATGAAAAAAATAGGGTTTCCAGAGAGGAGGTGTTGGAGATCATAAGGAGGAGCCTATATTTTCATCAAGAGGCAAGAATGAAAGTAAGGAATGTGCAGGTGAATCTAGGAAAGAGCAATCCAAATTCCGTGTGGGAGATTGGACTAGAATCAAACTTCCCCATACAGTTCAAACCGGTTTGTCCAAGTTTAGTCCACCTAAACACAGTCTCTCGCTATGTCAACTGGAAAAGTTGGTGGAACATCTTGAGAGTGTATAAGATTCCTAGACATATTGTGGAAAAATTGAACTTGCAAAGCCTTCCTGAATGTGACAGTGGGGGTTTGGTATGTGATCATTCAGAGACAATGTCAGATCCACGGTTTGGTCTGCAGTTGAACACAAGAGTCAGTGAAGGTGAGAGGAATGTTCTTGTCAAGGTACCTTCAGAACGAAAGGTAGAGCCACGCAAAATTGGTAGGAGAGTTATACCGCCAATCGTTATGGTTGGTAATTGTCTAAGAATAGTTTATACTATCTTTGTACTTGACCCTTTATTTTTTTCTGTGTTTTCTCACCCTTTTGTATTTTCAGTTTTCCTTTGCTCGTCCCTCCCCCCTGATGTTTTTTACGTTGTCATTTTTAGGTTCTTTACTTTCCATTATAAAGGAAGGAGACGTTGTAGTAACCATTCTGTGTGTGTGCAGCACCATTATGTATTGTGTTTTTTCATGGAATGTTGCTGTTTGAATGGTCAATTATTCCTTTGCCATTCTTTTTGGAAGCTGTGGGGGATGTACAGCAAGTAGACTGTAGTGCTTCACCACTCACCTGTTGCGGGGTGTTCACTACAGATCTCTTTGCTTTTAGATAGCAAATGTGGATACATTTAACTATTTATCTAGCAACACCTTCCTTAGATATAGAGAAGGCAACAAACAGGGGGTGTTCTTTTCGAAAAGGCCTGGTTCTGTCAATGTAATACATGAGCACATGTTTGATATGTAGAGTATGGAGCGCACACTGTGTTACAAAGTTTTGTTGAGTGAAAAGGACCCATAGCTCTGTGGTCTGCTTAACATTGAAAGGAGAAACCACCTTACGGAGGAAGTTAAGATTAGTCCATAGGACAACTCTGTCAATGGGGACCTGAATAAAGGATTCCTGCAGTGTGAGTTTTTGCACCTCATTAATGTGTCACAGGGAAGATATTGTAACTAAAAAAAACCTTTTCAGGAGAGCTACTGTAGAGGACAAGAGTGTAAAGGCTCAAACGCATGATCCAGGAGTCTGGTGAGGATAATATTTAGGTTTCACGCTAGTGGAATCCTAAGTGGAATGACCCTCTTAAGACATTCCATAAAGGATTGCACTACAGGTATGCAGAACAGGGAGGCATACTATCCATTTTGCATGTAGACCTCTAAGCAGGAGACTTGTGGTCTTGAGGACTCCCTTCACCACTTTGGCTCTCAACTTAAACCCACTTCAAGTCATAATTCTGACCAAGGACAATAATCGTCATCTCTTTGAACACGTTTTCTAATACTTTAGAGACAAGAGACTTCTATTGCCATCATCCTCTCTCATCCCTCCACAAGTAACCTAAGACACTATCTTACTTACTGCTACCTCCACACATTAAGGACCGGGATGAAGTCAAACTCTTTAATCTCATGAATCTGAAAACTCAAATATACCTCCCCTTTAAACAAAAGGCCTCACAATTCATGGAAATCCAATGCACCCCTCAAAGTGTCTGACCTGATCTGCCCTTTGAACACCATGCTTATAGCTATATATAGGACGCCAACTTCAACAAAAGGGAGTATAGAATACTTACTTCAAAGTAGCAATAACCCCTCCCAACAGTCACTTTAATAGCACATACAAACTGTCTCTCTGCTTCACCAGTCCAACCTGTGGCTCCAAAGGTGGAGAGCATGCCTTCAGTCAACCTCAGGATACCAGTTCTGAGCCTTGCAACGTCGCCAATTGCATATTTGTATATTAATCGCTTTCAATGGTAATGCAACCCAGGGCTCCCACCTCACTCAATGTATTCGTGTTCACACTTGAGTCCTAGGCCTCTTACATAAAAATAACTGCTCTATCATTTTTGTTTAATTAGTTCAATGGAAACAAATGTCAATAACCAGAATGCCTTATGTTGTCACGCAAAAGATCAGAAATGGCAACCGGTCCTTGATTAAATCCATTAAGGTGGGCATACTATTAATCCCCTCCCTTATCACGGTCATGTAATATGTCACTGCTGGCAAGTTTGAGACTCTTGGATAATATTACAAATAAATGATCCAAATTCATGGAAATAAAAGAACAGAAGCATTCTGGACAAATCTTCTTACTAATGACCCAGTCTTCCCACAATGAACCTTCCTGCTTATTTGCAAACCCTAACACCTCTCAAACAGGCCAAATTATGATGCATTAGCACTTTTATGCAACAATACAAAAAAAGAAAGAAATAGTCATATCCCTGGAACTCTGATGCACTGAAAAAAAAAAAATTCTCTCAGTGAAACACAAATGAAGGCTCTGCAAATGCAACATTTACAACACTATGAAGGTGTGTTTTCAGGGCCCACATGAATGTTGTTATAGAGACATCCAGGAAGCTCTAGGAGGTTCAAACACAATCCTCCACCGCGCCCCCATGCCCTTCTGCTCTGGAAGTCAGTTGTGACAAATCTATGAACTTATTTACTTTTTAAAAAAAAGTTAAATCACTATTAAAATATACTGACGCGGCACCCACCAGTCTCTGAGCAGATATGCAAGTAATAACATCAGCAGCCAGTGGGTGACCTTCAACACAGTCTTTAAAGGTCACAGTGGATGCTACTAAGCCCTCCTGTGTCTATAGGGTCTTGACAGTGGACAAGAGATCATGACAATTCAATGAAGTGTAGAGTTCAGCCACTCATCTTATGAAGACTCTTACACATCTCACAAAGTTTACTGTAAAACTAATAAGCTCTTTATAGGACTGGTGTCATCCATCTTTAGTGGTTGCTGACACAATGAAACTAGGGTAGGTCAGTCCCCTCCTTGGGAAGGCCTCTGATGAGTGTACTAAGCTGGATAATTATCCTTCTGTTACAAACCTCTTAGTCTCACCAATATCGTGGAAAACTGTTGCTTCATCTAAACACATTCCTAATATACCCTCCTGCAATATTGACAAACTGGTTTCAAACCTGGGTACAGTACAGAACCTGCTACATTAATGGCGGTCTATAAGGGGTGTGGCTTGACACCACTGGAATAGGTCACACGCCACTGAGCCGACCCCGTGCACCTTCCGCATTTCTTCCTCCCCTTCCCCCCGTCGCAGTCATTGCTGCACGGTAGAGTAAGCAGTAAGGGGGCTCCATGGGAGTCCCCACTGGCCTGTCCTTAATATGTCCATGAGAGGGTAAGATTTGCTCGCTCCATGTTATACTATATCCGGGTGGCGAGATTGTGAGAAAGTGGCTCTGTATATACTGTTCCTTAATAGTTACAGGGTGTACAGAGTCCACAGTCCCCAAGGGTTTGACAGAGGCTAAAGTTAGATATAACCTTACTCTATAAAGTGGTAGCTTGGTCGAGCAGTAAGGCAGTATCAGAGGACAGTGTAAAGCATTTGTTGTACACAGTCAGCAAATGGTCTCACACACTCAATAACTGAACTCTAGGCCGTTGGTTTATATATAAAAAATATATGCTCGTTTTATTTTATAACCAGCACTTGGATTTAAAATCTACTTTCTCAGAATGAGATGTTTTATATAAATACTTTTGCAATCTGCAATTGACTTTTACAAGTGGTTGCAATAGGCAACTCTATTTTAAACACAACAATCCTTGGAGCTCAATGGAAATTTCAAGTTATTTGCAACAGATTACTTTTAGGATTACTTTTGGAATTTCAGGACTGGATCCTAGATTCAGTCCTGGGTCAGTACTTCGAATCAAGTGATAAAAGTCGACTTAATTACTGTGATGATTTTTAGACAATATTTTGCTATTTAAAAAGTTGACACTTAGAAAATAAAAACAGTCAATGATTCCCTATGGAAGAAAATTGGGTTACGGGTAAGTACAGTTGTAAGTATTTTTCAGAGTCAGTGCTGGGCACCGAGAGTCAGTGCTGGGCACCGAGATCCAGCACTGGGAGCTCAACTAAGAGCAGGTAAGTAATTTCGTTTTCGTTACTCGGCTGATTTTTGGTGAATATTTTAAGATTTGAAAAGTCCACACTTAGAAGAAATTTCACGAAAAAGCCAGTCAATGTTACCCAATGAGGAAAATAGAGTTCTCGTGGTCTTTGTTCACCCCGGCACTGGCCAGGCTTGGCTGGTGCAGAGTGTGCTGGGTTCGCGGTTCCGGGCTGCTGCCAGGGATTAGAGGTAGGTTTTGAGTAGAGCCTCTACTCATGGGAGTGCCAGGGGCTTAGAGCCAAAAGGTAGCCAGGTCCTCCGGGGTTTGTGAGGTTGCTGGCCACAAGAGATGCCGGGTTGGAGCAGGAGCAGGTTCGAGGGTCGACAGGCCGGTAGGGCTGGGGCCAAAGCAGTTGGTGCCTTCCTCTTCTTAGCAGCTGCAGGGCAGGTCTTCTTTCTTCTTGCTCTTTGTAGTTTGGAATCTGGAATCTGGGGAAGGAAGGTTCAGGGTGCCCCCAAATACTAGATTTAGGGGCATTACAGGTAGGTGAAGGGCAGGGACCAATGGGTCCCTGTCCTGGGGTGGGTACACCCCCTATCCTGCCTCTCTCCTGTGGGAGGGGGGCAGTAGCCTAGTCCTAATAGGGTAGGGCTCCCCATCTTCAAGATGGCGAGAGCCCGGAGATGTGCTTCACCTCGCCTCCCCCACCTGAGGGGTGGGGTGGGCAGGCTGCCACATCCCCTGTCCTTGTATGGGGTTTCCGGCCATGCTTCCCGCCAGAGTGGGGGGTTGCAGTGGCCTGGGGAAGCTCACAGAGGCGGCATGCCTTTGAAGCTTCCCCCTGCTCATCCTGGGGGAGGAGATTTAGCACCTCGCCCAGGATGTGCATTGTTGCAGGCCCAGGAGAGCAGGGGCTCTCCCACCCAGGGGTCCAGCAACATGTCTGCTGGGTGGCAGCCTAGGCAGCCTCAGAGCAGACGTGGATTGTAGGTCAGGTTTAAGGGGGCATCTCCAAGATGCCCTCTGGGGTGCTTGGTACATTAAATCCCACACTGGCATCAGCGTGGGTTTAATGTGCTGAGAAGTTTGATACCAAACTTCAGTCTTCAGTGTTGCTATTATGGTGCTGTGGAGTTCGTGTATGACGAGCTCTCAGCACCATGTACTCTGAAATGGCAGCACTGCACTTACAGTGCTCAGGAATGGACCTGGGTACTGTAGGGGCACAGGGCTCCTGCTTCTGTGCCCACACCATTGGCATAAGGCACCCAGCTAGGGGGGTGGCTGATGTATGCCATGGCAGTGTAGGTGATGGGCATGGCACACAGGGATGTGTGTCGAGTCGACTTTGTTTTTGTCTTGCACCCAAACACTCAGCCTGCAAAGGCAGTGTGTGTGTTTAAGGGTACAGGGCCTCTAAGGGTGGCACAATGAGTGCTGCAGCCCTTAGAGGCCTTCCCTGGTCAAAAGACCCTGGGTACCTAGGGTACCATTTACCAGGGGCTGACATGTGGCCAGGGTTTGCCAATTTGGGTTTTGTTTGTTTTAGGGAAGGAACATAGGCCCTGGGCACCTGATTGGCAGGAGTCCAGGGCACACTCAGTTAAAGTACATTCAGCAAATCAGCAAAAAGTGGGGGCATACCATGCAAGAAAGATGGCACTTTCTCACAGAGATACAATACACCCACCCCACCCTCACTGCTGTTTAGTCATGTGCTGCTACACGAACACCTGTTCTTGTGTTACTGGTCTGGAAGGGGGACATTTACCTTAGGGGATTGTATGCACTCTGAGTTTGGGGCCTGAATAGTATAGCTAAGCGGTACAAAGTGCAGGCTTATTTGAAGCGAAGGGGTGTACATGTAGCTTTATTGCAGGAGACCTATCTGACCGAAGTTGAAGGGGAGGCCCTACACAAGTGCTGGCAGGGCCAATGTACTGCATGGCATACTGCGTGTTTGTGAGTGGGTATTTATATGGGTGCGTTCTGGAGTCCCCTTCTAGATTCTGCACAAGTCAATTGACCCGGAGGAGCGCTTTATTTTCCTTAAATGGCATCTGGGGGGGTAGACACATTACCCATGTCAATGTATATTCTCCCAATTATGACCAGGCACACTTCCTAGATATGATCTCTCAGGTAATAGTATTACATATGCCATGTGCGTTGATTATTGGAGGAGATTTTAAAGGAGTTGTCGGTCTGCAATTAGACCGCTCCCCACATTCCTCTACCCGGTGCAGGAGGATTGGGGATTTGCAGAAGCAATGAGGACTGGTGAACACATGGAAGGTGACACACACACAGGCTCATGACTACTCCTACTTTTCTGCACTTCATGAGTGCCTCAAAACCTCTCTGTATGCCAGACGAGCATGTGGTGGTTGCCCAGTCTGAATATTTAGCTAGAGCGATCTCAGATCACAACTGTATTATCCCTAGTTTGTGACTGAGGGTTGAATCCCTGGAAGATCAGGTGTTTTAACACACTATAGGTAAGGGAATTAAGACTTATTTTGAGGACAATGCTGGATCGGCCAACCCCATCTTGCAGGAATGGGATGCTTTTAAGACGGTGATTAAGGGGGCAGGGTATTGCAACAGTGGTGGGGAGGCGTCCGCACATTGGTGTCAGAGGTTAACACCCAGGAAGAGATCCTACGAGCTGTAGAGAGGGATAGGCCGGGGATCACGGATTTGCAGAGTACGCTGCTAGAGAGGGAGCAGCTAGCGGAGAAGGTAGAGCGCCTCCAGTGCTTTGACTACTAAGAATACATGGTAAAAGCGCACGCTGAAAGGAACGAATCGGGCATTGCTAGCATGGTTGGCTAATCCCGCTAGAGGAGTTTTGCACTTACTGGAAATTATCACTACGGAGGGGACCCTGGTTTCTGGTCAAGATGTCATTAATTAGGTTTTTAGCGACTATTACAAGGATCTGTATACCAGCCCTGATCAAAATAATGAACAGGGAGTCCGGGACTTTAAGTCATGTGCCACTGCCAACACTCACTCAGGAGGAGGGCAGTGACTGGGGGTGTGACATCACACCCCAGGAAATTTCAGTTAAGGGCATGGCCCGGGGTAAGTTCTCTGGCAGACGACACCCAGTGGAGTTCTAAACTGAATCTATAGAACTTCTCCTGCTGCATATGGCAGAGGTTTACAAGGTAGCGTGGTGCAACAGTTCCTTACAGACTTCGGCTAGCGTGGCATTGATAGTGCCGCTATTGAAACTCCGGCAGGGTCCTCATGATCTCAAGGCGTATAGGCCCCTGACAATGTTAAATGTAGACTACAAGTTGTTAAGAGTGTTGGCAACTCGTCTATTATCATATATGCCTTTTATCTCTAACTATCGGGGAGGATAAACTTCTCGGGCCTTTACCAGACCTTGAGAACTGATATGGAGGTGCCTCTAGCTGCCCTGAAGGGCACGTGGGAAACGGATATGGGAGTGCCCATTGCGGAGGAGGTTTGGGTGAAAGTACTAGCGCATATGCCGAAAGTATACGGAAATGCGAAATTCTAATTGATGAGCTTCTATATCTTACATAGGACGTACCTCACACAGAAGCAAATTAATAGATTATTCCCGACTGCCCAGAAAAGGTGACCCAAGTGTGTAGCTTTCAGGGCAGGGTTGCTACATATGATATGGGACTGTCCCCAGCTCACAGCGTACTGGGGAGGTGTACTTGACCTTCTCAGCAATGTCATGAACAGTCGGTTTTCCCTGTCACCACTAGTGTGTTTTCTAGGGCTATTCCGGTGCCAGGCTAAATTCAAGGTGACATCTAAGTTTCTGGACCTAGGTCTCATCCAAACGGTGCGTCAAATTACCCTCATCTGAAGTCAGCGCCCGGACCCACAATCGCTGGGTGGACCAGGGAACTAACTCTGTGAGAAGAATATGGGAGCCTTAAACTCCTTAGGGAGGCTCAGAGAAGCCAAGTTTCCATGGAGGTGGCTAGAGCATGGGAAGGACTTGTAGCAGAGCTTTGACCAAAGGATGCTAGCTTTGACAGTGACACAACACCAGGTTGGGGCATGGATATGGGTGCCCCATAGACACCAGTGGAGTAACTCTCGATGAGATGACTCACTATTACCTAGATTGCCTTGTGCACAAGCTGGTGAGCATTTTTCCCTCCCTCTGGGGACAGCAGTCCCACGACAGGGGCCAATAGAACAGTAGGACTATACTGGCAACATGTTTGTCTTCCACCCTGCATTCTCACTTTCACTTAGTCGATCACTACTCCAGCAAGCCTGGATTGGGAGGAGTTTGGGGAGAGAGACGGTTGTTACTGGCAGTGTAACCGGGTCATTGGCCTTCATAGGGACAGGGGCAGCTACTGAGGGAGAGGTATTTATGGTGTGTACACCAGTGTTTTATTTGTTGTTGGAGGATTACGATCTTCCAATTACCACTGTTGCTGTGCATTATTGTTTATGAAAATGCCAATAAAATGTGTTTAAAGAACAAAAGTTAATGGTGGTACATGATGCTCAGCACATCATGGATAACGGCTGATCCGGTATACTGATTTTCCACAGCCTTTCAGCACCTAAAATACTGCAAACCACAAAATCCCCCACAATGTCATGTTTTCCAGGATGAACACAGGTATTCCACTTTTGAAATGGTTCAGCAAATCCGAATCAACAATTCACTATCTGCTCTCTTCAGAGTCCCACATAGATCCATCTTTTCCCCTATATACTTCAACATTGACATGGAGCATTCGGGAGCTCTACTGGATGGTCTGGGCAACTCATACGTCCAATATGAAAATGTTGCACAGATCTACATTGAGCCACAGACACACTTGAAGCCAATGGTGGATAACATAGCTCCACTTAAAACTGAATCCAAACAAGACTGAGTATATGCTCCTCACCTGTGACCCAGAAATGTTACAGTGGTTACCTGACTTACACCTCAGTAAACTCTAGGCAATTCCCCTGAACTGGCGGTCACTGCAAAGTACCTTCTATGCAGGCTTCATCTAGATTTTAAAAGCATGACCAAACGGAGTCTAACATTAGCTCCGACTTCTTCCAAGTATCAAGCGTTCTATACATACAGAAAATAACTTGAGACTTCCCATACTGGCTATTCAAATGCCTTACTGACTAGGGTACACAAAGTCTGTCAATCCCTTTCAAAGACATTCTCCATACATCAGCTTGATTATCTCAGACTCCCGCTAATTCAGTCACACACCCACACCAGAGAGGCCTTAAGTGGTTCCACAAATTTCCCCACTCATCAAAAAAATGTCTGACTCGCACACAAGACAACCTACCTGAATCTTTCAAAACAGGGTAACTAATACTTCGGAGCAAAAAGAACTTTCAACTGTCAATACAATGCTTTTTTTAAAAAAAGCAATCAACTGTCAATCCCTCCCTTTAAAAAGAAAGCAACCGTGTCACATTTGCTCCTATTTAAACGTTTCCACAGTCTGTAACAATCTTCAGCCAAAACTAGCCTTGTTGGACATCATCCAGGATGACCTAAAAAACAAACGTCTAGAAGCATCTCAAGAGTGTAAACCCCTTTCGTCTGCATCCATCTACCACACAATCTAGTGATACTACCAAACATCCCATACCTGTACCCGTACTACCATCCTCACCACCATCTAATGTTTAAACTTCATGTCCCTACTTCTTTGGTCACCATTAGGTTTAATTAACGCTGTTCCATCATGGTCAGTGTATGATTTCGCCATGGAGTGTTCCCTTCAGTGTAAAAATCCTAGTTCATTTTATCCCTTTCTCTGGTGTGTCTTGTATTGATGGCTCTGTAGCAACATTAATTTTCTAGTAGGTAAATCTCCTACTCAGTGCATATATGTAACGTTATACAGAGATGAAAGCTCAACCTTTTTTTTGGTTTTTAGTTTTCCTTTAATTAATCAGATGTAAATTTATTACAAATGTGTAACCATCAATGAAAAATGTCTTCTTTACAATTAAGCTGCCTACATGTCTTTTGCTTCATCCTAAGTATAAATGGTCACTTCTTCAGGGCAAGGCAAATTGCATTTACCACCTTCACATGGTATGCAGTCTTTAACCCCCACTACTCTACAGTGTAGATGTTTTTGTTTTTTTACACATACATATATAATTATTCTATCATTTTAAAAGAGGGGATTTAAGGGTTGAGGGATGGGAAAGTGTTCAGGGGGTAAGGGAGGGTAAAGGAAGGTAAGGAGTTTTAACGGTTCAGTTGAGTAGTGTTAAAGAGGTAATGGATTTTTATGGTTCAGGGGCAGATGGAGGTAAAGGGAGGTAAGGGGTTTGATAAAGGTGGTAAGATGTTTTTAGGGTTTAGAAGGAAAAGGGAGGTAAGGGGAAAGGTTGGAGAAGCCTCCCTCAAAACAAACAAGCATTGGCATAGCCAATAGGTCTCGCCTTTGGGACCTTATAAGTGTTTAGCCATGCAACAGTTGCATAACTAAATACTTATAAGGTCCCAAAAGCGAGACCTACTGGCTATGCAAAGCGGCCGCGAAAGTGATTGCGATCATAATCAAACATCAAAGCGATAGTAATCGCGGTAAAGCGCGGCGCCCACGCACATGCACTGTAGCTCTAGGGAGGCCTGTTAGTACTTTTTGGAGCCCTCTCAATAAGTCTCGCCAGACCAGCGCATGCACTGGGTCAGGCGAGACCTAAAAACATGAAAAACTTAAAAGGGGTGGGGCAACCCCCCAAAAAAAAACTATATACATACACAAACATATTAACACTATTTTCCCTCTATTCACTGAAAAAAAACAAAGTTTAAAGTAAATGTTTGGTGAATATGTCAGTGACAAGAACATTTTCAACTAAAAAATACCTGAAATTCATCAGTTATAGTTAGCAGTGGTATCTATAACTTGTGCCCCGCCATGCACTGCTTATGACCTCACATATTACATCACTCATGACATGGAGTAGTTTACCTGTAACTCCAGTTCTGTAGTAGGGGTATCTCTGTTATAGTCATAATCCGTGAATAGTCCCGCCCATGTGCGGGGACCCCGGAGCAATCGAAATAGTCTCTTAAGGTGTCCTCTTCTGCAGTCCTGCATAGACACTTTAGAGAAAATCAAAGACAAATAATGCAGCCTGACATTAACAAGGCTACACTGGCCAGCACTTCATCCAGAAGTGACAAAAATGATAGCCAAATAATAATTACATTTACACATTTAGCTAAGTTTCACACCAAGAGAAACTACCCTTCACAAAACTCCTTTGTCATGATAGAGAGGAAGGGCTGGACAGACAAGCCCCATAGGCTGCCATTATGTGTCTGGAAAAGGGATACCATGCCTTTAAGGAACCCTCTAGAGACCCTCAGTATCCCATGATGCACAGCCAAAGGCAAGTTATTTTCAGTTCTTTTTGAAGGTGTATAAAGCCGTAATGATGCCGACGTTTCATCCACCGGGGAGGAGGGCGGGTCTCTTATGACTATAACAGAGATACCCCTACTACAGAACTGGAGTTACAGGTAAGAAACTACTCCTTCTGTAGTAGGGGATCTCTGTATATAGTCATAATCTGTGAATAGAATGGCAAGCCCATCCCAAACAATCCAAACCCAGCGGTGGAAGAAACGTATAGAATCACTACTGTGCAAATAAATTTCTAAGCGAAGCCTGCCCAACCTGCGCATCTGCCCTGGCATCAGAGTCCAAGCAGTAATGCTTAGCAAAGGTATGGACGGACTTCCAAGTGGCAGCCCTACAGATGTCTGCAATGGGAACATTACGCAGCAAAGCCGTCGTAGCCGCTTTGCCCCTGGTAGAGTGAGCCTTAGGCTTACCCCCTAAAGTCTTGTTAGCTTTCTGGTAACATAATTGGATACAGGACACAATCCACCTAGAAATGGACTGTTTGGAGGTGGCAAGACCACTCCTGACCGATCCATAATTAACAAATAACTGATACGATCTACGAATCTCCTTGGTCTTATCTAAGTAGAATTTTAATACCAGTCTCACATCCAGTGAATGCAGGGAACTCTCCGCTGGAGAGAAGGCTGTGGAAAAAACGTTGGTATGATGATTGTTTGATTGACATGGAAATCAGATATCACCTTGGGGAGAAACTACGGGTGAGTTCTCATGACCTCCTTAGATGCATGAAATACAGTATAGGGCTCTTGGCAACACAGGGCCTGAATCTCACTCACCCTGCGAGTCTTTGTTATAGCTACAAGGAAAGCCGCCTTCCAGGATAGATGCTGTAATGAAGCCTTATGAACAGGCTCAAAAGGCTCCTTCATCAATCTAGACAGCACCACATTAAGCTCCCACGGAGGCGAGGGGTGCCTAATGGGAGGAAACACCTTCCTCAAACCTTCCAGAAAATCTTTGATGACAGGGATTTGAAAAAATGAAGTTTGTGAAGGGCATTTCCTATATGCAGTCAACGCTGCGAGGTGACCCTTAATAGAATGAAAATTAAGGCCAGATTGAGCCAAATGCAGCAAGTACGGAAGGATGACATCCTCCTTGCAGGAAGTAGGATCAGCATCTTTAGAGGCACACCAAATGCAGAATCTCTTCCATTTGTATGCGTAGGGAGTCCTCGTAGACGGTCTCTTTGCCTCTTTCAGTATCGTCATGCAGCTTTCTGGAAGATTTAAATGTCCATACTGCACTAGCTCAGGAGCCATGCTGCCAAACTCAACGACGAGAGGTTGGGGTGCACCATCTGCCTTCCGAACTTCGTGAGAAGGTCCGGCAGACATGAAAGCTGAAGATGTGGCAGGAGAAACCGGTGTAGTAGGTTGGTGAACCACTACTGCCGAGGCCATTCCGGAGCAATGAGGATCATCTTGGCTCGTGACCGGGACAGTTTGATCAACACGGTCGGGATCAGGGGAATGGGCGGAAAAGCGTAAAGAAAGCTGTTCGACCAGTTGATCCACAGTGCATTCCCCAGCGTCCCCGGTTGGTAAAACCTGGAGGCGAAGTCTCGGCATTTGATGTTTTCCGCGGTGGCAAACAGATCGATGTCTGGAGTGCACCACCTTGCGAACGTCTCCTAATACCTCGTCATTTAAGACCCACTCATAGTTTTCTTGGACGTTCCTGCTGAGAGCGTCTGCCTGAGCATTGTGCACACTTGCCAGATGGGTCGCCGTTATAGTCAGTCCCCTGGCCAACAGCGATTTCCAGATCGCTTGCGCTTCCAGAGATAGTGTGTGCGATCTTGAGCCTCCCTGCTTGTTGAGGTAATACATTGTTGTGTTGTCCGTCTGTACAAGCAGGGAATTGGTCCGAAAGGACGGGTGGAAGGCTTTCAGTGCCAGATGAACAGCTCTGAGTTCCAGAAAATTTATGTGATACGTGGATTCTGTCTGAGACTACGTGCCTTGGATCTGAAGGTGATCTGAAGGTGGTCCGAAGGTGGTCCGAATGCGCTCCCCAGCCAGGAAGAGACGCATCTGTTACTTTGGTCTGAGTCGGTATCTCCTTGTGGAATGGAATCCCCTTGAGGAGATTCTCCTGTGAACACCACCATTTCAGGGATTGTAGCGCGTGTTGAGACAGATGGATCCTGTCCTCCCAGCTTCCTCGTCTCTGGTTCCACCGATCTTCCAGACATTCCTGCAATGGCCTCATGTGAAGGCGTGCATGTGGAGTGAGAAAGATACAAGAGGCCATCGACCCCAGCAGAGAGGACACCGTCCTCACACGTCGGCGATGGAAAGGACATGAGTCTGAGATTTCCGAAGGATCGATAAGCGTCGCTCCTCCGAAGGACACACGCTTGCCTCGAGAGTATCTATGGAGGCTCCCAAGTACTGCAGACACTGAACAGGAGTGGTGACCGATTTGGAAATGTTGATGTGTAGGCCCAATTGGTTCAACAGAGCAGCCGTCCTGTTGAAATGTAGCTGCGCCTCCTGGAACGTGGATGCTTTGATCAGCCAATCGTCCAGGTACAGATAAACAAACACCTTGTTCTTTCTTGAGTGTGCTGCCACCACGGCCATGCACTTCGAAAAAGTCCTGGGAGCAGACTATCGGCCGAACGGAAGTACTGTATACTGATAGTGGTTGGTGCCGACCGGGAAACACAGGAACTTCCAATGTTTGTGGGCAATGGGGACATGGAAGTAGGTGTCCTGCAGATCTATGGCGCAGAGCCAGTCTCCTCGATGCAGCTGAGGATAAATCTGGTGCAGGGACAGCATACGGAACTTTTCTCTGCGAATCCATTTGTTTGCTTGCCCCAAATCCAGAATGGGCCTTTACTAGTTTTTGTCCTTTTTCCGCACAAGAAAGAACCTAGAGTATAGACCTTTTCCTCTTTGAGATGTAGGAACAGGTTCTATCACTCTTTTTCTTAACAGGGTATCGGCCTCCGCTTGGAGTTCGCGTAGCAGGTATTGTGAGCGAACTGGTGGAATAGCTGGAGGAGGGCTGATGAAGCGTAGACTGTATCCATTGCAAACAATATTCAGCACCCACTTGTCCCGAGTAATTTTTCTCCACTCTGCCAGATAGTTCTGAATGCTTCCCCCCACCGGAGTGGGTAACAGAAGAGGGGGAAGTAATCCCTCAGGGCTTAGACCCAGCTGTGCCCTTGTTCCCGGATGTGGACTGTTGGTTGCCTCTGCCCCTCTGAAGTCTCTGGAAAGGCTGCCTCTGAAATAGCTGCTGCTGTTGCTGCTGCTGTCCAGCCTGACGACCCTGCCCGCGTTGGCAAGAATAGAGTCATTGGTAGGGATGGAAAGTCTTACGCTGTTCCTTGGGCTTCTCCAAGCCAACAGCCTTAAGAGTCTCAACTTCCGCCTTCATGCGAGCCATTTCCTCGTCTGCATGTGCACCAAAGAGCGTAGCACCCGAAACGGGCAGATTAGCAATTCACTGCTGTGCCTCCGGCTTCAGGGAGGTAAGCCGCAACCAGGCGTGTCGCCTCAAAGTCACAGCGTGACAGTATTCATGGGCTGCCAGGAGAGAGGCGTCTGCAGCCGCGCTGCTGATTTGGTTTGACACCATCCTGCCTTCATTAAGAACCTCCTGGAAGTCCTCACGCTTGTCCCTAGGGAGGAGCTCAATGAATTGTTGGAGAGACTCCCATAAGGAGTGGTCATAGCAGCCCAAGAGGGCAGTCGAGCTTACTGCCTTCATAGACGTGGCTGCTGTACTGCAGACCTTCCTCCCCGCCGAGTCCAGTCTGCGGCTTTCTTTGTCCGGTGGTACAGTGGACGATGGAGCCGTAGAGTGCTGCTTCTTAGCCGCCACCACTATGACCGAATCGGGAGGAGGATCCGTTCGCAGGAATGCGGGGTCTGAGTCCGGGGGTCTGTACTTCTTTTGAAGCCGTGATGGAGCCGACTTCACAGAGGCAGGCGTAAGGAAGAGCTCCATAGCCGGTTCCTCCAAACCGGGCACTAGAGGAAGCAGAGGACGAGAGAGTTGCTTTCGCTTCAGCGTCTCGAATATGACCAAGGTGGACAGGGTAGGCACAGTCAGTTCGATCCCTAGCTTAGCCGCTCCTCTCAACAGCACGCCTTGAAACGTGGCGATGTAATCGACCGGTGATACCCTCGTAGGAGGAGAGTCTGACAAGGTTGGCGAGTATCTTCCACCACTAGAAGAATCCATGTCCCTGGTGTACCTGGAACGTGACCGCTCCCTGCGGTGACGATGCGGAGACCTGGTAGAAGATCTGTGCCAGCTAGTGAATGATGTCTCGATCTGGAGCGACATCTCTGCCTTCCGGGCACAGCCGGAATAATAATAATAATAGTAATAGTAGTAGTAGTAGCAGTAGTAATAGTAACAGTAGTAATAATAGTAGTAGTAATAATAGTTGTAGTAATAGTAATAGTAGTAGTAATAGTAGTAGTAGTAGCAGTAGTAGTAGCAGTAGTAATAGTAGTAGTAATAGTAGTAGTAATAGTAGTAATAATAGTAGTAGTAATAGTAGTAGTAATAGTAGTAGTAATAGTAGTAATAGTAGTAATAGTAATAGTAGTAGTAGTAATAGTAATAGAAGTAGTAATAGTAGTAGTAATAGTAGTAGTAGGAGTCGCCGCCGCCGTCCGAGGTCTTGGAGGCGGCCGACGAGGGACTGGGCTGGGCTGTTTCTGGAGAACTAGATGGTAAATAGGTCCTGGAGTATTCAGAGTCGGAGGTACGAATCACTCTCCTCCTCTTACGGGCAGGTCTTAAAGAGGGCGCTCTGGAAGCCGTATCCCCTGATGGAGAACGCCGGTGCCGCCTTGACCTAGGGTTGTCAGATGTGGAGATGCTAACTACAGAATGTGACAGGCTCCGCGACGTCGACATTCACTCGCGACGTCGACATTCACACGCGACGTAGACTTGCTCCTCGACGGTGAAGATCTCCTTCTCGACGGCGACCTGCGCGTCGACGTTGACGGCGAGCGCCGATGCCTTCTGGACTCAGATATACGCCGATGATGTGTCGATGTAGTCTGTGATGTCCTCGACGTCTACCTCGTCCGAGGTCTCGACGTCCTTCCCCTCGACGCCGAACGTCTACGTCGTTTAGACCCAGAGCCCTGGGTCGACGGGGAGGATATCGTCGTCATACCTTTCGACGTCGTAACCATCTACGTCGACCGGGACTGGTGCAGTTTCTGGGCCTTCTTGTGACTGGGGAGCCCCCCAGAAGCCGAAGCACGGGAAGAGGAAGATGACAAGTTCCCTCCATGCCCCGAGGTCCCACCTGCATCGTGATGTCTTCTCTGCTCCAGGCCTTGAAGACGAATCTTCTGCCTGTCACGCAGGGTCCTCCTGGAGAATGACTTGCAGATGCCACAGGAGGCAGGAACATGATTAGATGGAAGACAGAGTATGCAAACCCTGTGAGAGTCTGACTTGGCCTTCCTGCCACACTCCGGGCACTTGTCAAATAGAGCTTGCATTTTGACAAAAAGGAAGTGGCTTAACTGGCCAAAAAGGACAGCAAATGGAAGCTAAAGGCCCCAGACGTCGAATGAAACACTAAAACTTTCAAAAAAGCTCCAAAAATTGAAGATATACCAATAAAGGTAGAGCTCAATGCTCCAGGGTCCTGCTAGCAGGAGCCGGAAAAAAGAACTGAAAGTAACTTGCCTTTGGCTGTGCATCATGGATTACCGAGGGTCTCTAGAGGGTTCCTTAAAGGCACGGTATCCCTTTTCCAGACACATAATGGCAGCCTATGGGGCTTGTCTGTCCAACCCTTCCTCTCTATCATGACAAAGGATTTTTGTGAAGGGTAGTTGCTCTTGGTGTGAAACTTGGCTAAATGTGTAAATTTAATTATTATTTGGCTATCATTTTTGTCACTTCAGGATGAAGTGCTGGCCAGTGTAGCCTTGTTAATGTCAGGCTGCATTATTTGTCTTTGATTTTCTCTAAAGTGTCTATGCAGGACTGCAGAAGAGGACACCTAAGAGACTATTTCGATTGATCCGGGGTCCACGCACATGGGCGGGACTATTCACAGATGACTATACACAGAGATCCCCTACTACAGAAGTTCTAGAACATCATGGATGACATTTCCAATGACATCACACAGGACATCACCCAAGGTTCTTTTGTACACATTGCTCTTTAAACAGGTATTGCATTAGAGCTATGAAGGTAAGAGCAAAATAACTCACAATAATATGAAGAATCACTATTGCTATCATATATACAACCCCTATAGTAAAGCAAGCTTGTTTTATGTGCAACATTGACCCTATACCATACACTTGATGGGTAGCCGGGTTCATGGTGACTATGACCCACAGATAGAAGGGTAACCTATCCTGCACACAGTGTTCAATCTGTATATAACTGTTCAGGGAAAACCAAGTTGCTCCAGATACTGAAGCCCTGTTACATAACTTACATGCCTGTCTACAAACAGTCTTTACCTGTATAACAACTCTGACAGTCACTGAACCTATATTGAGAACAGAAGCGGATATAAGTAAAGAAGTGGGTGCTGTTGACACAGTTTACTCTATGGAGAGAATTTACTCTATACCACTTTATTTGCAGACAGTAGAACTTTAATGAGAAATACACCACAGAGTATTAAAGAACATCTACTAAGAACAATGTACACTATATGCAAAACTTGTCCAAAGAGCGACCATTCACTTAAAATAACCAAGATCTGAAGGCGCTAAAGATCATACTACCTGCAACCTTCATACTGAGGTGGAAACTTTACAGATCCATCTTCCGAAGCAAAACAAGCACATGTACATAGGTTAGTACTTTGTGCACACAGCGTTCTTTGCAAAGTAGATATTATCTTGCTGAGACGATTCTCTCTAATAACTCAAGCCTGCTTGCAATACTTATACTACAGAGAATCTTTGCCTTGTTGGGAACGTTTTCTGCAGAAGCAAAAAACTAGTGTGGAATATACTGGACACAAGTCGTCATCTGTCACCTGCACACAAAGTTACTTTTCAAAACAAAGATTTATAACGTGTTCAATACCTCTACACACCTATGGTACATTAGGAGCAGATGCGTTTTGTAAACACTTACATCCATTAGCTGGACACAGACTGTACAAAATTAAGTAGAAAAGTAATATGGTAGCTACTCACCACTATCCAAACTATAAAACAAACACTCTAATGATGACATCTCATATTACATTACTGATGCCATAAATGATGTCATACAACATGTCATGAGTAATGTAATATGTGAGGTCCTAAGCAGTGCATGGCGGTGACGCAAGTTATAGTTAGTTAGCTCTGTTAACAATAACTGGTGAATTTCTGTGGATTGTTTTTTTTTTTTAAGTTCAAAACATTAATGATCGTTGTGACATTCACCAAACTATAACATTACTTTAACCTTGGTTTCTTTAGTTTTTTTACGTAAAGTAATATTTTATCACCATACATAAAGCCAACTGGCCGCACCATGCAGGTTGGCCAAAGGGCCTTATGTTTTTTTTTTTAACACTGGCCTAATTAAGCCCATTAAGCCCTGAGGACTTTTTTTTTTTTAAAGGGGAGGCAGCCCAAGTAGCCCCCCCGCCATGTTAAGCCCTTGAAACATTCATTGGGTAGAGGATAGTGTGTGCACCACTAATGTATCCCAACCACTTCCACCAGGTGTTATTGGAGGCATTTCCCAATGATTTCCAGGAGAAGAGAATGGTGGTGGGGGTAAATAATAATAAATCAGCTAATAATAAATCTTCTTGTTGTAAGTCCATCATGCATGAGGGGTTGAAGGTTCCGCAGACTGAGAATTAAGAAATCCTAGGGAGTTTAGTTTGTGGATATCATCAATGGTGTCATGTACTTTAGTCCAGAAGTTGTGTAGCAAGGGGCAATCATAGAGCATGTGAATAAGGTCTGCATGTGGTGATTAGCAGTTCCAGGAGTTATACTCATCTATGAGGCCCAGTGCTGTAGGTCGGTGTGGGGTGTAATAAGTTTTATGTAGGATATGTAGTTTGGTCTGGGCAAGATTTGGGTTTTTATTTTGGTGAATGGGGAAGTCCATAACTTAAGCCAGTCAATGTCTGATGGTCTGCATTGGCCATTCTGAGACCAGTCCTTCTGCCACGTCTGTGGAGTTGAAAAAGGGCCACTCTTGCTACCTACAGTAAAAAAATGTTTAATGGACAAATGAGTTGCTGGCTCTAGGTACCACATCTGTGGGTAGCACACTGTTTTAAAATATTTTGGAGGAGCACTTTAAAAGCAACAGACCATGTCAAAGATACTGGAGGATTGGGAAAGCAATAATGGAGACAAAAGAAGAACAGATGTGTCCCTAATCAACCTCAATATTCACTGTACATTTTACTTGAAGCAACCACTGTGCTGAGTGATCCCTGAGGAGTAAGATGGCTGCTTTCAAGTAAAAGCAAGTTCCTAAGGAATGATCGAAATGTGCATTCAAGTTTGACTAGATGTATCACTAGATGCCAGGGCGCAAGAGGACTTCAAAGAGTGTCTCAAGAAAAATACATTATATTTTTTAATCTGAACATGCAACTGACAAAGGAAGCCTATATCAAACTGAGGCTTACCTGATAAATTAAGATCTGTTAAAATCACGCCGGTCAAGAAACCATGCATATCAAACTGGATCCGACCATTCTTCACATTGTCTGTAATGATAGACTTCACCGAACCCAGAGCAAGCATGCAAGCTTCATGGATCTTCCACCTGAGTTAGGAAAAGGAGGGCGACGATAGTAAATTTCCCATTAAGCAATATAGGAATGTTCCTACAGGCGCGAGCATGCAAGGGATTACACAACAATCATTTCTAGAAACATCTGAGTCTGTGAGAGATAGCACACCAGAATAGGAGATCCACAAAAACATTAAGAGATGGTATGAAAGACTGCAGTAAGTCTTTTGGCTACCAGTTTTTGCAACTAGAATGTATGACAAGTAAGCCTGGTTCTATTATGTTTTTTAACTGAGAATCACTGCCCATTCCACTATCAGAATTCAAGCTTCATAAACACGACTCAAGAGAAATCCAGGGATTTCTGACTGCACAAAAGGCTGCGATTGTTGAATCTTAAGGTGAATGACAGGGGCCAAGGAAAATGAGAAACAGTAAATAACATTCCTAAGCAATTTTATCTAGTTATTGCAGTGCATTTTGAAACAGCAGTAAAAAAAAATGTAAACACAAGGCAAGCCATGCCTAATCATTTCTTTGTGTGAGAGTGTGCTGAAATACAATATCACACATTTTTCGTACACTTGAAAGCAAGATAAAATACTAAGGTTTAGAAAGTACAGGGTGTTAACAGCATTCATCAAAATTACCTAGAAGCCATTGACATAACAAGTGGCTCCTCCATCATGGAAAGCAAGAGAATTCTTCCAGTTAGACAACGGAAAGACCCCCTTACTCTTGGGAATCTGGGTCCTAACAACCGCCCAATTATTCTTCCTCTCTGAGACAAACTACCTGGAAGAAAACTAGTCTCCGATCATGCAATAACTCGTTATTTTTCCCATGACTGCCATTCTTGTTAGGTGCTATATGAGGATGGGTGAATACAATGTCAATGAATGTCATGATATGTGTAGATCTGACAACGGCAATATCAGTAAATGCAAGGGGAACGTATGGAACCGCTTGGCCTTGCACAATGGCCGTTAATGCAATGTCAATGTATACCGTAACTTGCGCCCGCACAGCAGTGCAATGTGCTGATGTCCATGCTCATACGATGTTATGAATAAGAATGACAACGTGCTTCAGACCAGAGCAAACAATTTCGTTAATACTAGTACATACAATATAAATGTACGAAATGGCAACTGTATGCGTATTGATGATAATGTTGATAAAAAGGATTCCAGAGGCTGCCATATTTCTAATAGGAGTTCCGATTAACTCACATCATTGCAGTCTGATTCATCCAAGGTGACTTATCCATCAACTCAGAGTAGTCAGGCAGGTTCTGCGACCCATGCCCACACCTATCGAGTAACAGGTCACAGGTGGGGTCCCCCATGAACCAAAGAAACACGCACCCAGGGAAAACCCTGATCGATTCCACAAATAGATAGTTGCAACACAAACAATTCTGAGATAACTGGCAACAATAAAACCAGTTCGGCCAAAGGTTTATGTTCCCCAGAAACAACACAAAGCTAGATACCACATATAGATCAGCACACTCAACCAATCAGTACACAACAGGCACACCACACGTAGTGATCACTAGCTCCTCATGCCAGACATCTGGATACATACACACTGGCCCACATTAGAACTTCCCGAGATCGAGAGCTATCCGTTTCCTTATCAGATGCCCAAGTTTGTTGATGTGCAACTGAGAATTTTTGGGGGAATTTAGAAAAGTGTGTATTGCACCTCATGAACTGTACAAATGGACAGCCAAAACTTTGCACATCGAGAGATTTTGAGCAAGCGCTTTCTGACCACATTCTCCTGGCCGCAGCGCTTAATTAAACTAACTTGTTTCTGTTTTGCAAAATGCCTCGTCTTTTCATTTATTTATAACCGAGTAACAAGGAAAATCAGAATTCATGGATCACAATTTAGAAAACCTATTTTTGTAATCAAATAACAGTTCCAACCTATTTAAAATCCATCAGGATTACATTTCTTGCTGTGTACCACTGAAAAAATAGCAACCATCTAATCAGTCATTTAAAAAAAAAAAATGACATTTCACAGAACCTGGAAATAAAACACTACCTTGAAACATTTAGGACCGATCTAGGTCTGCCTTCCTAGTCCTACTGAGCACATTTATTTGCTGATGGAAAGATCGACATCTTTCTTTGTTCTGTGGTGTGTATTGTAATAATGGTTAAGGATTTATTCATCAGTGGACTGCACAGTGATGTTTTTGGTGCCACAGTGTGCACATTCAATACCGAACCCTTAAATAGCAACAGTGTAGGCAGATAAATATCTATGCAGTCCGCACTTGAGAATCAAGACCTGACAGCAGAACTATCATGAGCAATGGCAGAGAGTTTTTAACTGCACTTTCTGGCTGAGCTCCAACCACTGGTGAAAGTTAGTTGGAGAGCTTGAAAACAAACACAAATATGGTGTGGTTATGTTTGACAAAGCTGTGCTTAAACTACAGAGGACAAGTGACTGGCAAGTCTTTACAAGTTTCAGAAGGTTCACTGCATCTTAGCTTTGAGACACTTAGTGTCATTGATGCTGGTCTTTCAGGCACAGTAGAAATAAGACCCTGAGGCGAGCTGCACAATGCAAGGTTTCTACATGGACCAAGAGACTTGTCTTTGCCCGCGGAGTACAGTTATCCAGTGTTGACTCATGAGGGATATCAAAGAACAATGACATCAATCAGTCAACAGTTCTGGAAGCTGACTCAACCCGGGGTGCATAGACCCGCCCAGCAGTGGCAAGGCCACCCTACTCTCCTGTTTGTAGCTGGACAATAGATAAGATTACGTCACCGCCGGCATATACACCATACACAATATGTTCACACTAGCAGAAATGCGTGCTAGTAGAAAACATACCGAAGCGCCAGATTTAAGGCCATGCTTCAGATCGGACTGGTGATGCACATAGGGAAATGATTGCAAAGGGATGCAACTAAAAAAGTTGGTTTTATCCTTTTTTTTTACGCTTTGGAAAATCTAGCCAAGGTCCTATTGAACTTCTGGCAGTGTTTTTATTCCATCATTGATAATAAATAAACAATGATTTATAAAATCTAGGAAGACAATGTGAAAAACACCACTGGCATCTACAAAAATAACTGCTGAAAACAGGAAATGCATTGATCAATCATCGTACATTGTCATAACAGAAAAGAAACTTTCCTTCATGCTAAGGAAATTTACATTTCTATATTGTCAGCACCACTACAGGTTTCGAACACAAGGGTTGCAATCATTTTCTGTACTGAATTCTCTGAATCAATTTAGTACAGGATTACAACCCTTCAAGTTGCAGGGTCTCAGAAAATAAGTACATAACCAAGGAGTACAATACACAACGAATCCAAGTCGCCCATGTGAAATCCAAAGTGAACATTAAACAAATCCAACCGAACTCCAGCCGCCCATTTTTTCTCACCTCCACATCGCCGGAACATCCCCAGACTAATTGAGGTCGGAGGAAGATCTAGCTCACACTACCCACTTATGCTCATTGTTTCTACATTGTGTTGCTAATGCTCGACTGTCTTGAGGCAGGATGAGAGCCCTCTGTCAAAAGCCCCCTCCTGCCATGTGTAAGAAAAAAGATGAGCATTTTACGAACATTTCGTCTTGAGGTGAGAAACAATGGCATTCCAACTTGGTGAAGTACAGTAGTGTTAGGCCATTTTACACTTAAATCTAAGTTTAGTCTGGCTTACATAATGCATGAATAAGTTGCTTGCGCGCTGCCAACCTATGGTGATTCAATGACCAGTCATGTGGGACCATCCCTTCTTGAGAGATGCATTGAAGGCCTAGTTTCAAAGACGGTGGATCAGCAGGCATGGGGAATCCCAATACTCCGCTCACATGACCCAAATCTCCTTCTAGTGGACTAATGAATGCGTGTGGTTAGCTGGGTACACTGCCCATTGGCAAAGTTGGCAGTATTGTAGTCCATTAGTCTTGCACACAATATTGTCTGTTTTACACTAAACCAATTATTTTATCTATGCCTGGGGAAAAACAGAGCCACCAAAATTCTGCGTCCTTCATTTGCCTACCTCAGGAAGCATTTCCTGGTGAACATCTTTTCAGGATACCCAACAGTTTCCCGGCAGCAGCGTTCTGAATGATCTAACGTTTTTTTAATCACTAAGTTTGGACTACCTAAATAATCAAGGTACGACAGAATCAGGCCTTGAATCACAGTTCTGCGTGCCTCTATCGGAAGCCATTACAGCACCTTTCTCAGGGCTTTAAGAGACAAAACAGCTCCCACCCAGCTTTCTTGTTGCAAGGCCATGGCTAGCTGATTGTCAAGAACCACACCTAGACTTTTAACTTCTGACTTGGGGACTGGGCATTCCCCTAGGGAAGATGGCCAGATAATATGATCCCAGAGCGTTGGTTTGTTCCCTAGTATCAAGACCTCAGTTTTGGTGTCAATGTAACGATCAAATGGGTATCATCTGCGTAGGTTACCATTTTTACACCATAGGAACATATGTCTGCCAATGGGCGGACATAAATGTTAAAAAGCATCTGGCTCAAAGACGAGCCCTGCGGAACTCCACAAAGCAATTGATGACTAGATTACATGAATTGACCCTCGCTAACCTGAAAACTACACTTGTCCAAGAATGAGGCAAGCCATCTCAGAGCCGTTCCTGTGATACCAGCTTTTTCTAAATGATGGAGAAAAATAGGGAAGGAGACCACATCACAAGCAGCATTGAAATCCAGAAGAATCAGTGCAGCCGATCGTCCATTATAATTTTTAGGTCTTCTGTGGTCCTCAAAAGAGCTCTTTCAGTAGTATACCCAGCATGAAAACCTGCCTGGGTAGTGTAGGAGAGTGGGATCTGCACTAATGTTGCCCCCACTTTTTTCTGATTTTACACTGGTTTCTGGCTGTAGTCTGTCTGGGACCCTGCTAATCAGGGCCCCAGCCTCTCGGTTCTCTCTAAACAACTTGGAGTGTATATTAGATGCACTAGTGATTGGATACTGTGGTACCTTATGAGCCCCTAGTATATGGTACCTTGGGTACCAAGGGCATAGGTACTTCACAGGCCTACCAGGGGCTGAAGCATGTATTATGCCACCCCTGGGAAGCAGACTAAATCTGACACCACAGGCCTGCTACTGCAGCCTGGTTGAGGTAGTGTTAGCACTCCTCACTGGAGATATAGGCTCACTATATCTCTACCTGCACACACACATAAACCTATCAGTCACCCCTGAGGCAGGCCCTATCAATCCAGATGGCAGGCTGCTTGGTTTCCATGTGAGGGGGTGCCTCTGCATGAGCAGGGCCCCTCTGCAGCTCTCAGAGTCCATTCTCTGTAGTGGTTTGTGGATGCGGTTAAACCATATACTGTTAAGTGCATTATAACCTAGCGGTAAATGCTAACTTTGGGATGGCTGCATCAAAACATGTCGTGTTTGGTGTCAAACGCTTTGAAATCATACCCCCACACCAGTAACTGGTGTGGGAGTATGATCCAACCCTTCTAGAGGGATACACATGTACCCACTGTGGAAACACGGTAGAATCCTGAAGAGCCCTGGCATCACAAAATGGATGCCACCAGTCACAGACACTGGGCTGCTCTCCTGCTGCTGACTGACAGTCGCAGTGGAGGAAGCCCAACAATAGGCATCCTGTCACAGGGAGGTGTGGTCACCTCCCAGACAGGGTTTAGTGTATTGGGGCTGGGTGGGTGCACTCCTAGAGTGCTTTAAAGTCCTGCACTGTGGGAGCAGTAGGCTCCTCTGTCCATATGCCAGCTCAAACCGGCTCAGGGGCTACCAGTCCCTGCTCTGGGGCCAAACTGGACAAAGGGAAGTGGGTGTAGCCACTCACTCCCCTGACCCTCCATGGGAGTGGTCATAGAGCTAGTCCCTCCCTTCTTCAATTTCTTATGTCTCTGATAGGGACCTGACTGTTATTTTCCTCTGCCAATGAATCATCAAATGGAACGAGTTACACCACTAGTAGAAGACCCATTACTCTCCAAGGAATTCTGTGACCGGGTGAAAATCTCAACATTTATGTAGTTTGGTTGAGCACATGTCCTGATAAAGTTTGCAGATGGTGCCCGCCAACATCCTAATTGAAACGTGAAGCCATCCACACACACCTGCCACAAGTCTCGTCTCAGGCTGGGTCTTCCAAATCTCACTTGTACCTAGGTCTTGCTTTCTCACCACTTACGAGGAATGCTGGTAACTCCCTGCCTTCTCTTGATGGCACAATGCCTTGGGCAAAATGGTACCATAGTCTCAACAGGGATGTATGTCGTTACAACTCACACTTTTACAACGCATGCACTTACAACGCATTTTTTACAATGCAACATCCACTACAACGCATTCCATTACATAGCATGACACTACAACGCATGTTTAAAAACTACCTTTACAACGCATTCCATTACATCGCATACTACCTTTACAACGCATACCATTACAACGCATACCATTACAACGCATAGTATAGGGGTAAAAATTACTATTCTAACTCCAGGGGGTGCAACAGTAGGGTAAGTGTTGGATTGCGTTGTAATGGTATGCGTTGTAAAGGTAGTATGCGGTGTAATAGAATGCATTGTAAAGGTAGTTTTTAAACATGCGTTGTAGTGTCATGCTATGTAATGGAATGCGTTGCAGTGGATGTTGCGTTGTAAAAATGTTGTTGTAAGTGTAGTGCGTTGTAACAGTTGCGTTGTAAAGGTTGTTCACCTCTCAACAGTGGGGATTATGATCTCCCTCACTTCACAGTCGAATATTGTGATTGCGGAGCTCGTTAATTTCCTCTGCTATTCCCAACAGAGCACGTTCGTTTCTCCTGCTCTGTGTGTCTAGGGAGAATTCACATCAGGTGTGAGAAGAGCTCTGGGGCTCTGTCATCTACTCCATGGCGGCATTCCCACAATGTAATGCATAAAGTAACAAAGCACAAATGCATCCATCATTTCTGACACAGCATGAAAAACATATCTTGAAAAAACGGAGTTGAGTGCCAAAACACTGAAGGACCACTTGTTTCATGAGACAATCACTACCTACATTAGAAGAAAAAAAAAATAACATTTGTTCTTAACAATTATTTCTAAAATAACTTGTTAATACGGCATGCCATCTTTCTAAATTCTAAATCAGAAAATAATCAGTAGACCTTAAGTTCACTACACTGTGACAGTATTTTTTTGAATCATCAAAAATGCACATTTACACAAATTTTATGTTTAATCCACTTAGGCCACTTTTGATAGACACAATTTTAAAAAACAATATTGTTAGATCAGTCTCTTACAGCAAATAAAGTAATCTAGATAAAGATTTAAAACTTTAGTAGCGACTTTGCATGCTAATGTCATCAATCTACATGGTGCTGAAAAAATAAATTGCCAAAACCCCCTCTACCATTTTAAAGAGATTTGGATTTAAAAATTAGCTGTCATGAAGATGCTGATTTTAATACGACAATATCCTTCCAGGTAGACAGTGTAACTGAGGCCCGTAGACCACCCTTGAAAGCAAATTATGCACTGATCAATATTAAGCAGCTTTATGATCCGATAAATGTTTGGAGTCTCTGCACCCATGGTTGGCATCAAAATCTACTATGACCAATGTCCGTGAGATAAATATACAGTCACATACCTTGTCAGATCATTCCCCAGTTAATCTTATGCTAGATAACCCTCCCACTCTGCCCATTCACATCGTGGAATTGCAGGGATCCGAATTGCCTGACTGCATGTTCCATGCTGAGGTCAGAGCTGGCATTGTGGAATACGTTACACTGAATGAGGGTTCAGTTTCCAATGTAAGGAGTCAGAGGCATGGGGACCTTCTGGAGTGGCGAGTTCTGTGTATGGAGGGATTGGCGGAGGAGGGGCAATCGCTGCAGAGTGAGTCGGAGGGAACGAGTGGGGAGCTGTATTCCCCGCTATCGTCGGAGGGGGAGGGGGGAGGTGATGAAGGAGAGGCAGATCCTGTGCGACATTGAGCGGGGCAGACCCGGATACCCTCGCGCTATGGCCGAAGGCCTGCCTCGCCCTAAGGTACCACATATGTATATGATTGCTGATTGGATCTGGATGTACTACTTATTTCTGATGTCGGGGGGAGGGGGGTGAAATTTGATTGTTTGTATTAAAACGAAAAATAAAGTTGAAAAAAAAAAAAAAAAAAGGAGTCAGAGGCATTCAAGTCCTATACCCGGGGCATACGTATATGATGGAGTACATGGTTGCTTAGAGAAAGAACTTAAGCAACTTGAAAACCACTATGCATTAACGAAAGATGGGACTATCCTTAAACTGCAAGATACTTCAGAAAGAATTCAGAGAGGTGGCAGATCACGAAGTGAAGTATCGTGGGATGCATGCTCGGATTTGCACTAATGCCGATCACTATCTTGCCAACTGCTACTTTGGAGATTTGGAGGCAAAATTTGGAGCATTTGTTTGCTTCTTGTACTGATCAACTGAAGGACGATATAGCAAATTATCTGAGAGAGGTTACACTGGCATAGATTAGGGCGAGACAGGCCATTCTTAACTCTTCTTTAACACATGAGTATGTAACACATGCTAGATCTCGGCTGGCAATTGGTAAGGCTCTAGGAACTGAAAGCCTCTCTGCAAAGTTCTACTGAGAGTTGCTGATGTACTAACATCCAAGTTGCTAAATGTCTAACGCTGCTGTCCAGATGGGTCGGCTGCCTTCAATGTTAAAGGCTACAATTACTATGCTACCAAAACTAGGCCATGACCGCAGTCAATGCTTCTCATATAGGCCACTCTCACGGCTGAATGCATAATAAAAGCGTGAACAAAACACTAGCACAGAGACTACAATCACTAAGACGGTTATTGGTACTACCAGAGCAGTTGGGGTTTATTCTATAGTGATCAACAGCCTTTAATTTGTATCGGCTTGTTTCTATACTACATAGGATAGATTCAAAATTTGCTATATGTAGGCATTCTGCTCAACGTTGAAAAAAACATTTGACACTCTTGAATGGCCATTCATTCATGAGGTTCTCAGACGCATGGGGCTGGGTAATTTCTTCTCGAGACTAGTCAGTCTATTATATAGAAGTCCCCGGGCTCGAGTAAAAGTTAATAATTTGTACGCAGACATCATTTTTACTTATGGGGGCACGAGCTAGGGATGCTCATTATTCAAATTTGCTTTGGCTGTAAAGCCTCTCTGTAAATTTCCATATTCATTGTGACATTTATGTAGGGTGTAGGCCCCTCTTGATATCGTTAAATATTGAGGAGATCCTCTGGCCTGCAAATCAGCTGGAATAAATCAGAATTTTTTTCAATGACTGACATCACCATTTTCTGACAGCAAATATTCACCTAGAGCATGGATGGGGTAAAATAACTGGGGTTCAAATAACTAGAAACATGCCAGAACTTATCAGATGCTACTTGGCATGGCCTTGGAGAGCTTCAGGGCCAGAACTATGCACCAAAACTTCTGTTGTCAATGATGGGGTGGATCTCACCCATCAAGATGGTAATACTGTCCAAACTTTCTATAACTGTTTAATGGTATTCCCATTCACCTATCAACTGTGTTCTGTAGTCAACTTAGGAAGGTGCTGTTGTGACTGCTCTGAGGGATAAACAGCCCAGTATTAAAAAGGCCTCCCTCATTAAATCAATGAATGAGAATGGCCTGTCTGTATCGGACACATTTTTATATGACCAAGCTGTGCAAGAGCACTTTGTGAAATAAAGGTTCAGAGATCAGACTGCCCTTAAGCATGTATGGAGAGAGCAGGCACTGGTAAGAACTCACTTGTTAATAACTGTAGTATGTAAATGCCGCTTGCTCAGCATAAAAAAGTAGATGGAATTGGGATGACTGGATCGGCCGATGGGAGCAGACAAGAGAAACAAGATATGACCTGCCATTTTCACCCTTGCTACATGTGGCGTACAATCCATTAGTAGTAGTTTTTCCCCCCTTTACTTTAGGTCTAAAATTCGCTTTATTTAATTAGTTTACCACAACATAACTTCGATCAACCAACCTTTACTCCACAGTAGCTGTTCAATAATGAGGTGTACAAGAAAGGCTTATTGTCAGCAGACAAGTCTATAAAATACATATTTCATCGGGTCTGTATAAAGAAATCTGTATCAATAAAGGCAACGTGACTTTGGGATAACTCTGGGGTAACTTCATGTGCCTTACTTCTGAAGTTACTATTTTAGCATTATATAAATGTATCTTCATATCCCAAATCACGAAGGAGACCAAACCTAAACTTACAAAGGCATTTTTACTAGAAACATGAACCCACCAGCAACATCATCCTAATTATGTACGTCATTTAAGAAAATCAGGCGTCAGCTATATTTTATTAAAATCAGGAGTCATTGTGGGTATAGGATGGTACCTATGTGTGTGTACAAGTCAGCTAGTAGACAACCTTTAATCCGATGAGAACTTCCTGCGAAACAGTTAAGCGATTGTTTCAGACAATTCCAGATATCTTTATGGAATGAGGTGATTGATAGAGTTTCAGCAGATATTTCGACCATTTTATTGCAGGAAAATAGGTCCTTGACCCAATTTCTTTTTCTTTTTTTAACATAACCTAACAAAGCGGCAAGTTGTGAAGCATGATTCTGGAAAGCAATAATAGAAATAGGTCTCAAACACTTGTTTCCAGATATCAGCAATCATTGGGCAAGTCCAAGCTACATGTATAAAGTCAGCTCTATCTTCCTTACACCTGGGACATTCCGGCTGCACATCAAGACTTCTATCACATAATCTGGCAGTGGTGTAGAATATTCTGTGCAGGACCTTGTAATGAATAAATCTACCCCTACTATTTGAGGACAGCAATATCACCAGATCGAGTTAGTCAGGTTCTCTCCAAGGTCATGTACCCAATTACTCCTCACTCTCAAACCAGGCGATTTGTGCATTTAAGACCTCAACAGGTATATTTTGGAAAATGGACCGAGAGAGTTCTCTGTGGTAAAAACATAATTCAGCACCATCAGGCAGAGTTGTATTTTTGGAAAAATCGAAATAGTGGGCCTGAATCTTGTTCCTCAATCTGAAGTACATCACATACACAAAAGGTCATGGGAGGAATGCTTGCAATAAGTTTAACCATCAACAATTTCTTGTGGTACATCGTTCTTTGGCCCAACATTTCAGCACAGTTTGGTCCCAGCCATAGGCAAATAATTCTTCACCATGTTCCTAAGGAACAGTCCAAGCTGACCTGCCAGACCAGATTCTCCCTGAGCTAGAACACAAGCAACCCCAGATTGTTTTCGCCCTGACTGATGAGCATCAGTCAGGTGTATCTTGGTTCCAGTGGCACAGTGAGCACGGGACCCACATCTGGGCAAACCCTTGCCACTTTAGGGCGGTACATCGGTAAACTCAAAAATATGGCTAAAGGAGATGACTTGCCCTCTATTTTTTAAATTTTTATTGTCAAATATTCCCTCTATACATAAATCAGCCATCTTCGTTAACTCAACATGCCACGGCTGCTGTTTGGCTTTGGGGTCTAGAGTGGTCATTAGTATAGGAATATGAAACAGGGGGACGCGAGGTGAGTAAAATTTGTCTAGTCCTGCAACGCACTTTAATTTGTGCCATGCTTATCAAGTGTGCATACCGATACTCCCATTTACTGAAGGTCGTTTTGAAGACTGCAGAATAACTGTAGGCAATGCTAAAGGCAGGGTCTTTTCAACTTCAATTGTGAATAATGGACGTACCAGCCATGGGCATAGCAAGCCGTGCCACTCAATTTTATAGTTCAGGTTCGAGAACCGCAAATTCGTCGGAGAGTGCCCAGTTTATTCATTCTGGTTTATCTGACTAAACACATTTCAGGAAAGGAATTCTGATAGATTTAAAAAAAATGGGTTGGGTACAGTGTGAGGTATATTTAAAAAAAGGTATAGAATTGGGGCTGGAACACCATCTACATAGCCACCACTCGCCAGCCAGCGAAATAGGGAGGGGTTGCCATCTGGCCAATGTATCATGCACTTTAACCAGGGATGTCCCAAAATGTTTCTATATTACAGTTGAAGGGTCTTTGAGAATTCCAATTACTACGTTTTGGATTGAGTCCTCCGAGCAGAACATTCAAAATGTAATTCAGAGGTAACGCTTGTTTACAGAAGCACTACTGCTACAGTCCCGTTTACATGGAGTCTAGAAACGCTTGCAAAATGAAGGAACACTCTAACAAGTGTATTAAAATTTTGGCTAGGATGTTTTTTTTACTTTTATTTTTGCATTTTATATACTTCAACACAACAAAGTGCATTGTAACAGGTGTCATTGTTACATTCACAGAATGCAGGTACACAATCATCCGTCCAGTAGATTGTAATAATCTTTCCTACTATCAATACATAATGTAGAGTTTAGCAGTATGGACCGTAACCAAGGTACACTATAGCTTTCGGTCATGCACCTACGACGAGGTTCAATGTCCCATTCAAATCTGGTCTTCCCCATCCAAATCGTGTCTCCTGTAACATTCGTTAAAGCCGGTCAACATTGCACCCCATGCTTCCAAATCCTCGATAACCTGGTCATCTGTGTGGGAAAGCTTCATATGCTGTTTCACTGCAACACCTCATTCTAACCCATTTGGCTAGGATGTTTATCACAGTATGATTGTAATAAGCATACAGAAAAATAATATAGCTTCTTCCACAGATGACTTTGTGCTATTTGCGTAGTTCTTTGATATTTCTGATAAAAGTTCAGTGGCAATTACATAAAGAAGATGGGTAGAAGGGGAATCTGTGCCTGTCTTCATTGTGGGTATTAATTGTCCATTTACCCCGATGGGTGCTATCAGATTGCTATATAACACTGTTATCAAGACAACTATACCTTTACCCGGTCCCATTCTTCTCAACATCACAAATAAATAAGCAGTCTAGTGAGCAGAATTTTTCTATGCACATCTAGAAGCTTAGTGATTGCGGGGAGCTCTGGATTTTTTGGAGCACCAAAGAGAAGAAGTTAAGTTATCAGAGGTTGAGCCATGGAGAAGGAAACTTGATGGTTTCATTGACACCAATCCGCTTATATGAAGGTATAGCCGAATCGAAATTATTTTGGATAACATCTATGTATCTATATTGACTAAGGAAACAGGCCTAAAAGGCTAAATCAGCAGGGACTTTATCAGGCTTCATTGTGTTGGAAATTGTGGACTCGCGCAAGGATGGAAGTATCTGGAATGTTTCTCTAGCCTCTCTAATCTTTTCCAGAAGAGGGGTAGCCAATATATCAGAAAATTATTTGTAAAATTCGGCAGCAATGTAGTCTGATCGCAATGATTTCTCCTCAGGAAGTGATTTAATCACTTCTTTAATCTCTTCGACAGATATTGGTCAATTTAATGGCTCCTCTCTCATGAGCCTCTATTCACACTAGACACGCCACAGGCATATTGCTGAGAACAGTTGATTCTGACCCTTTTACCCTCCTACAGCTCAGAGTACATTTTTGCAGATTGACAGAATATCCAGGAAGTGTGTCTCTTACTATTGTCATCAAGGACCTCTAGCTCTTAATAGACAAGCAAGTGTTCTTCTTGGCCCGTCTCCTTCCTCAAAATGCTGCACCTGCACATATTTCCCTAGAAATCAGACTTCTGTCAGCTCCCTTTTGACATGTAATTAAAGGGGAATGTAACTGCTTGCCAACGATCTCATCATGTGTCTCTCAGCTTTCGACTTCTAATCTTATCTTCTATCTTGATTTTGGAGTACATGCATTTATGAAAACTAGGAGGGAGTCAGTAACCATACCTTGCAATATTAGGACTCTGCCTTCTTTATGTGCAGAGTGAGCAATACATTTAAAATCAATCCCTTTTTAATTAAGATTACCACTCCCCTAGATGAGGAGTTATAGGACGCTAAATATCAATACCTACCCCAAGCTTAATCAAATTTAGTCTCCTATAAAATGTGTTTCTTGGAAGTAGACCAGGACTGCCTGTAGTCTCTTTAAATATTCCAGAACTACTCTTTTTTAGGGTTCTTCAGACCTCAGATTCCAGCTTACAGAATATATAAAGAGATCTCTACAGTAACTAACTAAGCCCCCATTACAATATTAAGTGCCCTGGCATGTAATCTGAGCATCAGTACTTGCCCGTTCTTATTATGCACAGTGGATATTCTGTGAGGGTTGAACAAAAATGTTTCCCATGTATACCCTCTTCCCACCATCCACACTGATAATGCCAACTCGCAGGAGACACAAGTCTGGGGTAATATCGCCACCACTCTCCCAAGCCCTTTATTCTGCATAGCATTCTTGCACATATCAATCATGCAACCTATCTACAGTAGGCTCATCCTCGGTTATCAGGCTGCATTTATGGGTCCATGGTTTGTACAACAAAATATTCACAGTTCTGGCTTTTGGCACTCACTGGCTAATTAACAATGCAGAGCAGAATATATAAAAGTATGACAATAACGCCTATCTTACACTCAGAGGGGGTACAAAACCACAGCACGAAAGCTTAAGTGTCTATTTCAGTCAGTAAGGACAATGTCTCATGTGGTGCGGTTTTCAGAGTCTTCTTGTGTCCCTGGCAACATGGATCACCTCAGTGCCTTAGGTGCAGGTTGCTTCTTCCTTTTCTGCAAAAGGCACATCACAGCTTCAGGGTTAGTCACTAAGTTTTGCAGGGAGTACAGCACAGCTGAGGTCAAGCCGTGATGATGAAGTTTCTTGTTGGAGTATCGTTTTTGCTTGGATTAATGCTTTAAAGACTTCTTGCACAGCAATTGTTAAGTAAGGTTAGAGTGAGATCATAGGCCCTTCGTGGCTCGAATCTCCTTTCTCCCAGACCCTCAGAGCCACATCACGGTCAAGGTACTTTAACAGTTTAGCGATGAGCCTCACTGGAGCCCCAGAAGGTGGTTTGGGTGCCAGCAACCAGTGAGTGGGCTAAAAAATGACACATAGGGAGAATGAATCCGCCCCAAAAAGTGACTTCAGCGAGTTCTCTATGAAGGGTGCAGCTGAACATGAATTTTCAAACAGCAGAATCCAGATGCTGCATAGATTACTCCTCCTTGGCCGTGTCTCCAAATCTTTTGACTGTATGAAATCTAAAACTCTTTCCAGCTCCTGTATCATCTTCTGTTCACTCAAATCATCTTCCATTTTGGATGACAATGCTCAAACGTATGTATATACTAACGCATGCTTATTAGTTGCAGCGTCACTTAATGGTTTTTCACCTCAATTAGGTCTACTAGGAGTGGTTTACACAGGGCTGGTCCCTGTGTGGTTCTGACGAAGAGCTTGGGGAAGCTCGTAACATGTTGACAAGATGCTAGGTACACCTATTGCATTATAACTAGGTCTTTCCAGCATTCTACCCTGTTTTTAGATTATACTAACTAGGAGCAAGAATAAAATTATTTGGCCCACTAGCTAGGTATTTTTAACACTCACATTAGCCCACTCCACTACACTTTCTGCACCACACAGTTGTCACAACAGTGCTCCTACGGAATCCGCAAGTCGTAGCACGCCTCAGTCCGTAGAGGACTGAGATGGCCCCAATGATGAAGCATGTCACCGAGGGGAAACCCTGGTGAGTGAGGGGACTCAAGAAGGAAAAGCTTTTCTTTCTTGGTGTTTTTCAAACTCAGACAGAGTTCCAATACCCTTTTCTGGCTAGGTTCTTTACCCGATATATTCGGGTTGTTTAGGTCTAACCACAAAAAAATACCCAAAAAAGCAAGTAAAAATTGTGATTATGGTGTAGCTCCTGGGTAAACGTTGGTGGCGATGTGTCAAATGATAACCAAGCCACCTAAGGAGGAAATGAAGCTGAAGGATAAGTTATATTGTAATGAACTAAAGGAGGCCTACAACAATGTTGTGCACCTGGGGAACTGGTATGATCATACATGCAGCAGAAAAATGACAACGAAACATTTTCTGACATGGCCACTGCCTTATGATTACAAGCACCATTTAATCAGCTGAATTTGGAGTGGACATACTAATGCACTGTAATGTTTCCCTACGGATCAAACAAGGCTTATAGCTGTTATTTTGAGAGTGCTGGTGTCACTATTGCTTTCTCTGCACCCTCAATTACTTCCTTCCAGATCTACCATTTATCTTTTCCCCCCTCTCAGGTTCCGTTTTCATGTACCAACTTCTCTAAAAAGCCATCTTGTTCAGAAGTATAACCTAACATCACTATGGCCTGTACCATTTTCCTTCTCTCCTCATGCCTGTTGATTATAATTTGCACTGATACCACTGGCCACCATCAGGCCATCCCCCTCGCTGATATAGATTTAGCTTTTTTTTAATGTGTATTGTCTATAAAGCTTTCATTCTATTGCAGCACTTTCCAACAACATACTACGTTTTGCAAATTCACACTTACTGGCATCTTACCGATTACATTTTGTTTTTAAATGCCATTACAATTTCTGAGGTTTGCAAGCCTTGAAAGAGCAATACAAATTCTCTTCAGGAAAAGACATGCCCTGCACAGCTTTCATGGTCCTTATCTGAACTATTTCGATCATGCTTTGATTCCCTAATTTACAAAACCTACTCATGCTTTGATCCTGCCCCTTCGACAATATCCTGATTGTACTCCTTCCAAGAAATACTCAGTCCAAACCCTGTAAGAATCGCTCATGCCTATATCCAGCCCCTTCTACTACCATCCTATTTAGGATCCATTCTTTACCAATTTCTCTCTTCCTTACCAGTGCTCAGACCCATGGCTCTTTGTCTGCTCGGCTTCTTGCAGATGTCTGGTCGCCGCTGCAGCCAATGCTGCTGCACTCTCATTCTGAAATTCTGTGGAAACAGCCTGAAAATTAAAAGTGGAGGGGAGTTGAAGGAGTAAATTAATAAATGCCATGGATGCAGCTTATTCTAGGGACGTGAAATTATTTAACCAAGACTAGATCATTCTGTCATGGATGACCAGTGCTTCAGATATGTGACTACTTTCAAGTCCAGAAAAGCCAAAAGATGTATTATATATCAGTGCTTTCATCAGTTGAAAATAGAGGGATTTGGGGGTGATTTAAGCGCAACGAAGATTTTATATGCTGATTTTAAAGTGCCTTGACCATGACAGAGGGGAAAACTCAAACCTAGTCTTGCAGAAAGACATTGTAATTAGTAGACAAAGAAAGTTGTGCTTGTACTGAGTTCTGGAATTCGGGAAGACAGAGTTTAGGGGGGGGGGGGGTGAATAACTCCACTGGGGACAAGAAAATCTTGTGAATTGGAAAGAACAAAAGGGCAGAGAAACAATGGAGGACGACACCTGGTAAAAGAGTGGAAGCAAAGCTATAACATTCATTATTCTCAGATTGAGTAAAGAAAGATCTTGCTTCTTGTCATGGTTAATTGTAGTCTGCCAAGCAGTAGTTCTTACCAGCAGTAGGTCCTGGGCAGCAATACGCACAGTGTAGGAGAAAGTGTCATCATCTTCATCTTCCACAAACTGCTGCGGATTCGCCGTCCAAACCTTTATCTAAAAAGTAGTCAAAAATGGAAGTAGGGGTGGGGCAGTACAACAAAATAATTCTGCAGAGATTTTTTGAATTGTATTGATCTGTATCTCAGATCAGATAATCTTTATTCAGTATACAATAAATTGCATAACCATAAAAGCATACAATATTATATATATTTTCAAATTTAAAAACAATCTGTATCGAATTAAAACAGGATAGTTAATTACCTGTATCTATTATCCAATAGGCTATCTTTAATTTGCATAAGCAATATTCCACTGCGTACTTATATTACAAAACCTATATTTGTGGTCCATTTTGATTGTGTATTTAAGAGTCTAGTATAGCAGTCGAGCCATTTCTTTGTATAAATATGAGATAATATGGCATAGACTATGATGTCAATAGTGCAGAGTGAGTGCTTTAAATGTAGTAGGTTCTTTGGGAAATTCTGGCAGAGTTGTCCTTGGTACACTGGAGTGGGAAAACTGTTTTTGCACATTCAAATATCAATTGTTGTTAGACACTATCAAATATCACTTGAACCCATCAGTTTCCTATTTATGGAGGGTCAACCAGACAGACACTATGACAAACATTCAATCTCGTTCTAGACAAGGCAATACTTTAAAATCTAAGTGAACGTGTTCTCAACTATTGTGCAGATATGGGCATTTTAGTTCTATATTTTTTACTTGCAGCCTGCTCCAAAACAAACTTCTTCGGAACAACAAAACATTTTATTTTTAACTCTGAGCGTGCTGAGTGCAATATTGAAAGGCAGTGCAATACGAAATGAAAAACATCAATTTTTTAAATTAAATTTTAGGGTGCCTTTTCGTAATGTTGCAACTTTGTTTTTGTGTTCGTAGAGCACAGTAGCATATTCAGATAACTTAAATCACTTTAGTGTCCAGGATACCCTGCACAATTCCAAAAACACAGATCTGTTACCATAAACCACCAAATCTTCCTCCTATCCACAGAAAAATCTGCTGTAAAATCCACTTCAAGCCCAAATAATCCCAAGATGGCTACATATTCAATACTACCCTCACCACCACCCCTCACAGATCCCTCAACTCCCTTCACAGTTGCATTTTTACCTGCTCTTCAGTGATCTGCATATACAGAATCATGTAGTATATGAGCTCAGGCAGCGCCTTCTTCACTGTACTTTTAAACTTGTTATTTTCCAGTAATATGTGAACAAACTCAAATATACTGAACACCAAGTTCTCAAAGCCGAGGACTTCTCCTGAAAACAACAAACATACAGAGTTAACTTTTAAAGTGTGGCAAAATCTTCTGTAGATGGTCTAAAACAAAACATGAAGAGATTTTGCACTAGCAGAAATTATCCTGAACCTGATGGCCATATTTTTAAATCTATAAATCTCTTGACACTTTGATCACCACAGTACCACGTAGTTGAGTTCTACCAACAGCAAACTGTCTGCAAATTTTAATATTTTGCCCTACATAAAATGTAGGTGAATATGGACCTTTTTCTAAAAAAAGTTTTTGCGTGCAATATGCCCATTGCAATATTTAAGATCTATATTGAAAATAGCAAAAATAAAATCTAAAAAAAGATGCTCACGGTAAACTTTCTCCAAAAGCTTTAAATTTATCAGAGGTTATTTTTAATCAGATACATGTCCAATTAGAAGCTTTGATATTCCTTTTCTGTTTTTCCTCTTCTTTTCGACGTTTTAGGAGGATTCTGTATCTGATGAGGGTCTACACAATAAAAGAGACGTGATTGAGAGGTCAAACACTGGCGCCAGAGGGAGGACTTACCCTATGAAGCGAAATGCCTCATAACTGGACACTTGTCGACATAGTTTAGTGGGAAACATTTTTTTAGATACTTTCTTATTATTTGAGAAAGGAATCTATTGAGATTTCAGCCACATCAATGGAAAAATGTCTTTCTTTGCTCTCAGCAGTTTAGAAAGACCCAGATTTTTATACACTGCGAACTTTGGGGACAATCAGAAAGTAGGCAATAAAGGTTTCACGGTGCAGATCCTCTTCATTTTTGACCATGAATCAAATGATTTGAACAAGGCTCTTTGGCAGTAGCGGGTGCTACCGAACAGAGGTGGTGTGAGGGAGGCTAGACAAAAGGGGCAGGAAATAAAAGAATAAACACTTACCAAATACCGCCGGCCGCCGCCTCTCCGTCCTCTCTGCAGCAGGATGCACACCGCCTCCCAGAATCCCCTGAACAATCACAACGCTGTCTTACAGCAGCATTGTGATTGGTCCGAGCACCGTGGTTCGGTGCTCAAAGAGGGACTGGGAGGCTGGACATGTTCTCCACCAAAGCTCTAATACAGCTCTGAAGAACATGCATAGTGTGCATGACGGTTTGGCCGTCCCGTAAAGGCCGGCCAAACCATCATGTACACTTTGGTGCAGCCACAACTCCTCCCTGTGGCACAGGGAGCCCAGCCCCACCGTGCCCTCTCTAACAATTTGGCTTCAACTGCATGGTCAATACAACAAGCGTTTGCAATGCAACAGGTCTCGCATCAGTTAGAGTTATTGGTATTGTAATGACAAATTTGCATAATGGTTTTGTTTGGAGTGTTTAAATGTATTTAACAGGTAAGTAGTTGTATGTATGTTTACGAAGTATGTAATGTGTAATTTATTGTTTAGTTAGTTTGGTGGCAAGAGGAGTAGTTCGCATCAGTGTGCGGGGTTCACTATTGCAATTAATAGTTGCTTGGATGGTATGATGATTTGTAGGATTATTAAGGGTATTAATAATGTGAATTACAGTTGTGTTCGAGTATTTGTTGTAGTATTGTGTAGTGGGTAAACAAGTAGTAATGTGTTTGTGTACTGCAGTATATATTGTAGTATATTTTTTGTGTGTTGTAGGCTTCAGGTGATACCACAATAGATGGTGGTATAGATAAGACTAGGAAATTAGCCTCCGAGACAGTAAACAAAGTGCTAGAGGGCATGTGTCTGGCCGTGGAAAGTGAGTAGTTAGGCAAATGTTTTCCAGTAGGTGTGTTTGATATTAGGGAATGCAGTGAAAATGCCTACAGATGGTCTAATAGTTGCTGCATACATTATAAATTGCTTTCTGCTTAGAAAATGTATTTTTTGTGACCGCATGTTGTACTTTGTTTATTAACGGCACATTGAAATGGCAGTGCACCTCTGTCTGTTTCTTTGTATGTAGTAGGCAAAATTATTTCCATCTATGGTATAGCGCTCCATTTTTCTGTACATTATAAGAGCGCCGCATATAGGCACGTATAAAAAACACCAGCCAGAACTATTGCGTGAAATACCCTGAATTAATGGGGTAAAGTTGAACAATAACGCGCAATGAAAATTTTAGAAGCTACAAACTGCAAGTAAAAGCGGAAAAAAGATCTGAAAAGGCAGTTAAAAAAAAGACTGAACAACCGCAATGTGCTGAACGGGAGCGAAATAAAAAGGAGTTTGCAGACAGCGAACGCAAAAGAGATAAACGTGGCAGCATGTGGCTTTTAAATGATGTATGGCACACTGTACATGGGAGCATAGGCACACAATATGGCACGAGCAATTCCCCTAAAGCACATGGATGAGGCAAAATGACTAAAGCTGCGGAGCAACAAGCTCGAGAACCATGTTAGAATCACGGCGTTGGCTTACCAACCTGTGATTGTGGGCAAATTAGTTAATATCCCCACGCCTTCCAATAGGCAATGTGTTCGTGTGACTATAGGACACAGAAATATTCCACCGTATGCAGCCGTAAAAGGCATCCATGCTGAACAGTACAGGGATGGCCACTGTTCGACACAGTGGCGTAATGACTAGATGTATGACGCACTGTAGAAAGGCTTTTCCCGTGACAACTAACTTAAATAGCACGGGAGCAGTACCCCCTGGACCCATTGAGCTAGTGCCACCTATAACTCTCGCAAATGGGAGACCTATTGCACTGCAAGTGCTTGTTATTTCTTTAGGACGGATTACCTAATAGCATGGGGTTTGGAGGACCTTATGTTTTTCCACCTGAGAGTGGCAGTGAAATGGATCAAAGCGCATTCCAGGCATCTACCTGGAGGCCTCGCTCAGTCTGACCTCAATAACCCCTCGCCTGTCCACAGCTCCCACCTTCCCGCCACAGCGTTTCCCCAGCTTTAACTTTTCCATTTAGAGGTGGACTTCAATTTATATATTATTGCAGAGGTGCAGTGGACTTTTGGAGGCATAATCGACCTCAACTGTAGCATATTTACAGAGGCAGATCACTGCAGCAGACTCTAAGCAGGCTGCAGGGGGACGCCTGTCCCTATGTGGTCCAGCAAATGATGATGCCTACGACAGGAATGGTACTGCCCAGAACATAGCATGCAAAGCACTCTTCATCGGAGTCCCCTGGCAGAGGCAGACCCTGGTACCCAATGCAGCTGAGGCAACGTCTACCCCATGCTGCCACACACAGAGGTAGGCAGAAACAAAACACAGCACAGAACACAGAGGCGGAGGAGCAATAGAAACACCTCCTCGCACCCTTGAAAAATACACCGATTGCTGCCACTCTGCCGTCGAGCTGTTGCTTCTGAACTGGGATAATGGGCAGGAGTGAGGGAAAGTGAAAGCACGCCATGCGCGCGATGGAAAGTGTGCCATGCGCGCGCTGTGTTGAAATGCCGCATGCACATATCCTGTCCGTACGCGTGCACATCTCCTGTCTCCCTTCGCAAGCTAAGTTGACAACTATAGATCTCGCAAGAGAGCAATGCATGCGCTGCACCGCTAGGCAGACCTAAAAAGTTAAACAATGGAAAGTTATTTTAATTTTTTGTATTGAGCTTGCAGTTAAAACTGTGGGGCGACGCTGGGGCGACGCTCCTCCGCCTTAGCGGAGAAGGCGCCACAGCTCTGGTACCCAAAAGTACTTCTCAGAAGTCCGACCTAATACCCACACGAGTGACCAGTGCTGGCACATAGATACAGAGGAGTAAACAACTACATTCACCTGGAAGCTGAAATATAGGATATTAGCTATATGTTTTGGTCACGTACTGGGGAGGAAGAGGAAATTGAAATGCTACAAGATGTAAAATTAAGCGCTTTACACACTTAAAAGCCTAGTAATATATATATATATATATATATATATATATATATATATATATATATATATATATATATATATATATATATATATATATATATATATATATATATATAGATATATATAGATATGACATGACACATACAATTTAAAAGATGTTTTCCCTTGCTCCTCCTTTTTTTGACCTTTTTGTTGGCTTTAGGACTGAGCACTTTGCCACTGCTTACCAGTGCTAAAGTGAATGTGCTTCTCCCCTAAATCATTGTAACATTGGTGTATATACAATTGGCATAATTAGTTTACTTGTAAGCCCCTTGTAAAGTGGTATTCCAAATATCCAGAGCCTGTAACCTAAACGCTACTAGTGGGATGTCAGCACTATGCCACCCACACAAATAGCCTTTCAAACCGGTCTCAGGCCTGCCATTGCAAGGCCTATGTGTGTAGTTTACTGCCACTTCGACTTGGCATTTGAAATTACTTACCAAGCCTTAAACTCCACTTTTATTACGCATAGGTCACCCCAAAGGTAGGCCCTGGGTAGCCCATAAGGCAGAGTGCTGTGAATAAATGTAGGACATGCACTTTTAAGTTTCCATTGTCCTCAAGGTGACAAACATCAAAAATAGTTTTTCACTACTGTTAGGCCTACTCCTCTCATAGGATAGCACAGTGAATTCCTTAATAAACTTTTAAGCTGTAATTTCTGATTAAAAAGGAGTAGCTGCATCATGTTTGATAACTTTGAAATGGGGCCCTACCAATCAGGTTCCCAGGGCCTGTGTTCTTTCCCCAAAACTAACCAAATTGGCATCTCTGGCCACAGGTCAGTCCCTGGTAAGTTGTACCACAGGTACCCAGGGCACTGTGACCAGAGAAGGCCTCTAAGGGCTGCTGCACTTATTTTGCCACACTTAGAGGTCCAGTACCACTACACTCCCACACTGCCTTTGCAGGCTGCATGTTTTGGTGCAAAACAAAGTGAAGAGTCGACATGGCCCACCTGTGTGTGCCATGCCTACAACCCACTGCCCTGGCATAGATGAGTCACCCCTCTAATTGGGTACACTATACCAGTGGTGAGGGCGCAGGTGCATGAGCCCTATACCCCTACAGTGTCCAAGTCCATTCTTAGACATTGTAAGTGCAGTGCTGCCATTAAGAGAATATGGTGCTGGGCGATTGTCATTACAAACTCCACAGCACCATAATGGCTACACTGAAAACTGAAGTGTGGTATCAAACTTCTCAGCACATTAAACCCACACTGATTCCAGTGTGGGATTTAATGAAAAATGCACACAGAGGGCATCTCAGAGATGCCCTCCGAAAACTAACCCACCTCTAGTGTCCAAGCTGAGTGGCTGCTTTCAGCTTCCACCACCAGTTATGTTTCTGGACCCCTGGGTTGAGAGCCTGCTGCTCTCTGGGGCCTGAAACAATTCGCATCCTGGGACGAGGTGCCAAGCCTCCTCCCCCAGGATGGGCAGGGTTCACCAAGGGGAAGCATCAAAGGCATGCCGCCTTTGTGAGCTTCCCAAGACCACTTGCTGCTTTCAGCAACTGGTCCCCACTGGTCCTGCCCCCCACTTTGGGCGGGAGAACCAGCGGGAAAAACAAGTGAGGGAGAGAGGTGTGCCCACCTCTGCCAACTCCAGCCCTCAGGTGGGGGAGGCGAGGTGAAGCACAACTCCCAGCCCCTGCCATCTTAAGGATGGGGGGATCCAACCAGGGACAGGCTACTGCCCCCCTCCCACTGAAGGGTGGCACAATAGGGGGTGTACCCACCCCTGGTAAGAGACCCATTAGTCCCTGCCCTCTACCTACCTGTAACACCCCTAAATCTAGTATTTAGGGGGCACCCTGAACCTTGCTTCCTCAGATCCAGAAACAACAAGAAAGATAAGAAGGACCGAAGAGCCTTGCAGAGCTAACAAGGGGACAGCGCCCACTGACGTGGCCCCAGTCATGCCGGCCTGTCTCCCCTCGAACCTGCCCCTGCGAAATCCTGGTGTGTCCTGCAGCCACCAACCTCAAAATCCCCGGAGGACCTGTTTGCCTTCACCTACCAAGAATGTTCTTTTTCTAGAGCCAGGAGTCTGGTCTCTAGGTCTAATCTTTTGGTCAACCTGGCTAGCAGGATGGCCTCCTCTTTGAGGCTGCCCTCAATGTCCTCACCAGAACCTGAGCCACAGTACTGGACCGGTGAAGAACTCTGTCAGGAGTAAAGACAGCTGTGCTCCAAAGATTGCCACTCTGCTTGATGGCTGTCCTGGAAGAACTGTTTTTCTGCTTTGTTGTGCTGCCCTGCTGCCTGATGATCTCTGTCCTGCTGAGAAGGACTGGACCCACCTCACTTGAACCCAGAGTGACTTCAAGGGATTGCTGGCTTTTCCCCTGTTCTGAAGTCTCAGGGCCATCAAAGACTTCCTTCAATCATCCAACAGCACCTGGACTCTGCTATTTGTAAATCCTGCCCTGCCAAGTGGTGTCAAACCAGTCCTGGGACCTTGAAAGGTGACTTCTGCTGCACAGAACCATCAAAATCAACACAGTGACTACTTTGTGCCAATCTGAACCAACGCATTGCCCCTCGACGCCGCTGCAGGAGCTGATAGACGACGGCATTGACTGCACGGATAGAGGCCAAACAGCGCGACTAGACAATGCAGCACCTGCATCGTAAAAGAGTTTTTCGACGAAGACACACCGGAGTTCGACGCTTGCTCCATCAAGGGTACTTTTTCAGCCAGGCATGCGCGAGTCCTGTAGCCAGCCTGCCTTCCACTGCGGTCGGCTTGAACTTTGGATTTACCCTGGTATAGAGCGACCAGATGTCCCTTGTTGGCGTTTTAGGACTCTATGCAATATAATTTCATTTAATCTTTAAAAATTCATAACTGCGGTTTTACTTATTGGATTTTTGTTGTTTTGGTCTTTTTTGCCTCATAAAAATATGATCTATTTTTCTATTATTTTGCAGTGTTTTCATTATGTTACTGTGTGCGCACATGTTGCAGGAATTCTGTGTAACTAAGCCTGGGATCACAGAATGTCAGTATATAGGGATTGAGCCAACATACCACATCAGTACCTATGAACCCCAATCCAAACTAGCTCACAGTGCCTTCCCAGCCTTTCTAACCTTCCTGAAGTGACAGATAAATTGGCACCCCAGATTACAATCCTAGAGTACTCTCAGGGAACTATGGAAACAGATTGCCACCTTTTGTTTTCTCACTCATGCATGTCCATAATAAACAAAGCAAACACACAAGAACAGTTTACAATGTTTAAAACCATTTTAAACTATCATTCTCTATTATAAACAACCATATTTAAAGAAGTATCTGCCTCAGCCTACCCTCACTACGTGGGCACAGTGATGTATCACAGATCTCTGGGATAAGAACCGAACCCCATACCTGAATTATTGTTAGGTAATCTGCTAATCAGAATACGCGCGTTTGTCCCTGGACCTTTCCTCTGCAAGAATCCCCCTCTGGGAATGTATGCCAAGCTAAGTTGCTAGCCAAGCACAGAAGGGAGGGCACAGTGTTTGACCTTGTACGAGATGTTCAGACAGAGTCCTAGAGAGAACCAATAACATGTGCAGTGTTTTGCTTAAGTAATATCATGACACAAAAATAAACGTGCTAAGTGCAACATGTGAAAGGTAGCCTACAACTCGCAGTTAGGCTAAAATAAGAGAAAACTAAGTGGGCCCTAAAGGGACCTCAAGACACCCCCTCTTTGGTCAGGCAAGTAACAAACGGAGCAACTAGATAAACATATAGAACAAGCTAAGAAAATTCAATGCTTTGCTAATAGAGAGGTTATTAGAAAAAGATTTAGAACCGTAATAATAAAAAGCATAACATGTCAATTTGGGAATGTAGCCAGATTAAGGTGTGTTGGAGATATCTATGTTTCCCATGAGCTCAAGACAAAGTGAATCCAGGATGTACTCCATCTCCGAAGACCAGACCAGACTTTGATTGACCAGATACCACGCTGACCACTTGCTCGAGGGAAAGCTCTGCTATAAATGCTGCAAGCGTACTGCCGTATTGTGAAACTGGGGAATTGTATTTTGAAAATTAACTGTTTTTAATACTTTATTTTTGGAAATAAAAAAACTGCTTTAAGTCCACTTACCCGCACATAAAATTATTTCAGTTCACCCGCTGCTTAGCGGGAATCAAGGCCTTTCAACTAGTCATCAGCGTCATCTTGGGTGTGGGGATTAGAGTCTACTCGCCACCTTACTCAGCGCCATTTTGGATTGCGCTCTAGTGTCTGGCTCACTGCACTTGCCAGCCTATATAGGACAGACAATGCAAGCGCACTGCGCGCGCACAGCGTGGGTGCGCAGCGGGCGCGCCGGCCCATCCGCGCTTCGGACGCGCTTAGCGCCAGCCATGCTGCCTGTTCTGACAGAGAACAAGGTAGGATAAAATACTCTAGGAAACAGATGCTTAACATAGGTAAGAGGGAGGATAGGGGACACCATTATTATCCACCTGTCACGGGTCATGATAAAAAGCACTTAAACTGCGGGCTGATTAATAGTAGATCCCTGATAAAACATCACCTAGAGGTGTCTCATGATAAGACATGGATCTGGATGTCCTATTTCTAACAGAGACATGGACTAGTACCGACTCCTCTGTAGAAATGGGTTTCGCTTGCCTAGAAGGTTATAAAATCTTTCATAAACCGAGGGCTACTGGAAGAGGAGGAGGGGTTGGAGTGATTTTCAAGGAAAAGTGGAATTTTGCTCCGCTAAAAGTAGATGTTACAGGGATTGAACTCCTGGGTTTCTCGCTGCAGGAGGCCAAAGGCAGGCTACTCACAGGAATGGTCTGCTATAGACCCCCAGGACAAGATACCCAATATCAAGTACTTCTGGATACCATTACAAATTTGACCGTAACCCATTCCAGAATGATTCTATTGGGGGATTTTAACTTATGGGATAACGGAAATTTAGGCAGCCACTTTAGAGACTTAATGCACATATGTGCGAATCTCAACTTACAACAATTGGTAAAACAACAAGCAACCAACCAAGTGGGGCACGTTTTAGATCTCCTGTTCGACAATCAGACCGAGACTGAAGTGACAGACATACTGCCACAAAGCTGGACTGATCACTATCTAATCCATTTTAACGTCAAGATACCCAGATCAGAGGATAATAACCGTTCGATGACATACCGAAAGGGAAGAGAGTGGGCTAAATTGGAAAAAAACAGAACCCATCCGACCTTTCCAAACTTAAATCTCTTTGCCCCTTCCATCTCCGTAGAGGAAAACTATCAAATATATTGTAACCATATAGCTGGCACTCTGGACTTGCTAGTCCCAGTAAAAAGACTCAAAAATTGGAATAAAGCCTCAGCCCCCTGGTATAATGAGGAATTGAAACTACTGCGAGTGTCATGTAAGAAAGCTGAGAGGAAATGGAGAAAGAACTACTTGGACAAGAAAGAATTGAAATTAGCACAGGTTAAATATAAGGAGTCTATCTCAAAGTCGAAAGCAGACTTCTATGCTAATTCTATTCTACAAGCACCTAACAGCACTAAAGCTCTTTTTAATATCTTCAGGGCTCTCTCTAGCCCAACCTGTATAAGCAATAAGGTGGCTGCATCGCAGAAACTCTGCAACGAGATTGCCTCTCACTTTGAAGAAAAAATTGCCAAAATTGTTGGAGATCTTCATCCCAACAACATTAGTGATCAGGATAATACTCCCCAGAAGTTGGATGAAGAACCCCGGGTGAACACCTCCCTGGAAAACTTTCAAGCCCTTACGGAGGACTCTTAATAACCTGGCTTACAGTGTATCCTCTGGCTCCCCTCTTGACCCCCTCCCACATAGAATCTGGAAAGCATTCGGTCAAGCAACTTTGACCTGGCTGCGACAGATCTGCGGCCAATCTTTGGAAGAAGGAGTGGTGCCGGAGGTGTGGAAACGGGCAGTTGCGACACCTCTGCTTAAGAAATCCTCACTGGACCCTACGATTCCAGCAAATTTTAGACCCATCTCCCTCCTGCCATATCCAATTAAAATCTTGGAAAAAGCAGTCAGTAAAACCTTATCATGCTACCTTGAGGATAATCATCTGCTGGATAGGGACCAATTTGGGTTCCGTCCAGGTCACGGCACCGAGACTGCTCTGGCAACCGTAATGGACATCTTACGAATGTGAGTCGACAATGGGAATGCTACCGTCCAAGTGTTATTAGATATGTCGGCCGCATTCGACACGGTGAGCCATACAGTACTGGTGGAAAGACTGGAGAAGATAGGGGTGAAAGGACGGGCTTTACAGTGGCTACAGTCCTATCTATCAGGAAGACAACAGGTGGTGACCATGACATCGTTCACTTCCAGTAAGTCTCCAGTACACCATGGGGTACCGCAGGGCTCTGCGATCAGCCCTATTCTTTTTAATATCTATTTATGGCCCCTGTTCCCCATTATCAAATCCTTCGGAATTGATTTGGTCAACAACGCTGACGACACTCAACTGGTGTTCTCCCTGGAAGGGAAACAAGCGGTATCCATGGATACGTTCCAGGAGTGTATGCGTCAGACTGCTGGATGGCTCAGGAAAAATTAATTAAAATTTAATGGGGGTGAAAGAGAGGTAGTATACTGTTCCACTGCCAGAATGTCCCAGCATCTACCACTGGAGTTCAAGCTAACTCCAGAGGAGTAACCCCTGGTTCCAGTCAACACGGTGAGCTATTTGGGGCTTCTGGTAGATAATCTCCAAATGGAGTCACAGGCCAACAAAACCGTTAGTGTGTGCTTCTCTTTGATGCGCATGCTACGGCAGATTCTCCCGCTACTCCCAAAGGATTCGCGCTCCCTTGTAGTAAGGAACATAGTGCTGAGTAGGCTGGACGACTGCAACTCCCTGTATTTGGGAGCTCCACAATACATCCTTAAGGGGTTGCAGAGAGTCCAGTCCATGGCAGCAAAGCTGGTGCTAAATAGGCAAAGCAGGTCTTCTACAACATTGGCCTTGAGAGATCTCCATTGACTGCCTATTAAGGAAAGGGTTTGTTTTAAATCGCTCTGTATTGTATACAGAGCAGCACATGATCTGGGCCCAGTCCCACTGCTGGAGAAATTTACCTGGTACAACCCCAAGAGGCAGCTCCGTTCCTCCAGTGCAAACCTGATGACGACTACCAGATTTAAGCGTTCTAGGATGGGGGGGGTAGAGCTTTTAGTGTGGCTGCAGCACACTTATGGAACGAGCTACCCCAGAGCATTAGACAAGCCAATTTCCTGACCGAGTTCAGAAAGAGTCTGAAAACCTGGCTTTTTCCCCCCCAAGGACTGAACTTTAGTTTTCTCCACTGTTAATCTGGTCTGCTCATATGGTGGTCATACTCAAGTCTAAGCGCCAGGATACCCGTAGGGTGGCAGTATGCGCTATATCAGAACCTAATACAATACAATGAATCCACCATAGCCCAGGTCAAATCATCCAGAGAACAGACATGATCCTCGGGATCAGTCGATGCTGAGGAAGTAACCGGGCAACCTGCATCCGTGCTATTAGAGCTAAAGTTAAATGAGTCATGTGACGAAGCACTCCCCTCCTGCGAAAGGAGGGGCTCATACCCGGCATTGTGCAGCAGCCGCAAGCCTATGAGACAACATCAAAATGGGTCATTAGAGGACTCCTCAACAGGTTCATGTCCAAAGGAACCAGCATTTGAAGAGCCAGGCAAATATCCAGGGCCCATTCGAAGGGGCAACAATCAATGAAACACGGGTTGGATACAGGTACACTGGACAGGGTGGAATGTCAATGACCAATCAAGATCCAGTTCTTGGAGCAGTAAGATTCCCAAAAACTTTACCAAATGTTCACAACATAACTGGAATGGTAGTAGTTCCAGAGGGCTTCGAGACAGAACATATATTGCGGAGGAGCAAAATATAGAATAAAAATGCCGCAAATGAGTAATAACACCAATAGGATGACCCAGAACAACCTAGAACAAAGGGAATGAATAAAAGCCAGTATTACTGCAAAGATTTTCCGGAAGGAACTGACTATGCCAGAACCAAGAACATTAAAAAGTGAGCAAGGTCGGCAGTATTAGATGCATTAAAAATGCAATGAACGTATTCATAATACCCCTGATCCCCTCACTGCACTTCGGGAGAAATGGGTAAGGGATGGCCTTGAAATGGACGATGAGGAATGGCAGGAGGCGCTCTCATCGCCAAAGGAAGTGGCCATATCCGCTAAACTCAAGCTAGTCCAACTCAAGATCCTACACAGGGCTTACCTCTCAGAGAAGCAATTAAGGATTATGGGCAAAAGCGCAGACGGGCAGTGTAGGAGACGGTGTGGGATGGAAGGCGGGTTCATGCACATTCTTTGGGAATGCCTGTTAATTCAAGGCTACTGGAAAAAAAAATTGCAATGTATGAGCACGATATGGGGAGTCCCTCTTATGCCCGAGGCCAAGAGATGCTTGTTGAACATCTGGGAGCCCACAGATCTCGATGTGAAGGGGAGAATATGGGCCACTCTGGGGCAGATGATTGCTAAGCGTTACATAGCGCAGGCATGGGGTGCCACCGTGCCGCCGAAACTGAAGAAATGGAAAGAGGACATGGACTGGTGTATGTTGAGAGAGAAAACGGTCTATGTGGCTCAGCGGTGCCCCAAAAAATGGATTGCAATATGGTCTAAATGGAATGTGTATCGGGGGGGAATGTGCGAGCCCCCAAATGTCCCAACGCCAGAGGAACATTGTATGATATAAATACCACTGCGTGAATGGTAAGATTGCCCATGTTTACTAATATGACGTTCGACACACGTAACTGTAAAGCATGACTATGTTGCTTAAGTTCAATAAACAGATTTATTAAAAAAAAAATGCAATGAACTAATTTGCTGAAATGTATTGGGAGGTTGGTGTTTAACAAGGACTGTATTTCACAGGATGTCTTTGCAACTTGTAATTCGGAGGTTTAATCGAGCTGTTAGGGCTACTTCTTTATGAAACAATAGTGCTCTGAGCATGCTTAACTTGTTAAAATCTGCCTTCAAAATTGGAATGAAAGACCACAACGAACTATTGTAACCTCCTTGCGGAGGTGGGAACAGCACGCTATTGCAGCAGGTGACAATGCAGAAAACTATAATTAGAAAATATATGGGATTCCAGCTTTTATTCCACAGAATTTGTGATAATTTAATATTGAAGAACTTCCTTTTCAAAGAACTTTAATAAGTGGAATTATAGAAGATTCCTTCTAGTAAACAGACAAGATTTGCTACAGAAGCATTACATGCACCATGAATGGTAACGTGTTGACAAATAAGTAAATGTCTAACAGAGGAGTCACATTACTTTCCAGTAAGGAAGAACTCCTTATTTGCACTTTCACAGCAATAAGAAAATGGGAGGGAACATATTCATGAATCAAGCTGTCTCTGCGGGGCTCATATCTGCCGACAGGGAAACGTTTCACGCCAGCTTCAAATTGAAATGTTGAAATTGGCAGAGATATTAAGCCATGTATTAACCATACAGCGGAAGCTGTTTGTTACAGTGAAAGGGAGTTTTTTCTATCTTCAAGATGTAACATTGTATATGATGTAGCTTTTTTGCCATAAGTCGCTTATGTGTCAGATTGAAAGGCATGAATAGCTGGCTAGAATTAAGGTAATGCAACCATTTTTAAGGGTTTGAAGGGTCCAAATAAACTGCATGATGGATCTAACCTGACTTTGCAGATGGTACAAGGAATAGAGGTCACTCTGCATGATATCAATAACAGATGACACAATGTTATTCAAATTGCAAATGCGAGAAGACGTATTAATAGTATTAACAGCAAGCACTTACCAAAATGATCTTGATCAATTTGTCTTAAACGTGCAGTAGCTTTCATTTGAGACAATTAACAAATTTAATTATATGTGGCATAAATACATCTTTTTGTATGTAGATATTTAGGACTGACGGAAAATCAGATAGGTGCATGTCCTCCGATAGGAGAGAAAGATATTTCACTGCAGCGTAGAGTGTTCTAACCCTTTGATAATTTTTCCACTGAATAGGTAGTAAACATTCCTGAGTTTTGCAATTGGGAATAACGAGAATCAGGTCGACTAGCTTTAAATGCCGGTGTGGAGTTAAAATAACCGGGCATGACATCCATTTGTGTCCACTGGCCACAATAACCACCCGTGAGGACCTGAAAGTGTGGTGTTAAATATACAATTCTGTAACATACTAACAAGTTGGTCAGCAGTGAAACTTGTTAAATGTTGCCAATTTTCAAACTGTGCAAAGTAAGGAATGGTTAGTGCATTCATTTCTTTAATTTTAGCCAATCCTAGACATGCAGTCTGCTGAACGGTGTCATTCAGAAAAATTATTTGAGTTGGAATTAAGCAGGCTCGAAATAAAGTATCCATACCCTGGACCTGCCACGATTTTGTACCCGAAAAGGATTTCAAATCAATGGTGTTCTTCCAATAATCACAGCCTTGCCCAACTAATTTTGTAACAAATGAATACGTATAGATTAATTTGGGTTGCGTAAGCATATATTTTTTCGGTGGTATAGGGACAAGTCTAAACTAAAAGGACGTTGAATCGGACTTGTCATAACCTGAAAAATATGTAAATTTTTCTTTGTATGTTTTCGAACTCCCTTGTTGGACAGTTGGTCAATGTTCCCATTGCATATAATTAAAAACTGTGTCGAACCATAACTCTACGTAAATAATGATGGTAACAGAAAATCTCACAATAGTTTGCAGAATTAATGCATCCTCCGATTAGAAAACCATATCATATTCCAGCAATGAGAGCATGGCGTTTACCGTTTCAACATCCCAATCATCACAATATAACCCAGGTACTATTACATTCCCCATTGAAAACCTAAACACATATGGAATCTGCAGGATCTCTGTAGGACCGAATAGGTCATAAAGAGCTTTATGCCAAACAACTCCACCATTTGCTGGCACAGATAAATGGTCACGAGGGACAAGTCTTTTCTTAGCTCATGAGAAGAAGGGTGGGGGGCCAACACACCGTCGCCCAGTTCTGCAGCAGAGCGTTCTCGAAGATCATGGCCATTAATCAGCAAGACAAAAACACAAAATCCAATCCGCAGGAATAGAAAAACCAAGGAAAGAGTTATCCAAATACCCAAGTTGGGGCCAGATAAGGGAGTTTCAGCCATGAAAATAAAACAGATCCGTGCAGCAGGAGTGTCTAAAACGGAAGAATCATCAAAAGAATCTGATGAAAAATCATCTCCGGTATGGATAGATGTGAATTCTCTGCTTCCGTCAGCAGGAGAGAACCCGCCTCGGTGGTGCTCACTAGCTGTAGAGGAATTTCCTGTATGGTAGCGAGAGGAGCTATTGAACTACCAAGGACTCCTCGTGGCCTACTGTTGAGAATCAGCCACATGATGCAACTTGATGTTATCAATGGAGACAAAACTATTGTCTTTAGAACAAGGAAGCAGTGTAAAGATTACAGTTCCTGTACCTTGAATGCCAAGTGCAAACACCGGTACTTAGTAACAGGCCAAACTCCTCCTTTACTGCGATGTTCCCTCGCACAAGATCCCCCAACTTGCGGAATCCAGCTGGAAGGTTATGGTTTCTCCTTGATTCTTGCAGAGGAAGACTTCTTTAACTGCTCATTGGATTGGCTGTCACAGAACGCTTGTAAGTCCTATAAGACAGTACAACGTTTATTTACATCAAAGGGCGTGGCAGCGGCCAGAATGTCTGGACCGTCAAGGCCTGGAAACAATATTTTGATGCCAAAAAGGACCTCGTAAGCGGTCCGGCCACCAAGAGATCTTTTTGGGAGATTGTTGAAAGCCTGCTAAACCGATAGGAGTGGTGGATCCAACTACGCCCTGTGCATAATACTCTAGCTGTGAAGGACTGCTTCATCCTCTCCACAACAGAATTGCCCTCAGGCCTATATGGAGAAGAATACTGCACCTGTACACCCAGGGATGCCATAGTGTCCTGGTAAGCTTTAGAAGCGAAAGCCGGGCCTTGGTCCAAGTGGAATGTACTGCACGCATGTGTCCCGATAAAGACTTGCATGTCTTTAATAACAGTGCAAGTGTCAGTTGAATGCTGTGGCCAAACCCAGAGGAACCAAGGAGCAATAATCAACTGCAACTAGGATAAATTTAAACGCCGTATCTGAAATGAAAGGACCACAGTGGTCCGAATGAATGCAGCCAAAAAGTTTGTTAGCAATTAATAGGCGTGTCTGCGGTGGACGAGCCACGGAGGAAGCTTTGATTTGTCACAAAAAAGGACATTTTTGGGCTGTTGATATAAGCCATGACATCAATAATGTTGCTGTAGCAGCGAAATTATGGCAGTCACAACTGCATGTGTAGAAGCATTACCTTTCTGCGCACCTATCACTAAAGCTAGTCTGCTATCTTGGTTGGGAATCAACTACTGGAATAGTTACAAAAGGAATGTTTTGTTCACTCAAGTGGTAGGTATATTTAGATGGAAATCCCTTAGGCAAGGGGGTGCAGTTTTTATTAGCTTTAACCGCAGCTAAAATATCCAAATCTATTCTTGTTTTAGAACGAGTAATTGCATCACCACTGGCAGTCGCAACTGCAGATTTGGCCTCTTCATCAGCCAAAGAAGTTCCTACAACGTGTGCAACCATACGGTGATGACTCAATGTATGTATAACATTATCCTATGGCAACCTATCTTCGAAGTCTGCCACTTTAACCCAACGAAATTTTTGCTAGATTGTGCTGCCGTTAGAATTTTGTTTATCCATTCTGACAACATTAAAGAACTGTACATAGTAATACGAATCACTCAGAGTAAGCGTCTGGAATTCAAGATCCGTATGGTCAAGTTCAGGGAGCATAGCTTTTAGTTCAGCCAACTGTGCAGTGCAGTACCCTAAGAACTGGGTGAGAGTTATTTGTGGTTTGAAATTTCCACCCAGGATCACACCAGCAACGGTGGCACGCAGCGGAATACTGCATTTCAGTGCCTATAGCAGGTTGAGCTGAACCATCAGTATAATCCATCTGTTTATACTGTTCAAGAGGTAAGACCAAATTGGGCATGGGCTAAACATACTCATACTGCAAGAATTCTGGTGTCTGTAGAAAGTGAACATCTGAGTGTATCTGTGTTCTGATGTCCAAAGTGTTAAGGAAAAATCAGGCCGAATCAATTCATATAGTGAATTAATGCATTGGACAAAATCAGGAATGTATATTCTGCCAAAGTTAAGGAATCCTAATAAGTATTGCAGTTTCTTTAATGCATTTGGAGATTGCAATTGCGCACACTTCTCCAAAACCTGAGGGGCAATACTCTTATACTCATGTGCAAGTTCATTTCCTAAGAAAAGGACACTTCGAAATGAGATGGAATATGCTACTTACCAGTATGCATCTGTTCTTGGCATATAGAGCAGCAGATCTATACACTGTGCATAGATCGCCATCTGGTGTTGGGCCCGGATTTTTGCAGTTTGTTTTTCCTCTTGGAAAGTCTTTGGAAGTCACGAGTTCGGTGACTCCTCCTTTGGTTCGTATTGCGCATGGGCTTCGGCTCCATCCTCAGATTGTTTTTTGCCAGCAGGGAAAGATGGAGCGTAGTAACAACAGTAAAGAACCAATGTGTATTGTATCTTAATAAGATAAGACTGGAACGGATACAGGTAGCCGGGGAGGCGGGTGGGCGTGTATAGATCTGCAGCTCTACATGCCAAGAACAGATGCATACTGGTAAGTAGCATATTCCATTTGAGGCATATGAGCTGCAGATTATACACTGTGCATAGATTACATAGCAGTACCCAACCCTAGCAGCGACCACCGTCATCCGTTGCAGTTGTTTGAAACAGTGTTTTTAGTACAGCTTGGCCCACACTAGCTTGTTGCTTGGTTTGCACATCTACACAGTAATGTTTTGTGAAGGTGTGCGGTGTTGACCATGTCGCTGCTTTGCAGATGTCATCTAGTGGTATGTTCCCTAGGAAAGCCATCTAAGCCCCTATCTGCCTTGTAAAGTGGGCTTTAGGGGGAACCGATAGCGTTCGTTTTGCTTTGTGGTAGCAAATCTGTATGCATTTTACAATCCACCTAGCTATCCCTGATTTGGAAATAGGGTTGCCTTTGTGTGGTGGGGAGAAGGAAACAAATAGCGGTTTGGTTTTCCTGAAAGGTTGTGTTCTCTGGATGTAATAAAGTAAAGCCCTTTTAACATCCAGTGTGTGTAAGGCTCTTTCCGCAACTGTTTGGGGTTGCGAGAAAAAGACTGGTAATTCTACCGACTGGTTTAAATGGAATGGAGAAATGACTTTGGGTAGAAATTTGGGATTGGTGCGGAGTACAACCTTGTTGTGATGCATCTGAAGAAAAGTTTCCTGTATAGTGAGTGCCTGTATTTCACTAACTCTTCTGAGGGAAGTGATGGCCACTAGAAAAGCTGTTTTCCAAGTGAGAAATTGCAGCTCACACTTATGTAATGGTTCGAAAGAGGGTCCCATTAACCGTGTGAGAACTATATTCAAGTTCCAAACAGGTGAGGGTGGCACTCTGGGTGGAATTACTCTTTTGAGGCCTTCCATAAAGGCACTTTGAAAAGTGAGAGGTGCTGCCTATTTTGTAAATAGGCAGCAATTGCAGCGAGGTGTAACCGAATGGAAGTATATGCTAGGTTACACCTTTGTAAATGGAGTAAACAACATATAATGTGCTGTATGGATACATTTAAAGGATTGACTGCGTTGTTGTGGCAGTAAACAACAAATCTTTTCCACTTTGCTGCATAGCACGCCCTAGTAGTAGGGCGCCTAGCTTCCCTGATAATGTCCATGCAATCGGGGGGGGAAGGTTAAGGTATCCAAATTCTAGGACCTCAGGAGCCAGATCGCAAGGTTGAGTTGAGCTGGGTCCGGGTGCCTGATCTCTCCATGGTTCTGGGTTAGGAGGCATGGCGAGAGGCGTAGCTTTTGGTGTGGTACTGAGAGTTCCAGCAGTGTGGTGTACCACGGTTGTCTGGCCCATGTTGGAGCTACCAGGATCAGAGTTAGGGAATGCTGCTGTAGCTTTCGAACCACTAATGGAATTAGTGGGAGAGGTGGAAAAGCGTATGCAAATCTGTTTGACCAGTTCATCCATATTGCATTGCCTTTGGACAATGGGTGTGGATATCTGGCGGCGAAGCTTGGGCCTTTTTTATTTTCGTGGGTGGCGAATAGGTCTATGTGTGGATGCCCCCACTTCTGAAAGAACGGGTGAAGAACCTGTGGGTGAAGTTCCCACTCGTGGATCTGCTGTGTCTGTCTGCTCAGCAGATCTGCCACGGTGTTTTGTACTCCTGGGACGTGTTGGGCTAGGAGAAAAATCTTTTGTGGAATTGCCCATCTCCATATGCTCTGTGCTAACTGAGAGAGCTGTGGCGAGTGTATGCCCCCGTTTTTTAATGTAGTATATGGCAGTCATGTTGTCTGTGCGAATGAGGACTGCCTTGCCTGAAATCTGCGCCTGGAAGGATTTTAGGGTGAGGAGATCGCCAGTAACTCCAGATGGTTGATGTGGAGTAACTTCTGTTGCGGCGTCCACGTGCCCTGTGCTGTGAGATGTAACAGATGAGCTCCCCAGACGGAGAGTGATGCATCTGCTGTTAGGATTATCTGTGGGACCGGGTCCAGGAACGGTCGACCTCTGGAAAGGTTTATGGTGTTCCACCACTGCAGAGAGCGATGGGTGCGACCGTCTACCAACACCAGATCTGTCAGTTGTCCCTGGGCCTGGTTCCACTGGCGTGCCAAGCACTCTTGGAGTGGACACATTTGGAGTCTTGCATGGGGCACTATAAAGATGCAAGAGGCCATCATCCCTATGAGCTGCATAAAAACTCTTGCTGGGAGAGAGTGTTGACATAGGAATTTTTGACGCAGCGCTTGTATTTTTGCAATCCTGGCAGGATTGGGATAGGCTATGGCTTTGGAGGTGTCTATGGTGGCACCGAGATACTGTTTTGTGTGTGATGGTACCAGGTGGGATTTTTGATGGTTCACCGTGAAACCTAGCTGGTGAAGTAAGTGGACCGTAGCGGTGGTATGTTGCACACATTGTTGGTAGGACGTGGCTTTTATCAGCCAATCGTCCAGATAGGGGGAAGACGTGAATGTGCTGTCTTCTGGAGGTGTGCAGCCACTACTGCCAGGCACTTGGTGAAAACCCTTGGTGCTGTTACCCTGAACGGGAGCACCTTGAACTGGTAGTGTTGTCCGTCTACCACAAACCTGAGGTACTTTCTGTGAGACTGGTGTACTGGGATGTGAAAGTACGCGTCTTTCAAGTCCAGAGTGGTGAGAAAATCGTTCTGGGAGAGAAGTGGAAGAACCTGTTGGATGGTTACCATGTGAAAATGGTCTGAATGAATGTAGGTGTTTAGAGGTCTGAGATCTAAGATGGGTCGTAGGGTCTCGTCTGTCTTTGGAATTAGAAAGTACAGGGAGTAGACCCCTAAATTTTGTTGATTTATGGGGACCTGCTCTATTGCTCCTTTTTGCAGGAGGGAGATCACCTCTTGTGTTAGTAGCGCAGTATGTTCTTGCGACATAGGGCGGTGCCTGGGTGGAATGTTGGGGGGTGTAGATTTTAATTCTAGGCAATACCCTGACTGAATAATTTGTGTCACCCATCTGTCTGAGGTGATTGTCTCCCACACGTGAAGGAAATGTTGTAGTCTGCCTCCGACCGGAGTGATACGGTCTGGAGGGAGCGGGGGAAAGTCATTGGGCAGGAGGTGTGGCAGAACGGGCATTTGTTTTGCCTCTGCCCTTATTATTATTGCCTCGGTATCCGCCTCTTTGATAACCCTTTGTGAAGGTAGATTGAGGAGGGGATTTATAGGACGTGAATGCACTGTCCGAGGAGTAGCCTCTGCCCGTGCCCCGAAAGGAAGAACAGCGAAAGGAGCGCCTGGGAGTCTGTGCTTGTAGGGCTCCCATAGATTTTGCCGTATCTGTATCTCTTCATTTTTTCGAGGGCTTCATCTACTTTAGGGCCAAATCTATGACCTTGGTCGAATGGGTGATTTAATATAGAGGCTTGAACTTCTGGTTTAAACCCTGAAACCCTGAGCCAGGCATGGCGACGGAGAAGGACACTGGTGTTTATGGCCCTGGAGGCTGTATCTGCCGCATCTAGGGCACATCGTTATCGAGGTATTGGTTATTATTTTTCCCTCTTGAATAAGTTCGTTAGCCCTAGTCTTGTACTTTTCAGGGAGATGGTGCATGATGGTCTCTAACTCATCATAATGTGCCCTGTCGCAACGGGCCAACAGTGCTTGCGTATTGGCAATACGCCAGATATTGGCCGCTTGTGGCGCAGTGCGCTTCCCTGACGCATCTAGGAGCTTGGATTCTTTGTCAGGTGGGGGCGCCTCGCCTGACGCCTGAGAATTTGACCGCTTCCTAGCTGTAGATACCACTAGGGAGTCTAATGGTGCAGGGCCTTTAATGCAAGAAGGGTCTGTGGGGGCAGCTTTGTATTTTTTCTCTATCCGAGGGTTTAGGACCCTGGCCCTGACTGGGTCTTTAAAAACCTCAGGGGCATGTTTAATTACGCCCTTTAACATAGGTAGAATGGCAGTGGACCTATGTGTATCGTCAAAGGTGTCTAGGAGAAAATCCTCCTCCACTGGGTCGGTATGTAATTCCACCCCGTGGTAGTGTGCCGCCCGTTGTAACAAATGGTGAAAACCCAAGGAATCTTCAGGAGGGGATGGCCTAGATGGATAAAGGTCATCCTGTGGGACATCTGGGATGTCCGTATTGTTATAATCATCCCATGGGTCTGAAGATCCAGTAGGGGTGGGATCTTGTGGCACATCTGCTGGATCATAGTAAGGGTCCCCCAAATCGTCTGGGATAGGAGACAAGGTGGGGGAACGATGAGGTGGAGGAGGTGGAGAGGGTGGAGGAGGAGGAGGAGGAGGTGGGGAAGGCACCCTGAAAGGAGAGGTAGCAATGTCCTTTCTCTTTGGAGGTGGAGGTGGAGCTGGCTTGTCCAAGTGTCTCTTTTTTTAAGACAATGTCAAGTGTCCAGTCTTTGGATCCTTGGTGAGGGTTTTTTGAAAAGGATCCGGTGTGAAAAGCTCCTGTGACACTGGTTGTTCGGTCGGCGCCGAAGGTTTCGGGGCCGACGGCTTTTTAGGTTTGTCGAAGCCGTGCTTCCTTGGAACCTCCCTTTCTTTGGTCGGTGCCGAAAAAGGTCTCGGCAAGGGAGTGTCGGTGCCGAGGGTCTTGTGATGTTTGGTCGGCGCCGGAGGGGCAGGTTTCGACCCCGAAGGCTTCGGCGCCGGGTCCGGTGTGGAGGCCAATTTTTTCTTCGGTGCCGAAGGGTGTTTCTCGGCACCGGTGGTCGGCTGGCTCGAGCCCGAGCTGCCGGAAGGCTTAATAGGCTTCTTTACCGGGCCCGAAGGTGGGGTGTGAGAAGCAGTGTCCTTGGTCTTGCCTAGGCCCGGAGGCGAAGGTGTGACCAAAGCCTTTTTCGGTATCGGCGTGGGAGGGGGAATTGTACTCACGACCCGCTGCGCCGGGGTGATGTCCTCCACATCTGAGTCGTCGGCCTCTGAAGCGCTGACGAGGTCGTCGTCCTCCTGTTCGATGTCCTGCTGTCCCGGAGCTTCGACGTCGTCCCCGAAGATGTCGACAGGAGCGGAGGTCAAGGAGTGCGCCATGTTACGTCTAGCCCGTCGATCTCGAATGGTCTTCTTTGAGCGAAAAGACTTGCAGGCGGGACAGTCTCGGGCCTCATGTTCTGGGGAGAGGCAGAGGTTGCACTCCTCATGGAGATCGGTGTGGGGAAACTTGGACCCACATCGAGGGCACTTCTTGAAGGGAGTTCTTTCCATCAGCCGAGACCAGAGCCGGAGAAGGCCCGAAGGCCGCCGTCGACCACCGGAATCGAAGAAGTGCCGAAGAGAAGATGAGCAAGATGATTTATATCTTTGAAGAAGCTCGATGAGCGAGGATTTGTGCGTCGATCGGTGAACTGGGAAGTTCGGAACCGGAGCGCGAAGTATTACATCCGAGCCCGATAGCGGAAAAAAACAATCTGAGGATGGAGCCGAAGCCCATGCGCAATACGAACCAAAGGAGTCACCGAACTTGTGACTTCCAAAGACTTTCCAAGAGGAAAAACAAACTGCAAACATCCAGGCCCAACACCAGATGGCGATCTATGCACAGTGTATAATCTGCAGCTCATTTGCCTCGAACATACAATTTATGATAGTAAAGTCTAGCCATATGCAGTGAATCCTAAAATTATGCAATCCACTCTGGCCAAGAGCGGGTTTAATTCATCGTCTGTGAGGTAGAGATCATCTACATAAGACAATGCATCCGGGTCAATATCAAGTAGACTTGACAATGCTGGCAGCAAATAATCCCGGGCCAATCTTTTAAGCCCTAGGGAGACTTGCATATCTGCTTTGAAAGCCAAGCGTAGAGAAGGGTGTCCAATCTCTGCTTTCAGGCGCTATATTGTGACTGAAAAAATGCGCTGGAAATATCAAAGGTCGTTTTGTATTTTTTACTAACTGTATGGTTAATTATTACCGTACTGTGTGTATTTTGTATTGCAAATGTGCGCTAATGGCTTGTTAAATGCCTGTCGCTTAAGACTATTCGATATGAATGAACTGGTTTCAAAACAGCAGAGAGGATTATTCATCTGAGAGATACAGGGTTCAATGACACCCTGGTACTCCAACTGCGAGAGTATTTCTTTAACAGGTGCCTTAGCATCTAGTTTCATTGGGATATTGTGGTGGCTGGACCTTATGGGTATGATATGATGAGTCTCTTTATCCCAGCCAACATGATCACGGTATAAAGCAAGGGCATGTGCAAGAGCCCATTCTGCAGCATAAGCTTGTTTGACCTCATCAGAGACAAGAGCAGAAAATGAAGGAAGCATGACATCCTCACCCTGTGGGGATCTTTGGACAAAAGAGTGGGGATGTCATAAAGTTAAATTCTCCCGGAAGATTACTTTAATGGCGCATTGTAGGTCACCCTCAATTTGTATATCCAAGTCATGTAACCTATCTGGAGGAGCTTCGCACCTATCTGGGGTTTCAACTGTAAAGAAGCTATCAGTTGCTTTCGCTGCCAGAAACTCCTGGAGATTCGGGTGCACTATGGTGACTTCTGCCGCGCTGTCAAGGAGAGTCACTGCCCAACTCCTGTTCAGGAGGAGGGTTCTCAGTGTCTGTGGCTTATTTTGTGGTGATTACCACAATTGTGTTTTTCGGAAATTGGGGTTTAAAAGGAGGAGATTTTTGCTCCTTATCATTACGTCAGACGGGTCTTTTCGGCGTCACATACTCTTCTTCTCTGCACTCAGAGCACCATCCTCCCTCGTATTGTTTTTCAGATGTGTGCTGCAAGGAACGAGGAGAACATGTTTCCGAACTCTGATACCTGTCTGGAGCCTTGATTTTAGTGCAATCACAAAAATAGTTGCATCTCTTAGAGGGCTCCTGGGGTGGAGAACCACGGTGAGGTGTCCCTTTCTGTATTTGTTTAGATTTATCTTATGTTTTTTTAACAAACTCATGGTTTTGCTTAGCTTCTTTGCCTTGCCAAGAGGTATTTTAATAGGTCTGATTCCAAAAGTATTGCGTCCTATGGATGTGTACTCATCACCAATAATTATAGGTTGCTCATGTTCACAGTCTGCTTGTGCGACCGCTACAAGCCTCTGGCATACAGCCAGAGATGCCGCTTCACCATTAATGTTGACAAGATTATTGCATACACAACAGGAAAGTTTCCCGTTAGTTTCATCCCCAAATCTAGGGCAGCAGCTTCCCGTGCTCATTCTGCATTTGTTTCAACACATGCAGCAAGACTAACATGAACCGAGTGCCATGACTGATGGAATATACAGTGGCAAAGACTGAACCCCGTGATTTGCCGTCACCTAATCCAGGAACCATTCCATGTGGTAAGCACATAATTAATATTCTGTGTTTGTCTTGTGATCCCTGTAAGGGGAAACAGAGCTTCAAGTTGGTCTTTTTGGGCAATCTTAATTGCCATTTCCTAATTTTTCTCATAACTGAATGAACAATTACAGTACTTATTATAGGCACTGCAGACAAGTGTGCTTGTCCTAGCAGGCCAGGACGTGGTGGCACATACAACAAAGTGCATGAAACATACCAATTCAAGCGTCTATATAGTGTAACCAATGCAAGAAATAATGCACATGTTCGTACAAGATTGAGATTAGCTACATTAATGGACGGAGTATATCCAGCTAGTGCTGGCCAAGTCTCACCATCATTACTAAGGGGACCCAGAGTACCGGTGTTGGTGCACGAAGGAGGGCGCCAAGGAACAAAGTATTGTGTTGCCAGTAAGACAGTGGTATTTCCATGTGCACATAAGCTCTGTAATGACCTGGTGGTGCAGGAGTAGTGCATGTATGAAATGTGTTTGAATTAGCAACCACAGCTGGAAAATCAACCCATGAATAAAACACTTCAAAATGAGAAGCATCATTTGATTCGACCACAAAGATAAAAACCACCACCTCCATTAGTAAGTCCATGATGCATTACATGTGCAGGGACAGCGGGTCTGTAATTAACAGGAATGACAACAGCGGGTGCAGCCATTATTAAAAGAAATGGAAGCAAAGTTCAACACAAAAATGGGTTATCCTTTCACACTTTTGATCTTGCAAAACTACAGAATTTGGTGCTTCCTTAACAGCCTGGAGGATCAATCCCCAAAACCACAGACTTCTCCAGTGGTAGGTGTAGGGTCTATTATAGACACACACACAAGGACTACTCAGGAGACCTGTGCAATAAGTACAGTACCAAGTGTTAGGCACCATGTTACAGGGATTCTGTAAAATCAGAACTATGCCTGGGATCACAAAACATCAGTATGTAGAGACTGGGTCACAATAACAAATTATAACCTATGAAACCCAATCCAAACTAGCTCATAGTGCCTTCCCTGCCCTCCAAACCTTTCCACAGTGAACAGGACCCCTCAGGGAACCGTGGAAACAGACCGACACATTTTGTTTTCTCACTCATGCATGTCCATAATAAACAAAACCGACACAAGAACAGTTTATTGAAACTATTGTGCTCTATTATAAAACGCTGCAAGTAGAAAACATGCATGCCAGCAAAGTGAGTAGCATCACAAGTTAACTACATGCAATGAGAAGCACTACCGTGTTTAAAGATATATCTGCCTATCCTCACTACGGGGCACAGTGATATATCATAGATCTCTAGGATTAGAACCAAACCCCATACCTGTATTATTGTTAGGTAATCTGAATCACAGAATGCGTATGGCTGGCGCTTTAGTCTCAGGACCTCTCCTCTGCAAGAAATCCCCGTTAGGTTTTCAAATGGCACTTCTCGTGTATATGTGTCAGGAATCCCCTCCCGCACATGGATTCCCTCCCACGATGCCACTTCCGAGAAACTGGAGCGCTTGGAGGAGAGCGGACTACAACTCCCAGAATGCCCTCCGGCAACAATTGCCTTATGCAACTCAAGAGTTCTGGTTACATAACACCAAGGGTAACGCCTAGTTTTCATGTTATGCAACTCAAGAGTCATGGTTATACAACGCCGAGAGTACTACTTAAGGAGAAGATCACTGGGACTCGGTGTCGGATATTCTGATCTTTGCAGGAGTACCTGGTTGAGGTACACGGACCCGTTGGGGAGTTGAGCGGCGGAAGGAACATTCTAAGGAGCGGAGGAGAGGTGCTGGCGTGTGCTTCCTGCCCGTGTCCTGTCCCGTTCTGAGAGCCGTATTCAACGTCATTGGGCACAAGTCCCGTTGGTAGAGCCGAAGCTCCCAACGGCCTGACAATTTGGAGAAAACTAGGTTGGTGCGAGCCGAAGCTCCCAACCCTCGTTCCTTGGGTAAACACACGCTTAGAGCTAAGACGCTATCCAGGAGGTGTTTCCGCGTCTTAGCCATCGACACTCGTAGGAGAACTGGGATAGGTAGAGCGGCTGCTCCCATCCATTCTCTGCGCCACCTTGGGTATCATCACTTAAACCCGGATACAAGAGACGCACACTAGGAGGTGTTCCCAGCGTCTTTGTGTTGTGGCAGGACTCTGGGGGATACTGGTAGAGCGGCTGTTCCCAGGTGGTAGAGAGCCCGGCCGGGTGACTCCCACGTGCCCCCCGTAGATTCCACAACCTTGGAACTACCCTTCACAGCGGTCGAGTAGCATTGTCGGCCACTGCTTAGCACTGTGCCCTCCGTTGGAGCATACCGGGCCCGGTGTGCATGCGGAGGACGGTTAGAAGAGCTGTGAATGGGTATCGTACTTTAACTGGTGATTCCAGTACCGGTATTCTTTGTTGTCTAGTTGTTTATCTGTTCATTAAATCATCCTTAAACTTCCATTTCTCTGGTCAGTCGTCTGTTTGTCCCAACCCCGAAAAAGCCAGGACGTTACAATATGATAAAATGTGTATTTTTGAAAACAGCAGATGTGAATGTATGGTGTGTCTAAATACCAAGCTATGTTGCTAACCGAGCATAGAAGAGAGGCACAGTGTTGGTTGACCTTGTACGAGATGTTCAGACAGAGTCCTAGAGAGAAGAACCATAAACAAACATGTGCAATGCTTTGCTAACCTAAAATAATAGTGGCACAAAAACAAACGTGCTGAGTGCAACGTGTGCAGAGCGGCCTGCGACCAGCTGTTAGGCTAAAATAAGGGAGAACTGAGTGAGCCCTAAAGGGAACTCGCAACAGCACAAATACTTTACACATTGCCTCTTTAAATAAGCCCGACTGCCCTGTGCCAAGCTACCAGAGTGTGAGCACACATTTTTTAGGATGTATCTAGCTCAACCTGACTAGAGTGGTGGTTCCTGCTTGTACAGGGGGTATACTCAGAACCAGCAACCTCATTTCTAACAGCGGTCCTACCCAACGTTTATTTTTCTTCTTCAGACATTCAGTGGTCCATGCTTTAATGCTAAGACACCATTTGGGCAATATGGTCAGGTGGAAGATGAGCATAATTATGCCTAGGGTAGGTAAAAACAGAAGTGCGTGTTCACTCATGTAGCAGATCCACAGACAGAAATGTAGGTCTTGCTTGCTTTCTCCAGCAGGAGGATCCAGCACTGTGCATATCCTGCATGCAAATTCATATCTGCCCCACTTTCCCACTCTCACTAGGGCAGCAGGGAAAAAACATCCATCTCCATGTTTTTTACACACTTCCTAAAGCTATCTTTATTCTCCATTTCTACTGCAGTTTGGATTTTGCAACTTTCTTCACAAGGAATCTTCCCCTTGGAAGTGGTGTGGGTTGCGAAGAGCCTTTAGTATGCAAGGTGGAGAGGCTATCAGCGGCAAAGTGTTTGAGGTTCAGTGGGGAATAAAGGTTTTAGGGCAGCTGTCAGAGGAAGGTTGCAGTATGTGGCTTGGAAGCAAGTCGGCTGTGCATCTGAGGGAAGTTTGAATCACTGCTGCCCATGATGTGCCCGTTGTATTTGTAACTCTGCTAGCTATATTGTACCTATTCAGTCTAATAACGCAAACATGTACAATTGCTCGCCATACAGAACATCTAGTAAAATTTGGGCTGGCAGTGGATATAGTGCCGCTTTCAATGCTGTACGTGTGCTGTTTGCAAGGGTGTGTGCAATGCTCTTACCCATAATACAAACTGCCTGAGAGTGTGCTTTGCATCCCGGTCAGATTAGCCCAGCTTACCTAGTTCCACTTATTCTGAGCAGGAGGAACTTTTAATGCTGCTTTCCACATTCTACATGGGTGAGTTACTGTATTTTGTACTGCTATTACCGTCTTAATTTCCAAACGTAGTCAGTGCAATTCTTTTATAAATGCATAGCTCACCAACAATCTGAAAGATTTTTTTTTTTTTTTTTTTAAATGCTCAGCTCGATTTTCCATATGCAGCTGCTGGACCTCAATATGTCCGAGAGTCTTAACATGGTGACCACCAGAGAACAACCTCTTCTCAGCAAGGGATAACTTGTCCTGTTCCACAGGCAACCTTATGAACAAGGTCAGAAATGTAAAGACCAGACATGTGTCCAAAGGCAGCAAATGCTCCTATTTTAACTGTGGTGGACTGATGTGAGAGGAGCAGCAAGCATAAGTGACTATACTCAGTTTAGCATTCAACATTGCCGTCAGCGCTGACAGACTCCATTTCAGAAAAGGTTAAAAAAATGCATTTCCATAGTCCTTCTGCACAGACACTAGTCTAGATACCTTGCAGATAACTACCTGTGAAGGAACCTTGCACTCCCCTTTAAAGACTAGGCTGTTGTTGGAACGCCTGTGCAGGGCTTATTAAACAGATGGGGTTATGCAACTTGAAGCATTGCGTTCCTTTAGGATTATTTCTTTATTCGATTTCTGTACACATCTCCTACCCAGCTAATGCAAACAAGATCTAACATTTCTCCACCGTCTCTCCTTCAGTACATCATAGTATGGTAATCATAGAGAAGACCAGAAATCCTCACAAGCCCATGCTGTAAATTGAGACGCTTTTAGGTACTAACAGGTAAATATGAAGCACAGTAGTGACACTTGTAACTTAACTCTAACATCCCCATTACTTTATACACAGCGAAATACAAATAAAGAATATGCAGCCCTAGAGCATGGTCAGTAAGGTTTCGAATACGTCTAGGCTCCATAACCTAGATTAGTTGTTTCACAATTTATTCAGATGAGGCATTCATTACCAGGGAGCTGGATGGGTCAAAGGAATATGCCTATGAATGCAAGAATTAGTAAATGGGTGTAGTAAAGTGCCCCTTTTTGGCATGGTCACCCCCACTTCTTGCCTAGTATTTGAAGCAATTTTGATAGGATATGCACTGGGTTCCTGCTATCCAGGTCCCCAGTGCCAGAACTTTCACAAAACTGTACATTTGTTCCCCAATTGGCAATACCTTTGTCACCCCTATAAGTCCCTAGTAAATGGTACCCCAGGTACCTAGGGGTCATGGGCATGTATTGTGCCAGCCTAAGGGACCACTTACCTAACTCATGCAGACTGCCATTGCAGACTGCGTGTCTTGTTGAAGACAAAAGTCTTGTGTGCCATGTTTACAGACACTGCATACAGTATATGCAAGTCACCCCTACAGAAGGCCTAACAGCAATAAGGCAGGGTGCACTATACTTCATGTGAGGACATATATGCATGAGCAGATATGCCCCTGTGCTGGCCATTTCAATTATTGCCAGTACAAGCGACCAGGTAAGCCATTTTAAGCACGTGCTGGACACTGGAGAAAAAGAGTTCCCCCAGCTACATAATGGCTTCACTGAAACCAAAGATGTTTAGTATCAAACATCTTGTATTAATGAACCCACACGGATTCCAGTGATGGGTTTATTAATACAGGCACCCAAAGGGTAGTAAAGCAGCAACCCCTGAAAACCTACAAACTACTAGTGTGCTGGCTGACTGGTGGTGACCAGTCTGCCACCACACACGAGTTTCTGACCCCCGGGGGTGAGGGCCAGCACTTTCAGGATGTCAGGAACAAAACATGCTCTGGCAGAGGGTGTTTAACACCCCCTTCCAGCAGGATGACCTGTAAATGTGCGTTCCGAGGCAGGGGGCTTAAAAGACCCAGCCTCCTTTGGTATGTGAATCTGGTTTCCCTCAGAAGGATGCCACCCCCTCTGACCAAGGCCTATTTGGCACCTGGACAGGCAGGAAAATTAGTAGTCAGAGAGGTGTGTTCACCCTCAGGCTAGTTCCATCCCTTAGGTGGGCCGCCTGATTAGGACACGAAATTTCAGAGTCTGCCATCTTTGTGATGGCATAATTAGGAGCACTGGGACAGTGTTATGCCCACTTCCCACAAGAAGTGGTCATATAGAGGGCGTAGTGACCCCAGGGGAAAGTAGCCCATTGGCTACTACCCTACAATCCCCTAATGCCACTAAATTTAGTATTTAGGGGAGCCTCTGGCACCAGGAAATTAGATCCTGTTGCCCTGAAAGAAGACGGACGATGAAGAATTGCAAAAGCAAAACCAGAAGACCAGCAACTGACTTGGTGCCAACCCTGCCGGCCAGCCTGCTGTCCTCGACAATTGCACCAAAGATGACTCATCCTGCAGCTGCCAGTGCCTCCAAAAGCCTGGGAAGACTTCCAGCCTTCAACTAAGACCTAGGAACTCCCGTGGAGTAGCGGAGCTGCTCCCCTGCATCCTGCAGGCACCCCAGTAGAGCTGCAAGGATTCCAGAACGCCAGACACCCATCACTGGAAAGCACCACTGCACTCGTGCCCCTTAGCCCGAGCTGAAGTGGGCCAATGGTACCAGTGGGGTTCCCAGATGCCAAGCACACCTTCGGTTTACCAGCTGCGGATTTCCCAATGCCACCTGCAGCCTCTTAAAGCAGGATCCCTCCTCTACTGCAACTGTCGCCAGTGACAGAAACCGCATTGTCTCATAACACCTCTGCATAAGGCCCAAAGAGCAGAGAACCAAAGGTGTCCCCATAATCCCTGAGCATTGTGAGACCTGAGCCCCCCCGTTAGTTCAGCAGGACTGCCCCCCCCCCCCCAATCTAAACCTAAACCTGCAGCCTCTTTGTGACCGGATTGATACCTATTGACTTCAACGGGGCACCTGACTGGTATTGCACCTCTGTACCTTAGTGCCAGTGGAGGTGGCCTGCTGGTGCTGCCTTGGACCTTGCTCCATTTCACTTTAAGTCCAGGAGATTGGTCTCTTAAGTCACTATGAAGAACTTGTATGCAGTATTTGTTTTTCCTCAATGGGATAACATTGCCGCCTCTGAAAATTGCACAACGTGTCAACTTTTGAAACCTGCAAATATATCTATCTCGAAACATACTTACCTGATCGTATTGATTCGGTTGCCTAAATGTATATAAAGATTTATTTTATTTTTATAAATTGGCATGGATCTCCTTAAGTCGTGTGTACCATTTATTGACTATGTTGTGTACTGCAGATGTTTAACACTGCTCTCTGATAAGCCGAAGGCTGCTCGACCACACTACACCCGGAGAGAGCACCTTAGGATGAGAACGCACTTTAGGAGAACCCAAAGTAATATTAAAATATACATGAAACAGTCTATTTATAAGTCTATACACTCAGTTTTAAATGTAAACATTTTCTAAAACACTACCAAGCTGTGGAGAGAAATACCACCAAAAGGGAAAAGAAGCAAGAACACAAACATATCATAAAAACTAGCACTAACTTATACAGTATACTAGGACCTTCAAGTGCAGGGCTGGGCATAAGCAAAGACATTGCAAAGATAAATATAAGTAAGACTCACCATCAGAATCAACAGGATCTTCCACCTCTTCCGTGTAGTTTACTTCCGTTCTCACATAAGTGCGAGCCGTTAAAGAAAACAGTCTTAATTTAATTATTATCCAGTACAATTGTGGAAATTGTGCGAGGTCAGTAGTTGGGCTGAAACAATGTGTCTGCAGCATAAACCTGGTAGTGCTACTTTGTGTAGATTCTGCACATATGAATTATACAAGAAATCTCAGTTCTAATGATGGTTTTAGTCTCATGGTTTTATATTAGCTCTTAAGAACCAAGGCTCTGTTTGGTAAATGAGAACTTAACATAAACTGTGTACTTTATAGAACACAAGGTTTATTCTTAAAGGGCAGGGCCTTCTTTAATAGTATACCTCCCAAGGAGCATCGGCTTTTAGGCGAGACCAGCCAAGAGGCATTCTTTTACACCATAAGAGAGATTTAGAGAAGCCCAATCACATGCCAGAAGGGAATTACCTGGAAGTATAGATTGGTCAAATAAGAAAATCCCAAGAAGCACCATCTTATACGAGAAGCAAATTCACATGAATCAAAATGAAGAACGAATCTAAAGCTGAACATAAGAGGTCATTTTATAATAGAAGGGGACTCATAGAAAGCTCAACCTTCTAGCAAAATAGGCTCAACTACTGGTGTTCAATAAAGGAGGCAGGTCTGAGAGGGGATGGAAATGTGAGAACATATATGGGGCCAGTGTGTATATAAGGGGTGGGTAACAGAGTGGATGGGCCCAGGCAGAGATCAGGGTAAAATGCTGGACTGGCGAGAGAGAGGCTATAGGCGGTCTACAAACTTTGGCAACCAGGACATTTCTAAGGATGGTTGCAGACTTCTCTCTGATTTATTCAGACTTAGACCTTCCTAAAAGGACCTCAGTCACCTGCTGATCAATAAAATAGCGAAAATAATTCATTAACCTATGGATTGTTTGGTTAGCACCATTTATGATCATAGTGAATCAATATAAGTATTGCAGGATACATTTTTTAATCTCCTATGTTTTGCTGAGATTGTATAATCGAGCTACTTTATACCTAAGCAACGGAGAAACTTTTGCTGTTGGCATGAATGGATCTCAGATGAAAGGTAGGTATTTAATGCTTTGTTTAAAACGAAATCTAAAATTACTTCATGTAAGAATGTAGATAGGTTACTAAAGCAGGTATTCTCTAATGAAATACCATATTCGGCCTGTCATAACTGCCAAAAAGTGTCCATAATGAAATTAATCTTTCAGAATCTTTTCAGAATCTTACGGGGTCAGCTGCGTCGTCCTACAATGATGAGCCTAGGTTAGCCACTGCCTTTGGATCGCCCTAAATGAGACGACGTTTCTACGAGGTACTTAGAACAGCATAAAGAAATGTTAGTATCAACATTTCAAGCACTCCTGGTGGTCTTTGAGCCACTTGTGTCAGAGCAGTCTGCTTTAATCACATTACACTCAAAATACATCCCTCTAAATATTAATTAAGTACCAAGAACTCCATTTAATTACTACATACGAGTTATCTTCTCCAACTCGTCCAAGAAGACTCAGAGACCACAGTCATCAATAAATGGCGACTAATTGAGCAATATGTTAAGCTTTCATCATTTAGTTCGTCAAAGTCACCCTCTTACTAAATAGGTCCCTATGTTCTCCCCACCCACCCTGTTTCTTAAAGGTGAACTCGAAACACTGGTGCCTACACAGATGTAACTCACCGACAGAATCAGAATAGACAATGTGGTACAGTGATACCTCTGGCAGAGGTCTCAACTGACCAGGACAGGGCTTGACAAAGCACTAAACATACAGAGAACAGGACTCAAGGGAGAAAAGAAAAAGATCAGGAATCAAATGGGAGAAAGACGAGAAGTATTTTTTTTTTTTTTTAAAAGGGTATAAGGCAGCACTTTCGGTCAGGGTATTCCATACAATCGGCAATATCTGCTGCATGGAAGACACCATATGCTTCGGGAAGTTCTTCACCAGAGCAGTCACAGCCTGCAAAAGAGAAGGACAAGTAAAGCGTGGATAACACTATCACAACCAAATGCTCCTTCAGATACCAACACACCATCACTGAATTCTCTCTCAGGAAGACGTTTGAGGAGCTTGTTCACTTGGCCACACACAGTACAAGTCTCACCTCAGCCTCCCTTCTTTAAAAAAAAAAAAAAAAAAAAGAAATTACCAATTCACAAGGAGACAGAACAAGAGCATATGCCCAGCACTACAAAAACGGAGAATAAAACTGACTTTTCTAACAGTCAGAACTCACTACTGCAATTTCGTTATTCTCCACCAAGATGAAATTATACATGTGTGAGAAGGTGAGTAGTGAGAAAGGCATATCGCTAGGAGTACAAGAAATACTATGACAAGAACTTCACATTATTAGGCTCACTCCCTCACTGTGTGGAAGGCTTCAAGCAAAAACCATAGAAGATCGAAGCTGCTATGACCAAAACCAACATATTTAAAGAGGTTTCCTCACATGGCCTATTCAAAAGGTGTGCTTTGCAGACCTAATCCAGTTAGGGTTTACAAAACGTGCAAGGTTTCTGATCTGATACTTACATAGATCAACCTCCTCTTCTCCACTCTGCACTTCTGCTGCATTTCACCCACTGTGGTTTATCATCCTTGCTAGTCTTTAGCCCCTCCTTCTCTACATAAAGTCATTCTTTGCATTTGTTTACACCCAGGTTATTTGGATGGATGTGGTTTCCAGGCCCAGATGTTGTCATTCAAATCGCCTGTTATTTGTGCACCCGTTTTTCTCTACTTCTACCACGCTCATGCTCTTTGCATGTTCAGGGATGAACCCCACCTGTCAGGTAGCCATAGGAACAATGTACTCACTGCAAAACCGCTGTTGCAGGAAAATCTATGTGGAGGCTTTTGAAGACTCTGAAAGCCACCCCTGTCATTCCACATTTATTTTCACTGCTTTACTTTAAAAATTACCAACACTCTCACAGTACATTACACCTTATTAACCCCAGACTTGCTGGCTGGCAAGCTCAAGTTTAAACCCAATCCTCCTTATCTCCTTCCCTTGCACTATTTTGGATAGAGGCCAAAACCCCAAATGCACTGATCCTACACACAATGAAGAACCTGTGAAGGAGTAGTTCGGGTCCTGTTTTAAACAAAACATCAGGGGCAAATACCACCTCTTCCCCATCAATACTTTCTACCGAATTTACTTGTTAGGGCAAGTGTAATGGGGTCACAGGACAAGGACAGGAGGCTGGCTGCATTAGGGGTCGGGTGACCCAAGGGTCCATCATAAAATGTAGTGATAATACTCATCCAGTACTATGTGGTACCATAGATTAAACCTACAGGAATATTAGTAAGGATAATTGATCCACTGTTATGAATTGATACAATGTGTGTTAAGCTGCCTCACAAAGGATGATGCAATTTAGTAGGTGGACATTTTTGGGAACTGAGTTGCCCAAAGAAACCTGTCATTTTGAGGGTACAAACTCGAGGCCTCTGGTGAAATCAGCTTTACAATTGCCACATTCTCTGAAGAACCTGAACTCTCCATGGGGAACTTAGAATACAGCCCAACTCTTTCACAAAACGACAACCAAAAAGAAGGGAAGGATGGTCAATAAACATCAACCACAACAAGAACCATCAGAACATGATGGACATGAAACTGTCACATCAGCCATGAAAAAATTAAAGCGAGTCAGCAACACTCCAAGCACTGAGATCATAAAAAGGGAAGGCATAACCACAGCAGCACCAATTTCTAAGCACTGCCAGTGCACAAGAGGCTCAGGAGCCAGAGGAGTGCAAGCAACATCCAAGAGCCAGCTTAAAATAAACGCTCTTACCACAGATATACAAGGTCATGTATCCACACATGCCCGAAGAAGAGGAAACACTGGTAAGCATGAAAGGGCAGAGTGTTAAGAGGAGAGTTCTTATAACCTGGAACTACTACCATTTGTTATAGTAATATTTACACATAGTGCTTGGAAATGCAGAAAGGAGCTTCATGCACCTAACAGAAAATGGATCAAATTCACCAACTCCTGTAACGTAAATGTAAACATGGAAATGGTTATGAAGAAAGGCTCAACCGTACAGCAAAAGTGATATGATGGAGTCGCCACTCTTCCTCATCCCTGCGTACTTTATATCCACAGAGGTAACTTCATAATATAGAAGGCAAAGCTGTTGCTCCCGGACACAAAGAAACCTTGAAAGGAACTTCACTAGCTAAGACGATTTCCCTGTTCAACTGCAGGGACTGGTGCTTTATTTATTTATTTGTATCGCACGGCTAATACCCTGGGGCGTTTCGGCGCTTGTCAACAAACATCAGGCCATCCCGGAGATTAAATTAAAGGCTAGAGCCTGAAAATTCAGAAATTATGCAATAAGTAAGCAGATCATCAAGCCCTTCTTAAAACGCATCAAGTCCGACGAGTTTAAGTTTGTAAGGTGGGGGAGGACCGTGGCCGGCAGCCGATCGAAATGCCCGCCGCCTAGTGAAGCTCCAGACCTCCGCAGACTTTCCCACTAATCTGTTCACTCATTTGTAGCAGTGAGCGACAAACAAGCCAGCGGGATCGGAAAACAGCGAGCACCGTTTTGACCCGTTTCGGTGCTCGCAGCTCTGCCTTCAACAAAGATGGACCGTCTGCAGTACTTGTGGTCTATGCGCCGAGTGGAAGCCAGGACCTCTGTTTATCTGCTGGCCTGGGCGGTCGGCGGCCCGTCCTGCATCTCTCCGTGTGGGGAGCGCCTGCAGTGGCCTGGAGCCGGGGCCGCATTGCTGAGCCCGGGTGTGGAACATCTGCACTGCCAGCGTCTCTGGTAGCTCGGTGTACGGCAGAGTCAGATCGCTGTATCCAGACCCCCCTGAGGAGGGGCGTAAGGTGAGAGGAGATCTGCCCGGGCCTCACTGAAGACTGTGCGCGGCTAGCACCGACCAGCCCCAGTGATTGAAACATCCTCTGTGCGCATGCGTTGGTAGCACCGACACCTCTAGGGAGAACGACCGCCCATCAACTTACACGGCGTTACGTGCGTTATTGCGGACCCGGCGGGAGCCTCCATATTGCGGAGCCGCGAGTGGCTCCAGGACTGTTGAATGCACCATCCTTGGCGGAGACTGCTCCTGGCGCGGCGGGGGAGGACGGGGGCTGCCATTGGGCGCACAACCTACTCGCCTCAAGAATGAGAGTGCCCGGTTCGCCAGACTCCTAAAGGTCAATCTCAGTGCTCCGGGTGGCCCTCATATCCTGCCACCTGCAGTTGTTGTAGAGGTCTCGACGTGCGCAACCAGGAATACCCACAGCACCCAAACTGCAATTTTATCTCCCGGGTTCACGGTGGCCCATCACATTCACTGAAGCCTTGTGCACATTGCCTTCCCTGGGCGGACTGAAAGACAGCTTGATACTGCCTCCTGGATTCCTCCATATTCCAACTAATAATTGTCGACGCGACCCTTCCCTCCCCGTCGCGGTCCAGTGGCAGGTGAACAACAAAGGGCTATTTAGGGGGTAGGAAACCAGACAGGCATGTGTGCTCCCCATAAACACTGGCAGGCGGCGGTGAGTACTACCGCCTACCTTGTCACAAAGCTAACCGCTCCATCATTGTGTGGAACCATGGGAGGCAGGGGCAAGCGTGTTGTGCACCAGACCAAACTGGACAAATATGCATGTGCTAAGACGAGCCAGGAACAGCTGGAACGTGCAGCAACTGCCACTGAGGAACACACTGGAAAACCGAACAAAGAAGTCACTTTACAGGATATTATGTCAACACTCCATAAGGTGCCCTCCTCCCCCGTGTCAATGATCGACACCGTCGCTACAGAACTCACGCTAATAAGAGCAGACTTCCGCAAACTGAGCACCAGAGTGTCGGATGTAGAGACAACCACAGCTAGTCTCGCTGTGGACACCGCTGCTCTCAAAAGATAGGTGCTGCACCTGGAAACCAAAAACAAAACCATGGCAGTGAAACTGGACGACTTTGAGGGCCGCTCCCGGCGGAACAATGTGCGCATTTTGGGCGTGCCGGAGGGAAGCGGGGGTCCGGCAGTGGACCTTCTTGTGGAAGACCCAACCAAAAACCATTTGAAGCCCCGGGGCCTTTCGCAGTACTTTTCGGTCGAGAGGGCCCACCAAGTCCCAGGGGAGTCAGCCCAGACCAGGTGTGCCGCCCAGACCTATCCTGGCCCGTATCTTCAACTTCAGAGATAGTGACCTCATTCTACAGACCGCCAGAGTAGATCCTCCGGTACAGTACGATCTCATTCTTTCCTGACTACACAGCTGCCGTAGCTAAACAGAGGCGTACTTTCTTGGCGATCAAGAAGGAACTCCGTTCTCGTGACCTCAAATACTCCATGATCTTCCCCTTGAGGTTGAGTGGTGGCTGATGGCAAGGTGTGGTTCTTCACGTCCCCGGAGGATGCCCAAGACTGGCTGGATGGGTGGCGTCAGGTCACCAATCGCGGACAATCCGGTAGAGATCACGATCGACAGGGAGCAAGTACGCCTCAATCTCAGCAACAAGAGGATGAAACCACACGTGACGGCTCCACTAAAGTTACGTGACCAACAAACTCCACAGACCTCTCTTAAAGACTGAGCCCCAGTCAGTGTTCCTGAACTGCATAGTTTCTTGGGAGGCAATTTATGTGACGGCAATACCCACTTGCTCAGCGTGTGTGTCCATGACACTATGTGAATGCCGGACCAAATGCTGTGTCTAGTCCCTCAACTGTCCGTAGCCCTTAACTTTGTTTGCTGTGCTGCCTTCGGATGGTATGTTGGAACCTTGCAAGACTTGAGTCCACCGCTGGTGATCAGTGCACGGCTGGAAGACTCACCATAACAGATAAGAAACGGGGGTTGAAGGGATTACTGGGGTGGATTCCTCCCCCACAAAGGTATTGAACAATGGGAACTATACACTCTGCAAGGTTGGGGAGGCGGGTAGTTTTTAAACTGTAATGCAGGGAGGGGGGTGGGGCAACTGTTTTTCGCTTTGAGTTTTCGTTTGTTTTTTCTTCTTTGTTTAACGTTAAAGTTCAGGGTACAGCAATTCAATCTTCGGGGGATGTTGCGCTTTGTATGTCAGGTACAATGCTTTGAATGCAACAGTTCTAATGTCACATGTAACCGCGCACCCTAACCTGATTATTCCCCAGACCACACGAGTCCAGAGCCTGCCATTCATATCCTGGACCGTGAATTGCCTCGGAGATATGGTAAAAAGAGGCTTAGTGCTCCAATTCCTTAAACGTAGAGAGCCCGCAGCAGTACTTCTGCAGGAAACCCACCTTGTAGGCACCACCTGTAAGGCCCACGACAGATGGGTATACAGGGTTACAGTCTATATCCCTCCCGCACTCCACTCAGTGGCGCTCCCGGCACTTGATGCCTTTCTGCTTCGTCTCCCTGAGGGAGAGCTAAAACTGGGAGGAGACTTTAACGCGACCCTTAATGATTATCTTGACCGTGTGCCCCCACGCCCACAACACCGTTCCCATTCCAATCTCACTGACTTCCTTGAGACAATAGGCCTGGTGGACATCTGGCAGTCTCACATCCCACACGCACGCCAATTTCCATATCATTCCGGCACCCATAATAGCCTTTGTCCTAAGCTGATAAAGTAGGACGTTTTGTGGATATAACACACTTACCGCAAGGGATTTCAGATCACTCCCCCATCTCAGCCCAATTCACGAGGAACACTTCCACACACTGCTGTGTTTTCCCGATTTACCCGGGCTATCTAAAAAAAAAAATCCTAAAATTTGTAAAGGCTTGCTCACATCCACTTAACACTATTTCGACAAAAATGTGTCGTCGGTCCCATCGCCCCTTACTCTCTGGGAGGCATACAAAGCGGTCCTACGGGGGCAAGCTATTTCCTTAATTGCGGACCACAAGAAGGAGAAGGCACACATAGTCTCCACTCTCGAACACGAGTTGCAAACACTCACGACTGCTCCGACATTCACACCTGCTCCAGCTTACAAAAAGGAATACAAGGAGTATTTGTGGGAAGGCGCTAAAACCCGACTGACAGCCACGCGCCATACCATATAGGAGGTAGGGCATAAAGCCGGCCGGCTACTGGCGTGGCTAGACAGATGAGAACGCACGAGCCGCTGGATAGCGGAACTCCAAACCGCGGCGGGAGTGGTGGTGACGGACCCCCAGGTTATAGTGGATACACTAGTGTGCCACTACTCTGAGGTTTACTCCCCAGCAGTTTAGATGGACCAGGAAGAGGCAGATCTGTTCCTTAAAGACATCTGTCTCCCTACGCTGGCGGAAAATGACTCCAAAATATTGGAGTCAGAGCTCACTATTGAGGAATTAACTTTAGGAATAGGGAGTGTGCAGTCAGGAAAGGCCCGGGGGCCAGATGGCTTTCCAATTGAACTATTTAAGAAGGGCACCACTAATCTCATACCCTACTTTTTGGATATGTACAACACTAGCTTGGACAGGGGTGCGCTGCCTAAAGATCAGAGAACTGCAACGATTGTGGCCATACACAAACCCGGGAAACCAGCCCAGGACTGTGCTTCCTACAGGCTCATCTCCCTGATCAACGTAGAAGACAAGATTTTGGCCAAAGTTTTAGCAAATAGACTCACACCGCACCTCGCGACTTTAATTCACCCTGACCAGTCGGGACTTATGCCTGGCAAGAGAACAGCCCTGAATTTGAGGCAACTCCAGAGTGTACTAGGCCGTAAACACACGATACAGGAAGAAGCTGTGATATTGTCCCTCGATGCCCGTATGGCATTCGATACAGTAGACTGGCCATTCCTATTTGCAGTTTGGTTTCGGACCTGTGCTCTGCTCGTGGATAAAGCTACTCTATACGAACCCTCTTGCGCACGTAGTGGCGAATGAACACATCTCCAAGGAATTCCCGTTAGGGTGAGGTACAAGACATGGGTGCCCGCTGTCGCCGCTGCTCCTCGCACTGATTTTAGAGCCGCTCGCGGCGTGGATCCGACAAGTTTAGATTGTTTGCAGACGGAGAGTTGAGAGGATCACATATCCATATATGCTGATGATATCCTCCTATATCTGGCGTCCCCCTACCATTCCCTACATGGCATAATAAATATCAGCAAGGCCTATGGAGAGCGATCAGGTTATACCATTAATTGGAGTAAATCCATACTGTATGGATTGCACGGCCCGATTCCCCACAGGCTGTGCGGTGGAAATAGCAAAGAGCAGCTTTAAATATTTGGGGATCCATATCGCACCCGACTGAGGATTTCATTACGTTAAATCTTCTAGAACCCCTAAAAAGACTGTGCAGAGACACCAAACACTGGCAGGTCCTGCCGCTGGCACTGTTAGGACGGGCAGCACTCTTCAAAATAATGGCACTGCCCCGCTTCCTGTATGCCCTACAGAACACCCCCTACTTGGTTCCTGCAGATTATTTCCGGGACATCGAATCGAAGGTGTCTAAGCTTTTGTGGAATGGGAAACCGGCCCGAATAGCAATGTCCAAATTATTTAGTTTGTGGTATGACGGGAGCATAACATTACCCAACATACAAATGTACTACTGGGCGACCCAGCTGACCGTAATAAACCAGTGGATACACGCACCGCACACCGATCCGGCCTACCATCTAGACAGATTCACGCTAGGGCTTGAGGGAATCAACCGAGCATTAGATCACACCAACCGACGGAGGGCCTTGATAGGGTCAACTAAACATACAGTTCATCTCTGGCACACGGTACACAGAAAGCTCGGTTGGAACAAAAAGATCACACAAGCCACACCCCTGTGGGATAGAGCCATGCTGGGTACACTGCGAAATAGTAAAACATTTGCACGGTGGGATGACATAGGAATATAGCGCGTAGGCGATCTTTGGGCCAAAGGGAAGGTAATTCAATTCACACAAGACCAACACGAAATGGCACCTACTGAACTGTGCCGCTACGACCAGATTCGACACACATTAGAGGCAGCTATTCCACCGGACACGGTCCTCCCGGAGGCTTCCCCCTTGGAGGACAGACTGCCGACTGAGCACATGCATGAAAAAGCCACATCCCTCACATATCGAAAGATTGTCAATAATCACCCTGACCCCACACAATCCCTAAGGGAGAGATGGCAGGGAGAAGTGGGTGACATGGATGAAGCAGACTGGCAGAAGGCACTAGCATCCCCGAGAGAGGTGGCAATCTCGTCGAAATTACGCTTAGTTCAACTCAAAGTGCTACACCGAATCTACTACACCAGGGTGACGTTATATAAAACGGGAAGGTCAGATTATCTGCTCTGCTTACGACAGTGTGGGGCATCAGGTACATTCGACCACACATTGTGGGACTGTCCCGAAATTGTACTTTACTGGGAGACAGTGATGTCCACTATATCGAATGTCAGTGGCGCCTTAGTTCCTATGGAACCCAGGAGGTGTTTACTGCATATCTGGGAAGCCACAGATCTTAATGCAGCGCAAATATGAGCGACACTAGGTATAACCATAGCTAAAAGATATATTGCAAAACAATGGGGAGCTTGGAGATTGGAGTAAAGACATGGACATGGCGATGGTGGCAGAGAGAGCAGTATACCTACTAAGAGGATGCCCCAAGAAGTGGGAAAGGGTGTTGGGAAATGCAATGTCTTTGGAGGTAATATCTGTGCAGTACCGACCGACGATCTATCAATGGATAACCGTGACTAATCTTGCATCCAATCTTTATTTCGGCCATTTGGCCGTAAAAGATACACAATACACATGTACAATCACAGATAAATCATTTCATAAAAAGATAAAACCATTGGAATGCATGTGCTAAAAATGCTATACAAACTATACAAAAAAAAAAAAAAAAAATTTAAGAGGGACCCAACGCCTTTAAAATACGGTTACGCGTATGCCAAACATTGGTAAGAAATTTTGTTAATGCGAAGACAGTTGGGCCAGAGACATCAGATTTTAAAATCCTGTACATTGGTGCATATTCCCTGCAGCCCATATTCCTTATCAGCGGGAGGAGCCAGTATTTTCTTGCTACCTTATAGGCTGGGCAGAAGAAAGCCACATGCAAATCAGTTTCCTCCGTAGCATCACAAACCGGACACTGCTTTGTGGTGGGAGCCGATGACCAGGTACTTGTAAAAGACCGGAAAGGCAGTGTGCCGTATCTCCATTGGAGAAACAGCTTTCGGGCCAGTACAGGGGAAATAGGATCCAGTACCTTCTCAAACCTATAGAGATCCTTGCTTTGCAGAAACACGGAGGATAAGGACCCTTCTGCCTGGGTAGCTTGGGCCCTGGCTAATTTGTGTTCGTGGTATACATTAGCCAGGGACTTTTTGGAGATATTTGGTGCGGCATTCGCCGGCTCAGTCCATAAATCAGGGAGCCCTAATTCCATGCAAGTGGCTAGGATGTTTTTGACCCAAGGGATATTAAGCACTTTTGGGTGATTCAGAAGTTCGACCAGTTGCGCCCGATATTCTGCAAGATCATTGCTACTCCACAGCCTGCGCCAGAAGGCTATGGGTCTCAGGCTTATTTCATCAGCTAACGGTCGTAAACCCAAATCAAGCCTCAGGGGGAGGAGCGGGGTGCTGGGCGGGAGTGCGGCTGTCTTATAAACTTGTTTTCCGTTAGTGACAGACTCCGGCAAGATGTGTGACCCCATAGTTCCGCCCCATACATTATCGCTCCCCTAGCCTGGGCCTTATATATCTGGATTAGTGCCCCCAGTGGACGGTATGATGAACCAGTCATCATCCGGGCGATGCCCCCAGTGGTTTGTATGAGTTTGAGGTTAGCCCTACTCTGATGAGATCCCCAAGTCATGGTTTTGGAGAGTCACACCAAGGTATTCAAAGGTGGCTACTCTCTCGAGCCGTACAGCTCCCAATTGCGGATTTGGCCGCAATTTTTGGCTCTGATTCAAAACCATGAATTTGGTTTTTGCCGCATTAATTTCCAGCCCCCTATCAGTACAGAAGGCCATGAAGGAATCAAGAATCCTCTGTATACCCATAGGGGTTTTGGATAGCAGCAGGGTGTCGTCCGCAAACATAATTGCGGGCACCCTGCTGCCATTTAATTTAGGGGCGTCGGTATAGTCAGTGGCATTCAGATGGGCGATTACCCCGTTGACGAAGAGGCAAAACAGGGTCGGTGCCAACACACAACCCTGTCTTACCCCCCGGCCAACGGGGAATCTATCGGCCAGTTCCCCCGACCTCCCGCACCTCACTCGGGCGTAATTATTGTGGTGCAGCCTCTGTAAGATCAACAGGATGTCCGGGGGAACGCCCATCTCTGCCAGGACGCTCCAAAGTTTCCCCCTGGGCACAAAGCCGAAGGCGGCCCGTAAGTCCACAAAGATTGTGTACAGACTACCGCCCTCGAATTTTGCTGTCCTCCAATAGATTAGGTTCAATCTGAAAACCTGGTCCACTGTGGATACCCCCTTCCTAAATCCCGCCTGGTAGGGACTAAGGGCGCCCACCTCCTCCATCCAGTCCTGGAGCCTATTCAGCAAAACCCTACCAAACAGTTTCTGTGCCACGTCTATTAAACTGATTGGTCTGTAGTTGGCTGGGAGGAGAGGCGAGCCCTTTTTAAAGATGGGGACCACCTCTGCCCCCAGCCAAGTACTAGGGATTTCCATGCCACCAAGAACTCCATTAAAAAGGGCGGCAAGGTAAGGGGCCCAAACAGTGGGCTCCTGTTTAAACAAATCCCCTGGTAATCCATCCAGTCCCGGCGCCTTTCCAGAAGCCAGTCCTGAGATGGCAGCGGTGACCTCGCCCAGCGTTATTGGCTCCCCTTCAAAGTCCGGCCAGCCCACCTCAACAACAGCAGGAGATTCTCCCGGCTCAGAACTGTATAGGGTCTGGAAATGAGCCTGCCACACCCCTGGGGCAATGTTAGGCTCTAGTGCCGATTGTAAATTCCACGACCCCCCGTTCACTATCCTCCAAAACAGGCGTTGGTTTTGGGTCGCTAGGGCCTTGGTGAGTTCTTCCCACTGATTTTCCTCCCATTCTGCCTTAGCGTGGGCAATGAGTTTCTTGTAAGCTCGCCTGCTTTGTTTAAGGCTATCCCCCCCTAAACCCTCCTTGATTAGTCTAAGGAGTTCTGTTTTTGCCCTTCTGCATACTAGGTTATACCATGATGTTTTGCCTTGCCGCCCCCCTTTTGGTTTTCGTGAACTACAGGTGAAATGAGGTGCCGCAGCTTTTATGAGGTCCTCATGAGCCTTGTACAATTTGCCCTGGGAGTCTTTGTTGTTTGCCCTCGGTGTCCAAGCTCCCCACAGTTTCCAAGATGGGAGTTATCCCATCATAGAGCATGGGGAGTTTATTCTTGCTTGTAACCAAGTGCTCCCACCTGATTCTTCTCCTGCTGTTGTCAAGGAGGAGCGCAGGGTTGTTCCCTTCCGCGTTAGTCACGAGAGCTTGGGGGCCAGGGTGGACAAGGTCAAGCTCAAGTGCATTGTGGTCACTATCGGTCCTTTCCATCACCCTGAAATCCTGGATTGTCGGCCACTTCACTATTTGGGCCAAGACATAATCCAGACGGGACTCTCTTCCCAGTCTGTTGTAGGTGGTTTTACTGGGTATGTCGGATTTCATTCGCCCATTGCAAGCTCTGATTCCGAACTTTAGGGTGAGGGCTGTAATTTGTAGTGCTAGTGGGGTCCAAGCCTTCGGAGGTGGAGCTTCCACTAGAGGCACTGCCCATCTGGCCTCTTCTTCCGATGATAACCCGTCCAGAAGGCCAGGGAGTGGCTCAAAATGAGAATTAAAATCCCCTCCCACTACATAGAATGAATCACTCGGTAGGTCAGATATAAAGTTGGAGAGTTCATCTATGGTCGGTGATTCCTTTGCAATTCCCATTGGCCTAGAATAAATGTAAATAAACATAAGTTTAGCTTGGTTGGGCCATGATAATGAAACCACAAGGATATCTTCAGAGTTAGCCGACAACCGCGTTGCCACACAACCCAGATGAGATGCGACCCAGGTCGTGAGCCCTCCTGACGGACGACCTTTGCCTTCCCACCTCGCTGGAATGAAGAATGACATATAGCCTTGGTGACCATAGTCCTCTCTGGCCCAGGTTTCCTGGAACATACATACGTCTACAGTCTCGATATAATTTGCCCAGTCCGGATCACCCAGTTTATTAGCCAGTCCAGCAACATTCCAGCAAATTAGCCTCAAATGTTCAGGGGTGTTAGTTGCCGTGCCAAAGGGGTTAGAAGAGATGGTTCCAGACTCTACTGCAATCGGGAATTCTGACGCATTACCAACAGTAGGGGCCGATGGTTCGGAAAGTCCACTGGAGCCGTTCTCCACAAGTGTTGGCTCATTCAATATTCCAGAGGCATTGTCAACATTGTGGGCAGATAGATCAAAAAGTCTGCTGGTGCCATCATCCAGGAACACTGGATCGTTCAGTGGACCAAGAGTTTTACCAACAATCGGGGTGGATGGCTTGGAAAGTCTGCAGGAGCCGCAATCTCGGGTCATTGGCGTGTGAGCGGAAAGTCAATCAACCCCATCCAAACCATTCAAACAATTGAAACGGTTGAAATAAAAATAGGGTGTGTCCGGCAATTGGAGATTTGGGCGTTGTACATAGTCCTTGTGTCTGCGTCTATGTTCCACCCTTATCCACTCATCATGCGGGGTGGAGCATGGTGCATGCGGATAGGGGGGAAAAAGAAGGATACTGGAAGGGTCTGAATAGTGGAATCCAGTGATCTATTTATTCCTTCATAGATATGCAGAACAGTGCCCGGATCTTTAAAAGTTACCAAGATGCAATCCCCTATTATTGTTTTTCTGGTCTTCCCTAACCAAGGGACCCTTCTAACCATAATAATCTCATTATTAAAATGAGATGGTAGGGGTCGGTTCCAATTTAGCCATTTAATGACCTTTTTCTTTAGGGATTGGTAGTCTTCATTTTCCCCTGATCTTAAATGGGGGGCACCTGCTAGGACCACCGTTAGACTATTAGCTTCTGGCGGCAGATCTGGTCTCCGTGGTCTTGGGGCTTGCCGGCCCGGGGAGAGTAGAGGGGCGCTGCCGGCTTCTTGGTGGCCGCCATTAATCCCTGTCTGGGAACTTTGAGGGGCAGAGTCTATTGGTTGTGAAGGCCTATTGGTTGAGTTACTGCGCGGTGCCTGGACTGAAATAGCCATTAATGGCTGCAGGGGGGGGGCAGTAGGCACGCTCTGAGGGGGTACTTTGTTGGCACCCTGTGGGGCTCCTAATTTAGGAGGGTTTCCTGCGGGGAGATGAGGTCCCATATTTTTGGATTGCTTACTAACTAAGGTGTTCAAGGTAGTAAGAGATGTCTCTAGTAGAGTGAGCCTAATCTCCACTTTTTTCAGGCTATCGCTAATGGGCTGCAGGAGGGAACGAAGTAAGAATTCTATACTCCCTATAGATGTGAGAGGGGGATTTATATTAGATGTATTGGCCACTGGGTCGTTATTAGTAACAGCTATATTGGAGCTGGGGGCCTTGGAGGGAAGAACAATTGGCAAAGTCTCGTTGTCCTTCCCAGATTGTAGTGCGTTTATATGTTTTTTGCCAAAATCTAGATGGAATAGTTTGGCTTTCCCCCTCCCCCCCATTGACTTCCTACTACGTTTGCTTGGTGGAGGCCTATGCAGCTCCACCACAACACTTTGTTTTGGCTTACTTTTCTTAGTTGCATGCAAAGGGGGAGTTTGGGTTACCAAATTAACGGGGGTAACACAGGTCGTGGAAGGAGTTGTGTCTATGGACTTTCCAGAGACCAACCCAGGGGAACTATGAATTTCCCGAAGTAAGAGGGGGAAGTCCTCAAGAGTCGGAGGATTTAAGCTATTGGGGGGCGTACCTTCCTCTTGGGAAATAGGATACGGGATGATCTCTGTCAAGGGTCTGCTCTTCATGGATTCAATGGAGCGCCGCCGCTCCGCCCTGCGTCTCTCCAGAGAATTTTCTTTGCCTGCGTCTCCCTTGACAGATTTGAAGTAGTTGTCCAGTGTCCCTGTGTTGTTGCCCCCCTCCCTTAATGGAGTTTCACGTGGTCCTGGCGAGGGCATCACCTTAATCAGATTTGGAAGTAAAAAGTAAGGGATATGGCCCAGCAAGGCCTCCTTTGGCCCCTGACGGCCACAGACGGTCCCGCCCTTGTCCCGGGCTTCTCCCGGCGCCCTCCCGCGCGCTCCCGCGCAGCTGTGCACTCAAGCCGGAAATATGCTGGCAGGGGAGGAAGAGGCGGGCGGTCAGGGAGAGCGGGCCAGCTGGGACGGCCTGAGCAACCCGGGACTCCTGGGAGACTGAGTCCGGGTTGCAGCTCGCAGCCCTGTCGCACACTCACCGCCCAGCAGGAAGCAGCCTGGATTGTCCTCCTCCTGCGACGCGGGACCCGCGGAGCGGGTACCGCTAGCTGTTAGCAGAGGTCCGTAGGGAAGCAGAGGAACTGGCGTCCTTCAGGGTCCCAGAGCCAGCGAGAATCACCAGAGTTTTTAAGGCGGGTTGGGCTGGGCGGGGCGGTCAGGGAGAGCGGGCCAGCTGGGACGGCCTGAGCAACCCGGGACTCCTGGGAGACTGAGTCCGGGTTGCAGCTCGCAGCCCTGTCGCACACTCACCGCCCAGCAGGAAGCAGCCTGGATTGTCCTCCTGCGACGCGGGACCCGCGGAGCGGGTACCGCTAGCTGTTAGCAGAGGTCCGTAGGGAAGCAGAGGAACTGGCGTCCTTCAGGGTCCGATGTATAGATGCTACATTGTAATGTGAAGTGATCATTGGTCCCACCGATTTGTAAACCTGATGACATTTGTACCTATTCTCAATAAAAAGAATAAAAAATAAAAAAAAAAGTTTGTAAGGCAGACGATTCCAAAATGTGGTTGAGATGTTTAAGAAGCTTTTACCACCCAAGCTCCACTAGCAAGTGTGAGGAGGATCACAAATTTCTGATCGGGGTATACCAGCAGAAGTGGTCAATCAAATAAGCAGGCCCCTGATTATGCAGTGCCTTAAAGGCGATGCAGAGGGCCGTAAAATTAATCCGCTTTTTCACTGGAAGCCAATGTAGAGCTTTGAGGGCCAACATGGCCGAGGAATATTTTGGGATATCAAAGAGCAAACAGGCAGCAGAGTTGTGCAAAAGCTGCAATTTCACAAGAAGTGCTTTATTTATACCGATCAGAAGCCAGTTACAGTAGTCAAGCCTTGACAAGACTAATGTAGAAAACACCGTTTTCTGTAGTTCTAACGGTGGGTATGGATATATCTTCCTCAGAATCTTCAATGTATAGCAGGTGGATGAAGTGATCGGTTTCACATGATGGGAGAAGGACAGGGTGGTGTCAGAAATGACTCGCAGATTCTTTGCCTTAGTGGCGGGGGAGGGGGGGCAGCTCCAAGAGCCACCAATACAAGGACAGATGGATGGATCACTGCCAACAAGGAGAACCTTGGTCTTATTAGAGTTCAACTTGGGGCAGTCCTCAGACATCCAGCTGCTCATCTGTCACATGCGAGCATGAAAGTTGTGAGCAGTGTCCCCAGTGTTGTTTGAGATGGAAACTATGATCTGGGTGTCGTCTGCATTTGACACCATGGCAAAGCCATGATATTTGACCAGTCTAGCCAGGGGAACCACATATATATTAAAGAGAGTTGGGCTCAGGGATGAGCCCTGAAGGACCCCATATGGAAGTTTAAAACTATGGGACCTGAGACCTTCCAATTTCCTAGAACTAAAATGTCTTTCAAAGTAATTACCTCACATATACCAAAGCAATTTCCGTACAACAAACGTATCTCCTTCTGGATACAATGGATTCCAAAGGGGACGGACACCTGTATAACAACATCAAGAACCAAAGCTTTGAAATGGCCTGCTCAGCAATAGAGTCCCAGTGCAGAGGTAGGTAAACAGATGCCAAAGGACCACACATACAATAAGTGAATTGCAGCTAGAATGCACTCAATGATTCTAGTTCAAACATATGAAACTAATCCACAAACTTTGAAAGAAAATCATGCGTGCACCAGGCGAGGGGCTCTGCGGGCCACCTGATTCAAAATGAAATGGAATAAACCTAGATAAGTATCCAGGAATGCCCAGTGCACTACTAACAAGCCACTGTCTAGTGTACACAAAGTTGTCAAAACCATTTATTATGCACAATATTATCGTTGTGAAAAGCGGTAAACAAAACAATTGTCAATGAGTCAGAGTTTTCAAATGAAATCTTCAAAACATGAAGTTGATTGTGATCTGCTTTATGCTTGATAGTCTCAGATGGAAATGTAGTTCAAATAGGCAAACGAATCAGCTTATAGTCAGCATGACAAACAAAATGCTTCACATATCCCAATGCATTTCGGGCTATGAAATGAGCCCTTCGTCAGGGGAATCTGGAATATATCAATAATCTTATTTTAGTGAAAGGTTAAGGTGGCAAGAAACACTGTAATGATCTTTAAAAACAGAGCTTAATAGAAGGCAGAAAAAGAGAACCAAAAAAGCAAGCTAAGAGTATCCACCACATGCAGTGCCAAGAAACAAAACCAGCATCTTGCCTACTAGTGCTATAACTGGAAACCGAATGAAAACAGAAAGAAAAAGACTTAACAAAATGCGGGGACTAAATGTGAAAATCGTGAAATACGTGAAAAGCATGGGACAAAAGTGACCGTGAATCTTAAAAGTGAGTTTAAGTGAATCAAGATCAGAAGTGTACACAGCATACCTCTAACGCTCGAGTTAATGAACTCGAAGCGAAAAGCAAAACCAACGTGAAACCTGAATTGGCTGCAGAAAAAACGAAAACTGAGAACGAGTGGGCTTAACAGTGAATTGATGAGAGAGAGAGAGTGAAGTGTATCCATGCTACGATGCTTACCTAAGACGAAATCGAATGTGTTGTTTAAAGCACATTCATAAAGGCATGACAAACACCTGAAATATACGGAATTCGTATGAATGGGGATACACGAATAATCTTGAAGCACAATAAAGTGCAGGCATATAATACAAATGGTGACTCACCAAAAACAGTGGAGACGCGAACAACCGCAACCACAAGGAGGATGCCGGCTACATCAAGTAAGCCCGCGTGTCATCTACGTCTAAATACGGAATGGTTTTAGATGGCAATAGAAATGGGACTGAAATAAGTATGAAACTTAATTGTCAGATGTAAAACATATCAGAAGGACTCGGTTGTGAGATGAGATACACTATGCATAGTAATATAAACTTAGCTCTCTGGACGTAATAGAAACTATCAATTGTTTAAATGAATTTTTAAGAATTTTTAGAAACTTGTATTTACTCTGTGTTTTAACGAATTTTAGATATCAAATGAAATGTTTTTTTATATGCCTGCTTTTATGATTTTAATGTTTAAAATCGAATAAAGCTCGTTTTGATTGATTGAAGTATGAAACCAACTCGGTGAGATCAACATAAAAATTAAAATTAAGGTGGAGGTGAAATGTGAAAATTAAAATAAAAAATGTGAGAATGAAAATTAGGGTGAGGATCCCAATTTAGCAAAAAAGAAAAGAAAAGCAGAAGCATGCCTGAACAAAAATGAACGATTCAAAATAATAAATATGCGCAATATTAACGGGTACAATTATATACTGTGATATGGTAAGTGAAACATAATAAATGGTTATACATCACAAATCAATCACATATGGAATCAAGTTACATATAAAACCAAATTAACACGAAAGTAACAAAAGGTCAAATGAATAGCCAAATAGATGCCAAAATACACAGTGAGTAAAAACAAAAGTATCAAAGAAATCAATAATGGTGGACCTAATCCAATACATAAAACACCTATCTAATATTCCAAAGAACGAAATAATGAATAGAATTGCAACAATGAATTCGACATTAATTTCATGAAAAAAGCAGAAATCAACAAGCACAGAAGAGCAATATCATAAAAAACAAGACAGTTCAAATTTGTCATTCAATCCTTTCAGGAAAATCGTTTCCATAAACCAAATCCAGTGAGACTCACATTGGGATAAAACTCTGGACACGTCTGTCAGGACGAGTCTCAACCAATTCAAGAACACAAAATCTTAACTGAGCAATCGTGGGGTTTTCAGCTAGCCAATGTTGCGCTAATGGGGAACTGGTAGTCTTGGTCCTAATTCTGCTTTTATGTTCTGTAATGCGGGTACGGAGGACCCTCTCCGTCTTACCCACATAATGTAAATCACACAGACATTTTATCACGTAGATAACATGATGACTGTTGCAGTTGGCATTAAAATTTAGAAAAATCTTTTTACCTGAACGAGGGTGTGACAAGCATCTACCTGTGATTACATTGTTACAGTGCGAACAGTTCATACATTTAGACATCCCTTTGTGGGGGACTTGAACACTGACTACGGGTTTGCTTAAAATTTCTTTCAAATTACCTGACCTCTTGTATACGAATAAAGGAGGATTGGAAAAGATTCCTTTAAAGCCAGGTTCTGATTGAAGCAAATCCCATCGTAGCAAAATACTCTTGTTAATCAAATTGGAATGGGTAGAATATGTGTAAACAAACACCACTCTGGCTGGTGCCAGGATGCATTACTGTCTTCTTCAAAAGATTGTCGCGATGTAGTGTGAGTGATCGTGTTTCTGTCTGATCTACTACCTGTTGAGGATAACCTCGACTCAAAAACTTCTTTTTAAAGTCTTGAATGGTCTGCAAGCCTAGCTCTAAATCTGAGGTGATACGCCTGATTCTCGTAAATTGAGAAACAGGAAGATGACGTTTCAAGGGCGAAAGCTTCGATATAACAAAGCATTATTGCGGTCAGATTGTTTTTTTAAAAAACACTAGTCTCAATAGTAGTGCCTGAAAGTTTGAGCAAAACGACCACACAAGACATTCAGTCATGAACCACATGTCCCATTTATACTTGTACTATCGCATTAATACTTTACTGAGGGATTCAGACTTAGTCATCATAAAACATAAGACACTAAAGTTATATGAAAAGGCTGTATGTAAAATGTATGAGCACTTATAAAAACAGTTTCTCACAGCATGAAAAGCATTGTGAGCAGCGGTGCTCTGAGGTTTTTCAAAATTCAATGAGGCGAATACAATCCACAACATAAGCATGGGAGTCATCCCATCTAGAACACCAGTGTGAACAAGCAGGTCTCCAGTTGCATTCGCTCAAGCAACTGATCTACCTTTTGAATTTTTAAGGAGCAATTTAACAGGAAAAAAAATACACAGCTCATAAGAAAAACAACTATCTCTGGTAAAAATGAGCCAAACCTACCACTACTGACCCCAGGCACCAAGGGAAATCAAAACATTGACGGCATTCACCCCCCAAAACGAAACATTTAAAAAAAAGGATAAAACCTACTCAAGGTGTCATGAGAAGATTAGCCTGATGTACAATCACCACTCTAACAGCAACTATTCAGCAAAGCTCTAATCCGTTTTGAATCTAAAGGCAGAAAGATCAATTACTTTGATCAGAGGGTACAGAACAAAACAGGTTCTGTAGGGATAGTTATAAATAGAAGACATATCAGAAGACATATCTATGGCTCAGAGGTATAGTATTATGCATCATCAGCAGAGCACCCAGCAGACACTATAGCAATTTAAATATATAACCAGACTAGGACTGTAGAAACAGAATCTCTTAGCATCAAAAACAATTCCAAAATGTAAGGCAAAGAAAATCAGCAGGATTAAGAGCAGCATCCAGCGCTGACTCTGCCTTAAAGGAAATGGAGAAACTGGATGTCTGGATGAGAGGTCAGATATTGAGTTTCAGTCCCAAGGGCTGCTAAATTGAAGGTGCTAGTGCAGCCGCCTACACATAACTCACCCTCATTAACATAAGGAGTGTAACAAGGAAGAGGGATAGAGCTTTAAGTGGATTCTTGGAAAAGCAATGTTAACTAGAGATGCAATAAAAACATTGCAAACACATGTGGCCTCTGATGTTTCCATTCATGGGATTTCTAATGCCTGCAGAGAACCTCGTAGTCATATGGAAAGACTCCCGGGGCAATTAGCGTGACTCACTTTCTGCAGCCCTCTTAGGACCAAAACTTGTGGCTACCTCAACAGTTAAAATTGTGACTTCGTAAAAATTACCAAAGTAGCTTTGGTCATCAAAGCCAAATTCCAAGCCCTATTCAGCTGCATGAGCATGCAAATCAAAAAATGAACAAAGCCCTCAAAAAAGATCCCTAATTAACAATCATTTTTCATGCTGTTAACGAATGATAACATGTCACACGTTGCTACCATTGATTATGTTAAAATTGTTCAACTTTGACCAGTTACAATTCGTTATTTATTTTACATTTATTTATTTGGGGCAGTTAACATGTCTCGTATTTTTTTTATGGCGTTAGCTTAAGATACAATATGCTTTGTTCTTTTTAACTGAATTGCTTACTTGAGCTATTGAGTCTATGTCAGGATTATGTATTTTCTTTTTTCGTTTATTAAAACTGAAGCCCATCTCCATGGTAACACAATAAAGAACTACATCATCCATGAGTTCTTAGAGAAAAGGACATAAGTATCATGGCCAATCAATAAAGTCAGTCAGTAGTATAACCATCCTCAAAAAACAGCACTTCCCGTCTTTGCTGCACAGAAGCCAGATAAGCAGTATTTCTTGAGTAGTGTTATGTTACTGTTGTGGTGCATATTATGTATAGTTGTTAGTTATTAAAGGGTACAACAAAAAACAAAGCATGTGTTCAATCTGGGAAGGGTTGTTTGAGCACATTTTTTCAAGGTTTTGCTTGCAGTCAATGTTGTGCGCTATGATGTTTTTAGGTCGAGGACTACCGGTCTGCCGAAGGCAGAACCGGAAGTCGGAGATTTAATGTTGCCTAGAGTGGCTATTTAGCCCGCCTCTCTTTTTGCTTCTCCTCCATTGGCTGGCTTCCTAAACGGAGGCCAGCCATTGGAGGAGAGAGCCGTCCCTCCAAATAGGCTCCGTCTTTTTCAGATTCGGGGGCGTGTTCCTTGCTGTTCTTTCCACTTTTTAGCCACGCCCTTTTAGAACAGCAGGAAGACGCCCCCGAATCCGAAAAAGTTTGGAAGCTCCCATCCGCCATTTTTTTATCTATCGTCTGACCGTGAGGATCTTCTTGCTGTTGCTCTCGCGCGCTGCCCGCCTGCGTCCTCCTCGCTACCCTGCACACCGGGTTTTCACGCTGTGCTTGTTTTTCCTCCTTTGTGCGTTTTCCCTATTGTGCGAGCCATCCGATAGACCCTAACGGCTCGAATTACGAACTTCGTAAGGATCACGCACTTTGCTTGTGACAGAGGAATGAAGCCATTGTCTTGGAGACGCTCCGAGGTTTTTGTGAACCTTCTGTAACTGATGTTATCAGCAGGGCCCTAGGACGAGTTTCGAAGCTTCCATCCACCATATGTTTAATATACACGCGCCACTTTTCACGGTGTTGCCCATCCCACCACCACCACCACCGCCCCTCGCTCCTTGTTTGATTTGTTTGATAAGCCAGGCATGTTCCAGCAACCGGGATTCCATTCAGCCCCTTCACTGCTAGAGAGAGGGGCTGCCCAGCAGGATGTCAGCGTCGAGCCGAGAGGAGCGCTTGAAATCGAAAGGGCTGCTCAGCTCCTTCTCCGTGCAGCTTCACCAGGAGCCTAGTGTCCCGAAGACTGGAGGAGCCCCCGGCCTGTGCCAGCCTCGCCTCTTCGACCCCAGATAACGCTCGCGGCTGTGTATGCCTCCCGCGTGCATTGTTGTTAGCTGATCGCAAGAGCGTGGCACAGGCTTTGCTAACATTGACTAATGATGCTGGTTTAAAATGGTGACTGGTCCACTACACATAAGGAGCCTTGCAGCTCGCTCTGCAGATTTTTTGTTTATTTTCTTTGTTAAATTTTTTAAATACCGCAAACTCAACCCGAAGATATTGCAGCGCTTTGGCTAAACAAACACCGTCAAACCGGAGGCTGCCGTGCTAGTTATGCTTTCATTATTGTGTCTCTTTCCCTGCTCCTCTACCCACTCTCTCTGCTCTCACTCTCCCCTCCCTTCTACCTCTCCCACATAGTCACCGGGCTCCTGCTTCCACATCGGGTACTAACCTGCACGTATTTCTATTGAGCTTACCAGTGCTATTGTGTGACAGCCAACAGTACTGAAACTCGTTTGTGCAGGATGGAGTTTCAAGTTATCGGGCAATTGTAATGTCTATGGTCAAGCGAGCGGCCCGTGGTTTTACATTAAGCAAGGTGCATGAATACAGATAATGCTCAAAACGCCGGCATACAAACACAGGCAGTAAAAGGTTTAACTGCGTTTAGCTTTAAAATGTGACTTGCGCTGTTTTTTGTCTCTGTTTTCGCTTTGATTGCAATTGCTGGGACTAAAGCATCGATGCCCCATTGAGTTGTAAGATTAGAGATGATTTTATGTGCAGGGGCAGGAGATATTCTTTTATGCTTGATAGTAAAACAATTCGGGGGGCATCATTAAAACCTAGACTGGTGTTAAAGAAATATGCATGCCCCCTTTTTTTGGGAGTGGGGGCAGGCTAAACTAATTGCCTATCGTCTACTACACATTACGAGGCACTGAAGTGCATGCCCTGCGGGTTGTACGCTACTTCTTGGAAGCCTTATATTAGTGACTGAACACGTGTGAAGTTTGTTGGTGGTAATTTCGTTTACATTCTGAACCATTCCTATGTAATTAAGCAAAAAGACCTCATTTCTGTTTTAAGTGTAAGTGCAATATTTAAAATAAAGCTATGCCCTTATTTACGTTAATTTAACTTCATATTATACAAACATGCCACTTTATAAACATGTCACTGTTATTTTTGCAATCATTTTTGTAGTTTAATGATGGACTGACATGCTTGCACAAGGAAATATTGTGAACTAGCTGTTTAACCTCTTCCCCAAATGATGTCCACAACCCGCCGTATTGGCCCATCTGTGAGATTGCAGTCCATGCTACGGGCAGACACTTTAACAGACAGACCCCTGCAGATAAAGCCTCTGAGAAGCAGGCTGTCCTGTTTGGGATTGCAATATTCAGAACTATAGCCACTGTTGAAATTTTGCTAAGGATTCATAACAGTTTTGTCTCCCAGCCTGCTGTCAGACAATTTATGTGAGGATGGCCATGCCCTGCTGTGTAGTCCCTCACAAATAGGAAAAAGAGTGGATTTTAATCTCGAACTATAAAACAGTACTTCATCATGTGCTGAAAGCTGGCAACCAAAAACTTAAAACACGCATGGTTTCTATTGTTTCAATGGCTCCTCTTTACTCTCGCAGGACTAGCTCCTGACCTGTACTCGCCCCCTCCAATAGAAGTAAGTACATGACATACACCACAAAATGACATAATAATGCCGATGCCAAAAGAGGCTTGCTGAGGCTGATTCCATCCAGGGCCGGACTGGGAACCAAAACCGGCCCTGGAAAAGTGCTCGTGTACTCATTTTAACAACATTTAACAGATTAAAAGGACAGCTTTGTACAGATTTGAATCTGTTACCTGCGTTTCTCGTCAGCGAGTGCTTAGCTCGCTGAGCTACCTAATTTGGTAGTCCAGGCTGCTTCCTTTAGGGAGCCCAGGTGTAGAAGCCACTTACATTCATTAAGGGGGTCCTTCTGCTTGCTCCCTGTTTCTAGTTACAGCCTGCAGATCTTATCTGTGATTTGTGTTTAAATGTGAGCTCTCGCGACAAAGTTGTAAACCTGATTGATTTGCCGACTTTGAGACACGCCCGTGCCCCCAGGCCTGTATCTCCTGGCCCCGGGCCTCTGCAGACAGTTCACAGGGGCGCCTTTGTCTCCCAACAATAGCCACAGAAGGAGCCCCCGTGGGGGGCAAACAACCCGAAACGTAATATAGTTGTCTGGCGGCGGGGCTTGGCGGCCGCACTTCCGACCACAAGATGGAAATGTGAGCACGTACCGGGTGATGTCACTTAGTGAGGTGCCCCCCCCCCTGTCTTGACTCCTTGAGTGGTGCAGAAGTGGGGTGTCTGACTCTGGACCTGTGGGCTACTGTGGGGGCAGTGTGCAGGCTTCAACTGCTAATCCCGGGTTCCCAGCCAACGTAGATCCTATCTGATCCTGGCTGCTACTGATGCTCAGTGTCTCGCCTTTGTTCTTGCGCACCTCTTTGACTGAACACTCCCGGCCCTGTGGGTGTAAGGTACTCCAAGGAATTCTTCAGCTTTTGATACGGAGTCCGCCGTGTTTTATTACCCTGATAAAGTGATGCAGGGAGACGGAGCACCGGTTGTGTTTCCCGTGTCATCTGTGACACCGTCAACCTCCTGGTGTGGCCCTAGCGGGCACCCTGCAAATTGACTGTTGTTATATAGTGCCTCACTTATGTTTCAAAGCACTGTAAGCAATACCTGTTGTCATTAAACCGTTTAATATTGCCCAATTGGGCCTCGGACACATCACATGCTAGCTGAATTCGCAGGAGTTCAAACTCCTGCCCCAGGCCAGTTAATAGTTGTGACGTACGTCAGATCTCTGGGGCCAGCAGCGCTGCATTCTGGGATTCACCTGGGCACGTACGGGCCTAGGAGCCGCAGATGGCGAAGAGCTGAAGGTGGGTTGAACTTGTAATGCTGTAATACCCTCCTTTCGAGTTCACTGGCAAGTGGAAGTATCTACAGCTAATTTAACCCCCTTTAATTAAGGAAACCCTTTAAAGGACTACTAGTTAATTGAGCCCACGGACACAATGTAAATATTGCCAGAAGATTCAAGCCTATGGTATTTTCCGGTGGGAATGACGTCACACGTATATTGCGGTTTTATGCTTTTAACGTAAATTGTGGTGGAACTATTCTAAATTGTGCTTGAGAATCATAACGCAACGCCGCTGCTATAAATAACTAACTGCGGTATTGCCTGCGTCCTTCCATCTTCAACACAGTATTCATAGTTTAATCCATGCACTCTACAACTGGATCTATGGTAGCGGTGACATTTGAAGTAGCAAAAAGTAAATATGTGTCAAATTTTGAGGTTACTGTGTGGCTCTGTGCGTGTGTGTGTGTGGCTCTGTGCGTGTGTGTGTGTGGCTCTGTGTGTGTGTGTGGCTCTGTATGTGTTGGTGGCTCTGTGTGTGTGTGGCTCAGTATGTGTAAGTCTGTGTATGTCTGTGTGGTTCTATGTGTGTAGCTGTGCGTGTGTGTGGCTCAGTGTATGTGTAGCTCAATAAGTGCATAGGTGCCTCTGTGTGTGTATAGATGGCTCAGTATCTTTATGTGGCTAGCTCGGTATGTGTGTTAAGTGACTCTATGTCTCTGGCTAGCTCTGTATGTGTAAGTCAGTGGCTTGGTATGTGGATGTCTGTAGCTCTGAATATTTGTGTGGATAGCTCTCTGTGTCTGGCTGACTCTGTATGTGTGGCTCTGTATGTATGTCTGGGTGATACACTTTGTATGTGTGTGGCTCTGTGTGGGTGGTTCTGTGTGTGTGTGGGGTTGGCTCTCTCACTACGTCACTCTCTCTCCCTAACACTCTCTCTCTCACCACCTCACTATCTCTCACTACCTCACTATCTCTCACTATACTACACTCTGTCTCACTAACTCTCTACCTCACTCTCTAACTCGCTACTCAACTCTCTCTTTCTCACAGCAACACAATATCACTACCACAGTAACTATCTCTCACTCACTACTTAAAAACTTCACTCTCTCTCACTACCTCACTCTCTATTTCAATACCTCACTCTCTCTCTCTATCTCACTACCTCACTCTCTCTCTGCTAATGCAATAGGTATCACATATGCAAAAAAAAACGAATGCCAATAGAAATGACAATGCCATTTATTTAGGGATACAAAAATTATAAAAAAATAATGAGCAATACCAATAGCTCTAACTATAATATTGCCGAGACCATTGCATTGTAAATGCTTGTTTCTACATGTAATTGGAGTTAATGTTCTGAAAGTTGCAGGATCGTCATGAGGCACCCGACAGAACATACAAAAACAAAAATGCTGCATGGAAAAGATGCTTGAACCTTCCAAGACTATGCTCTGTTACCTTTAGAACCTCCATTTTCAGTCCACTATCTGCAGTGGGCCCGTCAGGCATCCGGAGGCACTGGACAAAGGCTTCAGTGAACTGCTGCACCACAGGGAAGATGAGAGCCTTGGCTGCACCCTGATTAGGAGCGACAGAAACGGACTATTAAAGGCACATTCCATCTAAAACTAATATCTTACAACTAACAGTGCAGGTAAAACAGAATAAACTTTTAAACCACCTGCAACATCCCAAAAAAAACAGAAAAGAAAAAAATATCTGATGTGCTAAGCAGCAAATTTCCAAATGGGTAGTTGCACACAAATATGAGTGATCTGGTAATACAATGCAATCATTTATTCAGCTTTTTTGACTAGGAGAACCTTAACCAGCAACATGGGCAGCTGTTTTAGGACAGTTTGGGTTGGGATCACTAGGTCCAGGCACAAATAGAGATTTTCTCAGTCATATGCCTGGATATGCCCTACTGTCTTGCTCCACAAAAGAACAAGCATTTGCAATGCAATAGGTCTCGCATATACGAGAGTTTGAGCTATTGACATTGTAAATTACAATGACTAATTTTTGTTTTAGTTTTTAAAACATAAATAAAAGGCAGTCATTTACAATGCCAATAGCTTAAACTCTTGTAAATGCGAGACCTATTGCATTGCAAATGCTTGTTGGAGTTGTTAGTCATTGGTTACTGACTATCTTGTTTCATACACAATTACTTGTGCTAAACGTAGCTTCAAAAAATTCTATTCAACATTTTGTAAGGATTACATATCCAGAGGAAAAAATACCACATACTGGTCATTTTATTTTTAGACTCCCAAGTCTAATATAGTTTGGCTGCTGCATTCCACAAAACGCAATGTTACCCTCTAAGACAATATTGATTAAAGACGATGCATCGTCACTGCTAACATTCATTTACTAAATAGCGAACAAGTGAGGATTTTAGAAACTGTAGCGGTCACGTTTCCTGTCACGCTGTAGGCAAGTGGCTTCTTGAGTAACTACCATGAGACCGATCAGCTAGGACAGTTCAGAACCCCGTCATTAGCCCTGGCCTAGTTAGTTTGTGGCCCCTTCTGACCTCGCTCCCATGGCAGGCATGCAGCTCATACCTCTTAAAGGGCTGTTAAGTAGTGTGCACTGCCAAAGCGGCCATCAGGTTCTGAGCAGCTTCTATCATGGCGGGGTTGCTTCATGCTAAATACCATATCACTGGTATTGCAGTGGTACTAGAATGCTGTGTAGGTCAGACCCACTTCTACTCCTTTCTCTACAAAATGGTGTGGGCTGTGGTGTCCAGCTACTTCCCCAAAAAATGCGCAGAGCTTCAGAAGATGCTGGAAGCGCACAGACCACTTGGCGATACACAATGTTACCCTTGTAACACCTTTATGTGGATAAAAACGGTTAGTGTAGGTGCAGTGCTTGGAGCTGTGTGTGAAAGAGTGTGACGCAGTGTGTTAAAACAATTTGTGGAGATGACTAGATGTTTGGGTGAGAATGTTCTGTGGAGCAGGTTTAAGTATTCAGTGACAGCTACGAGTCTGTGCGGTCCGTGGAAGTGGTGACAAATGGTAGGTACGCGTGGTTCACGAGGGTGGGCTGAGAAAATGGTGAGCGCATGCTGCAAAGTTAGTGACAGGAGAGAAAGAGCATGGTTGGTGGATCCGGCCTGGAACAGATGCTGCCGTCTCTTAAGTTCACATCCATTACCGATGTGAGACGGGTGCGAAACAATAACACGGATTTTACAGTAATTACCCAAAATGCACTTCTAAATGAGAGAGCTGAAACCAACAGCAACCCAGAGCGTCACTGACGGAGGGAGGGTGAGGGATTTAGAGAGAGAGCTCTGTTGAAAATAAGTCAGAGCAACTCCGAGTGTTTTAACATTTTATAAATAGACATGTACACGATAGAAAGAATACAAGACCATCGCTTACATGGTTGCATCATGAATGTGGACAGGATCCTAAAAGGGGTGGGAGAAATTCAAACAATCAATGAGAGGTCTCCCAGAGAAACTAGCAACTTTGCTCGCTTTGCCGTACATACTAAGGGGCCGAGTGCAGACAGGGAGGAAGTGCCGATGGAGGTCTGCGACGGGAGGAAAACAACAATTAACAAGACAAGCCCGGCGGAGCGTGGCGAGCGCGCGCTTGGGGGGATTAGAGCGCATTCCAGGCGGGGAAGCGGACCCTTTGAAGTGCTCCCAAAAAGCAGATTGCATGGCGGCACGATGCGCGTGATTGTGCGCGTGCTAGCCATGCAATCCGCTTTTTCGGAGCACTTTTCAAACCCGCTTACAATAGTCTCGCTTTGCGATCGCTTACGCGATAGCAAGGCGAGACCTAAAAAGTATCACCACCATAAGACCTTTGTATTTCTGCTTCAGTTAAATTAAAATTATGAGTAATAATGTTTGTAGGGAGTCTATTTATGTCTCAATTTTATGCTACATTCGTAGAATGCAAAAACCGTCTTTGCTATTATTCACATTTAATGTAATCTTGCTTCAATAATGTATTAAATATACATACATTTACAATAAAAACAATTAATACAAAAACCCTTATGTAGGAAACTATCCTTAATATACATCTGATTCACATTGGCATACCAGATCTTTCCATATCCTCAAATTTGAGACAAAAAGGAGACTGGTGGTGGTGCACACTTATTTAAGTGAAGCACCTTGCCTTAATCCAGACAACCCTATTGGTGATTTTAGTGGTCTTAGACAGCCAATAGAAAACTCTCCAAGTGGTAGCTGTGGAGAGCAGCCTTCATGCTTAGTCCAGAAGTAGTGTTAAACAGCTTGTTTTACCAGAACTATTCAGTGTAGGTTAAACGATTAAGAATCACTCAGTGTAGTTATAAAAATAAGTATATTTATTATACACACTCACTAACACGTTAGTATATCTCCTACCTGGATATATCAACACAATACACCCAATAATTTAAATGTAAGACAGGTAAGTAGCACAAATATTTACACAAAAGGAGGTAAGGCGAATGTCAGTCGCAACATTTTTACAAGTATAATATGTGGTTGCAAAGGGAGCACAAACACTATTAAAACTGCCCTCACCCACAACAAGTTGTGGCATGCTTCATCATAGGGCTGCTACTAAACGCCTCTGCGCAAGCCAACGCTAGAGGCGGAGCAATAGGGAGGGGTAAACCATACAAACAAAGAAGAAAATAAGAGGATCCTACAAAGGTGCAGACAGTGATTTAAAACGGACTATGAAATATCATCATAATAGTTTTATCCCTAGATTCCCTAGTCATGTATAAAAAAAGGATATATGAAATACCCTCGGATGGTGGTGGTGTGAGTGGATTACGTACTCACCACCCCTCCGTTCTGCATAGAGGTCAACATGTTTGTCAGGTTCCAATTCTTTAACCGGCATTCGTCAGGACAAACAGTATCCCTATGCTACTTCTCGGAAAAAAGTCCCCTTTAGTGTACTAGATATTTCTCCACATGTAAGTCTGGAGCATTCAAGTACACTTACTCATCAGAAGGTAACTATAAATAAATAGAGTAAAAACAGTGGAAGCGATCTGTACAGTTTTTAAGAAGAACCCTTCCCAGTGCACCCTGAAGAAACCCTGTGGAAGATGGAAGGTCAGAGTGTCACCCCACCCGTGGATACCCCATGACCTTCCGAAACCGCCGTAGACCACATGGACAACTTCAGAAAAGATGCCGATGGCGAAGGAGTCCTGTGGAATCAAAGGATGGACTCTTGAAGAGGAGTACCTGAAAGCAGAGGGGACAGAGTCTATGCCACTCGGATGTGACCAGGAGGCACAGAAGACCAATGACCACCGATGACGGAAGATGTAGGAGTGATGATGATGACCTTGTCGCTGCAGCTGTGAGGACCAGGCAACGCTGTGGAAGGCCAGGCGCTTTACACGAGCTGTCCCACGTCAGAAGTCAAGAACCAGGGGGTCGTTTTCCAGCGGGAGAACCAATATCCCTTTTCAGCAGCAACAGATGTGGTAAACTAAGCAGGTGCAGCGTTGTGACCAGCAAGTTCCAACAGACTCAACAAATGCAAGAGTCAGAGCATGCCCCGAGCAAGCCGGGGAGCCCACTGAAGCCAAAGAAAACCTTGAAGAGGACCCACAGGCTGAAGGCACAAGAGTCGCAAGAGCACCTCAAGCAGCTCACCAAAGATGCAGGCCCGTGGTGCAGAGGATGCGGTGAGGACAAAGATCTTGGCAAGAAGAGATGCTGGAGGCTGGAGCTTCTTGTAGCCCGAAGATCTCTTAAGGACAGAGTCAACAAGTCTTGGCAACGGCAAGTCGACACGTAGCACAGGGGTTCTGTTACAGCGGTTCTAAAGAGAGATAATAGCCTCAAACATGCTGAGAAGACAGTGCAGGCTTCCAGGGAGTTGCATAACCACCACCTGTGTTGCTGAGCCTTTCGGAGTCCATAGGACGTGAGGAGCAGCAGACTGGTCAGCTTGGTTGCAGTACTTGCAGATGCAGGGGAGTGACTCCTTCACTTCAAGGGAGATTCCTTTGGGTATCTGATGCCCACTGGCCTGGAGATGAACCTGGATGAAGCACAGGCACAGACTAAGCAGAAGACTGGCAAGATGACGAGACCAGGAGCAGTAGGAGTCTTCCTTGATGTAGTCTCAGTTCCAGGCGAAGTCCAACTAAGTCCAAGGTGCCCGGACGGTTGAAGTGGTTTCGGGTTTGAATCTTGTCCCACGATAAATCTGAAGAGCCACCCACAGGTAATCCCTTAAGTACCCTAGGGAGAGGGTTGGGACAATTCGAGGATCCCTCCAGAGGAGGGGCTGGACAGACGGTTAGATACTCCCATGTCCTTTGTCCAGTTTTCATGCAGGGCGGGAGCCGACGGCTCCCTGAACTTTCTCAAACTGGAGTATGCAAGAAGGGCACCAAATGTGTCCTTCAAAGCAGTCTGGTGGCGCTGACAAGCGCCCCCACCCCAGCCCAATACACTAAGTCCTGTCTGGGATGTTATCACACCTCCCTGTGGCAGGAAACCTATTGTTCTGCCTTTCCCTGCTCGAGTTCAGCTCAGCAGCAGGAGGGCAGAAACGTGCCTGTGGTCAGCAGCAGCACTAGCTTGCTGTTAGACCCTGAAAGGCTAGTACTGGGAATACAGGGCGGCACCCTAGGGGAGCCCCCCAGTACATGGGGTCATACATCCAAAACAGGATTTGGTGTTGGGGTAGGATTCCAACAAGTTTGATACCAAACGGACGAGTTACTTACCTTCGGTAACGATGTATCTGGTAGAGACACAGTCCAGCCGCAGATTCCTTAACTTAGAATATCCGCAGGTGTCAGACTGGATCTGGAAAACTTTCCGCAGCCGCACCTCTGCGTGACGGTGGTGGCGCCGCATGGCTCCGTCCGGACGTTATCCATAGACGCGACGTCAGTGGAGCCATATGAGCCCCTCCTGGCGCGATGATGTCAGTTTTCGTCTGAGAAACTTTACCGCGCCACACCGCGGAGCCACCACCAAAAACTGAGAATATGAGAACAGTGTGCGAAAAAGATGAAAAAGAAAAAAATTGAATGGTGAAAAAGAGCAACATAAAGGACAGTACCAGGCACTGTATACTGAAAAATAGTGAAGGGAAAGAGCAGAGCACCGCTCTGAGAAGCAACCCCACAAAAGCAAACGCTAAACCCGCCCCGGAGGCAGAAGATGATGTGAAAAAACATCATGGCAGATGACAAAGTCTGCAACCACAATACATAACTGTGAAGGGCAACAAGTCCGGAACACATGAGCAATGACAATCCACCACATGTGGGCACCAGAAAGGGACGTTGTATCTCCTGTAAGAGACCCATAGACTGAGGCAGAGAAAATAGACTTCAAACCAATGGACTGCAGGGGAGGTAAGAGACCCCAAGGCGATTGAGAAAAGGGGGGGGTGAACACTAGTAGACCCCACACTGGACGACCCAGAGCGTAGGGATGTAAAGGACATGACACATGAGCATGCCGCCCAATCAAGAGAATGGGTGGAGCAGAGCAAGCAAAACAGAATGAAGCATCCCGTATAGAAGTGAAGTGAAAGAGGTCACCCAGGAGAAAGACAAAGCCACCCGGAAGGAGGCGAATGCGGGGAAACCAAACCTGAAAAGGTCCTCGTAGAACAGGGAGGATGGGTGGGCGTTAAGGAATCTGTGGTAAGACTGTGTCTCTACCAAATACATAGTTACCAAAGGTAAGTAACTCTTCCATCTGATAGAGACATCTAGCCGCAGATTCCTTAACGTAGAATAGATACCAAAGCCATACCCATAGAGGAGGCGGGTCTGCGACTGAACCCCACCAAGTTCCCGAGTGGACTTAGCTGTCAACAATGTGACGAAACACAGTGGGGACCGCAATGCCAGCACAGTCAACACCAGACCACGAAGCTCTGAAAAGAGTGGAAAACAATGGGAGGCAAAGGTACCACAAGCAATCAAAGAACAGCACAGAAAACGTCCGTATGTATACCGGGTTGAGAGAAAGAAAGCACAGAGCCAGAAATGTCGGTGCAGAAGTGAGAGTTCATGGCTTTGTAAAAGAAGATGAACTGAGCCTAGGGTCCGATGGATCCACAGGATCCGATGTGTCGACAGGAAGCAAGACCCAGAGGGAGGACACTACGGTATGACAGTCAGCGCATACCGGTTGAGTATGCACAACAGTGGAAAAAGCACTGATGAACCTGCACCAGCTAAGATACGTGGGGCAGCATTGGCAGGATGCCGACCCATGGCCAGAAAGTGCCGGCATTACCAGAAACACAAGACACTCCAGTACGCAGTCGCTCCTCCACAGGAGCATACCAAGCCTTTCTTGTAGAAAGGCAGCTACACAGTAGCCAGCAAGTACCTCACAAAGGTAAGTCTTAACCCCGGCAAGGGGGCTTCCTCTGGAGCCAAGCTCACAGAGGACTGAAATAAAGGAAGAACCAGCTGTACTGAACAAAGGCAAACATGGCGGAGTAGCCGCCTAGACCATCTGGGTATTACATCATAAACCCAGGGTCAAAAACAAACAAGGCAATGCTGCCTATGAAGAAAAAGCAACACAAAGTCACACAACGCGTGAAAAAGATAGGCCACAAGGACGAGAAAGCCAGGCCGCAAGGGCTAGAAAATCACGGGAGACCAGACATGAGGAGGGAGACTGCTGAATCAGCGTGACAGTCAAAAAGGTTCACGCCATTGAATGGCAGATCCCGAAGAGCGTCCTGAACATTGTAGGGGAAACGACTATCGCGCAGCCATGCATGACGGCGTGAAGCAACCGACAGGGCCATTGCCCTACCCACAGTGTCAGTAGAGTCGAGGGCCGATCAAAAGGAAAATTGTGCCATTCCCTGGCCATCAAGAAGGCGGCGATGCAAGTCAGCCCGGGGCCCTTCTGGGAGAGAAGGAAGAAGGAGCTCAACCAAATCCCAAAGGCCAAAGGTAGCACGCGCAAACACGCAAGACGTGTTCAAGGAACGGATGCCCGCACTGGCTGAGGCAAAAATGTGATGCCCACATGTCTCCAGCCACCGAGACTCCCTTGTGGGAGGTAGCATCAGCAGAGCAGAAGGTGAAAGCCGCTTGGACAACCAGAACCTGAGCTCTAGCGTGAAGGAACAAGCAGACAGGATCGTCTGGGGCCGGGCGATGCCGGCGAGCAATGGTCCGATCAACAGAGGAGGATCGTGCCCAGGTACCGAGCAGAATAACAAACAAAGACCCACCAAGGGGCAGCAGTGGCTCCATGTCCACAGGCTCCATGTGGAGGAGATCCAGTAAAGGATCAGAGGACAGGGAAACCACAGAGGGCTGCAAGCGAAAAATATCGGCAGCCCTGCAAACAGCCCTTGCGTAAGCTGCACTGGCCTCTGTCGCCATTCTGGGGGGCGACAACAAGTCATTGGTCAGTTATGGTTGGAGGCTAACTCGTCCACTAGACAGTAAAGGTAGAGCAGCCGGAGGTTGATCCGAAGGCCATGGAATGCTAGGCACCTGCACCAAGGGGCACCGAAACGACCCTGGGCACGGTGAGCCCAGAGGGATCTCATCCTTCTGTAACAAAGGAGCCGTAGGTGCCGGCACCGGCGTCGCCTCGACGTCTAGAACCTCCAGAGGGTACTCAATCTGGGCGCAGCTTGACAGTGACTCGACCTCTACCTGCGGGGAGGAAGGAGGTCAACAGGGCATCGAACTCGGTGCCGCAGCAGACGTCAGCGCAGGAAGCCACACTATGCGGTGACTGCACGGGTGGGCTGAAGAGACGACTGGGATACCCCTCCGGGCCGTGTCCCGACATCGTATTGCACACAGCCGGTGCAGAGGACGAATCCGCCGGCGAAGAGCCGATATGAGTGCCTTCCTCCTCTGAAGGCGAACCAGGGAGAGGGGGTGACCCAAAGAAAGACTGGAGAGCCTTTGAATAGGCCTCCATTTGGGTCCTTGTCGCTCTGACACCCAGGAAGGCTGGGTATGGAGGAGATGACTCCTGGGCGCCTGTGCTTGGCAAAGACCGAGAGCAGCAAGCCCCAACATCACGTTTACGGGAGGACGACCTCCGTGACTTATGCTTCTGCTTACCTGTCTCCGAACGACGTCCGCGAGAACGACCCCATGAGCGGGCCCGATCCAGAGAGGGAGAACGGCAGCATGAAGGCGCAGGGCCAGACATCCGGGCAGCCAGCAGCTTCATACAACGCTCCCTTAGGGACTTTGGCTTCATCTGCCGACAGGCGTCGCACTCTTCGGAGTCGTGGTGAGCTCCCAGGCACCACATACATATCGCATGCAGATCCGTGACAGACATTTGCCGCATACAGGTCTCACACGCCTTAAAGCCCAGGTGCCGGATCCAGTCGGACACCTGGGGATTATTCCAAGTTAGGGAAACGGAGGCTAGATGTATATCAGATATGACTGGTTTCAGTGGAGCCAATACAAAGTTAGACATCTCGGATTTGACTTGATATCCACTATATGTATTAAATGGCTGACCGCACTTACAAAACCTGGAAAATCGACTCTGGGGTTTGTTGAGGGGCCCTGCTCATGCAGGGGCACTCACCCACTTGTAACCAAGCACCCTGCCCTCAGGACCGAAGAGCCTGCCATAGGGGTGACTTGTAGCATTTAAGTGAATGGACCTCCGATATAAGGAAACTTATATCTGTTGTAAGTGGTGCTAGCACAAACTTACACAGGCTGCAATGGAAGGCCTGTAGTCACAGTTTGAGTTGTCTCATAGGTGGCATAATACACGCTGCAGCCCATGGGAGACCCCTGGTGTATCTAAGCCCTGGGTACCTTAGTACCACATACTAGGGACTTACATGGGTACACCAGTAGCCACCTGGGAAGGTACCAAAGGAATTACCATAGTCCAATTTAGGGAGAGAGCACAGTGACTGGGGTACTGATTAGCAGAATCCCAGTCAGACTAGTCAGAAAACAGAATGACACCAGCAAAACGTGGAGGTAACAATGAAAGCAGATCCTACTTTCCTACAGATGGTCTTTATGAAGAAAAAGTATCACCAAATCTCATATGGCCTTTACTGTATATAAAGAAAGCATCACAGCAAACCCATACAGTCACCACGTGTTCAGCAGTGGTGAGCGCTGTGAGAAAGTGCCATCTTTCTTGCATGGTATGCCCCCACTTTTTGCTGAATTGCTGAATGTACCTTGACTGAGTGTGCTCTGGACTCCTGTCAATCAGGTGCCCTGGGCCTATGTTCCTTCCCTAAACCAAAACCTCCAACCCAAATTGGCAAACCCCGGCCACATGTCAGCCCCTGGTAAACGGTACCCTAGGTACCCAGGGCCTTGTGACCAGGGAAGGCCTCTAAGGGCTGCAGCACTCATTGTGCCACCCTTAGAGGCCCTGTACCCTAACACACACACACTGCCCTTGCAGGCTGAGTACAGGACAAAACAGAGAGTCGACATGGCACACATCCCTGTTTGCCATGCCCACCACCTACACTGCCCTAGCATACATCAGCCACCACTCTAGCTGGGTGCCCTATGCCAGTGGTGTTGGCACAGGAGCATGAGCCCTGTGCCCCTTCAGTACCCAGGCCCATTCCTGGGCCCTGTAAGTGCAGTGCTGCCATTTAAGAGTACATGGTGCTGGGAGCTTGTCAAACACGAACTCCACAGCACTATAATGGCAACACTGAAGACTGAGAAGTTTGGTATCAAACTGCTCAGCACATTAAATCCCACACTGGCATCAGTGTGGGTTTAATGTACCATGCACCACAGAGGGCATCTTAGAGAGGCCCCCTGAAACCTGACATACAATCCACGTCTGGTCTGAGAGGCTGCCTAGGCTGCCACACAGCAGACATGTTGCTGGACCCCTGGGGTAAGAGAGCCCCCTGCTCTCCTGGGTCTGCAACAATGCACATCCTGGGCGAGGTGCTAGATCTCCTCCCCCAGGATGGGCAGAGGCAAGCTTCAACGGCATGCCGCCTCTGTGAGCTTCCCCAGGCCACTTGCAACCCCCACTCTGGTGGGAAACTTGGCCGGAAACCCCAAATAAGGACAGAGGATGTGCCAGCCTGCCAACCCCACCCCTCAGGTGGGGGAGGAGAGGTGAAGCACATCTCCGGGCGCGCGCCATCTTGAAGATGGTAGGTCCTACCCAATCAGGACTAGGCTACTGCCCCCCTCCCACAGGTGAGTGGCAGAATAGGGGGTGTACCCACCCCAGGACAGGGACCGATTGGTCCCCGCCCTTCACCTACCTGTAACGCCCCTAAATCTAGTATTTAGGGGCACCAAGAACCTTCCTTCCCCAGATTCCAGATTCCGAGATACAAAGAAGAAAGAAGACGTTCCCTGCAGCTGCTAAGAAGAGGAAGACACCAACTGCTTTGGCCCCAGCCCTACCGGCCTGTCGACCCTTGAACCTGCTCCAACGCGGCACCTCTTGTGGCCAGCAACCTCACAAACTCCGGAGGACCTGGCTACCTTTTGGCTCTAAGCACCTGGGACTCCCATGAGTAGAGGTTCTATTCAAAATCAGCTACTAATCCCTGGCATCAGCCCGGAACCACGAACTCTGCACACACTGCACCCACCAAGCCTGGCCTGTGCCGGAGTGAACAAAGACCACGAGGACGACACCACGGCGACTGTGACCCCTAGTCCGGCACCCAAGGACTTCCCTCGACGCTCCTGACGACACCTGCAGCCTCAGAACCAGGTACCCCCCCAACCGCGATCAACAGAGGGTAAGATTTCCCGACACCAAAAGGCACCACTGCAACCGGTGGCCCCCTGTGCCCAACTCCGGGGTACCTACCTATCCTCCAACTACCCAACTTACCTCTCGAAGTGGTGGTGGCACCTGAAGAATCTTCGTCCCCGAGCTTGCAGTCTTTTTCCAAACCGGAGCTTTCCCATTGAAATCAATTGAGCGCCCAAAGGTTCAAAAGCACCCTGCACCCAGCCGCCCAAGTGGCCCTGGCAGTGTAACCTCTACACCTATCTACTTCCCCACTTGCCCTGAGCAAGTGACCAGAAGCCCAGCTCCCACAGCCGCGTGGCCTGCTAGTCAGCAGCCACCAACCAAGGCCCCCCTGCCTCCCATAGGATAACATTGGGCCTAACTCATTCTGCACCCGGCTGCCCCTGTGCCGCTGAGGGTGTAACAACTGTACCTACCCGACCCTGGGAGACCCCCCGAGTCTGAGCCCAGAACCTTAACTGTGCCAGTCGAGTACTTACCTTAAAGCCGATAACTCAATTTTCTCCATAGGGTAACATTGACTGGTTTCTTCTGAAATTTCTTCTAAGTGTTGAGTTTTCAATACTTAAAATATTCACCTGCTATTAGGTGAGCTCCCAGTGCTGGATCTTGGTGCCCAGCACGGACCCTGAAAAATATTCACAACCGTACTTACCAGCAACCCAATTTTCTTCCATAGGAAATCACTTATTGTTTTTCTGTGAAATTTCTTCTAAGTGTCGATTTTTGCAAACTTTAAATATTCTTTAAAAATCGTATAAATTGTGAAAACGTAATTACTTACCTGTTTTGGATAAAGGTCCCAGTACTGAGTCTAGGCACCAAGTACTGGATTACAAAAGTAACGAGAACATACTATAACTGCAACTTGAATTTTCTTCCATAGGGAATCATTGACTGTTTTCTACGAAATTTCTTCTAAGTGTCAACTTTTAACCCCTTGTGTGCCCCGCCCTTTCCCCGCCCTGTGCCGGGCGTTGAATTAGCGGGCGGGGTTCATGACGAGATAGTCTCGTCATGGGCACAGCACAACCGCGGCCCATGACGAGACCATCTCGTCATGGGCACTCAAGGGGTTAAAATAGCTAAATATTACTTAACAATCCTAGTAGTAACTAAGTCGACTTTTATCACTTGTTTCTAAGAACTGTCCCAGGACTGAATCTAGGATCCAGTTCTGGAATTACAAAAGTAATCCTGAGAGTAATCTATTGCAAATAATCTGAAACTTCCATTGAACTCAATGCATTATTATGTTTAAAATTGTGTTGCGGGGGCGTGGCCAAGATGGCGGGGTGAGCGGACGCTTCCTCCCGTAGCTCCTCCGGCCCGGCCGAGCTTGAGCCCTTTTCTTACGCTTTTCTCCCCCCACTGAGGCTCAGCGTGTGAGAGGAGCGTGGCGGAGCACCTGGTGCGCACATTGTTGCCGCTTTGGTTCGGATCGCCTCGGGGGAAGTCCCCCAAAAGGTCCGATCGAGTTCGAGGAGCGACGGAGGCCTGGGAGGCGGAGTGCATCGGAGTGCTGTCCGTGCGCCTCGGCTGGGCCTGGTGCTGAAAGTTGCGATCTGGAGGGAATCTGGCCCGTCGCTCGACGGAGGGTGAAGGAGCCGCGGGAGGGGACCCGACGGTGCGGGAGACTTAGGACGGGCGCTTTGGCACTCAGACTTGTGTCGGCGACACTTCGCACTGCGGGGCCCCTGTCCCTTGACCGAAGTACGGCGGACTTTCTAATGGGGTCGGCCCGTCTGGGCCCTTGCGTGTGACAGACTGGAACCGGTGGCGGAACCTCTTTGATTGCTGTGCGTTTTGGGGGCCCCGGTGGTGTCGCCGGGCCTGGTCGTTCTGCCCTGCCCCGCCCCGCCCTGCCGCCATCTTGTCCCCGAGGGATCAGTGGTGTTGGCCTTCACTGGAGCCCTTGCTGGTGGATGTATGTGACCGCCGCTGCTGCCGGGCTGACTTTCTGGGGGATGTGCTGAAGAGGAGCCCCCCACTGTAGCTTCCATTGCTGTCTCGGATGGGCACCCGCGGCTGGCGGTGACCGGATGTCAGGTTTGGAATTGAGAGGGTCAGGTTTCCCCGTTTGCACCTACAACACTTTAGTCAGGCAAGGTTTGGAAGAAGAAGGCGGAGATGTGTGTCTGCAAGATCGCTCTCCGCTTTCCTCCGTTTACTATTAGTTTAGACGATTCCTTTCTTTTCTTTCCCCCTCCCCTCCACACCTCCAAGATGGCCGCTGTTGGTGCTTCTGTTCCTCAGTTCATTCTGTGGCCGCGCTGCAGTGTTTACCTTTTGAATGTAGTGCGCGCGCTGCCAATACGCAGCGCACTTCAACCGTCTATTTTTGCTGAGTGGCGGTTTCTTTTGGAGCTCCGCATTCCCCTCAAGAGATTTTCAGTCAGAAGTTGGGAGAATCCAAGTTAGGGTTTCTCTCTCTTTGTGACTTCCTTTTGGGCTCCGTGAGTGGAGCGTTCAGTTTGTGACTTTCTTTAGCAACTTATCCTTCAGAGTTTGTTCGGCGGATATGAAGAGAATTTCCAGGCTGCTCGATGAATGGGCAGTGTTCTTCTGAAGAAGGAGGCTTGTTCTTCTGAAGTAAGGAGGCTTGTGTTTCGCGAGGGAAGAATTCTTCTTGATAAGTAAGTGAAGCCTCTTTCTTGAATTTGCCGAAGGCAGCATCATCAGTGTCCTCTTCCAGTCAAAGAGAAGAGAGAACTCAGTTTATCAAACTCCGTGGGAGCACAGACTTGTTCCAGATTTGACCAGCAACGTATTTTCCAAGCAGTGTAGTGTTGAACTCAGTCTTCAAGGCATACTTGCTTCAACAAGTGACTTTGTTTGAATGGAATCTAAAAGCGCTGAGGGGTGTGCAATTATATATATATATATATATATATATATATATATATAGGGTATTCACAAGCCTGCAACCAATCATTCTTGAGTCCAGATTCCAGAAAACTATCTCACCCAAACTCATCGCTCCGTTTCCAAGTTAGGTGAAATATAGATGCAAGGGTTCCTCACAGAAGGTAGACAGGTATGGTAGCCAGATAAGGAGAGGGTGGGGGAGTCTCTGGTTGGCTGGGAGTTCATGTGTACATTTTCCTTGCAGGAATTGTCTCTGCCATCTGTACAGCGCATCCTCCACAAATGAGGTTCTCGCTGAGAATAGAGAGCAGCTACCCACTGTATCAGGACAGGTATTTTGGTAGAAGGTTTTTAATTAGAGTGTAGAGAGAGTTAGTGGTTGGAGTTGTTGTTTATTAACTCTCATTACAGGGTCCAAGACGAAAGAAGTTACGAGGCCAGTCCTGGAAGAACATACAGTGCAGTCTCTCTTGTCTGTCCAATTCCCCTTTCCCCCTCACTGCTGCTCGTGAGCCCTGAGTTCGCGGCAGCGGAGTGGGGGAGTGGAGATCCAGCATCGGCTCCTGTGGAAAACAAACTTCAGCTTGAGGAACTTGACAGATTGAAGTGCCTTAAAACCGAAATTTCCACCTGAGCACGATGGCTGAGGGAATAGACGTTAAGGCCCTGGCCACAGTATTAGATAGTATACAAAAACAGTTAAGTGATACTATGGAAGAGAATAGGTCCCTTAGAGAAGAGGTCAGGAAGTCAGTCGTAGATTCTAGTTATTTACGCCAACAGTTTGAAGATTTCACTGGAAGTAGTCGCCCACCTGACAAAGAAGATAAACCCCCCACTTTTGCTCCCGCCCCATCTGCGGCCGAACTCACTACACAGGTGATCCATGCAATCTCACCAACTATTCCTTTAGCAGCTCCTGAGAGATATAGTGGGGATCCGAATAAGGCCCAAATTTTTCTCACACAATGCTCTTTACACTATCTCTGGCGGCCTATTATCTTTAAGGAAGATCAGTCTAAGGTGGCGTTCATGCTGTCGTACCTGAGTGGAGATGCCGCCGCTTGGTCCATGCCTTTGGTCAACAACAATGATCCAATTTTATATGAATTTGAGGAATTTAAGAAAGAATTTCTACGAATTTTTGACAGACGGTACATTTCTCAATCCACAGATAATGAGCTACTAGATCTAAAGCAGGGGAACCGTGAGTTAGTTGCATACTTGGCTCAATTTAATAAATTAATTGTAGAAACTAACTGGCCAGAAGCAAAACGTGCGGCAATCTTTTATCGTGGTCTCAAGGATGAGATCAAGGATGGTCTTTCACAGATTCCAAAACGTCCCACAGAGATTTCTGAATTAATTGACCTTGTTCTTCAGATTGATCAGCGTCAGAATGAGAGGAAGAATGAGAGGCGCAAAGAAACTAGATATATTCCTCCTCGTTTCGACAGGATGAAAGCAGAAGGAGCCAAGTCTAAGGAAACGACTTCAGAAGATGAGCCAATGCAGATTGGTTCCGTGCGAGGACCTTTGTCGAAAGAGAGAAGAGACGTTTGGGCAAGTTGTGTATGTACTGTGGGAACCCAGGTCATTTCTTGAAAGAATGCCAAAAGAGACCAAAGAACAATTCTTGGGTAAAAGATCGGCTCCACCAGTAGAAGGGGTTGCCCTGGTGGAAGCGAAGGAGCAGTCAACTCCAGATTTAAAATTGGTGGCTAACACTTTGCAATCTTCGGCCCCGCATCTAATTTTATTGGTACAGATAAGATTTGGAGGTCAAATCAAAGAGGGGATTTCCGTCATGATTGACTCAGGGGCCACAGGAAATTTTTGTGATATTGGTTTTGCTAAGACTCTTGGAATCCAGTTCGTGAGGAAGGAACGGCCAGAGCCGGTACGTGCAGTAGATGGAACTAGTTTGTCCTCCGGACCTATTGTCTACGAAACTGAGGAAATTTTGTTGTATGGCCCCGGTCAACATCTTAGCTCTGTACGATTCAGTTTGATAGATGCTCCGCAATTCCAATTTATCCTGGGTTTGCCTTGGCTTACGGAGCATAACCCTCAAATCGACTGGGCTCAACGATCAATTCGCATGAATTCCAATTACTGTTTGCAACATTGTTTTCATACATATTCAGATTCCTCAGCGGCAGCTCAAGCCTCCCAGTCCCAATTGTTGGCAAGTGTGACTCAGACCATTTGTGCTTTAGATACTCAAGAAATACCCCAAGAGTATGAAGATCTCGCCTCAGTGTTTGATGAAAAGGAAGCAGAACGTTTACCCCCCATCGAGAGTACGACTGTCGAATTGAGTTGGAGCCTGGAGCCTCACTGCCCTGTAGTCGAATCTATGCATTGACTGAAACGGAAAATGTCCATCTAAAGGAATATCTGAGTAAATATTTGGCTAATGGCTTCATCCGCCCTTCACAGTCACCGGTGTCGTCTCCACTTTTTTTCATCCCGAAGAAGGAAGGCGAACTGCGTACATGCATTGACTATCGTGCCTTAAATTTGGTGACTAAGAAGAATCGTTATCCACTGCCTTTGATTTCTGAGCTTTTGGATCAGGTGAAGGGGGCGAAGGTATATACGAAATTGGATCTGAGAGGAGCCTATCACCTGGTTCGTATGGCTGAAGGAGAGGAGTGGAAGACGGCTTTTCGAACTCGTTTTGGATTATACGAATATCAAGTCATGCCATTTGGTCTATGCAACGCTCCAGCCGCATTTCAGCACTTTGTAAACGACGTGCTCCGCGAATTTTTGGATCGTTGTGCAGTGGTTTACATAGACGACATCCTCATTTTTTCAGCCAGTTTAAAGGAACATATCCAGCATGTTCGATCCATCCTGAAGAAGCTGCTTGAGAACCAACTTTTTGTAAAATTGGAGAAGTGTGTTTTCCATTCCACCCGAGTTGAGTTCCTGGGATTCGTATTGTCCCCCACTGGGGTATCCATTGATGAGTCTAAAGTAAGAGCCATCAGGGATTGGCCCTCTCCGGCCTCAGTGAAGGAAGTCCAGAGTTTCCTCGGCTTCGCCAATTTCTACAGGCGTTTCATCCTAAACTTTTCCGAGCGAGTCTGTCCCCTTACTAGATTACTCAAGAAAAAGACCAAGTTCGAGTGGAACGCGGAAACTGAATCAGCCTTCAATGATCTTAAGAGAATCTTTGTATCTTCTCCTGTGCTGCTTCATCCAAATCCGGAAGAACCATTCTTTGTGGAGGCAGATGCCTCCAATCTGGCAATTGGGGGAATTTTGTCCCAGCGCCATAAGCAAACTGGCCAGTTGCATCCTGTAGCCTTTCGTTCCAGAAAATTATCAGCTGCTGAGATCAATTATCCAATCGCAGATAAGGAACTGTTAGCAGTCAAGGATGCATTCTTGGAGTGGAGACATTATTTGTTGGGGGCCAGGCATGTTGTAACTGTATTTACGGATCATCGAAATCTCCAATTTTTGAAATCCGCTCGCACTCTAACTCCACGTCAATTGAGATGGTCCTTATTCTTTGCAGATTATGATTTTGTTTTGACTTATAAACCTGGAAAAGCTAATGGAAAGGCGGACGCTCTTTCTCGCCTGAATGTGAGTGAGGAGGTTAACACTAGTGAGAAAGGAGTAATCATCCCAGTAGACCGAATAGTTGGAACTCTCACCTACGCCGACATTGAAAAGAAATTGAGTGCTTTGCAGTCTCCAGAAGAGGTTAGGACTTGGACCGCCAAAGGGAAGAGATTTCAAGTCAAAGAAGGAAGACCCTATTATCTTGACAAGTTGTTTGTGTCAGATCTGGGTTTGAGAAAGCAGATCATTGAACACTTTCACGACGATCCTCTGGCTGGGCATAAAGGAGTGAAGAAGACTATGGAGTTGATGCAAAGAGAATTTTGGTGGCCGGCCATGGAAGCTCAGGTGCGGCAGTATGTAGCCACTTGTGAGTTGTGTATCAAGGGAAAGACGCCTAGAAGGGCTCCACAAGGTCTATTACAGCCTTTGCCTCCTGCCCCATACCCTTGGCATACCATTTCAATGGATTTCATTGTTGATCTCCCGTCCAGTGGAGGGCTTTCAGTTATTTGGGTGGTGGTGGATCTTTTTTCTAAAATGAGCCACTTCGTCCCTTTGAAAACTCTTCCCAATGCCACACTTCTGTCCAAACTGTTTACCCAACACATTGTAAGGGCACACGGCATTCCTAAGACAGTCATTTCCGACAGGGGCCCTCAGTTTGTCTCTCGATTTTGGAGATCCTTTTTGAAGAGGTTGGGTGTTGATTCTCGTCTGTCCACCAGTTTCCATCCAGAGACGGATGGACAGACAGAAAGAGTAAATCAAGAATTGGAACAATACTTGCGCCTGTTCTTGATGGATCAGGAAGGAGAGTGGCCAGACTTGGTCTGGGCAGCTGAGTTTGCTTACAATAATTCACAGCATGCATCTACGGGGTATTCCCCATTTTATTTGAATTCTGGTAGGCATCCAAACACTCTGGTAGATAGAGAAATCAGTAATGTTCCAGCAGTAGAAACTGTAGTACAAGAATTACACTTGGCTTATCAATCAGCTTCTAGAAATTTATCTAAGGCCAAGAGTTCTTTTAAGAAACAGGCAGACAAGAAGAGGCGTCCAAACCCAGTATATAAGAAGGGGGACCTGGTCTGGGTTTCCACGCGAAACTTACGCCTGAAAGGAAACCGGAAGTTTCAGCCTAGGTTTGTGGGCCCATTTTGTGTGGACCGAATGGTGAATCCAGTCAGTGTAAAGGTCAGACTTCCCCCTAGATTGAAGATTCATCCGGTTTTCCATGTCTCCCTGCTTCAGCGTAGTCCAGAAGGATGTAGGCTAAGGAAGACCCCTTCGCCAATCAAAGTGCAGGGCAGTGACGAATTTGAGGTGAAGAGAATCTTAGATTCTAGGCTACAAAGAGGGGAAATTTTCTACTTAGTGGACTGGAAGGGGTATGGCCCTGAAGAAAGATCCTGGGAGCCATTGTCCAATATCCATGCACCACGTCTGCTTCGAGAGTTCCATCACACATATCCCACTAAACCCAAGGAGGGGAGAGGAGGGGCTTTGGTGGGAGGTACTGTCAGGTTTGGAATTGAGAGGGTCAGGTTTCCCCGTTTGCACCTACAACACTTTAGTCAGGCAAGGTTTGGAAGAAGAAGGCGGAGATGTGTGTCTGCAAGATCGCTCTCCGCTTTCCTCCGTTTACTATTAGTTTAGACGATTCCTTTCTTTTCTTTCCCCCTCCCCTCCACACCTCCAAGATGGCCGCTGTTGGTGCTTCTGTTCCTCAGTTCATTCTGTGGCCGCGCTGCAGTGTTTACCTTTTGAATGTAGTGCGCGCGCTGCCAATACGCGGCGCACTTCAACCGTCTATTTTTGCTGAGTGGCGGTTTCTTTTGGAGCTCCGCATTCCCCTCAAGAGATTTTCAGTCAGAAGTTGGGAGAATCCAAGTTAGGGTTTCTCTCTCTTTGTGACTTCCTTTTGGGCTCCGTGAGTGGAGCGTTCAGTTCGTGACTTTCTTTAGCAACTTATCCTTCAGAGTTTGTTCGGCGGATATGAAGAGAATTTCCAGGCTGCTCGATGAATGGGCAGTGTTCTTATGAAGAAGGAGGCTTGTTCTTCTGAAGTAAGGAGGCTTGTGTTTCGCGAGGGAAGAATTCTTCTTGATAAGTAAGTGAAGCCTCTTTCTTGAATTTGCCGAAGGCAGCATCATCAGTGTCCTCTTCCAGTCAAAGAGAAGAGAGAACTCAGTTTATCAAACTCCGTGGGAGCACAGACTTGTTCCAGATTTGACCAGCAACGTATTTTCCAAGCAGTGTAGTGTTGAACTCAGTCTTCAAGGCATACTTGCTTCAACAAGTGACTTTGTTTGAATGAAATCTAAAAGCGCTGAGGGGTGTGCAATTATATATATATATATATATATATATATATATATAGGGTATTCACAAGCCTGCAACCAATCATTCTTGAGTCCAGATTCCAGAAAACTATCTCACCCAAACTCATCGCTCCATTTCCAAGTTAGGTGAAATATAGATGCAAGGGTTCCTCACAGAAGGTAGACAGGTATGGTAGCCAGATAAGGAGAGGGTGGGGGAGTCTCTGGTTGGCTGGGAGTTCATGTGTACATTTTCCTTGCAGGAATTGTCTCTGCCATCTGTACAGCGCATCCTCCACAAATGAGGTTCTCGCTGAGAATAGAGAGCAGCTACCCACTGTATCAGGACAGGTATTTTGGTAGAAGGTTTTTAATTAGAGTGTAGAGAGAGTTAGTGGTTGGAGTTGTTGTTTATTAACTCTCATTACAGGGTCCAAGACGAAAGAAGTTACGAGGCCAGTCCTGGAAGAACATACAGTGCAGTCTCTTGTCTGTCCAATTCCCCTTTCCCCCTCACTGCTGCTCGTGAGCCCTGAGTTCGCGGCAGCGGAGTGGGGGAGTGGAGATCCAGCATCGGCTCCTGTGGAAAACAAACTTCAGCTTGAGGAACTTGACACCGGACTGGACCGCCATTTTGTCACCTGTGACGCAGCGATTCTGCTTGTGGGGGGACACCCACGCCGAGCGCTTGCCAGCAGCTGGGCATCCCTAGGGCGGCTGGACCTGTGCCCGACCGCAGTGCTTGCGATGTCTGGAAGAGGCGGCTCGAAGAAGGGGGACCGCACCCTGCCGGACATGCTTGGCAGGGCCCAGCAACTGCGGGACAGAACACAGCCTTCGCCGGGGTCCTCCCGGGCCTCGGCGGATGTGACTGGGGGGGAGCCACCCGTCACGAGGACCTTTATGGAGGAACTGTTCAGCTCCCTCAGGGAGGACTTCCAGACACTTAAACGGGAGGTGGCCAGCGAGGTCCGGGAAGTGCGCAGGGAAGTGGAGGGCCTTGGCGAGCGCGTGGAAACGGTGGAGACGGAGGCCCAGCGCCGGGAGGAGGAGATAGTCCATCTTCAACAGGACGTTCTCCGCCTCCGGGAGCAGTGTGTTGAGCTCCAGGCCCACTCTGAGGACCTTGAGAATAGATCACGGAGGAACAACATTCGAGTGCGTGGTGTGCCGACTGCAGACGAGGGGTCCGATCTGGGGGGCTACCTGCGGGACCTGTTCCGAGAGATACTGGGGGAAGCTGCGGACTTCCCCATTAGCATTGATAGGGCACATAGGGTTGGCCGGCAGCACCAGTCATCGGCACCTCCACCGGACATTTTGGCCTTCCTGCCCGACTTCCCCGCTGAAGGAACGCATCATGACTGAGGCCCGCAGGAAACAGCCCCTGACTTTCCGGGAGCGGCCGGTGGCGCTTTACCAGGACCACTCCGCCATCACGCTGCAGAAACGCAGGTCCTTCAGGATTGTCACTGACTTTTTGCGCGAACACGAGACGCCGTACTCTTGGGGACATCCCTTCCGCCTGATCTTCCGGTGGAATGGGGTGCTACACCAGCTACGCTCCTTGCAGGACATTTGTGGAGTCCTGGGGCTTACGGCGGCGGAGGAGGACGGAGCTACACCGTCGTGGAGGCCCTCGGAGAGACGGAGCCGGCGGAGGTCGACGAGGCGACGATCAGCGGCCAGCGCAGGGCGTCCTGATTCCCCTACCATCAGGGCGGACATGGCCGACGCTTTGAGGGCGGCGGCCAGGGACTCGGCCGGATCCACCGGCGTGGCCTTGACGGCCTAACACTCACTCCGGGGGGAGATGCCTTTAGCTTCTTTAACTGCTGGGTACGGGGCGGGGGGGTTCGGGGGGGGAGCAGATGGAGGTGAGTGGCTGGACGTCCACTTCGTTCTTTTCTACGGACTTGCCCGTTTTGGGGCTTGACTGGGACAATGGGGTGTTTGAGTTTGCGTTTGGCTAGTTGCCAGGGTTGTGTTTTGGGTAGGTGTAGGGGTTGTTCTGGGGTTGGGGAGGTCCCGTCCGATGTTGTCCATGCCCACGCTTGGTCTGTTTTGGCTTGTCCCGCGCGGCTGCCCCGCGCGCCCTACCCGCTGATCCCCTGCCCATTGCACGGCGTTCCCGATCCCCGAGAGTAATGTCGGCCCTAAAGGTAGTGACCCTTAATGTTCAGGGTCTGAATAACCCCGTGAAGCGCAGAGCGATCTGATCTTTGCTGGAGGGGACGCAGGCGGACATTTGCCTTTTGCAGGAGACCCACTTATTGTCCCGGGATTGCCATAGGCTGCGCTCTGCTAAGTTCCCTACCCAGTTCTTCTCCTCGGCAGCGAACAAGACGGCGGGGGTAGCCATTCTTCTAGCGAGCTCCTTTAGGGGGGAGGGTTTGTATAAGTGTGCTGAACAGAAGGGGAGGCTTCTGGCGTATCGCATGCGCTTAGGAGGCATAGCGTTTACGGTCGGCTCCGTTTATAGCCCAAACGACCACCAAGAACGTTTCCTAGACTCCGTGTTGGTGGATGTCACTGCTTCTCCCGACCGCCACGTCATTTTGGGGGGAGACCTTAATATTGTCTTCGATTCTGTGATGGACAGATCGGCGCAGCGCTTCCCGCAGACGGGGGAACTGTCCCAGGCTGTGAAGGCCCGGATTGCGGAAATGGATTTACACGACCTTTGGCGCTCCATGCACCCCACGGATAGGGACTACTCCTACTTTTCACACGCACACCGCACCTACTCACGGCTGGACTACCTTCTGGTGAGTGGACCGATGCGTGCTGCCGCCACGGCGGCGGACATCGGGGTCCTGACCCTGTCTGACCATTCACCAGTCACCGGCGTTTTCCAGTGGCCGGCGGCCTCCCCCTCTCGGGGGGTGTGGCGCCTCCGGGATACCCTTTTACACAAAAAGTCTGTAGTGCAGCGCATTGGAGAGGTCATACAGGACTACCTAACTCACAATAGCAACACCGACACTTCGCAGGCGACACAGTGGGCGGCATAGAAGGCAGTCCTCCGGGGGGAATTTATCTCTATCTCCGCAGCCGAAAATAGGGAGCGGCAACGGACGAGGGACGAGCTGACCGTTCAGGTCCGGGAGCTTGAGCAGGTCCACCGCCGCACGGGGGCGCCCAGGGTGTGGAGGCAGTTGAAGGCTGCGAGGAAGCTCCTGTCGGCACTGGATCTTGATAGGGCGGAGTATGCCGCCCTGCGCTTGAAACATGCCTTCTACACTGGGGGGGACAAATGTGGCAAGCTCCTAGCACACCAGCTCCGGGTCACGCAGCAGCGTGGCGTCGTGAAGGAACTGGTGGGCACGGACGGGGTGACCGTCTCCGGGGACGCAGAGGTAGCGGAATCTTTCCGCGGCTTCTACGAGGCGTTGTATGCTGAGGAGCCCTCCTCGCCACGGGATGCCACAGGCTACTTGGAGTCGGTGACCCTTCCGGTGCTGGATCCGGTTCAGGCGGACCACCTGGAGCGGGATATCCATGTTGAGGAAGTGATTTCCGCTATCGCGCGGCTGAAGCATGGTAAGGCCCCGGGCCCGGACGGGTACACGTCTTTGTTTTACAAGACTTTTTGCACGGCGGTGGCCCCTGTCCTTACTCGGCTATTTAATTCCTTTTCCGAACCGGGAGCCATCCCACCGGATCTCCTGAGGGCGACGGTCGCGGTAATCCCGAAACCTGGGAAGGACCGGGCCCTCTGCGGTTCGTATCGACCCATCTCGCTTTTAAATGTCGACCTCAAGTTGTATACAGGGATTCTAGCGTCCCGGCTGGGTCCGTACCTCCCCGGATTGGTGGAGGCGGACCAGGCTGGCTTTGTACCCGGCAGACAGACGGTTGACAATACCAAGCGGGTGACGCATGTTCTGGAGAAGGCCTCGCGGATCCCGGGGGAGCGGATGTTGCTGTCCGTTGATGCGGAGAAGGCCTTTGACAGAGTTCACTGGCCGTATCTCGAGCTGGTTCTCAAGAAATTGGGAATCGGGGATAGGTTCCGCACCATGGTATTCAACTGTTATAAGCATCCTTCAGCGTCGGTACGGGTCAACGGGTGTAGCTCCGGCGGATTTGCCATCGAACGCGGCACGAGGCAGGGCTGCCCCCTCTCGCCGCTCTTGTTTGCCCTCTACATGGAGCCGTTTGCTCAGAGGATTCGCGATAACCCGGACGCTATTGGGGTCCGGATGGGCCAGTATGTCCACACTGTCAGTCTCTACGCGGACGATGTCCTGTTGACCTTGGACGACCCTAGGAGGTCGCTGCCTGCTTGCCTCCGGGAACTGGACGCCTTTGCCTGTGCGGCCGGCTTCAAAATGAATATGAGCAAGTCAGTGGCGTTAGACGTGTCCCTGGCTGCGGACACCAGGAGGGACCTTCAGCGACTCTTCCCCAGGCAGTGGTCCTCGTCCACGGTGCCATACCTGGGGATTCTGCTGGCGCCCACATTGCCGGAGATGGTAACGGCCAATTATGCCTCCCTCAGCAGGAAGATCAAGGAGGAGCTTGGCCGCTGGAGCAAGGGCCTACTGTCCTGGTTGGGGCGAATCGCGGCGGTTAAGATGACGGTGTTGCCCCAGATACTGTATCTTTTCCGGGCCCTCCCTCTCCAGCCCCCGGTGGGCTGGATACAACAAATGCAGGCTGACATCTCCCGCTTTGTGTGGCAGGGCCGCAAGCCACGAATGAAGAGGGTCCTCTCCACGCTTGCTCCGGAGGGTCTCGGTATTCCGGACCTCCGTAAGTACTTTCAGGCGGCACAGCTGCGTTATCTGGTGGAGTGGAGCAGGTGGGAGTCCGACAAACACTGGCTCTTTCAAGACCAGGCAGTGGCGGGCCGCACCTTACAAGAGGTTCCATTCTTGCGCCGCGCGCATCGCCCCCCTAACCTTTACGCTTCTTTCGTTACGCGGGTCCCCCTGCGGGTGTGGGATGCAGTCTGTGAGGCTCGGGGCCTCACCACCTTCCCTTCGCCGTTCACACCCATAGTGGGCAACCCGGACTTTTCCCCAGGGATGGAGCCGGGAGTTTTATCCCATTGGGTGCAGGCGGGCTGCAGGGCGCTCTTCCAGGTCTATGGCCCGGAGGGAGTGATTCCTTTTCAGCAACTCCGCCAGGAGTTCGGCCTGACGGAGCTGGACAGATTGCGCTACATGCAGGTTCGGCATTGGGCCCTCCAGCCCCAAGTGCGTGACACCGCTGCTCGTCAAATTACACCGTATGAGAGGTGGCTGGCCACACGGACCTCCGACGCTAAGCTAATTACCGATCTGTATAAGTACCTACAACCCCCGCCGTTTCACTATTACAACCCGGGGAGGGAGCGCTGGCACAGGGAATTGGGTAGGACACTCAGCCACAAGGAATGGGACAAAATTGCGTATCGGGCGCGGCACTCTGCGTACCACACGGGCCTTACGGAGACCTTTACCAAGGTGTCCACTTATTGGTACTACACCCCGGAGAGACTGTATGAAATGCATAAACACACTGACAAGGGGTGCTGGCGGGGCTGCGGGCAGGAGGGTACCCTCTCACACATTCTTTGGGATTGCCCCGTGCTGACCGCTTACTGGAAGGAAGTTTTGGACGAGGTGGATAAGCACTTTGGGATAGAGCTGCCGCGCTTCCCGGCGTATGTCCTGCTGGGCCTCCCCAATGACCTAATGTACCCACTGAAGTCCCGCAGGGGCAGGCAGATCGCGATTGCGCTGGGGTCTGCGGTCCAGAACATCCTTATCCACTGGCGCACCACCACTGTCCCCTCCATCACGGGCTGGTTGCATAGGCTTTGGCATGTGCTGGGAATGGAGAAGCCGTCGCTTACGGTGGCGGGGGAGATAGACCAATTTGAAGAGCTGTGGCAACCCTTTCTAGCGCTGCTGTCCACCGAATTCCGGGAGCTCACCTGCCCGAGGTATCTTAGGCTTCTCAGGTTGACGCCGCCGGTGATCCCGGCGGACTAGATCACATGTGAGACGGGGCCCTCGGGGGGGGGGGGGGGGGGGGGGGTGCGGGGCTTTTTGGTGAGGACTAATCTGGAGCGGGACCATAGGACGGGGGGGTGGGATATTGTTTTTTCTTTCTTCCTTTCCTTACTTGGGGGATGGGGGATTGTGCCTCGTTGAGTTGATGCTGGCTTTCATTGCTCAGATTTGGGGTGTTGGATATGCACGCAGGGATTCCACAGATTGCATTTCTAGCCTTCCATTTATTGTGCTTTTCCCCTGGCCCATTGAGCTATCCATCGCCAACCCTCTTGAGTTGACCCCTTTTTCTTTGATTGTATTATATGTACCCTAACCTCCTATCCCCCTCCCCCATGGTTTGTTTTGTTTCAATAAAAACGTTTTAAACATAAAATTGTGTGCCTATTGCAACAACTTGTAAATATCTACAAAAGCCAATTCCATATTGCAAAAGTATTTACCTAAAGCATCTCATTCTGAGAAAGTATATTTTAATACCTATTGTTGGTTCTAAAATAAAACTATATTTTTTTACAAAAACCATTGGCCTAGAGTTCAGTTCTTGAGTGTGTGAGACCATTTGCTGACTGAGCGTGTACAACAAATGCTTTACACTGTCCTCTGATACTGCCTTACTGCTCGACCAAGCTACAACTTTAGAGAGTAAGGTTATATCTAACTTTAGCCTCTGTCAAACCTCTGGGGACTGTGGACTCTGTACCTATTTGGGAACAGTATAAACAGAGCCACTTTCTCACAAGCGCTTCTTCAGGGCATAATAATATGAATACCAAATCTTGAAGGCAATACCCAGAATGTCATTAGGTTATAGTTCTGAGTCCCCTCCTTCCTCACTACTGATCTCATGTGAAAAAGACCCGAACATTATCGGTCATGTGCTAATTTACAAACAGAAGGGTTACTGATTTAGTGGGTGGTAGTCTGCACAGGGCCACTTCTCAGCAGCATAGCCTAAATATATGTATTCAACTTATTTTTTCCAAATAAAAATAAATCCTGCAGTTTGCCAAGAATAAGCAATAAGAACTAGTTCAAACCTGGCTCAACGAGATTAACTTGGACAGTTTCAAACCAAAAGTTTCACCCAATGCCAAGTCTCTCTTAATCACTGGGCACAGATTCCACCTTCCAGGAACACATTGCCAAGAATACTATGACAGCAGTTTACCAGCTCTCTACAGAAGAAACTTAAACCATCTCTTCACGAAAGCGACTTAGGAAATGCAGTACAAGCCCATTTACACTTGCAGCAGAATGGTAGCAAAACCCTGATAGAGGGCCTCTCATACTAAAAACACCTCCCCCTCTGCAGCAGCACACCGCATCAAGAAGCTGAAGAAATATGGCAACATCACGAGCACCCTGATGGAACTCCACTGGCTGCCATTGCTAGCCCACACCATCCTCAAAACCAACTACATCATCAACAAAGCTATTACCATTACCATCTCTACATATATGGCAGGCAAGCTTAGCATCTTCGGTGGCTCTTGGGCCATTCGCAGTCAGGACATCATTAGATTGGACATAAATAATAAGTGCAAGAAAGAAAGCAACTGGTCTTTTCCATATGTGCATGGAGGATCTGGAAGCACATCCCGTTATCCATAAGAACTACAACAACCCTTCTTCAATTTTTGAAAAACTTGAAGACTAACGTCTTTGAAGAAGACAGCATCACAATGCAGCTACAGTGTCTTGGTTTTAAACCTTGTATAGCAGTGCTTCTCAAACTTTACAGAACCACAATCTGGTTTCTCTGACTAGTTATCATTCATCCATCACCAAGTAAACTGTGTTGATTTGTTTTGATCCCATTAATTTTTTTTGTTTCCTTATTTACATTTGTTTTGCGTTATACAAAAAATGGCATCTTACAGTCTCTTTTCAACCCGTGCCCCAAAAAGATAGTCACATAATTAATTTTACTTTCTTTGACTGCAAGGAGGAGTTTGTAAACACAAATTCCCATTTTAAAAAACAACAAGCAGCAAGAAGGCAGAGTACATAACTTGGCATTTGACCAAATGCAACACAAATACAAAATTTAAAAGGCATCTTTATCTATTGCTTGGACTTTCTCAACCCACCAACTATCGGTTCGTCACGACCCGAGTTTGGGAAATACTGCAGTACAGTGCTCTGCTGCCTTTCCGCGAGGTTCAAACTATAGAAATTCAAAATGCATCTCATATTGAGAACAGCAAGTTGTTGTATATTCACCACGAAATAAGCTCTCTTGAAGTTTGCAGGAAACAGAACTGTGAAACATGTGAACAAGGGAAAAAATAATGAAAATACAAAGAGGACAAGGTTTCTCAACCAAAGCACTATTCAGTCAATCAGCTTTATTCGGAAAAATAAAAAACGTTACATTAAAAGCATAATATTTCAGATCAGAATACAAACAAAAACTATTTGCCCAATACTAATAGCACAGACAAAATATTTAAAAACAGGTCATATCACAACCAAAACACTAAGCAATATAACCGAGGGCAAACGGTGGTCCATAATTAGTTATGTTTTTATTGGCCCCAACCACCACTTGGCTAGTTACTAAAAAAAACAAGGCCTCTCTTACCTCCTACGTGGCCAACCTTCCCTACCCAATATCGCAGAGCTCGGTTTCAGCGTTTCATTCTTATTTCTTGACACTTGCTCACATTACTATCAGTAAACTCGGTCATTTAAACTTCTCCTTTGGGTTTTCCCGCTACCTATTCGGCTTTCTCCACCTTATCTCCCTATGCACACTTCTCCAACAGTAAATGCAGCACCACCGAAAACTGCACTTTGACAAACCAAACAAGCATTGGCAAAGCCAACAGCTAACGCCTTTGCTGAGCAGGATGGTTAAAAGTAAAAAAAAAAAAGGTTACATTTTATTTTTATTTTTTTTTAAAAGCTCTGACGCAGCAAGATGCGGCCGCATCACAGCACTTTTTAGGTCTCACCTAGACAGCGCTTGCGTTGTCTCTTCAAGACATGTTGTATATACTTTGTAGGCTTACAGCCTGCAAATTGCTATTCATTTGTTTCTTCAAGTCCTTTAAAAAGCCTTGCTTCCAAGTGGTTAATCTTTCCTAGTAGTCCCTCCTTTTCGTGGGTTGTTCCCTACCACGAAGCACCGCCCCATTACTTGTAGCCTTACATTTGTCCCATTTTAGCAACTGCTTTAGGAACTTCTTGTCTAAATGCACTTCACACTAACGCTAGTGTTTTAATCTCGCTCCAAGCTTTTCTGTAAACAGGGCTGTAATTCAGAGATCAGACGCCGTTTCCTTGCGGGCACTTGATCTTTCTCTGACTTCAAGGTGAGAGATCCCATCTTCCCACCCTCTCACTCATAACTGCTTGCCTTCTCCTTCCTTGTTATATAAATAAGCAAATGGCTTCATTTTCTTGTCTTACCAACTCCCTCTCGCATAATGGTAGAAGCGGTTTCAACTAAAAAGTGTTCATGTCTGCAGCTGCCGACCAGAAGCTTCACGTCAGCTGTAAAATGAGGTGTTAGCACCTAAGGCCACAGAAGGGTGGTCTGGGATGGAAGAACATTAGAATGTACAGGGGGCGTGTCATTGAAGCCTCTTTTGGAAGCGCTCATCAGGAGCATCATGACCCGACCCCACAGCCTTTGTACAGCTTTACTGGCTCTTCCCGGTGCCGTGGCCCGGGCCAGGAGCAGTGTAAGATATAACGTATCCTAGTGAGTGTGGGGAGGACTCCCCCCACAATACCTAGAGCATGCTGTGAAGGAGGCGTGAGGGCTGTAAAGTTAACTTCACGCCCTGCAAGACCAGCACACTCCATGCTGCCTGAGTGGCGACCATATTGAAACACCTGATATTGGGAAAGGCGACAAGCATAGAGGGTGATTTGGAAATCATTTCTAATAAGGTGCATTGCTAGTGGATTTATTAATTTAGAGGTATATTGAGGAAAAATATTGAAATAAAGTACAGAGGCATGACCGAACTACTTTTCAAAAAAAACATTCACACTGAGAAGAGGCTTCTCAGGCTCTGAGCCCAGGCTTGGATGCTCTGCAACAGAGAGCAACCATATCTGGCTTCTTTTCAGGCTTATGGTCATCTTTCCCGGCGTTAAAAAAAATACATGCATCATCAGTGCTTTTGCCATTCTAGGTGCAGATCTGGAGGAGCTTATTGATGGCACTGTGAGAACCCTCAATACCCAGCATTCTATTAATATTAATCATATTCACCACATTTGAGTGAAATTTTTCCAACTGATGCTGTGGCGCACTGTTCAAAATCATTGGCAAAGCCAGTAGGTCCCTAAGGCGATACCTATTGGCTGTGCCAATGCTTGTTTTTCTAATGACTGGTGGGCAACATGGACAAGGAGATAATGGGCAAAACTGACAACTAGAAGCAACTTCTGATGAAGTTAGAAGCAACACATGACAGGAGTGGGAGGGTTAGAAGCAACATGGACAACAGGGGTGGGGGGGTAGGGAAATTTAAAAGAAACACAGACAATGGGTCACCCCGAAGAAAGGCATGGCACAATTCTCTCACTCAGCATGTAGCAGCATGGCATCAGCACTCAAACTTTCACCCCTCCAACCCCACAGGTACAGAACGGGCAGGAGCTATGCAAACATCAGCTACGCGCAACATCTACAACAGTGCAAGCAAGTAGCAGTTGGAGCTTCCATCAAACAAGCGCAGCATGTTCAACACTGTAGGCTGCAATCACATGAGGAAATGGGCAAATGTCTGTCAGTTACATACACTATATGTGCACAGGCAGAGAGTGCATACTTCTCTCAAAGACAGACGAGTCAGCAGGGTAACACAACAAAGAGTAGCAGTGCAAGCGTAGTTCACACACCTGATACAGTGCGAGCAGCAACATAAACAAGCATTTACAATGCAATGGTCTCGGCCTTGGTAAAGTTAGAGCTATTGGCATTGCTCATGACATTATTTTTGTTTATGTTTTTAAAACATTTAAAGAAACGTAATTGTTATTTACAATGTCAATAGCTTAATCACTCACAAATGCGAGACCTTTTGCATTTGCACTCACAGAGCCACACACACACAGCCACCCACACACAGAGCCACTCACATAAAGCAAGCCACACACAAATAGAGCCACCCACAGAGCCACCTACACACACAGTTACCCACACACAGACAGAGCCACCACGCATAGAGCCACACACACAGAGCCACATACACAGAGCCACATACACAGAGCCACATACACAGCCACACACACACACACAGTGGCTTCCACTAACCTTCCAGCACCTGTGACGAGATTAGCAATAAATCAGCATTTAACAGTGTTTAAGGCACGAGAAACGAAGGAGTTAAATGCCAACATCAGAAGGAAATAAAAAGAGAACTTTGCCACTAAAGATAAAGCGTGCAGGAGCTGCTGAGGGTGCTGCGTAGGATGGACAGTGGAAATGTACACCACCAGCAGGCACTGGCTGCACGCTTCGATGGGGACTGTAGGGGGAGTGGCTGTTTACCTTCTCAAAACTCTCACGGCTTCCCAGAGGACTCCTCTAGGGGCGTCTTACTAGTAGTGCATCACTCCTTGTCTCTTCCCGCCCTCTCTTCCTTTCCATGGCGTGACAGGCATTCTCACACGGAAACTGCAAGCCATCTTCGCTTTTCACCTCCTTACACAAGACACCCATCTCCTTAGCGCTCACACATCAACAAACCGCCCCTCCTCTAACCACAGCGCTTCACATATTGCTAACAATGCCTGGCCCCAAGCCACAGCATAGCCCGCCTCCTCTACTATTACACCCACACTGCGAGCTCCACCCCCTGCGAATACATCACAAGCCATTGCCCACCCACATCTCTAAATATTACTGGCACTGACAGCCCTTTTAATAGTTGTAAATTACTAATTTATATGCAGACCTTTGTGAGTGACGCCCATAAAAGACAATTAGGACATCAAGCGCACAGGGACTGGAAATGGCATCAATCCAAATTCGGGTAGGGATGGGTTGTTTTTCGTTTTTTTTGTCTACGGAATGTAATGCAAGCACAAAATAGGCTGTAAATAAAGGAATTGAAAGTTGTCCAGGGTTTGCAACATTTCTAAAACCCTTGTGTAAGGTCACTACAGGGCTTTTTATCAGCACGGACACCATTTTCCAACCCACTGCTCGCCACACACCAGAACTCAGTTGCCACATGACAATATTGTTTCGAAAAAAAATCTGGTGAAAGGTTCCCCTGATGACATGAACCACCTGGCACCCTTAACCATGTGACCAACGGTTTATGAGAAAACCGAGCTGAATCTTTTTATGATGAACACAATCCGGGTAGGAGGTAATTTAGCCTAGATAACTGGTGGCTGCAAGCTACGCGTAGTCAAAATAGTCACGAGGTCGTCATTATCCGGAAGCACGCGTCGCTCCTCACTGCCGCCTCCAAGGGCTCTCTGGACTTCCATGTCCGTGGATGCAATCGGGGTCCACCTGTGATGCTAACAGCTGCACAACAAACAGAATGAAGGTATGCACACCTGATAGTACCCGAATACCCACCCCGACCCCCAGCAGGTTCTGAACATGACATCTGGCAGGTATGTGCGAAGCTGGCTCCCTGGCACTCGCCTACACAAAGGGAGGGTTTCCGTCTGTACACATTGTGCGAAGCGGCGCCTCCCGCTGATGGGCCATTAACACTGATTCATGGCAGCAGCTGGGGGAACGGAAACACCAACGGGACGTGCACAAGTGTGACGCGAAAACACATTTTCACATTCAAACTTTTTAGGACAGGGGGAGGAGACCAGAGCAGCAGCCGGACACAGGAGCACTGAGGGAGCCGAGAGCAGGGGAGAGGTCGCCATGAACACCGCCGCCTTTCTCCGAGGTGAAGCAGAAATGCCTCGGAGAAACGCAGTGGCGTTTTCGGATTCGGGGGCGTGTTTTTCTTTTCTCTCCTCTTGCCATTGGCTGGAGGAGTTAATCAGAAAAGTTGAAAAAAACACGCCCCCGAATCCGAAAAGGACGGGGCCTGTTCGGAGTGACGAAGCTCTTCTCCAATGGCTGGCCAGCATTCAAGAGGCCAGCCAATGGAGAAGAGGGGAGAAGAGGGGCGGGTGCAAGCCCCTCTTCTCCAAAACATTAAATCTCCGACTTCCGGTTCTGCCTTTCGGCAGACCGGACGGTCCTCGACCTAAAAACGTCCCTCTCACACAGAATATATACCATAACGGTAGAAGCAGGTTAAGTTCCTCAAACAGCAAGCAGCATTGCAATTTTTTTTCAAAAGTATCATTCACTAGTAAACAACACGTAGGAAAGTTGAAGTCTGTAAATGTGGATTTATTTTAAGCTAAGAGAAAAGAGCACAGGCAGAGCAGTAAACCTACTGACAGCTGTCAGCCACTTCAAATCCTAACATTCCATTTGTTGCCTTAAGCACAAAGTAAATACAGCATGGTCAGCAGTCGGGCACTCCTTTACGCCACATAAAGGTACAGCAAAGGTAATAGGAGCAAGCTTCCCTCAACTACATATATTTCTGATACAGCACAACTAAAAGCTGGTAAAGATTCACTTGCACACAGAACAGAGACATCAAATGGAGCAGAGCAAGCTTTTCTTCCACACAACAGATACAGCACAGCCTGCACCGCAAGCTTCCCTAGCGTCCAAGGACAATGCCAGCATCCACCATAAATACAACTGATAGCGCACAGACAGCAGAGGCACAGGCCTTCCTCTGAAGCAGCAGAGATACAACTTTGACACTGCAAGCCTCCCTCCTACAAAGAACAGGCGCAGGAGTAAAAAGTGCATGTTTCCCACAAATATACCATGCACGCCATGGGACTCGGAACAAGCTTCCTTCTCCCTGAAAATGGATACAACTGACCTCCCACACAAGCAGAACAAATATAACAGCACATGCTTCCTTAAACACTGAGCATGTACAGCACAGACAGCAGCACTGGAAGCTTCTCTCATACAGATCAGGTACAGCAAAGCAATACTATAGGTTTCATTCAGATACCAAACATGTTGTACAGGGCAAACTGTGGCAGTGCAATTTTCACTCACATTTGTTTTTATTTTGCAGTATTCTCTAGGGCGAACATGGAGGTCAGAAGATACAAGAGCAATCTTTGCTTGCATACTTAACAGCACATCATATCAGCAGTGCAAGTTTCCTTTAAACACACGCAGCAGTGGAAGCTATGTACGCATGCACACACAAGAGATACAATACAGGAAATAGTACTGCATTTTCCTCATGTAGAAATAAAGTTGGGACAGTAGCCATGCAAGTTTTTTTTCACAAGGCGGTCCCAGGATGCTTGTTTCAGATCCAGGGAAGACCTGGCTTGGCAGTTCGGGCTGGACTGTCCCCATGAGGAACAGGTTAAGACTAACTTGCATATGGCTGGGTCTGAACTGGGGTGGCGAAGTGAGCTTAAGAACAATGATGGATTCAACCCAGATCTAATAGTGACTGGGGGTAAGTGTCTGAAAAGTTTCAGCGCTCTGTCCATCATCATCTTGTGTTTGCTTTGGGATAGCATAGGCAACACTGCAACGGTCCCTTGTACACAAAACATGTACACCAAAAGCATCAGCTGTGTAGGCTACTGGAGCACACCAGACAGGCTGAGTACATACAGCAGCAGTGCATTTTTATTTGAATGCGTAACATGTACAAGATAGCCATGTTGCACACAACAGCAGGGCATGCTTCCTTCCCACATAAGGCAGATACTGCACAGTTATCAGCATTACAAAATGCTTTGCAATTTGGCAGGTAGTAGCAGTGCATTTTCATTTTTAACAAGTATGGCAGCAAAGTACAAGTAGCTACAGTACAAGTAGAAGCAGTACAAGCTTTCCTCATGGACATGCAATGCAAGCTTCCTTCACAAAAGGGACAAAACGCACAAGTAGTAGCAGTGTAAGCTTAGAAATAAGAAGCAGTGCGCACTTCCTTCACACACAGGATAAATACAACACAGGTAAAATAGCAGGACAAGTTGCTTTCCCACTTTGACTGGTAGTGGGAGTGAAAGCTACTCTCACACAGAAAGGTAGCAGCATTGCAAGCTTTATTTACACATTGGGAACATACTATAGAACACACGTAGCAGTAGTCAAAGCTTCCAGAGTACACACAGAATAGCCAAAGTACTGAAACAAGCAGTTTTATGATATTGTTTTGGGACTTGCATAAAGCACATCTGCTACTTTTGTGACATCTTACTATTTGTGGGCAGTCGTAGCTACACTTCAGTATAACAGAGTAAATTAGTATTGCATTGATAGTACACTCCGCAAATCTTGGAGCTCTTGTACCTTGTGCGGGACTCTTCTCACCTTTTGTACTCTGCATTTTGTCGCTTTATTTTCCCCAGCACGTTGTAGAGAGCACTGATCTCTGGATTGATGTGTCGATCTGCACCCCCATGCCGTCGGGGTACACCCACCACACCCCAGGCCCCTGCTGCATCGTCTTGGCACCAGCAATAACCCACTATGTGCTGGAATAGATCCACATGGATCCTGGAATGAAGCTTCACTAAGGGACACTGCTGCAGTTTGTTTGATGGGTGAGCCAAGGGGGCAGTTGCCGCTCCCTACTTACCCCCTTCCCCCCTTTAGATGTTTGGAGGGTTCTAAAGTTAAAATTCAATGAAATGGGATTATGCATCCATGGTCCCAACATATTCAAAGTTGAAAAATTAATTATTGAAGTTACAAGCCATTCCGCAGAACAGAGTTGTATGGGATTGTGAAGCTTTTAACTTGCAAATGTCCAATAACAATAACAGAGAGCAATCCCCTTTTCCTTCCAGCTAGCTTTGGCTAAACCATGGTGCCTCCAGTAGACCACAGACACGGGTTCGGACAGCTACACTGGGGCAGGATTGTGCTTGCCAGTGTTTTAAGTAGCCCTCAACATATGTCTGATCCATTATAAAGCTCTCAAACAACTACTCGCCCAACAAAACTCAGAAGAAAATTGCGAAAAAGCACAGGCAAATATACATATAGTCTCTAAAGAACTAATACATACTGAACATTTTTGTGAAGATTTGGGTGTACTATACGATAGGGCTGTGGGGTTTTATCATGCAGTACTCTCTTGGGTCCAGTTAGGCTTGTTTACTTAACCTCAACCCTGGGTAGCTGTGGCTGCAAGCACTAAGGCTGAGCAAAGGAACAATGTATAATGCATTTAACAGCACCAAACAAAGAAATATTAAAGTCACAACACACGAAAAAATGGGGACACCAATTTATAAAAATAGATATTTTAATAAATTTTTTAGAGACCTTGATTAGAAAAATCCACCAGAGAGTTCCAGAAGATTTCAAACAATATAATAACTTTGAAATACAAATAAGCATTGGTCAACAAAAACGTTTTAAACTTTTGAAAGGTTTGTAACAGGCTACTCCGGCCTGGGTTAGGTGACCAAATCTGACATGACAGAGGTCTAGGGGGCCAGAGATGAGACTTTGGACAGTTACCTGGCTACCAATGAGGTTTTAGGGCAAGATCCAAACGTTAGAGAACAACCTTCATAGAATATAATGGAGTGGTCCTGATGCTTAGGGATGCAGGCGAAAAGATGATCTGGTTGTGATGTGGTCGATTGGGGTGTCTTTGTGGTGGTTCCTCGGTCCACAGGTGAAGGGGAGTGATCTTCACCACATAGGTTGGGGTCTATCCAAGTCCTCTACGTTGCAGTAGCAAGCCAGCCAATGCTAGGCTACCGGTCAGTCTGTACCACGGTTGAAGCCACATCCTTGGGTGGGGGCTAGTGTCCCTTGGTTGTTAGGAATCTGAACTTGGATAAAAATCCTGGGCCAGGAAGGCTCAGGTGCAACCTTTGGCTATCTCAGGTCTGTCCTCTTTGGGGGCCCGGGAACTGGTAGCTGCAAAAATTCGGCAGTGGCTACCAACTTGTCAGTTTGGGCCACTTCAGCTTGTGTCGCTTGTGCTGGTTCGAGAGGGATCAGCCAACTGATCCTTGGAGTCATTGCTGTAGGCTGGGGATCAAGCCAGGAGCCACAGGCAGAGTCAAAACAGAGGGGGGAGGGCTTGTGTGTGTGTGTCTCTTGCCATTGTGCGAATGGCAAAGTCGAGCTAGCATTGTAAAACACTGCCCTTCCAGTCTGCAGTGACAGGCTGGAAGCCATTTTGTACTTTGTCACATGGGATGGCACAGATAGTAATGCAACCCTGGTGGGGACAATGCCTTAAATGCGCTGGGTAACATATACTAGGGAGGTATAAATAAGTCAGTCCTTGCCAATTGTGAGTATCCAATTCGAAATGCAATTCGTATAGGGTCAGAACACTGGCATTCAGGTCTGCTAAGCAGGCCTCAGTGCACTCACAAGTCGAAAAACCAGCACCATCAATCCAAAACTGTGGGAGTCGACACGCAATGAGGCATTTCCTTACAATTTTTATTTTTTACTTTTCTATCATTGGACCCTGGAAAACAACAAAAAACACCCACATGTAGAATCGAGGGACATTTATAAAATAGAAACACCCATTTCTATAAATAAAGCAAACTCATAATACCTGTGTAAAGCCCATTTTTAAGTTCTCTTTTTATTGATCTTCTAATACAAATGTATAAACTATGGGCCAGATGTACTTAGATAGCATTGTGCGATTCCCTAAATGCAAATCACAATGATTCGCAATTAGTAAATCGCAAAATGCAAAGTATGAAGGTATATAGTACACCTTTTGTGATTCCTAGGGGGTCGCAAACTCTAATGGGGATGGTGGCCTGCTCAAATAAGCAGCCCACCAGGTCCGTGATTGTTTTTAAATAAAGCAATCTTTTTTTTCCGTAAAGCAGCCAGTTTTCCTTAAAGGAAAACGAGATGCTATATAAAACAAACGTTTTCTTTACATTATTTAAGAGCAGTCAGTGTCCGTGGGACCACTGCCTGCTCTTACAAATGGTTTTACAAACATTCACAAAGGTGAAGGGGTCCCTTGGGGACCCCTTTCCATTTGAGAATGGGTTACCACCTACTTGCAGTAGATGGTAAAATGTGAATGTTTTGCTACCGCCAATTGCAGTCACAAAACATTCATACATACAGATGCAATTCGGTATTAGGAAATGACGCCCTAAACACGGCCCTTACTAATACCGAATCGCAAACCCATTTTGCTATTCGGTGCAGGTAACTGAATCGCAAAATTAAGTTTGCTGCATCGGAAAAGCAATTTTTGAGTTTGCAAACGGGCAGATTCTGCGAATCTGCCGATTTGCAAATGCAAAAATGCTTGATACATCTGCCCCTTTATTCCTAAAACACACTGAATATTAAAAAGGAGTTTAAAACACACAGCAATCTTGCTTTCTAGGTCCTCAATGATCAGCTGTACTGACTCATGGTCCTTTTGAAAATAAATTGTTTGCATGCAGCACAGTGGTAGCCCCCTTAGTTCATTTTGCAGTCTACTGAAATACACTATGCCTGAACCCCAGAAACCGCACTGTCAGCCTCGCACTTTGGTTTTGAAGGATGGATTGAGGATCTGAAAACACCCAATGCCAACCATTTTTCTGTGTCATGTGGGAGAAATCTATTCTCTCTGAGAAACATAAAAAAGAGAACAGTAGGGCAAATCCCTGCCTTAGAATAGGGAGGTTAAATAGGAATGATTAATAATCCACATTTGTAAAGCGCGAACAAACACCCTTAAGGGTCTCTAGGCGCTGGGGGCCGTCGGGAAGATTAAGCAAGCTATTGCCCAGAGTCACATGGTGCTAGGCTAATCTGCTGCCGGGAATCGAATCGTGATCCCCTGATTTCGGAGATAGTCGCCCTGGCCGCTGCGCCACACCTCTTCCTGGGTGAAGATTTCACACAGTCTCTGCAATTAGACTACCTAGGGAGGCTTGACACACCAGGCTTAGAGTCTGAATGTACTCTATATATGTATGAGCTGAGGCCCAAGAAGTCACTTCACAAAAGTCTAGGACTGAGCCATTTCACATTAGAGCAGCTATGGCCGCTTCACCGAAAATGATCGGTTTGCTTTTTGATTCAGATTAAATTTTGCTACAAAATATTTCTGCCTACAGTCTGCTTAGTGAAGCCAAGTCAGTGCAAATGACCGTATTAATTGGCTAATAGCAGTTGAGATTTACGCAATTCTGTTTTCTAAGTATCTTAAACGCGCTTTTTGCATCAAGGGTATGGAGAAAGCACTCAGCCCGAGATATGGCAACGGGGAAGAAGGCGAGAAGCCAGACTGAGATTTAGGTGAAAATACAAAATAATTCTGGAAAGAAAGAAATGGCAAGCCTATTTGTGTGATCCTTTTGCACTGAAGGGAACTGCTTACCCTCATAGGCCACTCGGATGGGTTCCCCATCCTTCCACCAAAACATCCCTTTCAATGATCTGAGCTGGAGATTTATAAATTGGGATGCCATGAAGCTGGTTGTTCTTACATGACAGAAATTGGGACTGACTAGGAGAAGGAGGAGGAGTAGTTCAAGATTTGTTCGCATCAGTTCCCCGTTTTCTAAGATTATAGGTCTTCCAGACAATCTTTAAGTGTCTGCTTATGAAATCTTGCATTAAAGGATTAAAAAAATGCAAATGGTCAATCAGCCAAATGTTTGGTAGTTGTTACATGACATTAACACTTGCTCTCTGTGGAGGACACTGTCTTATGAAGGAACCAGATTCTTTATTTTTAGCATTAACCAAAAAAAAGCCTATGGCTTTCATTACGAGTGGCCAAGGGCAGGGACACAGAGCAATCTTGATGCTGGACTGTTTATCTTTCCCAGTACATCCTGCTCTGGAATCAACAGGTCCAGAAACTCTGGGGTTTGCTGACCCAAGTCTTTGTGCGAAGATTCTCCCACACCCTTGCATGTTCTTTGGAGACAACATGAGGAACAGCAAACAGTCCCCTATCATCAGCTTTGCTCTACCCCAACACCTCATACCTTACTACATGCCAGAACATCTCCTGCACCTATTTACCACCTGAATGAAACAGGTAGCAAATGTGTGCCGTTTTTGGTCAGTTATTTCTACATGCAGGACTTGGACCCGGTATTCCCGGGTCCACGTGGTAACTCCCAATCCAGAGAAAATAACTTATCATCCCTTGATTTTCGGTGTGGGATACCAGTGAGAACCAGAAATGTACAGACCCAAGACTTGAAGTAGTGAGGTGGTTGTCTGCAGATTCTAAAGCACCTTGTGACTGGAGTCAGTATTAAGCAACCAGTCGCCTAGGTAAGAATAAATTAATAAGCCTTTGTGACAATGCAACATTTGCTAACATGGCCATGCCTTTGCAGAACGCTTGAGCCGATAGCAGTTGTTCTTCCCTATTCTCAGTCAAAGAAACTTTCTGTGGTGTTTTCATACAAAGATATAACAGTAGGTGCCTTGTACATATACAGAACACATGTAGGCTCCATGTTGTAGATTCCGACTTTCTCAACACATTTGTTTCCAGAATTTGACAACATTCCCCTTTAAAGCTGGAAAAGACACCTTAGTTTTGTTGATGTTTTAGAGCGAACTCTAACATATTATTTTATGCAAGAGTGTACTTTCTGTACTTGCTAGTCCAGTGCAATTTGTCTCCAAACCCTTGACAGTATGTTAGGTGATGAAAAGTGGAATTAGATTTTGCATCTATTATGCACAATATCAAGCACTTGTGTCTGTTATGATGTATTATATTCTCCTCTACCAATAACCAATGGTGGCACATTAAAGATTCGCAGTTTTGCTGAAGAAGTCTTTCATGCAACCAAAGGCTGTTCAAAATTAATAAATAAATCAGGTTCGCCTTTTGGCTTGGCTACTGCAGACCTACGGACTACGCCAAATGCTTTTTGACAACGCTGTTCATCATCATCACAATGTTGTATCTGAGTGCAATCGTCATCACAAGTGTATATTCGTCATGCCGTTACTGCAGCCCCAGAGTGATGTATAAGTGTGCAGGCACCACCACAAATGTACACTCGTACATAAGTTTTTTTTTTTTGAGGTACTGCCGGAAATGTTTTCTCAGTACCGGCACACACTGTGGAGTAGCTGTGCACTTTAGAAATCTGATTAACAGTTTCAGCTGTGGTGCCAGACCTTTAGGTGTCAATCAGTTATTGCCTAATAAACTGCTTCTGTGCCTCTGAAGAAGGATTCAGCTTGTTTTATTTACAACACTCAGATACCCTCAACATGAGGAGATACAAAAGAAATTGCATTGATCAAGACACACAAGGCTAAAACACAAAAGAAATGTCATTTTGGTGAACTGTTCATACGCTTAAGTCAACATGGGATTATGCGGAACCAAAGACACTCGTGGACAAAGACACTTAAATCGAAGTAAGTGGAAGCAAAAGACTAGAATGGAGTCACGCAAATATATTGTGAACTATAACAGGAGGCTGAAAAAGACTGCTGAGGAATAATATGGGGGAGATACCACCTTACCACAGACATGAATAAAACATTCAGAACAACCTTCAAGGGAAAAGAAACTAAGTTATGGTGCAGCAATTTTTGACACTACTAAAGTTCAGCAACTAAAAAGAGATGTGAAACGCTCAGCAACGAGAGCCTATTAGAAGTAATGAACTATAGTCAGCACTAAGGAGTATCCTTAAAAACTGGTTGATTACAGCCAATTATGTTTCAGAAGTTCCTATCGAGCAATGATACTTTTTTCCTTCCTTCATTAGGAAATCATTTAAACGCTTCAACTACTTATATTACATGACAAAAGGCTATGCCCGCACAAAAGGCAGAAACGTATCCAACATGAAAGAGCGGGGTGTGAGGTTTTGGGGGAGGGGGCAGAACGAGCTTACAATGTTGATTCAAAACAAATACTTATTGAAAAGGTTTTGAATGACAAGCAATACGAATGGAACAAACATGGAGCATGATGAAATTAAGTACTGGAGAATTATTAAAAAGCAGTCTAAAAGCAATGGAAGCTAGGAGGGAATCCAGGCAGTGCAAGAGGTGAAGCTCTGCAAGTCTATTTACAATGCATCGAGAGGGCAAGCTACAAAACCCCTGACCAATGTGCACCAAAGTTTCATTTGAGCATGCAGATCAGATCTGAGGACATGTAGTTTGGAAACCAAATTAAACCACACGTAGTTCAGAAACGGAATGAAAACTAAAACTCACTTCTTAACAACTAATGCTGCAGCCAGCTAATGACCTGCATATACCAATTACTTACATCAAAGTCAAAGTGTCAATGAAGGTCTTCCAGCTAGAACCATTTCATTGCATGGTTAGAAGCAGATAAGTAGTTGTGTGTGGAAAAGGTACAGAAACAGCAGAGCAGTGTAGATTGTAGAGGTCTTGCGTGTATAAGGAACATTTCTGATCTTAGATGGTCATTACAGGAAGCTGTACCAACTATCCACATGTGGGTCATGAATGGAAACACAAAGCGGGAAATGAAATAAAAAACCTATTTAAACTCGTATTGCTATTTGCTCTGGACAGGACACATGCAAAGAAATCAAGCTTTCCTACCTTTTCAAGCTCCTCCATGTTGCAAACCATGTGTGCACAGGTGGTGAAGATTTCCACTGCACGCGACCTTGTGCGTATCCCATACACCTGTCAGAAAAAAGCGACCAATAACTATATAGTAATTGTTCAGCACCTTCCGAATGCACAGACACAGAAAATAAATTCATACATCATTGCATTTTATTTCAACAGCATTACAGTCCTTCATAATGCAGTATTACCAAACTTCTAACCCCACAATGTTCATTTTCTGCAACTCACTATGTTCACCCTCCTGGCAACTTTTGTTTTTACAACACCTAAAAAGGTTAAAGTGCTGGCACTTCTTTATTTGGTGTTGTCACTACTGTTAGAGTGTGTAGTTGGTATAACAGAGTCACATGAACAGGGCCACTGCCAACCCAGGTCTGGAAAGGTGTCATATACGAGTGCCTGTGTGTTGCGCGCCAACAAGAAAAAACAACCATAACAACGTACCTACTCCCTCCATCCCCCTCCCTGCCAGACGGATTTAAAACAACCCGCCACCCCAACATTGCAGAGCGCTTCATACCCAATACCTGTAACAGTACTTGCGTTTCGGGGGTGAGAAGTCCAGGGATCGCTGTAGTCTAACCCCTCTTTGAAGATCATTATTCATTCGAATCCCGCCTTAGCCGCACGGCTAGTCCTACAGCCGCGGACCCTGGCCTGCCCTTCCGTCTGATGAAGACGGTCACACTAACTGGATATCATCCGGCGGCGTGTTCATTACTTCTTTATTGGCAGCCCTTGAATAAGTCCTTGAAGGTCGGCGATGTCCATTTGTGCCCCGTCCCCTTTTTTCATTCTTCAGCCTCCGACCTTTGTGCGCTGTCGTCTTCCTGCTCTCGACTGTGATCCTTTGCGTCCCCCTCCACCCCTCGCTGTTGTTAGCGTCTCTCTGACCGTCTGGATCCGTCCATTCGTCGCCACCCCTCGAGCCAGTCGTGGGCCTCTTCAGGAGTGTAAAAAAAACAAGTTTTGCCGTCCGCCACTACTCGGAACTTCGACGGAAATAGTATGGAGTAAGTAAATTCTCTGCGCCGAAGTTCCTTTTTAATCTCTAAGAAGCTCCTGCGACGTTTGGTAACCGCAGCTGTGTAGTCCGGGAAAAAGGATACCACAGAGTTTTGGATGCGACTCGGCGGGGCCACTCTTGCTGTTGGCAGTATTGCATCCCGGTCACGGAAATTAAAAATTCGGGTCTGGACGGGTCTGGGAGGTGCTCCAGGCTTAGGCTTACCGCCTGGCACCCTGTACGCCCTTTCTACTGAGAAAAAGGTGGAGAGCCCCCTTGGTTGGAGTCTTGTCTTTATAAGTTCCTAAACCTAAAGGTCCATGGCAAGGCCCCCTTCACTCTCGGGAATGCCTGTGAGTCGGACGTTATTGCGGCGAGAGCGCCCCTCCTGGTCACCCAGCTTCGCCGCCATTATTTTGTTTTCAGGCTCCAGGTGGCTAACTTTTTTAAGCAATGTGGCTGTGTCCCCGGCCAGGGTTTTCGTTACTTGTTCCACCTCCGTGACCCTTGCGTTCATTTTCTGGAAGTCAGCCCGTAGGAAGGATACATCCGTAGAAATGGTGCCCACCGTTGACTGCACATTAGTGAGAGCGGCCATAATGTCATCCAGTGTCACTTTATTTGCTCCATCTCCTTCCGGGGCTTTGTCCGGCATTTCTTTGCGGTCCGGCAGAGCCGGGAAGTCTTTTGCGTATGCATACTTGTCCAGTTTGCCCTGGGCGGTTGTGGGTGGGCCCCTGCCCCCCACTCCCCCCTCCCCCCCCCTTCCTGTCTGGGGAACTTTGTGCCGGCCAGTAATCGCCGCCGCCAGCCGCGGGATTGTCCCTCCACGCGCGGCCTGTCGGTTTTCCTGCCGCGCAATTACCTGAAAGGTGTCGGGGCAGAGCGCTAGTATTGGACGCACCGCCAAGAAACACGCGGTCCCGGGGGGGGGGGGGCACTCCACCTGGCCGAGTGACCTCTGTCAGCCACTTCGGGCGTATAGACCGTCCGAGTGCAGGCATCAGTGACCATGCCCCGGAGAAACCTGTTCAGTAGGCCAGGTCTGCAATGGGCTCCGGGCGTTAATTCAGCCGGCTCTCCCCGGGGTCGGTGTCCCTCTTAGTAGTTGCGGCTTAATGCTGCCCCGGGTCGCCCTGCACGCCCCAGGGGTCGCTTCCAGAGTTTATGGCTTCAATAATGGCCTCCACCACGAAGTCCTTGTTAGCTTGGGCTGTGTCCCCTGGAGATGAGCATTTACAGATGGGGCTCAGGAGTAGTGGAGGGCCGGGTCTCTGCTGGGTTCTCCAGGCCCTACTCTTCACCAAGTGGGTGCTCCCGCCTCCGTCCCGCACCTCGTTCCCCCCGTCAGCAGTCCTCGCCTGGAGCCGGGGCCCGACTCATCCCCCGATGGGCTCCGACTCACCGCAGGTCCCAGCAGCAGCAGGCAGCATGACCGTCCTCCTCCCCAAGCACCTCAGGGCAGGTCAAGCTGTAGGTCGAGCAGAAGCCAGTGCCACAGGTGTCCCTCCTCCGTCCGCCTCTCGATGCCAAAGCCAGGGGGAGGGAGGGTGGGGGGGGGGGAGAAGAGGGGGAGGGGAACCGGCACGATCTCGTGTCGGTACCCGACCGCTCCGCACAGCCCCCAGTACAGGCCGCCGGCTCTGATGGATGTGCTCACAAAGCCGGCAGTTGAGTGTCGCCCGCTGGGTCCGAGTCAAAGGCCAGTCCCCGGCCTCAGCCTCGTGCGCAGGCCGCACCGCCTCACCCGATCCCTCCAGCTTCACACGCCCGGAGGGCAGATCGATCGGTGCACCGCTGATTCTGGCCTTCTATGGTCGTCTTCAAGGTAGGATGATTGTACGGATTATGTGCCGGAATTTTAGAGGAATCTACAATGCCCCCGGAGCGCCTCTAGGATGCGGCCATCTTTGTCAAGACCTCTGCAGTCGTAATTACGTCGGGAGGTCAGGTAAGGAAAATCAGTAATGAGCTCAAAAAGGCAAGCAAATACCAAAGATGGAGGAGATTACGATCGTCAACCAGTCAAACCTTGAAGACAAGGGTAATTTGTCTTCAGAAGCAAGATGGAGAAAGAATCAGGTCAAGACCGATAAGGCTAGGTCAGCAGTCTAGTGTTTTGACCCTTGCGCCCTCTAGCTGGAAGAAAAGCTCTCGCGCTGCGAACTCTCAATGCACTTCAACTGACGTTTGAGACGCAATAACGTCTCTCTGCAGTCTGGCTTCTGACAGAAATTCCTGGAAGAAGATTTCAGCTGTATTTTCGACTATTTCCTGTCACCGCTTTGGCTCTGAAAAGCTAAATAATCATTCCGGATATTTTCTACACGTATTTAGTAAAACTGGAAAAATACATTTAAACCGGTGTCTGGCATTCTTCATGCCTAATTGGTTCCTGTCAGGAGAAGTTAGAAAATAATATTTTCACAGTTTAAAGCGCATTCAGTTAAACTTGAAAAAGACATTCAGGCAAGCATCTGGCATTCATCATTTTTATGAGGTTCCCGTCAAACTGGACTTCGCCAGGAATTCATTCAGTGTTAATGTGCGTACACTGCAACCCTCAAAAGAAATATTTTCTAGTAGTCACTTTTCCACTAAACAGCAAGAGAAGGTTTCACTGCACATTAACCAAGTTCAGAAGTTTGTGAAGAACATTTTTTATGCTAGCGCGCTAGTAGGGTTTTTCTCCTAACTGAAATATTTTGCATAACTAATTACCTTCTTTTCTTCGTTCCTTCGGAAGAAGCATAGTGGAACATTTTGGTAAGCAGTTCAAGAGGCTAATATTTCAGCAAGAAGATAAGGTACAGCAATTTCCTTCATTGTTTCATTGCTGTGATAGAAGACTTTATTTTTGTAATATTCAGAGGAGAGTTTCTTGGCATCCAAGCTACAAGAACATTAAAACAGTATACTCATCCTCCTTCAACCTCAGAAAAGTTAAAATAGAGAGAAGCAAAAGCCTTGACTAAATGGGTAATTTCGTAATTGTATTCTACTATATATATATATATGTATTTAAGAGATGTTAGAGTAGAATGTTAAATGCATTGTCATTACACAGGTGCTGAGTATCCAGACCCAAGCAGAGTAGTGGAGACCAGAAGAAGCATTCCGAGTCTTCGTGTTAAGGCAGTCTCTCTTTCTGTCCACTTCCCCTTTCCCCACTACGGTTGCGCCATTCCAGAATTTACTTGCTCTGGAGGGTGTAGCAGCGGAGGGGCGTTGGGACCATCCTCGACTCCTGCGGTTCAGTCTGGTATCTTGACAATCTTAATCGGCAGCAAGCCATGCCCCCCATCAAAAAGTGCTGGCACTTCTGCATAGGAATTCAGACCCAGTGCTGCAAGTTTGGACTCTTTCACAAGTTCAAAGTCTACAGTGAATTCCTTAAAAATCTAACGACAATTCAGGCAGCGCTGTAGACTTTCCAACAAGGAACGCTGCTGTACTTTCTTATTCAGATACGGAATGAGCATTTGACCAAGTGCTTTGAGCTCGCCTGCCTCAATCAATTTCCTAGTTGTCCAGCAAAGTGGTTTGTGTGTGTGAAAATTCTCAGTTTGTTCTAAATCACTCAATGTGAAATTTTCAACCAGTTTCCATTCTAGCAGGAATAAAGACACCAAGCAGTTTGGTTTGCCTTTAGGACTATCCTTTTGATTTATCATGTCTGACTGCAGATTAAATACCCAACCTGCCCTGCTCGGTAAATGGGTATTTGAATAGCATAGCTGTTGTTGTGGACTTGTGGATGCAAGTCTCTCAGTTTACCCTGAAACAAGTTCAGTTAGAGTACTCTGACTTCAAGGTGGGCTAGTAATGGATTTGACCTGACTGCTTCCAATACTATGGCTTCCTTTTAGGCCCCCTGCCACATTCTGAAGAACCGGACAACTCAGCTGACTACTAACAATAGAATCAGGCTCTAATCTAAAAACAACATTAGAATATTGATATGTATGACAAACTCAGAATTAAAGGTGGGAGCTAATTGGTGAAAGGAAAAAATAACGGTAGAACTGAATCTATGAAAAATAAGTATGGCACTTCAAAAAGTGTATTATTTAATCTAATGTGAAAAACAATCATCCCAAGAACAAGGTAAAGACACTTTTGAAGCTTGCCTGTTCTATGCATATGCTGGTTTGCACACCGGACATTCAGCCTTTCCACGCTGTGGCTTACAATAAGACAGGGGCTCACAAAAATGCCAAAGTGGTACCCCCTGCAATGAAAGTCACCTCCTTACACAAGTTATTTTGCACAGGATACTCAGCCTTTGCCATCTAAACTCCATGACAGATGGTGGACACCGAGGACAGATGTGTCTTTCTGTTGGATCATCTTGATGATGAAGAGGTACTTTTAACTAATGTATACGCCACAAGCACTAGTCAGGAAGAATTTTATGACCCCCGATCAGTAGTAATAACCCAGTGTACTTGGTCCCACATGCCGCTGGGTGGAGGCTGTAATGGGGTGAAGGACTTTTACAGGGATAAATCTCAATCTCCACTGGCCATGGCAGCATCAATAAGGATAGCCAAGGCTTTGTCAACTTTGCGAAAATACTGGTCACCAACGGATGTCTGGGCAAAGGAACATACCAATCTTAAAGAGTATTCCTTCTCCTCCATTTACGACGTCAAAGTTAAACTTGATAAAATATATAGCAGTTAGGACCTGCTTCCCTAGTTAGCTAGCACAGAATACTGGGTTAGGACATGCTGACCATAAACCACGGATTGTCCACTTATTTTTTTTTTTTTTTTTTTTTTGGGGACATACCCAATCCATGATCTGAATGTGAAGATTGCAACACAGAGCACTGGAGGACCCTTCCTTTGGGGGAAGAAGTTGACAGAGTTTAATGCCAACAAGAGAACCGCATCAGAAGTCACAACAAATTGGTGGCTTTTAAGGCAGTGTTAAGCAGCTCATGAATAGCAGCAACACACAGCATTAGAGCAAAACTCACAGGAAGGTGAGCCAGCATAGAAACCCAAATTGGCCCCCTCAGATCAGATAATTCTAAAAACTTAAAGTGATTAGGAGAAACATGAGCAATATGAGGAGCAACACACCAGTGGCGTAACAAAACCTGAGGGGGGGCCCCCCCTCGGACTCAGCCAAGAGGTCTCAGGCCAGGGTATGTGCTGATGGGGCCCCCTGGAACTGGGCTCCCCCTACACCGCGGGGGGTCTATGTTACACCACTGCAACACATTACACAAAATAAAGTGAGTTGTCATAATTAAAATGCATATGTAATCTCTTAGCTGGTAGGAGCAGGTTGAATCTTGCCCTGGCGTATCTACCAAGACCAAAGAGATTGGCCCAATAAGCAAATAATAGATGTAGTGAGACAACCCTGATACAACAGGTTATTACTTAGGTTGTTTTTCTATTATTCTACTGAGCTATACTGTGTACAACAGAGGCAACTGGATTTCTACTACTGGATTGCACTACTACAGAGACTGCACCCAGATCACAATGTAAGAGCATGGGCGTTACTTAGTCAGTGATCTTCAGTGGGTATAAATCTTACATTTCCTAACTAAGAAAGAATGGAGGTGGAGGGGTGAGAAAACCAAGAGGAAGAGGGTCAGTACTGATTTGCATAAGGTGTGCCTCCGTCTACAGTGGCACATTGGGCAACAAGCAGGGAGTTCGAATGCTACCCCAAGGGATTGCTACTGGTTAGACCACTTGCAAGCATTCATCCCATCAGCTTTTAGGTGTTTGATTGGCAGTAGTATGCCTGGAAACCTGAGATTGTCACAGCTTTCCAAGTCATATACTACCAATGTTTGTGAATTCCCAAAAATAGTACATTTGTACCCATTCAATGAGTACTTCTACGGGCGCACATTTACTAATTTATTTTGTTAAACTTATCACTTTATGGGCCTGATTCACAAACATAAAATTATTTACACTTTTGAGTAAGTTTAATATTTTTTAGCTATTCCCTATTTATACCAAAAGTGTCTCCACCAAATTGAAGGGTCTGAGGGCTATTCACAAGCAGCATTTTGTGATACTTCTGAAGTACTACTGCAAAAAACACAGCAGTACTTTAGAAGTGCAGTTTGTGAATAACATTTTATAGTAAGTATGTTTGTATTAATTGATTTAGACCTTTAACAAGGTCAACAATTAAAGTTGAATACAGAGAACAAACAAAAATGAGACTTGATAATAAATACAGTTTGTCTAAAACATTGATGATAAATACTTAAAAAAGGTATTCAGATTGTAACAAACAAATTCATTAGGAAGAGAATTAATTATAACGATCACATTGTTAACAGTAAATACCTTGTGTCTAAAGTACATGAGGTTTAAAAAACGATGCCAGCCTTCTACTATCAATGTATTTGGACAGATGTATAGCACATGGGATAGGTCTTGTTCCCCTCCACTACAGAGCTTACATAGTCTTGTTTAAGCACGTGTTTTATCCCAGTGCTTAGTATGAGAGTCTAAAGGCAAGATTCTCAAGTATAGCCTGATAATACAGCATTGAACCCTGTGATCCAGTGTAAATCTCAGATACTGCTGGTGGGTCTTATACTCAAGAGACACTAAATAGGATCTATAGTGGGATAGTTGAGAACAGTGAGCAGAATCTAGGACAAAGCTAAGATATGGTGTCATATTTTATTTTTAATAATAGAGGGGTATTTTGCATTCAAAGTGAGATAAAGCTACTATAAGATTTTTGTTAAAAGTAAAATTGCTCTATCCAACCTCAAAGGTTGCGAGCTTTAGTATAGTTTGCAAGGTATCTTTACCTGCGTGTATCATATTATATGCCCATCTGATTATGTTGGGCAAGGCGATTGTATTGGCACTAATCAGGGACAGTTTTAGTTGGAAGTGCCTGGACCAGGGTAGTCTGACTAGTATTCGTTATTTTCCGTAGTAGTTTCCCTTCGCACTTATGCATGAAACGCCATTTATCTATTGGGACGTATTCTAATGCATATGTCGAATTTTGGCTCGATACATTTCCAAGAGTGGGTAGAAGTGCCTCTTTCCTGAGAAAGAGTAAAAACTCTTTAGTGCACTTGAATGGGCTGAGAATTATTTTCAAGCGTCTGTGTGAACATTCTCCCTAAAAACACTTTTTGCTTTCCTCTCCCAATTTCCAGTTAAAGTGGGTATGAGGTTTCCTTCCCCTAAATGGCAAACACTTTTGTATTTGAGATATTTACTTTCAGTAAATATTCTTCAGTATAGCTAAAAAGGGCGTCTAAGTTGTGTTGCAGGCCAATCGGTGTTCGGTCAAATAGGACCACATCGTCTGCCTACATTAAGGTCTGGATTTTGTGAAAAGCTATTGGGGGGGCAGTGGGGCAGAAGGAGTACTTTATTCCTACTAAATACTCAGGTAAATCATTCACAAATATGGATAACAGTATAGGGGCTAGCAGACAGCCCTGCTTAAGGCCGATCAAAGTGAGCATCTTGCGAGTTAGACCATTTTCACTCCCCATCTGGACTCTACACCACGTTGCTGTTTACACTGCCTCGATTAGCCTTAATAAGCTGTCAGGGATCCCCATTTTCTTCAATTTCCTCCATAGGGTGGGTTTGTCGAACCTATTAAAAGCTGTTGAGAAATCTACAAATTAACTATAGACTATCTGGGATTTCATTGTAATGTATTGGTCAATTAATGTTTGTAAAAGTCCGATGTTATCAATAACTGAGTGCTTAGGATGAATGCCTGCCTGGACTATCGGAATCACACCTTTGGAAAAGGCACAGTCTTTCAGGTGGTCCAGGATACTTGCAGCGAAGATTTTCCCAGTTGAGTCCGGTAGAGCAATTTGTCTGTAGTAACTGGGAGAAAGGCATGAGCCCTTCTTTAAGAGTGGAATAAAAATGCTCCTAGTCCATGATTTTGGAATTCGACCAGTTTCATAGCTGTGACTGAACAGTGGTGCCAAGAACTTGCACCATCCTTCAGGATTATTTTTAAGGATTGTAACAGGAATCTTATCAGATCCCATCGCAACAGAGGCTTTCGCCCTCCTGATATAAGATTTAATTTGTTCATCAGTCCGGGCAATTATCAGACAATCTGTTTCGTGAATACGCTAGCTATTAGAAAGGTCACTTTGACAAAGGTTGACCAGATTTGTTTTGTAGCACTCCAGTAGATACCGTTCCCATTCATTTTGGGAGACCGGAGATGCTGTTTGGGATTTTTGGGCTTCGGTTGCTTTCGTTATTAGGCGCCAGAACTGCTGGTTATTTTTTTGAGAAACTGCCATCTTCAAGTCAGCCCAGTTTTTAGCCATAATTTCTCTTTTTCTGGTCAGTTTTTAACTTTCTTTCTGTAAGATGGAGATTTCTTTTTTCCTAGGGGCTGGGAAACCGAAGAATTGCAGTCAAATTAATCTATTTATAACATAAAAATAACAGAACGTGTATTTGTAAAGCGCACGTTCACCCATTAATTTCTTGGCGCTGAACAACAGATGTTTATTGTTATCCAACTTAATGGTACTCATTTTATCGACCTCAGACGGAAGAAAGGCTGAGTGGACCCGCCGGGATTTGAACCTGTGACCATGAGGTCGAACACAGGCCCCTGCAGTGGATGCCTTAGTCCACTGAGCCACCAGACCCGGCTGGTAAGTTATGTGTCTTGACATACCATCTATAGGGTTATTCATATTTGACGGTTTTGATTTATTAATTATCGGGGCAACCAGTTTCTGGATTGCTTTAACATCTGCCGTAAGGATCTGTTCAAAATTTAGGACTGGATAGATTTTCATATTAGATTGGAACAGCTGCGGAGCGATGCTCATAGTATTAAGTTTATTCAAGCTGCGAGTGTTCTATATGAGTCTGCCCAGTTTGTGGGCTATTAAAGAATCTCCATTCATTTGTGATAAGGATCAAGAGGAGGGAGATAGAAGCTTTAGTTAGATTTTTTATTTCATTATTGCAGGATCACGGCTTTGTGTAAAATGAGTACTGTGATTTCTGAAATAAGTCGTGACTACTAATACGTAATCTAATATTGACAGACCGGGGACTCCCATTCTTCTATGATGCTGAAATATTGCCTTCTGTTCTGCAGTTCAAGATTATTCCGTTAACTGACTCTAAAGTCAGTTTCCCTTGCATATTGCCTTCTATGGACCCTGGAAAAATAGGATTTGGTAGGGAACAGAGTTCATCAAAGTCTTTCCTTCTGGATGCTGTTATCATGGTGTTGGGAATTTTCGCATTAAAGTCCCAAAAAAGAAGGAATGACGGATTGATTCCAGAGTGTGTGAATGATTCTACTAGCTCAAAGATATTTACCAATAATGCGCTAAATTGCAAGCCAGGAGGAGCATAAACATTAAACAGAAATCACGTATCTGCAGAGGTCGAACTTTCCTTAGGGATTTTTAACTTCATGCACTGGAAATTTTTGCTGGGTAAGGGGATTATGGGTAAGGGGATTATTTCAAAGTCCCACTTAATTTCTCTGATATCAGAAGAGCTAAACCTCTTTGCATGACCGCATCTCAAGCTTTCTAATGTTATTTCAAAGACAAAGTAGTATTTTTTTTATCAAACTTATTAGAGGCTCAAGTCTCTTGAAGGCAGGCAATTGCTGGGGAAGTATCTAAGATTAGATAATTTAGAAAATTCGAACCTTGCCATATTCCAGGAAACTATGTCTATAATTTTGCTAAAAATGTATTTTAGATCCTCTTCCCTGCCTGTTGGCATTTAAAGAGCTTGTAATCCATGTCCAAGAGTTACTTTTTAGTGAATTCCTGTGATTAGAATTAATATGGTTCCAGATCTTCCTGTCTCCATCTTCAAGGTAGATGGTTAGGATATCTGCTTGTACAGAACATGAATGCACTTTCTGATAATTATTTTGTAGTTGATGCAGTAGGGCTGTGAATTTCGAGAAAGAGTAAACTGCGGGGCGGCGAAGCATGTTCCGAGGTAGAGTGGGTTGGTTGAAATTGACTACTGTTACGATGCCGCTTCACTCCTTGAGATAAAAAAAACGGGAATGCAGACGTGCGGCCGGGAACGGGAGTTGTGTGCGCGCGCGCGAAAGTGGAACTCGAAAGTGAAACTGATCGCGGTCCAGATGGCGCCTCGGACGGTGAAAGCTGGCGGGTGCGCACATGCACGTTAGCGTGCACACAGGCTTGAGGCCACCAAAAGCATGGGGTAGCACTTTGAAAACCCCGCTTACTAAGTGTCTCGCAGAGCAGCGCATGCGCTGGCTCAGGCGGTACCTAAAAACAGGGCATTTCCTAGAGACTTCTGTTCAGAAACATGGATACAAAATCGAAGATTTGGAGTTGAAGTACAGATGAACAAGTTACTTACCTCCGGTACCTCCTTATCTGACAGAGTATCTAGCAGCAGATTTCTTACCTTAGAATTATACCCAGGCGTCATCCAGATACATACATTTTAGAGCAGTACCTTTGCGCACCGATAGGTGGCATCTTCCGGCTCTGCGTCGTCCGCACCAGGAGTGACAGACATACGCTGTACCTGTGTAAGCCCCACCTTGGGGCACTGATGTCAGTTAATTTTTGCAACTTTCCACACTACGAGCGTGGAGCTGGCGATGAAGAGTGGCCATTGGTGGGAGTTTCTAGCGTCCATAGTAAGGGGAAATGTCATCCTTTAATCGGAGCGTGGCGGATGGAAGGGTTGGTAAGGAATCTGTGGCTAGACAAAGTCTATCAGATAAGGCATTACAGAAGGTAAGTAACTTCTTCATCTAATAAAGGCTTCTAGCAGCAGTTTCCTTACTTTAGAGTAGATACCCTACCAATGCCTCAAAGGAGGTGGGTCTGCCATCCCAACTTAGACCAGAAAGTCCGGCAGGACCGAACAGGCAAAATGTCCCGGGGAGGTGGGTGGGCGTGTGTGGCTCTGCAGCTCTACATGCCAAGAACAGATGCATACTGGTAAGTAGCATATTCCGTTTGAGACATATGAGCTGCAGATCACACATTGGGATAGACTATATAGCAGTATCTCCCCTAGCAGTGGTCACCTGTATCGGTTGCAGCAGTTTGAAATAAAGTTTTAAGGACAGCCTGTCCCACAGAAGCTTGCTGCTTTGCTTGCACGTCAACACAATAGTGTTTAGTGAAGGTGTGTGTTGTAGACCATGTGGCTGCCCTACAAATATCTTCTAAGGGAATGTTTCCTAAGAATGCCATGGAAGCCCCTATTTTGCGTGTGGAATGCACTCTAGGGGGAACCGTTAGTGTGCGTTTAGCCTTGTGGTAGCATATTTGGATACACTTAACTATCCACCTAGCTATCCCAGATTTGGAAATGGGGTTGCCTTTATGTGGTGGAGAGAAAGCAACAAACAATTGGTTTTTTTGGGCGGAATGATTTGGTTCTGTCAATGTAGTAAAGAAGGGCTCTTTTAACGTCTAGGGTATGAAGAGCTCTTTCAGCTACCGAGTCTGGATTTGGGAAGAACACTGGTAACTCTACTGATTGGTTAAGGATAGAATGGAGATATGACTTTTGGAAGGAATTTCGGATTTGTCCTAAGAACCACTTTGTTACGGTGTAATTGTAAGAATGGTTCTTGTATGGTTAAAGCCTGGATTTCACTTACCCGTCTGAGGGATGTGATAGCGATAAGGAAAGCCACTTTCTGGTAAGAACAATGTTTAGATTCCACACTGGAGAGGGTGGTAATCTGGGAAGAATAATCCTTTTTAGTCCTTCCATGAAGGCTTTGATCGCAGGTACTCTAAAGAGTGACAAGTGTTGTCGATTTTGTAAGTAGGCTGCTAATGCTGCTAGGTGGAGACGTATGGATGAGTATGCCAAATTACATCTTTGCAAGTGTAGTAAGTAGCAAATGATGTCCTGGATGGATGCATCCAGTGGATTTAAATGATTGTTAGTGCAGTAAATGGCAAATCTTTTCCATTTTGCAGCATAGCAAGCCCTAGTGGTAGGTCTTCTGGCCTCTTTTATAATATTCATCAAGTCTGGTGGCAGGTTGAGGTGACCGAACTCTAGGACTTCAGGAGCCAGATCGCCAGATTCAGTTGACCTGGATCTGGGTGTCTGATTTCTCCATGGTTCTGTGTTAATAAGGACGGGAAGAGATGCAGTTTTTGGTGTGGAACTAGCGAGAGTTCCAGTAGTGTTGGGAACCACGGCTGGCGTGCCCATGTGGGAGCTACTAGGATCAGTTTGAGAGACTGTTGCCTGAGCTTGCGTACCACTAACGGAATGAGTGGGAGAGGCGGAAAAGCGTACACAAATCTGCCTGACCAGTTCATCCATATCGCATTGCCCTTTGACTCCGGGTGGGGAAACCTGGCGGCGAAGGTTGGGCATTTTGCGTTTTCGTGTGTGGCGAACAGATCTATGTCTGGTTGGCCCCATTGTTGGAAAAAGGGCAGTAGGACCTGGGGATGTAGTTCCCATTCGTGGATCTGTTGTGTTTGTCAACTTAACAGATCGGCAATTTGATTGTGAACCCCTGGAAGGTGTTCTGCAAGCAGGTATATGTTCTGAGGAATGGCCCATCTCCAAATGTTCTGTGCGAGCTGGGACAGCTGGAGAGAATGCGTGCATCCTTGTTTTTGTATGTAATACATGGTTGTCATGTTGTCTGTGCGGATGAGGACAGTTTTGTTCTGGAGATGATTTTAGTGCTAGGAACACTGCTAGCAGTTCCAGGTAATTGATATGGAGCATTTTCTGTTGAGTGGTCCATTTGCCCTGAGTGGTGTGTCTGAGGAGATGGGCTCCCCATCCTGTGAGTGATGCATCCGTTGTCAGCACGATCTGTGGAAGAGGCTCTAGGAACGGCCGCCCTTTGGACAGGTTTGTTATGTTCCACCATTTTAGAGAGCGATGTGTGCGGCTGTCCACCAACACCAGATCTGAGAGTTGTCCGTGAGCCTGGTTCCACTGACGTGCTAGACATTCTTGCAAGGGACGCATTTGAAGTCTTGCATAAGGCACAATGAAGATGCAGGACGCCATCATGTCTATGAGTTGCATGAACACTCTTGCTGGAAGAGTGTTGGATTTGAAATTTCGTGATAAGAGCTTGTATATTGGCTATTCTGGCTGGGATATGCTAGGGCTGTGGAGGTGTTTATGGTGGCTCCTAGATACTGATGTATGTGAGAGGGTTGGAGATGAGATTTGGGATAGTTTATTGTGAATCCCAAGTTGTGTAAGATTTGGATGGTTTGGCGAGTGTATAGAACACATTTGTTGAATGACTTGGCTTTTATTAGCCAGTCGTCTAGATACGGGAATACATGAATTTGTTCTCTTCTGAGATGTGCTGCTACTACTGCCAGACATTTTGTGAATACCCTGGGCGCAGTTGTTACCCCGAATGGAAGGACTGTAAACTGGTCGTGTTGTCCGTCCACCACAAACCTTAGATACTTCCAGTGGGCAGGATGTATGGGAATATGGAAGTAGGCGTCCTTGAGATCTAGTGTGGCAAGGAAATCGCCTTGTTGCAGTAGTGGGAGCACTTGTTGAAGAGTGATCAAATGGAAATGATCTGAGTTTATATACTGATTTAGGGGTCTGAGGTCGAGTATTGGTCTTAGAGTCCCGTCCTTTTTGGGGATTAGGAAGTAGAGTGAGTATACCCCTGTACCCTGATGTTCTAATGGAACTGGTTCTATTGCGTGTTTTTGATGCAATGAGAGAACCTCTTGTTTGAGGAGAGTAAGATGGTCTGGTGACATCGAACGCTGTTTGGGTGGTATGTGTGGGGGGGGGGGGGGGGTAGTTGTGAGTTCCAGGCAGTAACCATACTGGATAATTTGTCTTACCCACTTGTCTGTTGTGATGGAGTTCCAGACAGGTAGGAACTGTTTGAGTCTTCCCCCAACTGGAGTGGAATGGTCTGGGCGGAGTGGAGGAAAGTCACTGTTTTGTGGCAGGGGAGGTACGAGTATTGTTATTACCTCGACCCTTGTTGTTTCCTCTGAATCCGCCTCTAAAATATCCTCTACTGGGGGATGTTTGTGTAGCGGCTTTGAATGTAGAGGAGGTGTCCGTTCCCATATTTTTGGAGGCTCCTCTGTAGAAGGAGCGCCGAAAGGATCCACGTGGTTGTGGAGATTGTAATGCTCCCATGGACTTAGCCGTCTGTGTCCTTCTTCATTTTTTCAAGGGCAGTGTCTACTGCTGGCCCAAATAGCTGTTCCTGGTTGAATGGCTAAGTATGGTAGTTTGTACCTCTGGCTTAAAGCCTGAAATGAGTAGCCAGGCATGTCGTCTAAGGAGCACACTTGTGTTAATTGCTCTAGAGGCGGTGTCTGCGGCGTCAAGCGTACATTTAATTGCCGCATTTGAAATAAGTTTTCACTCCTGGATAAGGTCATTTGCTTGGGTTTTATATTGCTCTGGAAGATGTAATAGATTCTCTAACTGGTCGTAGTGGGCCCTGTCATAGCGTGCTAGTAGGGCTTGGGTGTTGGCAGTACACCAATGATTAGCGGCTTGTGATGCTACTCTTTTGCCAGAGGCTTCTAACAGTTTGGATTCTTTGTCAGGAGGTGGTGTATCTCCTATGGTTTGGGAGTTGGCGCGTTTCCTGGCATTGGAAACGACCAAAGAATCCAAAGGGAGCTGCCCTTTGATGTAATTAGGATCTTCAGGGGCAGGTCTATATTTCTTTTCTATCCTTGGGTTAAGAACCCTGGCACGGACAAGGTCTTTAAATACCTCGGGCGTGTTTTATGACTCCTTTAATCATGGGCAGAATTTGTACAGACATTTGAGATTGTTCAAAAGTATCGAATAGGAAGACTTCTTCTGGTGCGTCGGAGTGCATTGTGACGCCGTGGTAAAGTGCCGCTCTATTTAATAACTGGCCAAAGCCCAGGAGATTGTCTGGAGGCGATGGTTTGGAGGGATATGGCTGAGGGTCAGGCATGTCTGGTAGAGGGAAGGCCCAATCATCCAGTGGTGAGGTATCTGGATCCGTGAACGGATCATTAGGGTCACCCCCACCCCCTAGGTCATCATCATCATCCTGTGGAGGTTGGTGTATGTGATAGGGAGGGTATAGGTAAGGGTGGTGTAGGCAGAGGGGGTGGGTTAGAAGGCAGTATAGGAGGGCAAGGGGGCATAGGCGATGTTGCAGAGTCCTTCCTGTTTATAGGAACTGGGGCAGGTGGTGTGTCCAGTTTCCGTTTTTTACATGGCACCATGGTGACATGTCCAGTCTTTGGGTTAATATAAATCTTTTTCTACCTTGGATCGATGGGATCTGGATGAAAAACGTATTGCTCCTCAGGAACAGTCTTTGGTGCCGATTTTTTCGGTTCCGATCGAGGTTTTGGTTGATCGGTGGAGTTTTTGGCTTTAGGAGGTGTGTGAGAGTCCTTAGCCGTTGGTTTCTGAGCCGAAGTTATATCTGTAGGCTTGGGAACCTTCAGTGCCGGTTTATCTATTGGCCTTGGTGTTTTCGGGGCTGACGGCACCGGAGCAGATTTCGGTGCAGAGTGGTCTTTTGTCTTCGGTGCCGAAGGTGCCGGTTGAACAATGACATGCGGTTTGCTCGGTCCCGAGCTACCGGAAGGGTTATGTTTCTTCGGAGCCGAGCCCGGAGGCGGGGCTTCTGAAGGATGTTTTCGGTCTCGACTGGGGTCAGCAGGCGAAGTCTTGACCAATGCCTTTGGTTTTGGAGGGGTTGGGGCAGGGGCAGGGGCAGTAGTACTCACATGTTGCCTAGGAATGATGAGGTCGTCTGAGTCGTCTGCTTCGGAGATTATTTGTAGATATTCGGAATCTTCTTCTGGGACATCGGGGCCTTCATCAAAGATGTCCTCTGGTTCTGGAGCTGGTCTCTGTGCCATGATGCGTCTTCGAGCCCTTCGATCTCGGATGGTCTTTTTGGATCGAAAGGATGCGCAGGCTGGACCGCTGGACTCGTCATGTTCAGGTGATAGGCACAGGTTGCAGACTTTGTGGTGGTCACTGTGCGGAAATTTTGCTCCACACTGGTATTTTTTGAAAGGCGTCCTTTCCATGAGCCGTAGGCCTCAAGGCGTGGATAGGCCCAGCGGCCCGCGTCGACGTCCGGAATCGAGCCGATGAAATCGATGTCGAGAATGAAGGTGCTTCGATGTTTTGTGGACGTTTTGCGCTTCGAAAAGCTTGGAATTGAAATTTCCAACCGGAGCGGAAAAGTTTCATCCGAACCCAATGGCAGAAAAAAACAATCCAACGATTAAGTTGATGCCCATGCGCACGGTCATCCAAGGGAGGAGTCACCTATCTCGTGACCACAAAGACTTCTTCCGAAGACAACAACAACCTGCAAGCATCCGAGCCCAACACCAGATGGCGATCTACTATCCTAGTGTGTGATCTGCAGCTCATATGCCTCAAACACTACATTTATCTAAATGGGGATATGTTAAAAATATGGCATGGATCCGGCCCTCCACAAAAGACTTTAGAGACCCTGATTTAGACCCTTCAGTTCTAGTACACTAACCAAACACAACCAGTCAGAATGGTTCCATGTGATTTATTTGAAGGGGGCAAAAAGTAATGGTAACCATAGGCAATTAATCTTGTAGTCCTATTATTGTATGTATAGTAATTTCAAAAAATTTGCATAAACTACGGTAATGCTCCGAGTTTCCTTTCTTTTTGTTTTTATCTGCTGCGGATACTCTTCATCTACCAATTTCTTTAGCCATCACTTTTTGACCTAAATCTAACCATTTTGCTAATCTCATCGCTCATCCTAACCGTATGTGTAACCCTTTCCCTTATACTACACACCATTACAGTTTATTTATGCCCTTTCCCATATCCTAGTGGACACATGAATCTCAAGTATTAATACATTCCTTCCACTGATACAAATAAAATTCGCAATGATTTCCCATTAATGCTTTTGTTCTATCAGAACTTCAGACCTGAAATCTTTGAGTCCCAAGTTCTATCTCCTGAAAAGCAACATATTTGGGAGGAAAGGTGGATGGTGATGGCTCTACAAATGTTTCAGAGAGCCGAGATCAGTCTAAGAGAAAGACGTTCCGCAGCACCATAGCCATACTTTCCTCCATGATTCTGAAGGACTCAACTGACTGAGTTTATTAGGGAAGATTACGCAAACATCCCATTTTACAAGTGCATCTTGAATATCTCCTGATGCAGTTAAGGTGATCATATGTTAAGATTATGTGTAGTAGTTACCTTTTAGGCAGTGCAGGCCAAATTGTACAGAAGTCCAATCTATTATCACATGCATTCAGCCACTTGCTCTGGACACTATCTTACTCTTCACTATGGTGTCTCACAAGACACTAACCTTACCCTTCCCTCCTTTCTTTCCTACGCACCTTTCCTCTTGTTGCATCCATTTCCTGATTCAAGCTCTAGTGTGATTTCAATGTAGAGGAGTCAAAGAACTATTTTTCTCCTCATTTAACTCTTCACTGCACAACATTTTCATCCTGCATCGGTCACTCTCTCTTGGATGTCTAAACACTCAACACTAGACTTCGATTATCTTCTTTCGTGCTGCATCTTCTCAGCATACCCTCTGCCAACCTCCATTCTGTTTCCTTTTTCCTGTCTCCTTAACTCGCCATCCCATTTTAATTTCCACTCCCAACATGTGTGCCAACGCACACACATTTCTTTGCAATATTTGCAGGACTGGTTCTATTCTCACTGTCAGATCACAAATTCTCATGCTCCTATATTGTTGCTGTAAAGATTATAGTTGTTTGCTTGCCGGTTGTGAGAAGTTGGCCTGATATATGCTGTCCAATAGTTATAGTGGGCACCCTGTATCAGTCCAAACAACCCCTTATGGTGATAGGTTAAAGACAACCTTTATTGAAAGCTATCCTAGTGGTAGCTATGGAGAGCAGCCTTCAGGCGAAGTCTTGAAGGAATGTAAAGCAGCTTGTTTTACCAGTCTATAATCTCTTGAATGACCAAATGAAAGGACAACCACACCAGGTATATATTTAAAATATATGTATTTAAGATAAAACACACCCCTCTAGTCTCTTTATGAGGCTGGAGTTCGAAGTACTTAAGTTACAAGTCAGTGTTCAACAGTAAAAGCACAAATACACGTTTGGGCCCTAGGGGCGCACCAAACCATAGACCAATAAAGTGGTATGAGAACCACGACTGACTAGACACAAGGCCTAGGGCCTGTAGAAGTGCTTTGACCACAAAGAACCACCCGAGGTAGTGACACAGGGGACCCACAGGGGACACGGGCAGTGTGAGAACACAGCCGCAAATCGCCATTAACTTCTATGGGGAACATCGCGGTTGGAAATTGAGAGTTTAAGGACACTTAGAGGATGACTACTAGCGAACCCTTTTGGACTTAGAGGTGTCTAGGGCAAACACCCACGGGAGCACCGGAGTACTCGAGTTACCTCACCCAGGGAAGCCGGGTACATAGGTGTCTTTTGGTGTCGGGTCGCATCGCTGTTTTCAATGGAAGCTGGCAAAGAAGTGCTGCTGCCGTGAAGAGAAGTGTCTGAAGAGATCCAAGCCTGGATCGAGGATGGAAGGAACCTGAAAGCAGAGGGGACAGAGTCTGGATCACTTACCAGTGACCAGGGGCACGATAGTCCAATGCCCACAGATGTCGGGTGCTTCAGGTGAGTTGACCGGTGTCTAGACTCTTCAGCCACGAGGTCCAGGAGGCGTCGACGGCGACCAGGAGCTGGATTCGAGCTGTCCCACGAAGTCTGTCGAGTGCTGCAGTGTCGGCGACCAGGATGGACCCAACAAGCCTTGGCAACGGCAAGTCAGGTGGAAATAGAAGAAGGACGTCGGTGTAGACCAGCAAGGTCTGGGGGATTCACCCAGCGAGGGTAAGTCGGGGCACATCTGGAGCAACCAGGAAAGCCCAATCAGAACAGGAGTTGCCTTGGTGGGGACCCACTAGCCAACGGGCCAGCGATCACGAAGGAGCCTCGAGCGGTCGCACTTGAAACTGGCCCACGGGTCACTCGTGGAGTGGAGGCCAGAGATCTTCGGTGCAGGAGGTGCTCAAGGCTGGGGCTACTCGGAGCCCAAAGCACAACTTCGAGGAAGACCAGGAAGATGATGGATCGGCAAAACATCACGGTGTCCAGGGGTCACAGTTCCACGTCACCCATGATAGCCACAGGCCTCCGCTTTGCTGTGGACTCAGGGTAGCCTCGGGGAAGTCTGGAAATCCACCTCTGGTGATGCAAAGACTTCGGCGACCGGCGGGAGCTTCAGAGTTGCAGACCGGCCAGTTGCTTGTTTGGTGCCTGCCAAGCAGGGGAGTCACTTCTTGACCCCAACGGAGATTTCTTCAGACTTCTAGCGAAAATAGAAAGTCGAAGGTCCAGGATATATGTTGCAGAGTTTCGTCCTGGGTAATCTAAAGTCTCAAGGACTGGGTTTCCATACTTATACTAAGTTTGGGGGTTGGACATACTCTACGGACCCACCTATGGGAGGGTTTGGAAAGAGGGGTGGTTACACCAATTTCCTTTGTCCAGTTTCGCGCCAGAGCAGGGGCAGTTAGCCCCTGCAAACGGTATGAACTGGACTCTGCACAGGGACACCAAGTGTGCCCCCAGTGCAGGACTTCAAAGCACCAGAGAGTGCTCCCGCCCAGCCCCAATACACATCTGCCTGTCTGGGAAGGTGGTTACATCTGCCTGTCTGGGGAGGTGGTTACACCTCCCAGGGACAGGAATCCTATTGTCCAGGCCTCCCCTGCCGGTGTTTCGGTCAGCAGCAGGAGGCCAGACACGTGTCTGTGGCAGTGGCATCCATTTTGTGATGACAGGGCTTTAGAAAGTCTTTACCGGGTAGACCAGTGTGAACATGTCTCTCCCTCTAGAAGGGTGGAATGCTCCCCCCGCTGCCAGAACTGGTGGGTGGGGGGGGGGGGGGGGTAGTATACCAAAGTGTTTGACACCAAACACGACATGTTTCCGTGCAGCCAGTCCAAAGTTAACATTTACCGCGAGGTTATAATGCACTTAAGAGTATATGGTCAGGATGCACCACAAACAGCATCAGAGGAGGTACTCCGAACGCTGCAGATGGGCTCTGCTCATGCAGGGGCACCCGCTCACATAAACACCAAGCACTCTGCCTTCAGGATTGTTAAGGCCTGCCATAGGAGTGACTTATAGGTTTTGTGTGTGTGTGTGTGTGCAATGGTAGTGATATAGGTAGCCTATGCCACAGTAAGGGGTGCATGCACTACCTTACCCAGGCTGCAGTAGCAGACCTGTGGTGTCATTTTGGACTGCTTCCCAGGGGTGGCATAATACATGCTTCAGCCCCTGGTAGGCCTCTGAGGTACCTATGCCCTAGGTACATAGTATACCATATACTAGGGGCTTATAAGGCACTCCAGAATCCAATTAGGAATGTACCCAATGTACATGCAAACCATTTTAGAGAGGAAGCAGCTAGGCTGGGGTCCTGATTAGCAGGGCCACGGCCAGACTAAGGTCGAAAAACAGTGAAACACCAGCAAAAAGTGGGGGCACCCATGTGAAGCAGATACTACTCTCCTACACCGGTGCTCACCAAGTACATGCCCTTCAACACCTCAACCAATCTATAAATCAGTTGGTAACCTTATTTTTTCAAACTCTCTACTGCTTCTACTAATATTTCGACATTCCTTGGTTCCCAATAGTTAGCGGTCTTTTTAAATTGGTTTTTCTATATTGCCTACAAATCATTTCATGGTCTTGACCTTTCTAATCTTAGTAACAGTCACAGCCCCAGGCGGAAGTTTAATTTACTTACACAGCACCTTATCTGTCCTTTGCCCTCCTTGTGCCATTCCTATTTGAGTTAAATTTCTACATGTTCCCAAGCTTTGGAAAACTCTCTGTAGGAAAGTGGGTTTTTGTTGCAGTAACTCACCCACTTTTTGCCAGATTTCTGATGTACATTGACTTGATGTGCCCGAAGTCCCTGCCAATCAGGTAACCAGACCCTGTGTTCTTTCCCCACAATTGTACCTTTGTACCTACAATTGGCACATCTCTGGCGACAAGTAAGCCCCTTGTAAAAGGTACCATGGATACCAAGTGCACTGAGACCATCAAAGGCCTTTAAGGACTGCAGCACCTACTGTATCACCCTTAGAGCCCTTGCACCTTACCACCCACACATTGCCATTGCAGGCTGTGTGTTATGGTGCAGAGAAAAGTGAAGATTCGACGTGGCCCACATCCCTGTGTGCCATGCCTGCAACCCACTGCCTGTGGCCTAGGTAAATGTTAAAAAACAGAAAATGAATGGCGGAATGCTGAATTAACATTCACCCCCAGTCACAGATCTGGGTTAAATCCATCTTTTTTTGCACGGCACATGTGAGAAAGTACCATCTTTCTTGTATGGTATGCCCCCACTTTTTGCTGAATTTCTGAATGTACTTTGAGTGTGCCAATCAGGTGCCCAGGGCCTATGTTCCTTCCCTAAAAACCTAAAACTCAAATTGGCAAACCCTGGCCACATGTCAGCCCCTGGTAAATGGTACCCAGGGCCTTGTGACCAGGAAAGGCCTCTAAGGTCTGCAGGACTCATTGTGCCACCCTTAGAGGCCCTGTACCCTAACATACACACACTGCCCTTGCAGGCTGAGTGTCTGAGTACAGGACAAAACAAAGAGTCGACATGTCCCACATCCCTGTGTGCCATGCCCACCACCTACACTGCCATACATCAGCCACCCCTCTAGCTGGGTGCCCTATGCCCATGGTGCGGGCACAGGAGCAGGAGCCCTGTGCCCCTACAGTACCCAGGTCCATTCCTGAGCCCTGTAAGTGCAGTGCTGCCATTTAAGAGTACATGGTGCTGAGATCTCGTCAAACACGAACTCCACAGCACCATAATGGCAACACTGAAGACTGAGAAGTTTGGTATCAAACTTCTCAGCACATTAAACCCGCACTGATGCCAGTGTGGGATTTAATGTACCAAGCACCCCAGAGGGCATCTTAGAGATGCCCCCTGAAACCTAACCTACAATCCACGTCTGGTCTGAGAGGCTGCCTAGGCTGCCACACAGCAGACATGTTGCTGGACCCCTGGGTAGGAGATCTCCTCCCACAGGATGGGTAGGGGGAAGCTTCAAAGGCATGCCGCCTCTGTGAGCTTCCCCAGCTTGGCCGGAAACCCCAAATAAGGACAGGGGGTGTGCCAGCCTGCCAACCCCACCCCTCAGGTGGGGGAGGCGAGGTGAAGCACATCTCCAGGCTCTCGCCATCTTGAAGATGGGGAGCCCTGCCCAATCAGGACTAGGCTACTGCCCCCCTCCCACAGGAGAGAGGCAGGATAGGGGGGAGTACCCACCCCAGGACAAGGAACCATTGGTGCCTGCCCTTCACCTACCTGTAACACCCCCAAATTTAGTATTTAGGGGCACCCTGAACCTTCCTTCCCCAGATTCCAGATTCCGAAATACAAAGAAGAAAGACCTGCCCTGCAGTTGGTAAGAAGAGGAAGACACCAACTGCTTTGGCCCCAGCCCTACCGGCCTGTCGACCCTCGAACCTGCTCCTTCTCCAACCCGGCATCTCTTGTGGCCAGCAGCCTCACAAACCCCGGAGGACCTGGCTACCTTTTGGCTCTAAGCTCCTGGGACTCCCATGAGTACAGGCTCTACTCAAAATATGCTTCTAATCCCTGGCATCAGCCCGGAACCGCGAACCCTTCACACACTGCACCCGCCAAGACTGGCCTGAGCCGGAGTGAACAAAGACCACAAGGACGATCCCAGAGCGACTGTGACCCAGAGTCCGGCACCCAAGGACTTCCCTCGACGCGCCTGACGACGCCTGCAGCCTCAGAATCAGGTGCCCCCCCCAACCGCGATCAACAGGGGGTAAGATTTCCCAACACCAAAAGGCACCCCTGCACCCGGCGCCCTCTGTGCCCAACTCCGGGGTACCTACCTATCCTCCAACTACCCAACTTACCTCTCGAAGTGGTGGTGGCACCTGAAGAATCTTCGTCCCCGAGCTTGCAGTCTTTTTCTAAACCGGAACTTTCCCATTGAAATCAATTGAGCGCTCTTAGGTTCAAAAGCACCCTGCACCCAGCCGCCCGAGTGGCCCTGGCAGTGTAACCTCTGCACCTATCTACTTCCCCATTTACCCTGAGCAAGTGACCAGGAGCCCAGCTCCCACAGCCGCATGGCCTGCTAGTCAGCAGCCACCATCCAAGGTCTCCCTGCCTCCCACAGGATAACATTGTGGCTAACTCTCTCTGCACCCGGCTGCCACTGTGCCGCTGAGGGTGTAACAACTGTACCTACCTGACCCTGGGGCACCCGAGTCTATGCCCAGAACCCTAACTCTGCCAGTCGAGTACTTACCTTAAAGCCGATAACTCAATTTTCTCCGTAGGGTAACATTGACTGTTTTTTCCTGAAATTTCTTTTAAGTGTGGACTTTTCAAAACTTAAAATATTCACCAAAAATCCCAGTACTGAGTCTAGGCACCCAGTACTGGATTACAAAAGTAACGAGAACATACTATACCTGCAACTTGAATTTTCTTCCATAGGGAATCATTGACTGTTTCTATGAAATATTTTCTAAAGTGTCAACTTTTGAATTAGCAAAATATTGTCTAAAAATCATAACAGTAACTAAGTCGACTTTTATCACTTGTTTCTAAGTACTGTCCCAGGACTGAATCTAGGATCCAGTCCTGGAATCACAAAAGTAATCCTAAAAGTAATCTATTGAAAACATCTTGAAACTTCCATTGAACTCAATGCATTGTAACTTTCTACAAAAGCCAATTGCATATTGAAAAAGTATTTATATAAAGCATCTCATTCTGTGAAAGTATATTTTAATATCTATTGTTGGTTCTAAAATAAAACAAGCATATATTTTTTTATATATAAACCATTGGCCTAGAGTTCAGTTATTGAGTGTGTGAGACCATTTGCTGACTGAGTGTGTGCAACAAATGCTTTACACTGTCCTCTGATACTGCCTTACTGCTCGACCAAGCTACCACTTTAAAGAGTAAGGTTATATCTAACTTTAGCCTCTGCCAAACCTCTGGGGGCTGTGGACTCTGTACACCCTGTTCCTATTTGGGAACAGTATATACAGAGCCACTTTCTCACAGCACACCATTATAGTCTAGACCCAGCCATATGCAAATCAGTCTTGACCCTGTCCCCCATGGGAACAGTCCAGCCCAAACTGGCAGGCCAGGTCTTCGCTGGACTAGAAACAAGCATCCTGGGACCAGTTTTGGGGGTAACACCCCTCTTCAGCCAGGCTAGCTTGAATCTGGTGGCGTAGAGAGCACAGGACCAACATCTGGGCATACCCTTCTCACCTAGAGCAACAAATCCAAAAAGAACAGATGATGGACGGAATGATGAATTAATCAAACTTTCACCCCCAGTCACAGATCTGTCTTAAATCCATTGTTTGTTTTGGACACCACACCAATCTAGTTTATGTAAGGCAGGGTGCACTAGACCACAGGTGAGAATAAACTTGCATGAGCACTGTACCACTATAATGTCTAAGTCCATTCTTAGACCTTGTAAGTGCAGTGAAGCCATTAAGAGTATGTGGTCTGGGAGTTGGTCATTACAAACTCACCATCTCCATAATGGCTTTACTGAAACCTGATATGTTTGGTAGCAAACTTTTTCGCAGATTACACCCACACTGATGCCAATGTGGGATTCAATGTAAGATGCTCTCAGAGGGCATCTTAGAGATGCTCTCAGAGGGCATCTTAGAGATGCTCTCAGAGGGCATCTTAGAGATGCTCTCAGAGGGCATCTTAGAGATGCCCCCAGAAAAACGGCCAGCCCTGGTGTTTCCTGAATGGCTACCCACCATTTGTCACCACCAGACAGGTTTCAGGACCCCTGGGCAGAGGACCTCCGCTCTCTGGGTCCAGAAACAAAGTCCATCCTGGGAAGAGGTGTCATGCCTTCTCCACAAGAATGGGCTGGGTCCACAAAGCTCAAAGTTTCAAAGGACCGCCACCTTTGTTACCTGGCCCTGCCTTTTGCTGCCCCCAGAAACTGGCTCCCACCGGCTCTGACCCGCCACTTTGGGCCTGAGAATCAGCGGGGAAAACCAGTTAGGAAGAGGTGTGCCCACCTTTTGCCAACCCCACCCCTCAGGTGGGGGGAGACAAGGTGAAGCACACATCCCAGTCCCCTGCATCTTGAAGATGAGGGAACACAGCCAATTGGCGAGAGGCTCATGCCCGCCTCCACCTGGAGGCTAGCATAATAGGGGGTGTACTCACCCAAAGGAAGGGACCCATTGGTAACAACCTGCACACCACTGTAACACCCTTAAATGTTGTATTTAGGGGCACCCTGAACCTTGCCTCTGTAGATTCCTGCAACCTACGAAGAAGGATGGAAGAAAACGCAAAACAGAGGAGACTAAGGAAGAAATGACTTGGCACCAGCCCTATTGGACCTTCTGCAGTTTCCAGAGATCCTGCGCCAAAAGTAGACTTGTCCTGCAGCCAGCCACCTTCAAAACCACTGGGAGGACTGACTGCCTTCAACAAAGACCAGAACTCCACAAACAGCAGCTCTGCTCCAAAGAAAGACTAATCCTGCTGAGGACAAAGAAACCAGACACCTCGAACTGCCACTTCTCCAGTTGCCTACGGCTCCAGTACGAGTGGCCCACAGGTCCCAGTGAGATCCCCCAGCGCTCCAGAGTCCGGATCCACCATGTGTCGACCCCTCCAGGACCCCCTGACATTGCTTGCAGGCTCTGCACGGAGACCCCCCTCCCTCCCCCCAAACCGCGAACAGCCCAGTAAGGTGAAAACAGACCTCAAAAGGCACCAATGCACCCTGAAGCCCCCCCAACTTACCTGCCTAACTGTTGGTTCCTCCCAGAAGACTTCCTGGACCGAGCCTACAGGCTAAATCCAAAACAGGCAACCTCCATGGGATTGCATTGGGCTCCCGACACCTAAGCCCGCTGCACCCGGAAGCCCATGCGCTGCTGGTGGTGTGGACACGGTGCCAACCTGCGACCCCCTTTGCTCTGACAACCCTAGGAGCTTGACTCCCAAGACAGAGTGGTCTGCTTGAGAGCAGCTCCCCCACAACTGGGGTGCCCCCTAGCCCAATTGGCTAACATTGGGCCCATGCACCCTGCACGCGGCAGCCCTAGTGCCGCTGGTGGTGCGATTTGAGTGCCTTCTTGAATCTTGGGGAACCTTGGTTATAACCCCAAAAAGCTATTTGTGCAGGACGTTTACTTACCTGCAAACCGATAACATTTTCTTCCATAGGAACCCACGTTAAGATTTTTTTCCCCACAAATGTTCCGTGTTGAACTGCCTTTTGTATTGAAACCAAAGTACCTTTGCTTCGACCCCAAAATTTTCTTACTTACCTTTGTATTGTAGGACCCATGGCGTGATATCTAGTAGTTGATGTAACTAAATGGAAATCCAAAAGTACTCCAAATTTCCAATGTATGTTTAACTGTTTTAAAAGCAAATACAAACCTATGAAGATTCCAATTTCAACCACCATTGCATTTTCTTGTAAAGTTTTGCATCTGAATGCATGTTCTACTTGCCTGTTCTAAGTCCTGGTTCTAGAAATATAATATAAGTATACCTTTTTTTATATTTACCTAAGTGAATACAATAAACCCTTAACACACCCTCCTGATGTGCCTAACTGCTCGACCACACTACCACAAATAGAGCTGTTAGTACTTACCTAATTTAGCCTCCGCTATACCTCTGGGGAATTCCCTGGACTCTGTGCACACTATACCTTACTTTGTTATAGTATAAACAGAGCCAGCTTCCTACACTCTCCTTATGTGTCCTTTTGCTGTGACAAAACATGTTAGCTTTCGCCGCATTTTTTCCCCTCAGCATCTCTTTAGCCAGTTACAACTATTCTACCCAACTATTGCACCATTAGCTTACAATTTGATTGCTGCTTTGGTGAAAGTGCTTGATAACAGATAAATGAAATGAAGTAATTTACACGTACCTCAGCCATTGTAAAGATCTTGTACATCTCAGGAAGAATAACTGGAGCAACATGGGGCATCTGGGTGTCTGTCACCTCACGGGTAAACTCTAGAACGAAAGGAAGGTTTTCAGCAAATGGTCACTGTATCGTCACTGTATAACAGTAAGTTGAAAAGAATAGATGAGTCGAGATTTGCATGAGAACATGTTCAGTGCCCTAAAAACAAACAGCAATGATCAATACAAGTTTTGGATTACAGACGGAAGACAGCCTTTCTAGTGGCCATAACCTAAGCCCATAGGGATAGCATGTTCCAGTAAGGAACAATAGAACACCTTCCATAAAGACAAAGTAGCAGGACTCGCCCTGGTTTCTTTCCAAAAGCAGTGTTTCATTTTCATGTAACAAACTAGTTCCCTTTCAACTTTCTTCCAAAATCATTCTACGTCAGATGAAAGGGATTTACATTCCCCTGGAAATAAAAGGGTTCTAAAACTCTGTCTAGACAAAACTAAAGACATCAGATAAACTGACCATCAATTTGTTAATTTTAGCTGTACAAGAAATGGATTAGCCAATGCAAAGCAGTCCATTTCTAAATGGATTGTTTTCTGTGTCTTATTATGTTACAGTAATGCCAAAAAGTCCTTGTCTGGTAGGCCAAGAACACATTCAACAAAGTGTAGAGCTGCTACTATAGCATTATTAAGACACACTGTCAATTACAGACCTATGAATGGAAGCCACTGGAGGTCCATACATACTTTCAGATGACATTTCGGTCTTGACATCGATTCCAGATCTAAATTTCAAGTGGACTAAGCCTCTGCGCATAATCTTTTTGGTTAGCTCTGCAAAACATTTTGCCCTTTGCATTAATTTCCACCTTGTTGAGGATGGACTTTATTTTCTACTTAGCAATCACTTAGCTGTGCTTCTAGTACTTTTTCAAGGAAATATTCATAATAGTCATAATAAACCCTTGCACCTCCCTGAAAGAAGGTAAGGAAAACAGCCTTCAGTTTATCCCAGGGTCCTTTCTCTCTGTAAAAAAAAACAGAATTGGCTCAACTATCACCTACAGTAGCGATGGGATACCACAAACACCTCCTGTGCATTTGTTGTTTTTATTCTGGAGTTACTGTACCAAATACATAAAAATGCATATAAATGTTTATTAAAAACGAACTCTAAGAAAAAATATTTTGAAATAAAATGCTATATTACAAACTTCAACGACTTTATTCAGATGTGACATACATACATAAAAGTTACACAGCAAATGTCACAATTAAAAAACAACATATGATAAATAAGTAAAACTGAGATACATAGCATTCAATAACATCATGGCAGTAGAACAATATTAGCAATTGTTAGATAAAACAGAGAAAACCACTCCCTATAAACAATTCTGCCGAAAGATACCTAGAGCAACATTCCAATAAAAAAAAACTCACAAATGTGCATAGAATGAGCAGCAGAATTAAGAGAGCATAGTGCTACAGGCGCTCACAGCGATTTTTAAGAAAGATCAGACATGCATACCTATTTCGTGGTCTGACAACTGCAGTAAAAGAGTGAAGGCTAAGCTAACATGCCTAGTGTAGGGGGACCTCTTTTAGAAGTGGAATTAAAAATGGTCTAAAACGTCATATGTTAAGTATCTATATGCCTAAATAACAATTTTAATAAGCATTTGTAAACCAATATATAAACTGTTCTGAAAAAACGAAACATTAACAAGGCCAATGGTTAGTCAAAAACATACAGTAGGCATAATTACCACCGAAGGATTTTCCAGTTCTTACAGCTGATTTAAAAAAGGTACTAACGCAGAAGCAGGTTATGTAATATGTCATCTACATGTTAGGTCATACATTTTGTATTTGTATGGGATTTATAAAGCGCTGGAATCGCCCCTGAAGGAGTATCTCTGCGCTGCAAAAAAGAGGAGGAGATAGGAGCACTTGCGCAGCTCCACGGGCAATGAATTCCAATATGTTGGTGCTAGATAGGCAAAGGTTTTGCCTGCTGTTCGGTGTTTTCTATAGCGGGGGAAGGCAAGGAGCCCTTCACCCTGTGAACGATGCGATCTGCCCAGGAGGTAGAACTTAAGTTTTTCCGCCAGGTAGCTCGGACTTCCACCATGGAGTGCCTTGTGGGCTAGGCAGCAAATTTTAAACTTAATTCTCTGGCGGATAAGAAGCCAGTGAAGCTGCCTCAGCAATGGTTGGGAAGAGGTTCTAGGAAGCATTTTAGGAGCCAGATGCACGGCAACGTTCTGAATCACCTGCATTCTACTTAGAAGGGATTCATTGGCCGATGTAAGGAGAGCTTTACAATAATCTAGCTGGCTAATGACCAGGGCCTGGATCAGGGTCCTGCGGACTAATAAGGGAAGACATTTGGAACACCCTACGGAGAAGGCTCACAGTGTGATAGCAGGAGCCTGAGGTGGCCATAACTTGGTCTCTCATAGATAGAGAGTGGTCCAGACAGACCCCCTGGTTCTTAGCCATAAGCTGCGGGACAGGGGCAGGACCCAGCGTAGTAGGCCACCAGTCAGGGGACCAAATCGTTTGAGCAGTGCCAAATAGCAAGATCTCAGTTTTGGCAGCATTCAGCTGGAGGAAATTTTCTGTCATCCAACCAGATATTGCTTGCATGCCCTTGGCAAATAGAGGTTTAGTTGAGTCTTTGTCATTAGCAAAAGATAGGAGTACGTTGGTACGGTCTGCATACGAATAGGGAGTGAATCCATGTTCTCCAATGATTTTAGCAAGATGGGCCACATACACATTAAACAGGTTGGGGCTGAGGCAAGAACCCTGGGGTACCCCTTGGTAAGCTTCAAAGTGCGTGAACGAAAGGGACCCAGGTTGATTGTTTGAGTGCGCTGGCCCAGAAAGCTTGCAAGCCACTTTAATGCCTGACGCTGCATACCAGTCTCTCTTAGTCTGTGAATGAGCTTCTAGTGAGAGACCTTATCAAAGGTGGCTGTTAATTCCAGCAAAACTAGCAGCACTGCCTTGTTATCCAGTGCCAGTTTAATGTGGTCTGTAACACCTATAAGGGTAGTTTCAGTAGAATGATTAAATCTGAATCCAGACTGGGACGGATCAAGGATGCCATGAGATTCAAGATATCCTATAAGCTTAGTGTTGATGTATCCTTGCGTCATTTTACTCATGAATGGAAGGAGAGAAACAGGACAATGCATACATTTTTATTAGAAAGAAAGTCTTAAGAAAAATATTTTTAAATGAAATGCTACATTAGTCAATTTTCAACCATATATTTCAATCAATAACTTGATAAAGCACACAGCTGCTTCAAACAGAAGCATCCGAGCGCTCAAGCAGACAATGCAAGGATAGCCGTGGCATTATAAAAGCTAAACAGTGTCAAATAGGCAGGTTTTAAGTTGCCTTTTGAAGGTTACTGGAGACTCAGCCCAACGCAGATTAGGTGGATGGATGTTCCATAATTTGGCCGCAAGTACAGTAATGGAGCTACCTCCATGGAGTTCCTTCAAGAAATTTGGGATCCGTAGGAAGCAGCTATTGTTGGATCAGAGTACCATCTCTGGAGTATATGAGGCCAGTCTGTTCAACAAGTAGCATTGGGCATCAGTGGAGAGTTCTGAAATCCAGCGTCAGAGTTTTAAATTTAATGCTCTGTTCCACCAAGAGCCAGTGCAGATGTCTCAGATGTGGAGAGATGCGATAGCGGTGAAGGACTCTCCTAGCAAGTCTGGCCGCTGCATTCTGGATTAACGAATCAGATACGCAGGGAGACTAAGGTAGAGATTGTTAAAATAGTCCAGGCGAGAGGCAACTAAAGAATGAACTACAGTTTTTCTAGTTTCCTCAGGAACCAGATGAAGAAACATCTTTAAGATTTTAATCTTCATGAAGCAGACCAACGAGGTTTGATTAATTTGAGAGGCAAAGGAGAGCGTGGAATCGAAAATGATGCCAATATTTCCAGTTGAAGAGGTTGCATTTGGAGGAACGTTGGGTTCAGCAGGCCACCATAGGGAAGCCGGTCGGGGTCCAATCTGATTAAAATGCAAGACTTCCGTTTTATCGGAATTTAGTTTCAGGCAATTTGCCTCAATCCAAGCCGCGACTCCACTGAGGGACTCCTTAAAATTTTTAAGATCTGCCTCCGAGTTGTCTTGGAACGAAAAGAGAAATTGGGTGTCACTGCCGTACAATACTACCTTGTCACTCCAGGTTTCGATGAGATCCACCATGGGGAAAAGGTAAACATTGACCAAGAGCAGGCTCAGGGCAGAACCCTGCGGGACACTACATACCAGTGGCTTAGGTGATGAAAAAAGCGGGTGTTAATATACCCTTTGGGATCTGCCCTCCATAAAAGCTTTGACTAATAAAAGAGTCTTGCCCTGAATGTCAAGGTCGCTAAGTCTGTTCAAAAGGATGGAGTGTGATACTGTGATGAAGGCCACAGACAAATCAAGAAACGGCACAATAACAGGTGTTTTCTTGTCCAGATTTTCCCTGACAAACTCCTCCACCTCCAGGAGAGCAGTCTCCATGTAATATCCTGCATGGAAGTCTGACAGATTCGTGAAGGATGGAATTGGCGTCCGCAAAAGTGCTCATTTGTTGATTAGCTAATTTACCTTAAAAAAGATTTACAGGAGCTGGGAGGAGAGATAGAGGCCTGTAATTGCCAAACACATTGTGTCTGCAGCCTTAAGTCTGAAAACATGCAGAGGGCAAACATCATCCGGGGAGCCAGGCTTTCATTTTAGTATCTCCTTCAAAGAGCATTCTTCTGTTTACGTACTTTACTGTTCATGGGGTGGGGAATTGCGGAGGAATGAATCTATACATATGTGATGTTGTGAGTGGCAATGGTGTGGATAACGTTAGATCTGATAAGACATAAGATACATTTGATTGTAAACGGCTGTGATTTACTGCAAATATCAATAAAAAAATTCAACAAAAAAAAAAAGAGCATTCTTCTGAAATAGGGGCAAATCAGACACAAATGCCTTGAGACAGGAGGGAGCGCAGGGGCTAGTTTCAGCCTTCCCCGCAGCAGCTGAACCAAAAGCTAAAGCCTCCTTTGGTGACTCTGGAAAGGTGGAGTATGCATTTTGAATCTTCTCATCGCAGGGTTCGGCTGAGGGGAGGATAGCAGTTTTGGCCCCTCCAGGGGAGACAAAGGAATTCACTATTTTAAACACTTTGTTGGAATAATTAGCTGCCGTCTTGATATGATGTGCAAAGTAGTCTTTCATAGCATTGCAGGTTTTGTTTTGCAGAAGCTCCTAAGTGCCGTTTTAGAGACAGTCTTAGCATTGGAGTCATACGATTTCCTCTAATTGTGCTATAATTATATGCACATGCTTTTCTCCGTTCATTGGGTTGAGGAAAACCAAGGTGCAGAAGGCCTCCATCTTTTTGCCACATACTTTTTAGAGGAAGAGGTGGGCTAATAAATTAGAGATCCAACTGTCAAACAGCAAAATGTCAGATTCAACTATTCCTTGAAGTATCAGAGGAGAGTAACTGACGTACTGAGCCAGGGATTCTTCCCACAGATTCTGCAACCTCCTTTTCATTTCCGGGGAAGGGGCGATCCTAGTCTGTGGGTAGGGGCCCTAAAACACAAGTGGAATACTGAAGTGATCAGATGCTCCGGATCACTGAACTGCATGCTAATGGTAAAGATCAGATCAAGCATATGATCAGCCGTACGGGTAGGTGCCTGGACATGCTGGATAAGGTTAACACCAGCCAATGTTTGAATGAGCTTGGGGGCTATGGTGGAGATGAGATCACCAGCATTGACATTAAATTCGTCCAAAATGGTCTGATTGACATATTGTAGAGAGTATTGTTCAATGATGTCGAATACAGCAGGAAAGCAGCTGCTAAGGCAGTCTGGAGGTCTATACACCAACAGGCCAGAGAAGGATGGAGTGAGTAATGTGCAAAACAAGACCCTAAATGTTTCCGTACTGGCTTATAGGAGTAGTAAATGCTTCAAAAGTGTATTTGAAAATAAAAGCAACCCCACCCCCTACCTTGTTCCCGCCACGGTTTTTCGCCAAGATGCGATAGCCTAGTGGAATTGCAAAGGGTAGTTCTGGGTTAAAGCGGTCATTCCAGCCATGTTTCCATAAGGAAAATAAAAGTCCCAGGAGTTGTTAGCCAGTAGGGGGAAAACAGCAGATTAATATTTGGCTAGGGTCCTGCAGTTAATAAGGCAGGCCTTATAACCCACTGTGATCTGCAACAGAGCAGATACTGTGTTAGGTGGGAGTGAAAACACCCCGGATCACAAGTAATAAGCCTTCGTTCAGAAGTAACTGTTATTTAAGAATAAGCCACATACCTCACAGGAGTGAGCATGCTTTCCCATTCCAGGGGGAGAAACATCTTCAGAGAGAAGCAGGGGTTCGTATTCAAGGCAAGGAGAGCCTCTCCGGGATATCTGCTGCTCTGATCAATGGCAAGATGAGCAGCATGGCTGTTGCTGGCCACGGACAGGTGCAGACAGGCATGCCTTTGGCGCGCCGTCAGCACATCCACGGAATGGCCTTCCTTAAATGGAAGAGCAAGGATTCCATCAAACCTAGCCACTAGAGCGCTAACCCAAGAGGGCGGTTCTAGGCAGTGCCAAGAAGAGCAGAAACAAGCTTTTGCACTGCAATAGGTCTCGCATTACCGATAGTTTGAGGTATTGGTGTTGCAAATAATGCAACGCCAATAGCTCATACTTTCAGTAATGTGAGACCTAGTGCATTGCAAATGATTGCAGTGAGCCAGAAACCAGCATTGTATGTCTCAGTGCAGCACCGCAAGCTGATCCTAGAGGTCCCTAGAGAGCATCATAAACATTGAAGATATGGTAAATCCACCCTACCCACGGAACGGGTTGTGGAAGTTTTGAGTGAGATGCTGGGGGTTGGCGTGAAGTGCGAGGCGAAGATCTGTCTACTGGGTATTACTCCACAGCTGAAAGCTTTGAGGCGTAGATTCTGTGCTGTGGCGCTACTTCTGGCTAAAAGAAGGGTGTCACTTCACTGGCATAGTAAAAGAGCGCCAGAAGTAAAACGATGGATTGAAGATATGGTGTACTGCCGTGATACGCTCGTCACATACGAAGAGGAGTTGCCGGGCGGCTCTAAACCCAAAGACTATTGGGGGTACTTACGAGCCTATCTGCTTGAACATGACAAGTCAGACACAGACACAGAAATTGCGTAAGCTGGAAAACCTGCAAATGACAACACAGGGTGATCAGTTATGCAGTACCGACGCTTGGGAGGGAGGATGCCGTGAGGCAGAGGGGAGGTTGCAGGGGGAGACCTATAAGTTGGGGAATGTAATGTTAAGATAAGTTTCAGTTACAAAACGAAATGTGCATACAATACATCAAAAACTGTTCAAATGTAAGATTACAGATGTACCAGACAGCGAGCAGAGCACTGACACACACCTGCCTGTTGTCGGATAACACGCCGCCGGTCCGCTGGATGTCGGCTGATGGGCTGTGTACAACTCGCATTGTAGCGCAAAACAACTGTACTTGCATGTAGCCGGCCCGAGGCGGATGTAGGCGAGTGCAGTATAAATGATTCGCGACATGTCGGATGTGTGTTAACAAAGTGCAATAAAATTCTTACAATTAAAAAAAAAAAAAAAAAAAAAAACTTTATCTTTCTAAAACGGGAGAGGAGTTGGCCTAACGGCTAGGGCGGTCGACCTCGAATCGGGGAACAGAGTTCGAGTCTCGGCAATGACGCTGAACATCCTGTGATTTTGGGCAAATCACTTAATCTCTCTGTGCCAAACAAAAATGAATGTGTCCTCATGTAACGCAACTGGTGCTATGTAAAGCGCTCGGATACCAGATACCGGGTCAAGTTCGCGCTATATAAAAGTACTAAAAAGTTATTTTTTCAAGAGTTTGCAAGATGTTGTGCTGTTGTGTTTACATCTATACCAACGTTGTTTTGCAGAGTTAAACATTGTTCGTTACTAAGTTATATGTTGTCTTTGGGGCTAAATATGAAAGTGATATTGAGTGGCGAAGAGGCTTGCAGGGCCTTGCTGATGCTCCGATACTTTCTGATATCGAAAATATCCTGGTGAGGATGCAACAAGGCGCTATCTATCTCGAAGGCAACCTGGAATCTGTATTTTAGTCGCTTGTTCTCTTCCCTAGAAAGGCTGGCTCCCCTTTGACCCTGGTGACCTATTGCGTCCTTAGTGTCTGTAGGGGCTTATCTGATCCCCTACCCCCTTGTACAGATGGAGGGAGGGGGGCCGGTAGAGCAGGGGGTGCGGGGAAAGCGGAAACACACAATGGAGAAGAGGGGGCTAAATAAGACAGAGAGAGAGGTGGACAGCGAGACAGAGACAGCACATAGAAGAAAGAACAATATACACAGAAGAAGAAATATGTGCAGACAGACAGCTGGGGAGGAAATTGAAAGAATGAGTAAAAGAAAAAAAGAAGTTGAATTAATAGACAGTGGTTGGGAGAAACAGAGATGGAGACAGAAAGATTGAGAGAGAAAGAAATGGAGGGAAATATGAAAAAAGAGCTGCGAGAGATAGAGGCCAGAGAACGAGGCAGGGGAGAGCGAATGATACAAACAAACAGAAAGTGGAACGAGAGTAAGAAGAGGGCAATGCATGTAATGGAATACGTGGCAGGAGGGAGAGAATGGGAGAGGATGTGGTCCGTCGGCTGCGCTGCCGCCTCCTGAATGTGTAATGTAAATACAGTGCTATGTAAAGCGCTCCAATACCTTCGGGTCGAGTTGGCGCTATATAAATATGCAACAAAAAAAACAAGACAAGCCCGGCGGAGCGTGGCGCGCGCGCTTGGCGGGGGAGCGCATTCCAAGCGGGGGATCGGACCCTTTGAAGTTAGATTGCCAAACGGATTGCATGGCGGCACGATGCACGTGATTAAGCGCGTGCTCGCCATGCAATCCGCTTTTGGGAGCACTTTTGGGAGCCCCTTACTAAAGTCTCGCTGAGCGATCGCTTACGCGATAGCCAGCGAGACCTAAAAACCTCTAAATTGAGATACAATATATCTATATTTATCGATATAGAGATAGAGATAAATATATCTATATTTATGGAGATAGAGATAGAGATTGATCTATCTATATTTATCGAGAGAGATAGATCTATCTATATTTATCGAGATAGAGATAGAGATAGATCTATCTATATTTATCGAGATAAAGATAGATCTATCTATATTTATCGAGATAGAGATAGATCTATCTATATTTATCGAGATAGAGATAGAGACATCTCTAATAGAGATAGAGACATCTCTGATAGAGAGAGACATCTCTAATAGAGATAGAGACATCTCTAATAGAGATAGAGACATCTCTAATAGAGATAGAGACATCTCTAATAGAGATAGAGACATCTCTAATAGAGATAGAGACATCTCTAATAGAGATAGAGATAGACATCTCTGATAGAGACATCTCTAATAGAGATAGAGATAGAGCCATCTCTAATAGAGATAGAGATATCTAATAGAGACAGATATCTCTAATAGAAATAGAGAGAGATAGATCTATCTATATTTATCGAGATAGAGATAGATCTATCTATATTTATCGAGATAGAGATAGAGACATCTCTAATAGAGATAGAGACATCTCTGATAGAGAGAGACATCTCTAATAGAGATAGAGACATCTCTAATAGAGATAGAGACATCTCTAATAGAGATAGAGACATCTCTAATAGAGATAGAGACATCTCTAATAGAGATAGAGACATCTCTAATAGAGATAGAGATAGACATCTCTGATAGAGACATCTCTAATAGAGATAGAGATAGAGCCATCTCTAATAGAGATAGAGATATCTAATAGAGACAGATATCTCTAATAGAAATAGAGAGAGATAGATCTATCTATATTTATCGAGATAGAGATAGATCTATCTATATTTATCGAGATAGAGATAGAGACATCTCTAATAGAGATAGAGACATCTCTGATAGAGATAGAGACATCTCTGATAGAGAGAGACATCTCTAATAGAGATAGAGACATCTCTAATAGAGATAGAGACATCTCTAATAGAGATAGAGACATCTCTAATAGAGATAGAGACATCTCTAATAGAGATAGAGACATCTCTAATAGAGATAGACATCTCTAATAGAGATAGAGACATCTCTAATAGAGATAGAGACAGAGACATCTCTAATAGAGACATCTCTAATAGAGATAGAGACATCTCTAATAGAGATAGAGACATCTCTAATAGAGATAGAGACATCTCTAATAGAGATAGAGACATCTCTAATAGAGATAGAGACATCTCTAATAGAGATAGAGACATCTCTAATAGAGATAGAGACATCTCTAATAGAGATAGAGACATCTCTAATAGAGATAGAGACATCTCTAATAGAGATAGAGACATCTCTAATAGAGATAGAGACATCTCTAATAGAGATAGAGACATCTCTAATAGAGATAGAGACATCTCTAATAGAGACATCTCTAATAGAGATAGAGACATCTCTAATAGAGACATCTCTAATAGAGATAGAGACATCTCTAATAGAGATAGAGACACCTCTAATAGAGATAGAGACACCTCTAATAGAGATAGAGACACCTCTAATAGAGATAGAGACACCTCTAATAGAGATAGAGACACCTCTAATAGAGATAGAGACACCTCTAATAGAGACAGAGATAGAGACATCTCTAATAGAGACAGAGATAGAGACATCTCTAATAGAGACAGAGATAGAGACATCTCTAATAGAGACAGAGATAGAGACATCTCTAATAGAGATAGAGACATCTCTAATAGAGATAGAGACATCTCTAATAGAGATAGAGACATCTCTAATAGAGATAGAGACATCTCTAATAGAGATAGAGACATCTCTAATAGAGATAGAGACATCTCTAATAGAGATAGACCTCTCTAATAGAGATAGAGACATCTCTAATAGAGATAGACCTCTCTAATAGAGATAGAGATATCTCTAATAGAAATAGAGAAATATATCTATATTTATCGAGATAGAGATAGAGACATCTCTAATAGAGATAGAGACATCTCTAATAGAGATAGAGACATCTCTAATAGAGATAGAGACATCTCTAATAGAGATAGAGACATCTCTAATAGAGATAGAGACATCTCTAATAGAGATAGAGACATCTCTAATAGAGATAGAGACATCTCTAATAGAGATAGAGACATCTCGAAGAGAGACAGAGACATCTCGAAGAGAGACAGAGACATCTCGAAGAGAGACAGAGACATCTCGAAGAGAGACAGAGACATCTCGAAGAGAGACAGAGACATCTCGAAGAGAGACAGAGACATCTCGAAGAGAGACAGAGACATCTCGAATAGAGACAGAGACATCTCGAATAGAGACAGAGACATCTCGAATAGAGACAGAGACATCTCGAATAGAGACAGAGACATCTCGAATAGAGACCGAGACATCTCGAATAGAGACCGAGACATCTCGAATAGAGACCGAGACATCTCGAATAGAGACCGAGACATCTCGAATAGAGACCGAGACATCTCGAAGAGAGATCGAGACATCTCGAAGAGAGATCGAGACATCTCTAATAGAGATAGAGACATCTCTAATAGAGATAGAGACATCTCTAATAGAGATAGAGACATCTCTAATAGAGATAGAGACATCTCTAATAGAGATAGAGACATCTCTAATAGAGATAGAGACATCTCTAATAGAGATAGAGACATCTCTAATAGAGATAGAGACATCTCTAATAGAAATAGAGATAGAGATATCACTGATAGAGATAGACAACTCTAATAGAGATAGAGACATCTCTAATAGAGATAGAGATAGAGACATCTCTAATAGAGACAGAGATAGAGACATCTCTAATAGAGATAGAGATAGAGACATCTCTAATAGAGATAGAGATAGAGACATCTCTACTAGAGATAGAGATAGAGACATCTCTAATAGAGACAGAGACATCTCTAATAGAGACAGAGATATCTCTAATAGAAATAGAGATAGACATCTCTAATAGAGATAGACATCTCTAATAGAGATAGACATCTCTAATAGAGATAGAGATAGACATCTCTAATAGAGATAGAGATAGACATCTCTAATAGAGATAGAGATATCTCTAATAGAAATAGAGAGAGATAAATATATCTATATTTATCGAGATAGAGATAGAGATATCACTAATAGAGATAGACAACTCTAATAGAGATAGAGATAGAGACACCTCTAATAGAGATAGAGACATCTCTAATAGAGATAGAGACATCTCTAATAGAGATAGAGACATCTCTAATAGAGATAGAGACATCTCTAATAGAGATAGAGACATCTCTAATAGAGACAGAGACATCTCTAATAGAGACAGAGATAGAGACATCTCTAATAGAGACAGAGATAGACATAGAGACATCTCTAATAGAGATAGACATAGAGACATCTCTAATAGAGATAGACATAGAGACATCTCTAATAGAGATAGACATAGAGACATCTCTAATAGAGATAGAGACATCTCTAATAGAGATAGAGACATCTCTAATAGAGATAGAGACATCTCTAATAGAGATAGAGACATCTCTAATAGAGATAGAGACATCTCTAATAGAGATAGAGACATCTCTAATAGAGATAGAGACATCTCTAATAGAGATAGAGACATCTCTAATAGAGATAGAGACATCTCTAATAGAAATAGAGATAGACATCTCTAATAGAGATAGACATCTCTAATAGAGATAGACATCTCTAATAGAGATAGACATCTCTAATAGAGATAGAGATAGACATCTCTAATAGAGATAGAGATAGACATCTCTAATAGAGATAGAGATATCTCTAATAGAAATAGAGAGAGATAAATATATCTATATTTATCGAGATAGAGATAGAGATATCACTAATAGAGATAGACAACTCTAATAGAGATAGAGACACCTCTAATAGAGATAGAGACATCTCTAATAGAGATAGAGACATCTCTAATAGAGATAGAGACATCTCTAATAGAGATAGAGACATCTCTAATAGAGATAGAGACATCTCTAATAGAGACAGAGATAGAGACATCTCTAATAGAGACAGAGATAGACATAGAGACATCTCTAATAGAGACAGAGATAGACATAGAGACATCTCTAATAGAGACAGAGACAGACATAGAGACATCTCTAATAGAGATAGAGACATCTCTAATAGAGATAGAGACATCTCTAATAGAGATAGAGACATCTCTAATAGAGATAGAGACATCTCTAATAGAGATAGAGACATCTCTAATAGAGATAGAGACATCTCTAATAGAGATAGAGACATCTCTAATAGAGATAGAGACATCTCTAATAGAGATAGAGACATCTCTAATAGAGATAGAGACATCTCTAATAGAGATAGAGATAGAGACATCTCTAATAGAGATAGAGATAGAGACATCTCTACTAGAGATAAAGACATCTCTAATAGAGACAGAGACATCTCTAATAGAGACAGAGATATCTCTAATAGAAATAGAGATAGACATCTCTAATAGAGATAGACATCTCTAATAGAGATAGACATCTCTAATAGAGATAGACATCTCTAATAGAGATAGACATCTCTAATAGAGATAGAGATAGACATCTCTAATAGAGATAGAGATAGACATCTCTAATAGAGATAGAGATAGACATCTCTAATAGAGATAGAGATAGAGACATCTCTAATAGAGACAGAGATATCTCTAATAGAAATAGAGAGAGATAAATATATCTATATTTATCGAGATAGAGATATCACTAATAGAGATAGACAACTCTAATAGAGATAGAGATAGAGACATCTCTAATAGAGATAGAGATAGAGACACCTCTAATAGAGATAGAGACATCTCTAATAGAGATAGAGACATCTCTAATAGAGATAGAGACATCTCTAATAGAGATAGAGACATCTCTAATAGAGACAGAGACATCTCTAATAGAGACAGAGACATCTCTAATAGAGACAGAGATAGAGACATCTCTAATAGAGACAGAGATAGACATAGAGACATCTCTAATAGAGATAGACATAGAGACATCTCTAATAGAGATAGACATAGAGACATCTCTAATAGCGATAGACATAGAGACATCTCTAATAGCGATAGACATAGAGACATCTCTAATAGAGATAGAGACATCTCTAATAGAGATAGAGACATCTCTAATAGAGATAGAGACATCTCTAATAGAGATAGAGACATCTCTAATAGAGATAGAGACATCTCTAATAGAGATAGAGACATCTCTAATAGAGATAGAGACATCTCTAATAGAGATAGAGACATCTCTAATAGAGATAGAGACATCTCTAATAGAGATAGAGACATCTCTAATAGAGATAGAGACATCTCTAATAGAGATAGAGACATCTCTAATAGAGATAGAGATCTCTAATAGAGATAGAGAGATCTCTAATAGAGATAGAGAGATCTCTAATAGAGATAGAGACATCTCTAATAGAGATAGAGACATCTCTAATAGAGATAGAGACATCTCTAATAGAGATAGAGACATCTCTAATAGAGATAGAGACATCTCTAATAGAGATAGAGACATCTCTAATAGAGATAGAGACATCTCTAATAGAGACAGATATCTTTAATAGAAATAGAGATAGACATCTCTAATAGAGATAGACATCTCTAATAGAGATAGACATCTCTAATAGAGATAGACATCTCTAATAGAGATAGACATCTCTAATAGAGATAGAGACATCTCTAATAGAGATAGAGATAGACATCTCTAATAGATAGAGACACCTCTAATAGAGATAGAGACACCTCTAATAGAGATAGAGACACCTCTAATAGAGATAGAGACACCTCTAATAGAGATAGAGACACCTCTAATAGAGATAGAGACACCTCTAATAGAGATAGAGACATCTCTAATAGAGATAGAGACATCTCTAATAGAGATAGAGACATCTCTAATAGAGACAGAGATATCTCTAATAGAGACAGAGATCTCTAATAGAGACAGATATCTCTAATAGAAATAGAGATATATTTATCGAGAGGGAGATAGAGACATCTCTGATAGAGATAGAGACATCTGAGATAGAGACATCTCTGATAGAGACATCTCTGATAGAGATAGAGACAGACATCTCTAATAGAGATAGAGATAGAGACAGAGACATCTCTAATAGAGATAGAGATCTCTAATAGAGATAGAGATCTCTAATAGAGATAGAGATCTCTAATAGAGATAGAGATCTCCAATAGAGATAGAGACAGAGACAGAGACATCTCTGATAGAGACATCTCTGATAGAGATAGAGACATCTCTAATAGAGATAGAGACATCTCTAATAGAAATAGAGACATCTCTAATAGAAATAGAGATAGAGATAGAGACATCTCTGATAGAGATAGAGACATCTCTGATAGAGATAGAGACATCTCTGATAGAGATAGAGACATCTCTGATAGAGATAGAGACATCTCTGATAGAGATAGAGACATCTCTGATAGAGATAGAGACATCTCTGATAGAGATAGAGACATCTCTGATAGAGATAGAGACATCTCTGATAGAGATAGAGACATCTCTGATAGAGATAGAGACATCTCTGATAGAGATAGAGACATCTCTGATAGAGATAGAGACATCTCTAATAGAAAGAGATAGAGACATCTCTAATAGAAAGAGATAGAGATATCACTAATAGAGATAGAGATAGACAACTCTAATAGAGATAGAGACATCTCTAATAGAGATAGAGACATCTCTAATAGAGATAGAGACATCTCTAATAGAGATAGAGACATCTCTAATAGAGATAGAGACATCTCTAATAGAGATAGAGACATCTCTAATAGAGATAGAGACATCTCTAATAGAGATAGAGACATCTCTAATAGAGATAGAGACATCTCTAATAGAAATAGAGATAGAGATATCACTAATAGAGATAGAGATAGACAACTCTAATAGAGATAGAGACATCTCTAATAGAGATAGAGATAGACATCTCTAATAGAGATAGAGACATCTCTAATAGAGACAGAGACATCTCTAATAGAGATAGACATCTCTAATAGAGATAGACATCTCTAATAGAGATAGACATCTCTAATAGAGATAGACATCTCTAATAGAGATAGACATGTCTAATAGAGATAGAGATAGACATCTCTAATAGAGATAGAGATAGACATTTCTAATAGAGATAGAGATAGACATCTCTAATAGAGATAGACATCTCTAATAGAGATAGACATCTCTAATAGAGATAGACATCTCTAATAGAGATAGACATCTCTAATAGAGACAGAGATAGACATCTCTAATAGAGATAGAGATAGACATCTCTAATAGAGATAGAGATAGACATCTCTAATAGAGATAGAGATAGAGATAGAGATATCATTAATAGAGATAGACAACTCTAATAGAGATAGAGAGAGACATCTCTAATAGAGATAGAGACATCTCTAATAGAGAGAGACATCTCTAATAGAGATAGAGACATCTCTAATAGAGATAGAGATAGAGACACCTCTAATAGAGATAGAGACACCTCTAATAGAGATAGAGACATCTCTAATAGAGATAGAGACATCTCTAATAGAGATAGAGACATCTCTAATAGAGATAGAGACATCTCTAATAGAGATAGAGACATCTCTAATAGAGACAGAGATAGAGACATCTCTAATAGAGACAGAGATAGAGACATCTCTAATAGAGACAGAGATAGAGACATCTCTAATAGAGACATCTCTAATAGAGATAGAGACATCTCTAATAGAAAGAGATAGAGATATCACTAATAGAGATAGAGATAGACAACTCTAATAGAGATAGAGACATCTCTAATAGAGATAGAGACATCTCTAATAGAGATAGAGATAGAGACATCTCTAATAGAGATAGAGACATCTCTAATAGAGATAGAGACATCTCTAATAGAAATAGAGATAGAGATAGAGATATCACTAATAGAGATAGAGATAGACAACTCTAATAGAGATAGAGACATCTCTAATAGAGATAGAGATAGACATCTCTAATAGAGACAGAGACATCTCTAATAGAGACAGAGACATCTCTAATAGAGATAGACATCTCTAATAGAGATAGACATCTCTAATAGAGATAGACATCTCTAATAGAGATAGACATATCTAATAGAGATAGAGATAGACATCTCTAATAGAGATAGAGATAGACATCTCTAATAGAGATAGAGATAGACATCTCTAATAGAGATAGACATCTCTAATAGAGATAGAGATAGACATCTCTAATAGAGATAGAGATAGACATCTCTAATAGAGACAGAGATAGACATCTCTAATAGAGACAGAGATAGACATCTCTAATAGAGATAGAGATAGACATCTCTAATAGAGATAGAGATAGAGACACCTCTAATAGAGATAGAGACACCTCTAATAGAGATAGAGACATCTCTAATAGAGATAGAGACATCTCTAATAGAGATAGAGACATCTCTAATAGAGATAGAGACATCTCTAATAGAGATAGAGACATCTCTAATAGAGATAGAGACATCTCTAATAGAGATAGAGACATCTCTAATAGAGATAGAGACATCTCTAATAGAGATAGAGACATCTCTAATAGAGATAGAGACATCTCTAATAGAGATAGACATCTCTAATAGAGATAGAGAGACATCTCTAATAGAGATAGAGAGACATCTCTAATAGAGATAGAGAGACATCTCTAATAGAGATAGAGAGACATCTCTAATAGAGATAGAGAGACATCTCTAATAGAGATAGACATCTCTAATAGAGATAGACCTCTCTAATAGAGATAGACCTCTCTAATAGAGATAGAGATAGAGATAAATATATCTATATTTATCGAGATAGAGATAGAGATATCACTAATAGAGATAGAGACATCTCTAATAGAGATAGAGATAGAGACATCTCTAATAGAGATAGAGACATCTCTAATAGAGACAGAGATATCTCTAATAGAGACAGAGATCTCTAATAGAGACAGAGATCTCTAATAGAAATAGAGATATATTTATCTATCTATATTTATCGAGAGGGAGATAGAGACATCTCTGATAGAGACATCTCTGATAGAGACATCTCTGATAGAGACATCTCTGATAGAGACATCTCTGATAGAGACATCTCTGATAGAGATAGAGACAGAGACAGAGACATCTCTAATAGAGATAGAGACAGAGACAGATACATCTCTAATAGAGATAGAGACAGAGACAGAGACATCTCTAATAGAGACAGAGACATCTCCAATAGAGATAGAGATCTCCAATAGAGATAGAGACAGAGACAGAGACATCTCTAATAGAGATAGAGATCTCTAATAGAGATAGAGATCTCCAATAGAGATAGAGACAGAGACAGAGACATCTCTGATAGAGACATCTCTGATAGAGATAGAGACATCTCTGATAGAGATAGAGACATCTCTGATAGAGATAGAGACATCTCTAATAGAAATAGAGATAGAGATAGAGACATCTCTAATAGAAATAGAGATAGAGATAGAGACATCTCTAATAGAAATAGAGATAGAGATAGAGATATCACTAATAGAGATAGAGATAGACAACTCTAATAGAGATAAAGATAAAGACATCTCTGATAGAGATAGAGACATCTCTGATAGAGATAGAGACATCTCTGATAGAGATAGAGACATCTCTGATAGAGATAGAGACATCTCTGATAGAGATAGAGACATCTCTGATAGAGATAGAGACATCTCTAATAGAAATAGAGATAGAGATAGACAACTCTAATAGAGATAGAGACATCTCTAATAGAGATAGAGATAGAGACATCTCTAATAGAGATAGAGATAGAGACATCTCTAATAGAGATAGAGATAGAGACATCTCTAATAGAGATAGAGACATCTCTAATAGAGATAGAGATAGAGACATCTCTAATAGAGACAGAGACATCTCTAATAGAGACAGAGACATCTCTAATAGAGACAGAGACATCTCTAATAGAGACAGAGACATCTCTAATAGAGACAGAGATATCTCTAATAGAAATAGAGATAGACATCTCTAATAGAGATAGACATCTCTAATAGAGATAGACATCTCTAATAGAGATAGACATCTCTAATAGAGATAGACATCTCTAATAGAGATAGACATCTCTAATAGAGATAGACATCTCTAATAGAGATAGACATCTCTAATAGAGATAGAGATAGACATCTCTAATAGAGATAGAGATAGACATCTCTAATAGAGATAGAGATAGAGACATCTCTAATAGAAATAGAGATAGAGATAGAGACATCTCTAATAGAAATAGAGATAGAGATAGAGACATCTCTAATAGAAATAGAGATAGAGATAGAGATATCACTAATAGAGATAGAGATAGACAACTCTAATAGAGATAAAGATAAAGACATCTCTGATAGAGATAGAGACATCTCTGATAGAGATAGAGACATCTCTGATAGAGATAGAGACATCTCTGATAGAGATAGAGACATCTCTGATAGAGATAGAGACATCTCTGATAGAGATAGAGACATCTCTGATAGAGATAGAGACATCTCTGATAGAGATAGAGACATCTCTGATAGAGATAGAGATAGAGATAGACAACTCTAATAGAGATAGAGACATCTCTAATAGAGATAGAGATAGAGACATCTCTAATAGAGATAGAGATAGAGACATCTCTAATAGAGATAGAGATAGAGACATCTCTAATAGAGATAGAGACATCTCTAATAGAGATAGAGATAGAGACATCTCTAATAGAGATAGAGACATCTCTAATAGAGACAGAGACATCTCTAATAGAGACAGAGACATCTCTAATAGAGACAGAGATATCTCTAATAGAAATAGAGATAGACATCTCTAATAGAGATAGACATCTCTAATAGAGATAGACATCTCTAATAGAGATAGACATCTCTAATAGAGATAGACATCTCTAATAGAGATAGACATCTCTAATAGAGATAGACATCTCTAATAGAGATAGACATCTCTAATAGAGATAGACATCTCTAATAGAGATAGAGATAGACATCTCTAATAGAGATAGAGATAGACATCTCTAATAGAGATAGAGATAGAGACATCTCTAATAGAGACAGAGATATCTCTAATAGAAATAGAGATAGACATCTCTAATAGAGATAGACATCTCTAATAGAGATAGACATCTCTAATAGAGATAGACATCTCTAATAGAGATAGACATCTCTAATAGAGATAGACATCTCTAATAGAGATAGAGATAGACATCTCTAATAGAGATAGAGATAGACATCTCTAATAGAGATAGAGATAGAGACATCTCTAATAGAGACAGAGATATCTCTAATAGAAATAGAGATAGAGATAAATATATCTATATTTATCGAGATAGAGATAGAGACATCACTAATAGAGATAGAGACAACTCTAATAGAGATAGAGATAGAGACACCTCTAATAGAGATAGAGACACCTCTAATAGAGATAGAGACACCTCTAATAGAGATAGAGACATCTCTAATAGAGATAGAGACATCTCTAATAGAGATAGAGACATCTCTAATAGAGATAGAGACATCTCTAATAGAGACAGAGATAGAGACATCTCTAATAGAGATAGAGACATCTCTAATAGAGATAGAGACATCTCTAATAGAGATAGAGACATCTCTAATAGAGATAGAGACATCTCTAATAGAGATAGAGACATCTCTAATAGAGATAGAGACATCTCTAATAGAGATAGAGACATCTCTAATAGAGATAGAGACATCTCTAATAGAGATAGAGACATCTCTAATAGAGATAGAGAGACATCTCTAATAGAGATAGAGAGACATCTCTAATAGAGATAGAGATAGAGATAAATATATCTATATTTATCGAGATAGAGATAGAGATATCACTAATAGAGATAGAGACATCTCTAATAGAGATAGAGATAGAGACATCTCTAATAGAGATAGAGACATCTCTAATAGAGATAGAGACATCTCTAATAGAGACAGATATCTCTAATAGAAATAGAGATAGACATCTCTAATAGAGATAGACATCTCTAATAGAGATAGAGATAGACATCTCTAATAGAGATAGACATCTCTAATAGAGATAGAGATAGACATCTCTAATAGAGATAGACATCTCTAATAGAGATAGACATCTCTAATAGAGATAGAGATAGACATCTCTAATAGAGATAGACATCTCTAATAGAGATAGACATCTCTAATAGAGATAGAGATAGAGACATCTCTAATAGAGATAGAGACATCTCTAATAGAGATAGAGACACCTCTAATAGAGATAGAGACACCTCTAATAGAGATAGAGACACCTCTAATAGAGATAGAGACACCTCTAATAGAGATAGAGACACCTCTAATAGAGATAGAGACACCTCTAATAGAGATAGAGACACCTCTAATAGAGATAGAGACACCTCTAATAGAGATAGAGACACCTCTAATAGAGATAGAGACACCTCTAATAGAGATAGAGACACCTCTAATAGAGATAGAGACATCTCTAATAGAGATAGAGACATCTCTAATAGAGATAGAGACATCTCTAATAGAGATAGAGACATCTCTAATAGAGACATCTCTAATAGAGACAGAGATATCTCTAATAGAGACAGAGATCTCTAATAGAGACAGATATCTCTAATAGAAATAGAGATATATTTATCTATCTATATTTATCGAGAGGGAGATAGAGACATCTCTGATAGAGACATCTCTGATAGAGACATCTCTGATAGAGACATCTCTGATAGAGACATCTCTGATAGAGACATCTCTGATAGAGACATCTCTGATAGAGATAGAGACAGAGACAGAGACATCTCTAATAGAGACAGAGACATCTCTAATAGAGACAGAGACATCTCTAATAGAGATAGAGATCTCCAATAGAGATAGAGACAGAGACAGAGACATCTCTGATAGAGACATCTCTGATAGAGATAGAGACATCTCTGATAGAGATAGAGACATCTCTGATAGAGATAGAGACATCTCTGATAGAGATAGAGACATCTCTAATAGAGATAGAGACATCTCTAATAGAAATAGAGATAGAGATAGAGACATCTCTAATAGAAATAGAGATAGAGATAGAACTAATAGAGATAGAGATAGACAACTCTAATAGAGATAGAGATAGAGACATCTCTGATAGAGATAGAGACATCTCTGATAGAGATAGAGACATCTCTGATAGAGATAGAGACATCTCTGATAGAGATAGAGACATCTCTGATAGAGATAGAGACATCTCTGATAGAGATAGAGACATCTCTGATAGAGATAGAGACATCTCTGATAGAGATAGAGACATCTCTGATAGAGATAGAGACATCTCTGATAGAGATAGAGACATCTCTGATAGAGATAGAGACATCTCTGATAGAGATAGAGACATCTCTGATAGAGATAGAGACATCTCTAATAGAAATAGAGATAGAGATAAATATATCTATATTTATCGAGATAGAGATAGAGACATCTCTAATAGAGATAGAGACATCTCTAATAGAGATAGAGACATCTCTAATAGAGATAGAGACATCTCTGATAGAGACATCTCTAATAGAGATAGAGACATCTCTAATAGAGATAGAGACATCTCTAATAGAGATAGAGATAGAGACACCTCTAATAGAGATAGAGACACCGCTAATAGAGATAGAGACACCTCTAATAGAGATAGAGACACCTCTAATAGAGATAGAGACACCTCTAATAGAGATAGAGACACCTCTAATAGAGATAGAGACACCTCTAATAGAGATAGAGACACCTCTAATAGAGATAGAGACACCTCTAATAGAGATAGAGACATCTCTAATAGAGATAGAGACATCTCTAATAGAGATAGAGACATCTCTAATAGAGATAGAGATCTCTAATAGAGATAGAGACATCTCTAATAGACATCTCTAATAGAGACAGAGATATCTCTAATAGAGACAGAGATCTCTAATAGAGACAGATATCTCTAATAGAAATAGAGATATATTTATCTATCTATATTTATCGAGAGGGAGATAGAGACATCTGAGATAGAGACATCTCTGATAGAGACATCTGAGATAGAGACATCTGAGATAGAGACATCTCTGATAGAGACATCTCTGATAGAGACATCTCTGATAGAGATAGAGACAGAGACAGAGACATCTCTGATAGAGATAGAGACATCTCTGATAGAGATAGAGACATCTCTGATAGAGATAGAGACATCTCTGATAGAGATAGAGACATCTCTGATAGAGATAGAGACATCTCTGATAGAGATAGAGACATCTCTGATAGAGATAGAGACATCTCTAATAGAGATAGAGACATCTCTAATAGAGATAGAGACATCTCTGATAGAGACATCTCTAATAGAGATAGAGACATCTCTAATAGAGATAGAGACATCTCTGATAGAGACATCTCTAATAGAGATAGAGACATCTCTAATAGAGATAGAGACATCTCTGATAGAGACATCTCTAATAGAGATAGAGACATCTCTAATAGAGATAGAGACATCTCTAATAGAGATAGAGATAGAGACACCTCTAATAGAGATAGAGACACCGCTAATAGAGATAGAGACACCTCTAATAGAGATAGAGACACCTCTAATAGAGATAGAGACACCTCTAATAGAGATAGAGACACCTCTAATAGAGATAGAGACACCTCTAATAGAGATAGAGACAGAGACATCTCTAATAGAGATAGAGACAGAGACATCTCTAATAGAGATAGAGACAGAGACATCTCTAATAGAGATAGAGACAGAGACATCTCTAATAGAGATAGAGACAGACATCTCTAATAGAGATAGAGACATCTCAAATAGAGATAGAGACATCTCAAATAGAGATAGAGACATCTCAAATAGAGATAGAGACATCTCAAATAGAGATAGAGACATCTCTAATAGAGATAGAGACATCTCTAATAGAGATAGAGACATCTCTAATAGAGATAGAGACATCTCTAATAGAGATAGAGACATCTCTAATAGAGATAGAGACATCTCTAATAGAAATAGACATCTCTAATAGAAATAGAGATAGAGATAAATATATCTATATTTATCGAGATAGAGACATCTCTAATAGAGAGAGATAGAGACATCTCTAATAGAGAGAGATAGAGACACCTCTAATAGAGATAGAGACATCTCTAATAGAGATAGAGACATCTCTAATAGAGATAGAGACATCTCTAATAGAGATAGAGACATCTCTAATAGAGATAGAGACATCTCTAATAGAGACAGAGATCTCTAATAGAGACAGAGATCTCTAATAGAGACAGATATCTCTAATAGAAATAGAGATATATTTATCTATATTTATCGAGAGGGAGATAGAGACATCTCTGATAGAGACATCTCTGATAGAGACATCTCTGATAGAGACATCTCTGATAGAGACATCTCTGATAGAGATAGAGACAGAGACAGAGACATCTCTGATAGAGATAGAGACAGAGACAGAGACATCTCTAATAGAGATAGACATCTCTAATAGAAATAGAGATAGAGATAGAGATATCACTAATAGAGATAGAGATAGAGACATCTCTGATAGAGATAGAGACATCTGAGATAGAGACATCTCTGATAGAGACATCTCTGATAGAGACATCTCTGATAGAGACATCTCTGATAGAGACATCTCTGATAGAGACATCTCTGATAGAGACATCTCTGATAGAGACATCTCTGATAGAGACATCTCTGATAGAGACATCTCTGATAGAGACATCTCTGATAGAGACATCTCTAATAGAGATAGAGACATCTCTAATAGAGATAGAGACATCTCTAATAGAGATAGAGACATCTCTAATAGAGATAGAGACATCTCTAATAGAGATAGAGACATCTCTAATAGAGATAGAGACATCTCTAATAGAGACATCTCTAATAGAGACAGAGATATCTCTAATAGAGACAGAGATCTCTAATAGAGACAGAGATCTCTAATAGAAATAGAGATATATTTATCTATCTATATTTATCGAGAGGGAGATAGAGACATCTGAGATAGAGACATCTCTGATAGAGACATCTCTGATAGAGACATCTCTGATAGAGACATCTCTGATAGAGATAGACAGAGACAGAGACATCTCTAATAGAGATAGAGACAGAGACATCTCAAATAGAGATAGAGACATCTCAAATAGAGATAGAGACATCTCAAATAGAGATAGAGACATCTCAAATAGAGATAGAGACATCTCAAATAGAGATAGAGACATCTCTAATAGAGATAGAGACATCTCTAATAGAGATAGAGACATCTCTAATAGAGATAGAGACATCTCTAATAGAGATAGAGACATCTCTAATAGAGATAGAGACATCTCTAATAGAGATAGAGACATCTCTAATAGAGATAGAGACATCTCTAATAGAGATAGACATCTCTAATAGAGATAGACATCTCTAATAGAAATAGACATCTCTAATAGAAATAGAGATAGAGATAAATATATCTATATTTATCGAGATAGAGACATCTCTAATAGAGAGAGATAGAGACATCTCTAATAGAGATAGAGACATCTCTAATAGAGATAGAGACATCTCTAATAGAGATAGAGACATCTCTAATAGAGATAGAGACATCTCTAATAGAGATAGAGACATCTCTAATAGAGATAGAGACATCTCTAATAGAGATAGAGACATCTCTAATAGAGAGAGACATCTCTAATAGAGACAGATATCTCTAATAGAAATAGAGATATATTTATCTATCTATATTTATCGAGAGGGAGATAGAGACATCTCTGATAGAGATAGAGACAGAGACAGAGACATCTCTAATAGAGATAGAGACATCTCTAATAGAAATAGAGATAGAGATATCACTAATAGAGATAGAGATAGACAACTCTAATAGAGATAGAGATAGAGACATCTCTGATAGAGATAGAGACATCTCTAATAGAGATAGAGACATCTCTAATAGAGATAGAGACATCTCTAATAGAGAGAGATAGAGACACCTCTAATAGAGATAGAGACATCTCTAATAGAGATAGAGACATCTCTAATAGAGATAGAGACATCTCTAATAGGATAGAGACATCTCTAATAGAGATAGAGACATCTCTAATAGAGATAGAGACATCTCTAATAGAGATAGAGACATCTCTAATAGAGACATCTCTAATAGAGACAGAGATATCTCTAATAGAGACAGAGATCTCTAATAGAGACAGATATCTCTAATAGAAATAGAGATATATTTATCTATCTATATTTATCGAGAGGGAGATAGAGACATCTCTGATAGAGACATCTCTGATAGAGACATCTCTGATAGAGACATCTCTGATAGAGACATCTCTGATAGAGATAGAGACAGAGACATCACTAATAGAGATAGACAACTCTAATAGAGATAGAGATAGAGACATCTCTGATAGAGATAGAGACATCTCTAATAGAGATAGAGTCATCTCTAATAGAGATAGAGACATCTCTAATAGAGATAGAGTCATCTCTAATAGAGATAGAGTCATCTCTAATAGAGATAGAGACATCTCTAATAGAGATAGAGACATCTCTAATAGAGATAGACATCTCTAATAGAGATAGAGACATCTCTAATAGAGATAGAGACATCTCTAATAGAGATAGAGACATCTCTAATAGAGATAGAGACATCTCTAATAGAGATAGAGACAGACATCTCTGATAGAGATAGACATCTCTAATAGAGATAGAGACATCTCTAATAGAGACAGAGACATCTCTAATAGAGATAGAGACATCTCTAATAGAGATAGAGACATCTCTAATAGAGATAGAGACATCTCTAATAGAGATAGAGACATCTCTAATAGAGATAGAGACATCTCTAATAGAGACAGAGACATCTCTAATAGAGACAGAGACATCTCTAATAGAGACAGAGACATCTCTAATAGAGACAGAGACATCTCTAATAGAGACAGAGACATCTCTAATAGAGACAGAGACATCTCTAATAGAGATAGAGACATCTCTAATAGAGATATCTCTAATAGAGACAAAGATAGAGATAAATATATCTATATTTATCGAGATAGAGATAGAGATATCACTAATAGAGACATCTCAAATAGAGATAGAGACATCTCAAATAGAGATAGAGACATCTCAAATAGAGAGACATCTCAAATAGAGAGACATCTCTAACAGAGATAGAGACATCTCTAACAGAGATAGAGACGTCTCTAACAGAGATAGAGACGTCTCTAACAGAGATAGAGACGTCTCTAACAGAGATAGAGACGTCTCTAACAGAGATAGAGACGTCTCTAACAGAGATAGAGACGTCTCTAACAGAGATAGAGACGTCTCTAACAGAGATAGAGACGTCTCTAACAGAGATAGAGACGTCTCTAACAGAGATAGAGACATCTCCAACAGAGATAGAGACATCTCCAACAGAGATAGAGACATCTCCAACAGAGATAGAGACATCTCCAACAGAGATAGAGACATCTCCAACAGAGATAGAGACATCTCCAACAGAGATAGAGACATCTCTAACAGAGATAGAGACATCTCCAACAGAGATAGAGACATCTCTAACAGAGATAGAGACATCTCCAACAGAGATAGAGACATCTCCAACAGAGATAGAGACATCTCCAACAGAGATAGAGACATCTCCAACAGAGATAGAGACATCTCTAATAGAGACAGAGATAGAGACATCTCTAATAGAGACAGAGATAGAGACATCTCCAATAGAGATAGAGACATCTCCAATAGAGACAGAGATAGAGACATCTCCAATAGAGATAGAGACATCTCTAATAGAGATAGATAGAGATAGAGACATCTCTAATAGAGATAGAGATAGAGACATCTCTGATAGAGATAGAGATAGAGACATCTCTGATAGAGATAGAGACATCTCTGATAGAGATAGAGACATCTCCGATAGAGATAGAGACATCTCCGATAGAGATAGAGACATCTCCGATAGAGATAGAGACATCTCCGATAGAGATAGAGACATCTCCGATAGAGATAGAGACATCTCCGATAGAGATAGAGACATCTCCGATAGAGATAGAGACATCTCCGATAGAGATAGAGACATCTCCGATAGAGATAGAGACATCTCCGATAGAGATAGAGACATCTCTGATAGAGATAGAGACATCTCTAATAGAAATAGAGACATCTCTAATAGAGATAGACATCTCTAATAGAGATAGACATCTCTAATAGAGATAGACATCTCTAATAGAGATAGACATCTCTAATAGAGATAGACATCTCTAATAGAGAGACAGATAGAGACATGTCTAATAGAGATAGAGACATCTCTAATAGAGATAGATACATCTCTAATAGAGATAGATACATCTCTAATAGAGATAGATACATCTCTAATAGAGATAGAGATAGAGACATCTCTAATAGAGATAGAGATAGATACATCTCTAATAGAGATAGAGATAGAGACATCTCTAATAGAGATAGAGACATCTCTAATAGAGATAGAGACATCTCTAATAGAGATAGAGACATCTCTAATAGAGATAGAGACATCTCTAATAGAGATAGAGACATCTCTAATAGAGATAGAGACATCTCTAATAGAGATAGACATCTCTAATAGAGATCGAGATCGAGACATCTCTAATAGAGATAGAGACATCTCTAATAGAGATAGAGACATCTCTAATAGAGATAGAGACATCTCTAATAGAGATATCTCTAATAGAGATAGAGACATCTCTAATAGAGATATCTCTAATAGAGATAGAGATTGAGATAAATATATCTATATTTATCGAGATAGAGATAGAGTTTTTGCCAATAAGTGCTTGCTTCCATTTACTGTGCCAGGGCTACAATATATGGCTGGCTCAATAAGGCCCACCCCCCTTTCATCCATTGCTTTATAGAACCATGTACAGCTAGGTCTTAGGCACTCATGGGACTCACCAGTCAAAACCCTCATGGCTCCATGCACTGCATTCAGATCTCCACTGACGAGCATCTCCATCAGCAAGTTGAAAAGCTGAGGCCAGGCCTCAGGCCAGTCCCAGTGTGCTATCGCAGATACCGCATAGGCCACGCTGGAGCGCACCTTGCTGATTGACTCCCTCAGCCCGTTGGGAAGCAGCTGCCTGATGACCATTTTCGCCTGCAAAATCAAAAGCAGTACAGTTTGAGGCATACCTAAAAAAAATAGGATGAACTAGGGCACATGGAATAAAGTAATCGCTGCAGGAAAAACTAATTTAAAAAAGCTACAAGAGACCTTTTCCTGCAGACACCTAGCTGACCAGTGGCAAGCCGACCAGGACTGGGCCCTCCTGTTGGCCTACTCTGTGAATTTTTAAGTGCCTCCCCTGAGGTCCTGTGGGCCTTTAGAAGTGTACTTCTGTGGTGGACTGGGACTTAAATGATTAGAGTAAGAGGGTAAAATGTTTGACCAGCATGACCTAATCACTTCAACGCGGTCAGTGTCAAATTGCGCCCATGTCCTGTTCTACTGCAACCATTGACTACTACTACCACTGTGTGGTATCTGGGTTACCCTAATAGGATTTTTTTTCAATTTGGTGCCATTCTGTTGATGACATTTTACTCTGTTTTTCCAATTCATTTTGGGATTTTCATTGATTTGCATTTCCACTGCAAATTATTACTTTAGTACTGAATAAATACACATTTTCTCAAACTGCTCTGCATCATAGCTACCTGGGGGTTGAGCTCAGGTAAATGTAGGGACTTTAAGGGATCACCCTTCCAAAGATTGTGATTAATGATCCCAAGTGGTGCCAACCCAGTCCTGGGCCCTTGGAAGTAGGTATAAACTGCTGCTCCAGCAAAAAATCATGCATCGAAGATGTGTGCGGTTCGGAACTGGTGCATCTCCCTCGACGATGACGCATCCCCACTACTGCAAGGATTGACCGCAACGCATCACCACCACTGTGAGGTCCCACTGCAACGCAGCCCCAACTGCGCAGTGCATCGACCCTAGCTCTGACGCATCACCCGCCTTTATCCTAAGTATCACACTGCGTACTCTGGTCCTCATGGTGGACGCAAACATGGGCCAAGGCTGGTCCCTGTATCTGACCAGCACTCCATCGTGGTTGGCCTTAACTTTTCAATTTGACCAGATAGCCCTTTTTCATGATTTACGTTTTTAATCACTGCAATTGTTTATTCTTTAAAAATTCATAACTGCGGTTATACTTACTGGACTTTTGTCCTTTTGGTCGTTTTGTTCTTTAAATTAAGCTATAGTTTTCTAACCAGGTGTGGTATCTTTTTGTGATGCATTTCCACTGTTTGAATGGTTTCTCAAATACTTTACACTCTGCCTCTGAAGATAAGCCTGACAGCTCTGTGCCAAGCTACCAGAGGGTGAGCACAGGTAAATTTAGAGTGTGTATCTGACTTAACCTGTTTAGGATTGTGGTACCTGCTTGGACAGGATGCATACCTCTCCCAAACAAAAACACAATTTTTAACAGTAAACATAACTGAGAATCTGTACACCTCACACCTTTATTAAGACCTACATAGTTCGTTACTGTGTCACTTAAATTTAGATCATCCCCTGAGACACTCTTCGACTACAACACTTAAGGTCATACTCTACTCGCACAAACTTACAAATATGCTTGCAAACCCCGGGCTGTGATCATTCTCAGACAAGGCAGTAATTCCCTGCATGCAAGTAATTAAAAACAGCATGCTCACTGCAACTAATTATTTTTGGATGCTTTGTTGGTGGCAGAGAGTTTGGTTCAAGAAGCAGGATGCAGGGCACACAAGCAGTTTCACAATATACCATTTTGTCCACCCAGAGTTAGGAAAATAGGAGAACCAGAAATATACAATTACCTTTATCATAGGTCAGTCAAGGCACACAGGTTAGATACTCATTATCAGAAAACCCTAACATTTAAGCTAGTGGGAAACCTTAAGGTCTAACCTAGTACACCAAGAAGTGTGTAATGGTTAATGGCAATCCAAATACATACCCTTTCAGTGGTCTCCGGTGATCTAAATTTTTCCGACTGGGAGCACCAGTGAGTTTCCACATACTGTTTCAGTACAACCGATGCAAGCTGGAAAGACAATCATCAGATTTAAGCTTCAAACATGCAGTATTTCGTTTTTCTTTAATTTGGTAATGTAAAAGTTTGTTACAAAGAGCCCTGAAAATTTACCACAGTCCTTAACAAAAAGGCAAAGATACAAGCAGCTGAGAAATCCAACCAGCAATGGGCCCTCAAACGGATAAGTTCAGTTTACATTCATGACAATATGTAGTACCCACACCAGATACCAGGCAGAGGGAAAAGTGCATTGTTTTAATAAAGACAGGAAAATAAACCATGTGTGTAAAGTCTAAAAACCTCAACGTTACAGGAATGGTTACTAACATCACACACATTTGTAGAAGCAGATTGCAAATAAGCCCTCCTGCCCCCACACATCCTTCTCTCTGCCCCCCCCCCTTAACGGAGTTCCACAGATCCTATTGATTTCAGTAGTATGAACCACTTTAGGGTTCCCCAAAATTTGCAATGGAAGACTTGCTTTAAAGCGCATGCCAGAATGCCACCTCAAAAACAGTGCATGCTATAAATGTGGAACTGGCAATACCCGGTCACTAGCAAACTCTCATATCCTTGGGCAAGGTTGGTCCTATGCAAAACTATCAAAAATAAAATGTGGATTCCGCAGATCCTGCACACTCTACTCAAATCCTCCAAGAATTAAGGATAAAGCATTAACCTCTGATCCCAGAAAAAGATTGTCTATCTAGACAGAATTGCACAGTGTGAAACTGGAGAATTTGGAATGAATCCCAGTTTCCCTGCTTGACCAAACTGCATGATCATAGACAATTTATTTCACTAAGCCTCCATTTTGTTCCTTATCACATATGAGAGAACCTTCAAATACAAGAACTCACAACGTATGCTGGAGAAAAACCTCTTTTGCTTGCTTTAATAGACTAGAATATTGCTCCATGTACAAAAAGAATTCAGCCCACGTATAGGGTACACATCCCCTCTAACTTGCACCTTAGTTCACTAAAAGCACCGTCATCCAAAAGGATCAGGAATGTTTGTTAATCCATGTTTAAAAACTCTTGCTTGGCTTCAAATACAAAACTTTATACAAAAATATTTGACTTAAACTTCACTATTGATGTCACTACAGTAATACTAGGCATCTTTGCTGCGGAGACTATTCTGCCCCTTAAACAAACCAGATCTTCTCTTGATCAGCCTTCTACTGATCTGTGAACTAAACTCATTCTATCAGTATGAAAATGCTTGACAAATAAAAGTGGAGTGCTCTTTAAAATAGCAGAAGCAAGACGGCATCTGAGTAGAAGCCACCTTACCTCTCTCCCCCTTGGCGGTGTAAATATCCCGGCTGGTGGCTACGAGTATGCGCTGGAGCGGCAGTGAAGTCAACGACTGTCACGGTATTCTTCGGTGGATTTCTCCGACATTCCATCAAGTCTGACAGCGAGGACATGCCTGCGAGGCTCAAGGGAACTTCTGCGGGGGGCACTGGGAGGCCCCAACGCGGCTTCTGCTAACAGCGTTAGCAGGTTCCGGGCACGCCTACGGTGGCTGCCAGGAAACTAACACGCTATCGGCTGGAGCACTGCTAGAAACAGAGCACGAGCCCAACACCAAGACCGTTGCAATGGCTGCTCGAGGAAGGGTAAAAGCAGTGAATGACCACTACTGCCGTACAGTTGCGGCGTGAGGGCTCTGATTCGAAAATAGATCTCAAAAAAGGGGAAGCTACGGCTAAATAAACGCGACAAACAGGGAAAAATCGAACATCACAAAATTGAACTTCCAGGAAAAACAAATCTACGGCGAGCTAAACCACCTACTGATGTAGGGAAATCGCAACCATCCATCTTAAACATCTCACCCAAAGCTTTGGGTGGGGAATGGGTCACCCAAATTGAGATGCAAAAGGATTCCAGCATTAACAATGGCAATGAGGATATGGACAGGGCTTGAAGCGACCATATATCAGAAACTGACCAAGCAATAACATCTGCAGTGCAAACACCCACTGGACAAAGTAAAAGGTCAGACGTCCCGGACAGGGGAAACAGGACTCCCTGGCAGGAAAATTGTGAGAACACCATCATAGAGGCACATGTACATGCCGTACATATTAGTCCGAGGGAAGACGTCTTAGTGGAGGGCACTCGACCCCGGATGATGGATGCGGGTATGTCTGGCATAACTAATAGCGAACAGGAAAGCAGAGTAACAGCTGTGGCTAGCAAGACTGGGCTACACTCTCTTGGAGGAAGTGAGGGCCAAATATGGAAGTTGGCTGTTTGACCCCAGATGTACCAGGGAAAAATAAATCTCACTGACAGAAGAGTCAGAGGTTTCAGACATTAGCCTATCAGTAGTGAGGAGGATGGTGTGGGGTTCCTCCTCAGATAATACCAGCCCTTCAGAGATAGCCACAACCACAAAGGAAAAAAAAAAACGGTTGTCTGGGAAAAAGGCTTGCAGGAAGATCCCAGGGGAGCACAAGATGGTGGAGTTAGTAGGGTGGGACTATTTAGCAACACAAATGCTTCCCCCCCCCCCCGAGGGGATAGATGAAGGTGAGATGCAAACAGCGGTGAATTCCAATGGGATCTCAGATCATATGAAGCGAGTAAACCCCGCCGAGTCCTCACTGGCTCTGATCTTGCAGTCCCTGCGAGCCTTTCAGGATGCTGTTAAAACCGACAATCGACAGGCACGGCTAGCCACTAAAACTCCAAGGCTCCGTACAGAAAGTTTGAAAGATCTGCTCGGACATTGCTGAGCGACCGAATATGGTGGAGTCACGCATTGGAAATGCTGGAAAGCACAGTGGTAATGTTGAAGGCGCAGGCCTCACTGCAGGACAGTACTATAAAAGGATGTGATGTGGAAGCTCGAGGACTATGAGAACAAGCAGCGGCGCAATACTCTAAGGCTGTTAGGGGGCCCGGAGAACTGTGAGGGCAACAATGTAAGAAAGTTCGTAGTAAATATGCTGAGAGGCCCCATACCAGAGCTTTCTACAGGAGATTGGGACAAGGAAGTTCAATGTGCTCACAGATTCCCTATTTCACCATCAGGGCATTCCTCCGGAGAAAATCTCTACCGAGTGCCAAATTGATTTATTTTGCCGACTTTTTGCTTCGTCAAGCCGTGTATGATCTAGCTGGACCCAATGTCAAAAGGAGGTTTGAAGGTTTTTCCTAAGCCTGACTTTGCACATGCTACGGTCGAAAGGAGATTACGGCTCAGGCAATTAATGATCCCATTTCAATCTGCAGGGGCCTTGGTTTTCTTACAAAATACAGCCAGGTTGAAGGAGATATACAAATGCCAGAATTTCAGTTCCACTTCTGAAGTTCAATGACAGAAACTTTTGGACGATAACGCAAAAGGGAAAATTGGGGGTAAATAGTAAAAATATCGATTGTAAGCAAGGATTTCAGGCTTATGAACAGTGGTTCCTCGGGATACGGGTATCTGGCATGCCACATTCAAAGGGGGAGGAGGTAAAGGGAGAGGATGGGTGGCACAGACGTGCTCACACAGGCTCATGTTTAAGCCTGGTTGCCTGATTTTTGGTGTGGGGGGGTAGAGGGGGCGATACTTAGGGGACGAGAAGAACATAGTTAAGTTTGCATTGTTTCTTGGATGTCAGACGTTTGTGCAGTACTTTGTAGTAAAAGGATAGAGATTTTTGGAAGTGTGGCAAGGTTTAATGGGGATAGGGTATCAGTCATAGGCCAGCACCATAAAAGTGTATGGGGGTATTGAGAGTGGCATCCATCAATATATGTGGCCTAAATGATGTGAAGAAAAGACATAATGTTGCGGTTGGGTTACAGTCGCTGGGAGCTAATATTTGCATCCAGGAGACACATTTAGATGGGTCACAACTACAGATTTTAAATACACTGAGATTTAGGGTGGTAAGTGAGATGACACAGGGGGCCAAGGTACGGGGTGTGGTGATCCTGGCCAAAGGAGGGGGGCTGCAGTTTAAGCGATCATGTTCAGATAAATGTTGTCATTGCGCAATCACTGAATGCCAATATGGGGCGGGGAAGAAACTAACGAGTTAAATATTTGGATGCAATGGTGATGATCCTACAGTATTGAATACTATCTCGAGCGAACTTGCTCACTAGCCACTCGCACTTATTGTATGTGGAGACTACAATATTAATCTACCAAACGATTGTTCTCTTGAGGGAGGAGATATGTGGGACAGAAGCCAAAAGTGTTTATTTTTTTTTTGTTTTGTTTTTTTTTTTAAACCAAACCTTCTGAGTGCCTACCTCCCCTCGCCTTCGCATATTGAAGTTGGTTGTAGTCGGAAGGAAAATATAGAGTCAATCGGATGTTTAAGAGCTGTGGGGAGACTGGAGATTGGAACAAACAAAGGATTGTTGTGGACACTACCGGAGCGGTGAGCGGGGCGTTGAGTACGAGACGAGCTGAGTCCGGAGGAGTCCGGAGGAGAGGGGCGTCCGGAGGAGAGGGGCACCTGCGGAGCGGTCCAGAGCGGTCTACGGAGCTTTTTCTTGCTACAAAGAGGTCTGCCCTGCGGGGACTTTGCCACTTATTTACTTACTTCTGTGGCCTGTGTCAGAGGCCTCTCTTCGCTCTGCTTTGCCGCATTGGGGGATTGACCAGCGGGAGCTTGCTTTTGGGGAGTGCTGTCGCTTGGTTGCCAGGTCCCTCCCGCCGCCGCACTTCGAGCCGCGGCCGCAGTGCGGGGGGACTACAGCCCCCACAAACCTCCGCAAGTCCCGCCCACATCGCCGGAGGCGCAGAAAGGCACCGGCGTTTCTCCTGCGACGCGTGCGGGACCAGCCGGGCTAAGCTCGGGCACCCCTCTAAGCTGCTGTTAAGGTGAGCCCAAAAAAGCATTATGGGGAAACGAAACACCAGTGCCATCACACAGGCCTCTGAGGGCCCTTCTGTCCTTCCACCCTCCTTTGAGAGTATGCTGGAAAATGCTTTTAATTTGGTTAGCACTGAAATTGCCAATACCGAGAGGAGGATGTCATTGGGTCTTATGACTTCACATTTAGAGCTCCAGCAAGACTGCCCAAATAATGCTGTGCCGCTTTACCCTGCGGTCACAGTCACGAAATCTACCTTGTCGGTTCACCCACCGGCCAACCCCATGGTAGCTCAATTTGGGGGTAGCAGTTCAACTATTATCATTGACTCACAACAAGATCCTGTCATTCTAACCGTTAACCCTCCCCCGACCTCGAGTAATAAGACTGTCGGAGATGAGAGGAAAAGGGGTCCCTCGAAACAAACAATAAATAAAAGGAAACAACCCCTACGCAACAAGAATCAACCCACACCCCAGAGTATGTGGACCAGAGGGAAGCAATTATCAGGGGACGGCATGGATGGCATGGATAGTAATGAGTCTTTGCAACTGGTTGAGGGGGATACAGTTATAATCCCCCATAAAGAAGGACATAACTCTGCCTGTACACAGACTGAGCCCATAATTGAAAGCGTTACTCAAAAAAAGTTACACGGAAATTTTATTGAGACTATAGTCGACACAATTTTTAAACAAATGGAAAGTCAAATGATCAAACAGTTTAATACAATTTTTAAAAGACTTGATAGATTGGAAAACCTGGTAAAAAAGGAAGATGTAAAAAGGAAAGGGGTGATTAGCCTAGATCTGCTGAGGGGAGAACGACTACTGAAAGATATGGAGGCTGCTAGTAAGGTCATCTTGGGAGACGGGCCAATCATTAACAGTAGTACACTGGTAAATAACACTGCACCTAGGGATGCCTTAGCAGGAAAAAGCCGACCAGCAACACCATCGCAGCATACTCCAGCTGTAGAAGCTGGACCACCGTGCCCCGCTAGTGCGGCTGCCGGTACATCAAAGGGGGGACCTAGTTCAGCCACCATAAAGTCGGGGAAACAAACTAATATGGGTTCAGACAAGGGTAAATCCGTTGATACTAGGTCTACAAAACAACCAGGGCCAGCCCTTCACTTGCCCCCTGATGCCTGCCCTTAGGTCTTGATCTTAGCAGGTGTACCATTGTTTAAGGGGGGACAAGGTGAGTCCTGGGTCCAGTTGAACAACAAGTGTATCGACTGGTTGACTAAACATAAAGGGGTTGGGACAAATATTTAGAGGGAAATCTTGTCAGTCCGTCGAGTGAGTTGGGTTGGTCCCTTATTCAAGAATATTAATGGAGACTGCATTGTAATTAATTTCAGGCACCCCTCAACAGCAAATTTTATACTCAATAGCAGTAATATCTACCCCAGTCCCTCTACTGTTGTAACTCTACTACCGTTGAGTTACTTCTATAGGCCCCCTCAGAGATTATTTAGCCCAGCTCTACCATCCTTTCCACTGTATAATAGATACAGTGTATTATCTGAGCTTGAGACCCAGGACTGACCATCAGCTATCCCTCCAGCTACAGCAGACAGTGATTACTTGAATGTAACTGACTCCGTGGAAGAATTGATAACTGGCCTCCCTATAGAGGTGTCTAACGGTGAAATTGAGGCAATTCTGTCACTTGATCCTAAAATAACTGCTCATGCCACCGCCACCCCTATATAGTCTGACAAATTAACAATTTTGAGTTGGAACATTGCCGGTTTAAATGCGAAAATGAAATTTAGGGACTGGATATATTGGGTTACTAACTTTGATATTTTAATGTTCCAAGGAACTTGGTGTACTAGTTCTATGCTTCATGAGGGGTTTAGCTGTTACAATCAAATTGCACCCGTTCTGGCTATGGGACGACCTAGTGGGGGTTTATCTATCTGGGTTAAGATTACTGCAGGAGCTAAAATTGAACCCTTGAAGACCAATGATATGAATTTTCAGGCCTTAATTTACACTAACTGGTTTAAATTATGCTTAATTAATTTTTATAATAATGACTTCACAACACATCCAAACACACATTTTATAAGATTGTTTGATTTTATTGATGGAATTGTCGATGGACAAAAGCATGATAAACTTGATGGCATCTGTGTGGGAGATGATTTTAACGCACACATTTATACCCAAACCCCTCCCTGTAAAAAAGAGGGGAAGATTTGCTTAATCATTTAGCCACACGAGACTTAGTTACTATCATGGAGAAGGTAAATATTACCGCAAATAAAGGACCTGTGGCCACTTATGTTGGGCGTGGGAGTTCAACTACAATAGATTATGTATTTATATCTTCCTTGCTTGGGAGATTGTCTATTAGAGGCTGAGGTTGTTAGCACTATATATAGTGACCACAACCCTATTCTGTGCAGTTTTAAATCCATCAAAAAACCGGGGACACAGAGAAATTGGGGCAAAAAACTTGGTGGCGTCAACGGACAAACTTAGGGTAGTTTGGAAGGGGATAGACAACAAGGGGGTCTTAGCCCGCACAATTAAAATGCACCCTTCGTTAGTGTCTGTCTGTTTATCTAGTGATAACTCTGGACATGACATTCTCGAGGCTTTTACAGGGTTGTGTATGGCCATCAAAAAGGAGATTTCCAAACCTTCGGCCAATAATAATAATAAAAACCCCAGGTGGTTCGACACTTTGTGCTCTAAAGCAAACCGTGAATTACGGGCGGCCCTTATAGCTGAACCACGGGACCAGTTCTTGGTGAGGAGACTGAGGTCAAGCTATAAGCACACTGTAAAAATAAGAACAGAAGAGATATTAAAGGATCATTGGGAATCCCTTGTACGCACGGCGGCACAGAGATGTTGCCGGTTTCTGGGGCGAGGTTAAGAATTTAAGATCAATTGGATCCAACATTACCCCCATAAACTGCAATATATCAGGGGATTTGTGGGTGAAGCATTTTTCAAGCATTTATGCTGCACCGCACCTATTAACGGAAACCTCCTACCCCTCTATGGCCCTTAATATCTCAATAACGGAGGTGGAAGATGCTATCTCTCAAAGCGCGAGCAATAAAGCACCTGGTCCCGATGGATTATCCATCGACCAAATTAAGTCAGAGCCTGACTTTTGGTCACCTTTATTGTGCAATATTTTTAATAACTTATCTAACACCCCAGCCCCAGCAACCGGTCAAATAGCATTATCGTGCCAATTTTTAAGAAAGGCGACAGACTAGATCCTAGCTGTTATCGGCCCATATCTTTAATAGATAATACCTGGAAGATCTTAGGAAGGGTCATTTTGAATAAGATCAGGACCTGGGCAGAGGGAAATATGATTTTACACCCGTGCCAGCTAGGCTTTAGAAGCAACGTGGGGACTATTGAGCAATGTTTAAAACTGAATTTAATATTGGCCAAATACACCATTGCCAAAAAATCCCCATTGTATTTGGGGTTTATGGACTTAAGTTCCGCTTTTGGTTTTGTTAACCGCTCCCGCTAATGGTCAGTTTTGTTAAATTATGGGTTAGATGAGTCACTTGTTTATTTTTTGGTCCACCTACATAGTGACTTGAAAGCCTGTGTTCGAATAAATAATGAAGTCTCAGGGGACATTATAATTGGCAAAGGGGTCAGACAAGGCTGTGTCTTGGCCCCCCTGCTTTTTATCTTGTATATAAATGAATTAAGTAACTCTTTGTGCAAATTGACTAGTGATGTCCCGAATATTAATGGAAAATTACTTCCCGCACTTCTTTACGCGGATGATGCGGTCCTTATGGGCCGCACACCCAATGCATTACGCATTCTAATAACAGGTTTTGTTTTATATATGGCTGATCTTGGCCTATGCACCAATTTTAATAAATCCTATATAATGTCATGTGGCCCTAAAAAGCATAAAATCTGTCATATTATGTCAGGGAATAATGTTTTAAAAAGCACTAGTACTTTCCCCTACTTAGGCTTGTTGTTTTCCGATTCCGGATCTTGGCAGCCTCAGGTTGCCAGGGGGAGGAATAAAATGGGCAAAGCTATAAATTCCATAACTAGCCTCCGCCAACCCAAACACGCAGAGGTAATAATACCATTGTTACAAATCTACAAAACCCAATGTTTACCAACAGGAACATATGGTGCAGAGGTGTGGGGATACTCGAATTGTACTGCAATACAGACCGAAGAGAATAGATTTTGTAGGAAGGTATTGGGGGGGGGGGGGCGGGGGGGGGGGCATCTCAGCTCCAACTTATGTTTGCCACAGGGAACTGAATCTCCCATACACAGAGGACTTCATAAGATCTAGGCCCGCCCTGTTTTGGCTGAAAATATGGCGGAACTCTGCTGCCTCTTTGACCCGTGAAATTATCATGGACTGTCTAAAATGTGAGCGGGCAAATTACATACCCTGGCTCAGGGAAGTAGAAAAAAGCTTAGTAAGTGTGGAGAAGGGGCATTTATTCTCATTACCCCTAACCATTGATTGCACCCATAAGAACCAAGTAAAAATGGCTTTGTATGATCTTTACCGAAAAGAGAGGGAAAGGACCGAGCTTGTAAAATCTGCTATTATAAGGTACATTCCCGTTTTGGAAACAAGTGACAGGTCTAATAATTTGCCCCAGGGTTACTTGCGAAAGAAACTAGGCAGATGGAATAGGAGTTTGCTGTTTCGTTTCAGGGACGGGAGCATTAAAAACCTACTTTGCTTCCCATTAGGCTTCCACGAAAATTCGGAAAATTTAAGCATTTGGGAGGTTTTATTGCTCTCTTTATACGGCTGATGACAAGAGGGATCAGGGGGATATTAAAGGGTACCTAAATCCCCTACCATATGAGAAATATGAAAAAGAAGAACAGGAAAGCTTAAATAGCCCACCATGCTGATCAGAATTATGGGTGACCTTGAATAGCTTAGCAAAGGGGAAGTGGCTGGGACCGAAAGCATACCAACAGAGTTTTACGTCATCTTCGCAAGCCAGTTAAAAAAAAAATCCTTAATGAACTATTCGTATATATTTAACGGAGGGCAACCCTCGGATCATGGTCACGAGCAAAAATTGTGGAGTCCTTAAAATAATTTTTTTTTTAAAACCCTGGCACAATTGGGTTCATACCGCCCCATTACATTAATAAACTGCAAATCAAAAATGTACTCAAAATTACTAGCGAGCAGATTAAAACGCATAATATACAAGGTTATTTCAGAGCGTCTGACAAAGGTTTGTCCCTGGGAGGTCCACAATAAACCACACCTTGAGAGTTATCACACTGTTTGATATCACTACTGTTGCAGGAGACCCTATGGCATTGGTTTTATTAGATGCAGAAAAAGCCTTCCATAGGGTCTCCTGGCAATATCTGTGGATTGCTGTGTCTAGGATCGGGATAGGGGAGGGATTTATTCAAGCAATTAAACAACTATATGTCGAACCATCAGCCGCAGTGATGGTGAACGGTATACTCTCAAAAGAGTTTCCAATCTCTCGGGGTACCAGGCAGGGCTGCCTATGCTCCCCTCTTTTGTTTGCGATCTATATTGATCCATTTATTTGTAGATTAGAGAACAATGGCAAAATACCAGCAATATGGTCTCAGAATTGAGCTACCAAGACCCTCGCCTACGCAGACTATATTGCTTTCGTGATGGCAGACTCGCATTCTGCATTAACGGTAATTGAAGAGGCAGAATGCTTCAGACAAATCTTGGGGTATGCATTGAATCGAGAAAAGACCCAGGTTGTCCTCAATGATGAGATCAAGATGACGGGCTAACGGGTGGTAGAAAAGGCTATATACCTAGGCATCAGTGTTACCTCCAGGTTAGACAATATGGTTAAGGAGAAATCTGGAACCCGTGGTGCGCAGTATGAAAGAGGACCTCCAAAAGCTTAACAACCTTTATTTATCCATGGGAGGAAGATGCAACGTCATAAAAGTGCTCTTCCTTCCTTCCATAAATCTTATATCTTTTTAGAGCAATATGTTTGGAATTCACACCACAGTGCTTCAAGTTAATTGAGCATACATTCTCTCGATTTATCTGAGCATATGCACGACCACGGCAGGCATTTAGGTTTCTCACTCTGCCTAGGGATAGAGGGGGGCTGGCTCTCCCGAATTAGAAATATTATTGGGCCACTACACTAATACATAGCCAAGAGTTATTACAGACCCAATCGGACAATGGACAGATAAAATCCCCTCCGCCTTTGAACGTACATTAGGGAAAGAAACCAGTGGGTGTCTGTGGCACCAGCTGCAGGACAGCTACTTAAAAAAAGTCTGGTTCAAGACCCTCTTTAGTGTTTTTAAAGTATGGAGTGCCATACGGAGAGTATGTGGAATTGGTAGATTACCATTCTATACACCCTTAGATAATAATTTTGCACTCGCGGAAGTTTTTAGAGATGCTTGCGTGGGAAAATGGAAGAGGGCGGAAATTAATTGGATTGTTAGTGCTTTTTCCCCCACTGGTCTTTGATCCTTCAAAGAACCGAAAGAAGATTTTACTTTGGATTGGCGCCATTTTTTAAAATGTATCCATATTAGATATTTTCTTGTACAGAAAGGAGGGGGCAGGCAAAATTTGAGAAAGTTGAAATTATTGAAAGAATAAACCAAGATAAAGTAAGATCTATTGGGGGGATACACACACTTATAAACGCAGCCCTCCCAAATGTCTGGACAAGTACTCCAGAAAACGGCAGGTGAAAGTAGGAGTGTCAGACGAGACATTTTTGTATGCCCATGAGTTATCGAAGTGGGTTTTAATGTCTACCAGGCTACAGGCACAGTTTTATAAAACTTGCTTTTTGTGTTATACACCTGACAAAATCGCAAAATGGGGTGGAGGGAAGGGAACATGTTGTCCTCACTGTGAATTTTATAATACAGATAGTGTATATATTTTTGCATCATGTCATGTTCTGCAAAAATGTATTAAAGACATTATGAATTTTCTATCGGAAGTTTTAAAAACGGAAATAACTGTCTGAGAATGTAATCCTGCTAGGGACTTTTGAGACTAATCGGCTAAGGGCAGGGCATGAATTGATTTTTATTTCTATGGCGGTTTTACAAATGTTTATTTGAGGCTGCCTGGTTGGATTCCAATGCCCCAGCTTTTCAACAATGGCTTGCCAGGTTGCTAACAATGTATAGTCTAGAAATAGCCATATAGGCGAAAAGGGAGTAATCAGCGTAGAAAAGGTATGAAAATGTTTAACCCTCTACGTGTCTGGATCCAAACTCAAAGCAAGGAATGAAGATGAAGTAAGAATATGTACTTTATCGTATTTGCACTAGTCACTTTAGGACAATATCTTTTCTGGGGTTATTTTTGTTATTTGTAATAAATGAAGTAAATTGTATTGTAATTAGAAATAGGAGATGGAAGTAGTTTACCACGTTACAAGAAATAATGTAATGAATTTTGGAATGTATTTGGCGTATTAAACTTTTCTCCTGTCTGAGCAGGGGGTGGCGGAGTGGGTGGGATATGTGTGGGGTGAAAAATGCAAAATGAATAAAGTTAAAAAAATTAAAAAATAAAAAATGGACAAATTTAACCTTCCATACTTGGTGGACATGGCTTTGCATTATTCAAAGTGTAGATTACACAACCTACCACAAAACACACTCTGCATTCTTCTAGGAAACTACACCCTTGATGTCTACCTACAGAAAAATAAACTGCCAAAATTGCTCCATGTCAAACACTTAAGAAAGAATTTTACAGATATCACAAGGATCTCCCATGTCACTTTTAAGAGGGGTTCTATTCAAACAATAACCAGATCTAGAAGAGACCGCCCCCTTTAACTCTTAACTTCCATTCTCTGTGTTTCCCCTTTATATGCCACTTTCCATTAGGAATTATTGCCTCCATCTAGGTACGCCGATCCACATTCCATATTATACCAAAAAGTAAATTCACTTACCAAGCCAAAGGTGTTTCACTATATTAGACTTTGACAGGCCAATTGGGTCCAACATTTTGTGTATTCAAATGCTTCTAATTTCATTAAAAAGAAATTGTAGCTTCTACACCACCTGTGTCTTATCAGACGCTGGGATCCTCATTCAACTCTTCTATTCACAATGGTGTATTTAATGTAATGCTTATCTGACCGCTCTCTGAGATTTATCACGTACCAATGTTATTTTTCAAAACATGTAATAAAAAAATACTCCATTTTAATAATTACTTCTCTATGCAGTCGTATAACCTGATGTACTTGGGTGAAACGCTTCCATGTGAAATACTTTTTCTCCCAACTGTCGCAGGTACCCACCAGGGAAGCCAACTTTCCCCACTTCTCTTTCTGCTGGTTACTGAGCCATTGCTAGCGACACTTGGGTATAATCCCGATATTAACAGTATTAACTTAAGCTCTTGCAGGCAAATGGTAGCTGCATATGCTGAGGGCGTTCTGTTATTTACCGAGGAGGCTGATTGGGTCATTCCCCGCATTATGCAGGAGCTAGAGAGGCACTCCGTGTCAGGCTGCTCCCTTAACAGGGACAAAACCAAGGTTGTACCACAAAATATCCACTGTACTTCATCAGTGATAGACTATTTGAGTTTGAAATGGCAGCCAGAAGCCCTTAAATATGTAGGTATCTGGTTTGGTAGAGACTTGAAAATCTCAATCACCATTAATGACAATAAAACATTGACCAAAATAAAAAAAACAAAGTTGAACGCTTGGTCTCCCAAACTTGTTACCTGGTGGGGTTGGGCCGAAACTGTCAAAATGACAATAGCTCCACTGGTTAATTTATGTTCCAGTATGCTCCCAGTCGTTCCTTCCCCTCTCCTTTTTTAAAACCGTGGACAAACACATCTCTGAATTCCTACGGAATAACAAGAAAGCGAGGATCTCCATGAATACTTCGAAAATGAATAAGACCAAAGAGGGCCTTAACCTTCCCGACTGTCCAAGATATCAACAGGCATTCAAGGCCTCTGGTGGTTTAGGACGCAGGATGCCCACTTCCCTCCATGGCAAGACACAGAGATTCACTTAGTTTACCTTCCGCCACTAGATTCTACCCTCTCTATATGCAACATAGCAAGACTTCCACTGGACCCTGAAAGTGCTTAATGTTAGATACAGTAACTGCCTACTACTGATTGACAAATGACTAGGCAGAAGTAGGACTGGCTCAGTTATGGCTTCCTTGTAGCATAATTAGAAGACTAACCTAGATGGCAAATCAGTTTAGTGGGAGTCATGAGCGATTAAGGGCATAGATACCATAGGACACCTGGGTACTCAGCTTAAAATTATCCTGGTTTTTTTTTTGCGCACAAATTTAGAACTACCTGACATTGACTTTTATAGGGTTCTAAGATAAAAAAGAACAATTGGAAAATTGACACTCCCTCACTTAACTGACCTACCTGGGCTACTTGGTAACTTTAGAAAGATTGGCTATTCTGCATCACATATTTCTAAATTACTTGAATCCCCCAAAAAGTACCTGCTGAAAGGACTGTCTAAGAAATGGGACATGCATACATCCAATCTGCACAGATCTTGACACTTTCTGAAGCAACATGGAGAAATATTTGGCAGTCTCCCGCCGTAGCAAAAATTACCCAGGCACTAGCACAAACCAGATTATGATCTACACATAATACAGACTGGACACCGACCAGACTCCATGAGGTGGTCTTGACCATGACAGGCACTTGCTGGAGATACAGGGAGGTTAAAGGGACCCTCAAACACAAGTTCTTTACATGTAGATTGGTCCAGACTTTCATCATATTCTGGAAAGCTTGGTTACATGCCAAATTGTTTTAAGGCTGAGCTCATGCACAGGCTCATAGAGCCAGAAGTTACCCTTTGCTCGGCTCTGGTGGGCTCTCTCCGAGTATTTGTTGGCTTGCGCAGCCTTCAGAATGACAGGTTAACTCTCATAGGATCGGGGGGGGGGGGGGATGGGGGGGGGCACTAGGTGGCGCGAGACTAAGATGGCCACACACCAGTGAGGCTCCTGCCCTGCCGAGCGGAACAATATCCTTAAGCCCCATCCTTGACTACAACTAAGCTCTGTTTTCTACACCACAGAAGACCGGAATCACCACTGATCACAGCGGTGCCGTTTCTGGACGAGGGAGAGCGATCACAACGAAATGGCAGACTGATGACAGTCCCTACAGACGGCTGCCCCTCCGGCCTCGTGTGGGAAGACTGCTGTGAAGGCTAGGCGAGCCTGGGGTCACGTGGGCCCTGCGGCCGGGTTTGGTTTGCCGGCCCGTCATACTACAAGTCCGCTGTAATGTGCTCCTCCGAGGCGGGCGCCTCTGCCGGATCCCCTGCCCAAGGACACTGCGCAGTATAGCACCTGGCCCGGGAGACCTTCACCAGGAAGCCGCTGAGCGCCAGCTGGACGTAGCCGGTGTGCGTGAGTACACAGCTGGCGGTGCGCTACCGGAGACCCTGCGCTGATAGCGGTGAAAGAGCGTGGTGGGGTCCCCCCCATGTTGGCGACAAGATACAGCAGCCGGCTTCGCTGCGCCTGTCGGGGGTTGGGCGCACCGTCCCCTGATCGAGTGTAGCTGCCATAGCCGGGGGGGGGGGGGGGGGGGAAATCGGCCGCCATTTTGACTGCCGGTCGCCACGGGAACCAGCACAAGATACTGCAATAGTAGACGCCGGCGCGTGACCTACCCAAGCATAACTGTGTGCGGCGGGGACCCAGCGGAGCCTCTCCCTTCTGCGATTGTGTGCAGCATCTCCACCAGAGTTGTCATCCTGCAAATACCCATAAAGAGAACGCTGCGTGGCGGCTATTTTGAGTGAGGTGCGGAGTCCCTCTGGCGCTGTTGGCGGCTGACTGCGGGGGGTGGTGCGGCACTCCTGACGGCCACGGATTAACCCCTTCAGTGCCCGCCCCTTTCCCCGCCCAGTGCCGGCCGTTGCATTAGCGGGCGGGGTCTATGACGAGCTGGACTCGTCATGGGCACAGCGCCACCGCGGCCCATGACGAGTCCAGCTCGTCATGGGCACTGAAGGGGTTAAGGCTGCGAGTCCTGACCATCTTCGGCGCACCTAGTGGTGGCTCCCTGCATTGCCAACGATTCACACTGACATACCGCCTCATAGCACCACCAGCACACGCGAGGAGCGGGCACAAAGAGAAGGTTGGGCCGAGGCCCGGAATAGTAAGGGGCACAGACAGCTCAGCAGTACAGTTGCAGGGGTTGGAGGTAACAGTGGGCCCAACGCACCGAACACCTGTGCCGCTCTGACAGGCTTACGTCCTGGGCTCTCTTGGGAAGGACTAACTGGGGCAGCCTCCAGATACATCTCGACGTCTAGGGAGTAACGGTAGATGGTATATACCGACACTACGCCCGAGGGTGCCCCGTTAAGTCTCAGCATGGGGCGCACTGATACCAAGAAGACAAAATTGCCATTTGAAACACACAAAACACCCAGGTACAGCTCGGCGGATCACGCAGACTCGGATAGCATGGACACTCAGGAGGAAGATTGGAAGGCGCTCCTACTTGGCATGAAACAAAGCCTCACAACCATCGCTGAGAAAATATATACCATGAATACACATATGGACTCAGTTGTTAATAAACTAGACCACCATGAACAACGTCTCAAAGAAGCGGATAGAGTGTCTGACCTGGAGGATGGCGCCACGGCAAACAAAGAACATGTTTCGCAGATGGATAAATTGCTCAAAATAATTGCAGATAAGAACGAGGATTTAGAAGCCCGATCCAGAAGAAACAATGTGCGCATCCTGGGCTTGGCGGAATCGACCAATACGGGCTGCATGGAAGACTTCATTGTAAAATTGGTCGTGGAGCTGTTCGGTCGAGACTCCTTCTCTGCCCACCTCACGGTGGAGAGAGCGCACAGATCTCTGGCTGCCCGCCCACCCCCTGGAGCACCACCTCACCCAGTGATAGCACGTTTGTTAAACTACAGTGACAGAGACACAGTGTTGCGCCTTGCTCGAGAGAAGAAAGAAGTCCGCTATGAAAACACCATACTATCGTTCTTTCCAGACTTCACGCAAACCGTGCAAGATGCAAGGCGCAAATTCATTGCTGTGAAGAATAAACTACAGGCGCAATTGATTCCCTACGCTGTGATGTACCCAGCGAAACTAAAGATAACACTCCAGGGGAGGCAACATTTCTTCCAAAACCCAAAAAAAGCAGAGGACTACCTCAAACGGAATCGTCGAGCTGCATCTGCCGGAACGGGCAGGCAAGAACACTCCAGATCCCAGTCCCCCCTATCAAATCCAGACTAAGACGAGCAACTGCTACCGAAACACGCGTGATCAGCATTGGTGATCTGAATCCGAGAAACTGGCCTACATTGGTGATGTATTGAAGTTTATAGATCATTATTATCTGTTCCGCCCGGACTCTCACCTCCCTCCTGCCATGGCTGCCCGCTGATGCAGCGGTGTAGCGGGTAGGTTCAACAGTGGAGGAGAGTGGGTACGGCGTGAGCCCCTAGTGACTCTCCCACGAGGGCGTTCCCCCAAATCTCCTACAAGGAGGAACAGTATTGGTTGGACTGAAGGTTCTTAACAGTAGGGAGGGTACGTATGCCCGGCGAGTTGGGGATGCCGGAGTGGGTGGGGGGAGGGTGTTTTATGTTTGATGCAATGTTATCTACCCAGTTGGTTAGCAGGGGCAATATAGTATTCAGTAGCAGTCACGATAGACGAAGGCATGACAGACATCACACGGGATATTAACAATCTAAATGTATGATCATGGAATATACGGGGTCTGAATAACCCTAGGAAAAAGAGGCAGGTACTAGGCTACTTAGACATTGCATCGCAGTCGCACTGCTGCAAGAAACACACTTGAATGCGGAACTCTTACCTCAATTCGCTGCGAAATGGGCCTCATATCGTTATTTTGCATTGTACTCCGGCTACTCTCACGGAGTGGCCATTCTCAAACGAGGAGTGAGGTTCGTGCCCAGTGGGTCAGAAGCTGATACTAACAGGAGGTACTGCCTGGTATGGGGGAGGCTCAACTCATATGACGTGACATTCGCGAATTATTACGGACCCAATACTGACAATCCACATACTTTGCTTTTACTAAGGAGTAAAATCCAAACGATAGGTACCACTTATGTTATCTGGGGGGGGAGATTTTAATACAGTGGTGCAGCCCCAGATGGATAGATCTCGAGTTTCCCCAATGCATTTCACGACCACGCACCGAGTACTAAAATATATAATAGACAACAACTACCTACTTGACACATGGCGGTATAAACACCCTATGCAGCGGGAGGGCATGCACCACTCTGCGGTTCACGCGTCATGGGCTCTACTGGACTACCGGATCGTATCAGTCAGAATGGCGCATTGGCTAGTACACGTAACCCATGTGGCTCACACATATTCAGATCATTCCCCCGTGGTGATGGAGCTGCAGCCCCCGATAAGCCACACCCCGTATAACAGTTAGCGTCTCAATCCCCTGCATCTCCAAGACACAGTTTTTAGGACGGAAATTGAGCGGGAAATTAAGGATTTTTTTTTTTTTTTTTTTTTTTTTTTTTTAAACCTTTATTTTCAAAAGTCAGGACACAGCTATTCAGCCGACAACCCGGAGGTTCGGCAGCATCGATATATAGAAACAGAGATGCGTCCCCAGTACCATGAAAGGAGAAGTGCAAAGGTTCAATTTTAATTAAACACAAAAACGCACAACAAACCCCAGCAAGGCAAGAACACTGAAAGCCCATGATGAGCCCCCCAGGGGAGGCCGGACCCCACTCTTCTAACAGTTACAGTACAAAGTAAAGAGGAAGAAGAGGGACTGTAGAGGCCCAAAAGTCCATAAACCATACTGAGCTGGAAAGAAGGTTAGGAGGAAAGCTGTTCCTCGGGAGGCTCCAAATCCGGGGCAAGACATATTCCCCCCCTGTATTGATTCCACCGCCCCCATATGGCGTGCCACTTCCGGGGGCGGCCTCTAGCGCAATAGACCGTCTTTTCCCTTAACATACTCCAGTCCATATTTTCTTTCTACGCGGTCAATGTGGGGGGCCCCGCAGAGCCCCACAATCGCGCGATATCTCTTTTAGCGACCATGTTGCCCAGAGTCACCCATTGGGTCTGCGCCGCATTATGATCAGTGGGCCCCCAGACATTCAGTAGACAACACCGCGCTTCCGGCTGCATAGCAATGCCCGTCACCTCCCCCATCACTGCATGGACTCTCCTCCAAAATTCCGTGATGACACCACATTCCCAAATGATATGCAGGAAAGTACCCACCATACCACAACCCCTCCTGCATAAGCCGTCCTCCGAGAATCCCATGTGAACCAGCCTTGGCCCCGTCACATACACTCGATGCAGTATTTTAAGCTGCACCAGCCTCAGACGCGACGGGATCGCAACCTCCTTAGGAGAGGAAACAGCAGACTGCCAATCCTCGTCATCCAACTAGAGGCCATCCCTAGCCCACTGGTCCCTCAACCCCAGTAGCATATCCGCCCGGACGTTGATCAGTTTCTTATAGATGAGCGAGATCGTGCTCTCGGGCATATGGCCATCAAGGACCCGGTCCTCCAAAGGAGAGGACTCAGGCACCTTCTCACCCTCTATGAGGACTGATCGGAGGGCGTGACGCACCTGAATATAGCGGAAAAACTCAGATGGCCCCAGCTCATACTCCTTCTGCAACTCTTCAAAGGACTTCACCCTCCCCTTAATCAGGACATCTCCGACCCTGGAGATGCCGATCAAGTCCCATTTGTCAAAGCCTTTTGTGTGCCAAAGCCTACCCAGTCTCTCAGATTCAAATAGCGGGGTAGCGAGGGTGAGCCTATCCTTCCAGCCCAGCGAGTCAGTTGCCATCTTCCACACTCGCACCGCCACAGCAGTGGGCCCCGTGAGGGACGAGTCCAAGGACCGCGAATACAACGCCCTGTAATAGTTACCACCACGCAGCAACCACCTGTCCATGGCATACCCAGGGCTGAGGGCAGGGCCATAAAACCCATGATTAATCGCACTCAGCTGGGTGGCCCAATAGTACCGTCGGATGTCTGGGAGCGCAATGCCCCCGTCGTACCATGGAAGCGTCAACTTTGCAATAGCTATTCGCGGCCGCCCATCCCAAAGCAACGTTCGTTGGAGGCCTTCTACCTCCCGAAAGTATTTGGCCGGAACCCAGTCCAAAGTATTCTGCAGTGCGTAGAGGAAGCGGGGAAGCGACATCATTTTGAACAGGGCCGCACGCCCAACGAGGGAGAGCGGCAGCCTCCGCCAGCCTTCAACATCCCGCCTCAGGCGTGCCAGGGGGGGGGGGAGCAGGTTCTTCTCATATCGCACAGCAGAGTCCATGGAGATAAAGATCCCCAAATACACGAAGCCCTGCTGAGCGACCTGTATCGAACATGTTCTAGGGATCGGGGGAACCTCGCCACTAAGAACATACAAATATGATTTACTCCAGTTGATAACAAGACCCGAGTTCCTACCAAAAGATGAGAGTACGTCACAGACCACTATAAGTGATTTCTTGGGTGAGGCAAGATACAGCAGGATATCATCGGCATAGAGCGAAATACGGTCCTCGTGTTCAGGCGACCATCTAAGGCCCCGTATATCCGGGTGCCAACGTATCCACGCAGCCAGCGGCTCAAGGGCGAGGGCGAACAACAAAGGCGACAGGGGACAACCCTGCCGGGTACCCCTCCCAAGCTGAAACGGAGTCGACGCCCGAACATTCACCACCACACTCGCAAGTGGCCCCTCATACAGCAACCTCACCCAACTCACAAAACCGTGGCCAAAGCCGAACTTGGTCAGTACGGCCCACAAATATGCCCATTCCACCGTGTCGAATGCCATCGTGGCGTCAAGAGACGCCACAATAGCTGGTTCACGCAGTGTGTCCGCCCTGGCGATTACACCATGAAGGCGCCGAAGATTTAACGCTGTGTTTCGGTGCGGGATGAAGCCGGATTGATCCGGGTGGACCAAGTCACCGAGTACCCTAATCAATCGGGTCGCCAGGATTTTAGCCAGAATTTTCGGCTCTGCGTTAAGAAGTGAGATAGGCCTATATGAGGCGCACTTATCTCGGGGTTTGCCCTCTTTGTGTATAACCACGATCGTCGCCAGTCGCTGGTCCAACGGGAGGGTCCCCCTCCCCCGCGCCTCCATAAACATGGCGCGCAGGTGAGGGGCGACCCTATCCGGAAATAGCTTGTACAAATCGACCGGCAAACCGTTCGGTCCCGAGGCCTTACCCGAGTTTAACGCGCGGATAGCCCCCGCCACCTCGTCAACCGTTATGTCACCATCTAGATCATCCCCATCTATGTCGGAGAGACAGGGCAACTCGATATCACGGAGGAGGTCAGACGAGTCCTCGGGCGGCCTATCCGACACTGAGGCATAAACCCTACAGAAATAGTCCGAGAAACACTGTACAATCCTCTCAGGTTCCACAATCGCCTCTCCCCTCTCACCCGTCAGCTCTGGCACAACTCTATTGACCCGTTCTTTTTTGTCCAGCCAAGCCAGGAGTTTCCCTGCCTTGTCACCAACATCATACAATCGGCCCTGCTGCTCCCTACTGAGGGTCTTAGCGGCGTTCGTCACCAGGTCCTTATACTCAGCTTGCTTCAAGCAAAGCTCATGCAGTAAGGACTCTGTAACCTCCTCCTCCAGCGCTCCCTCCAGAGCCGCGATCTCCTCCTCAACCTGCAGAACCTCGCCATCTCTCCGCCGCTTGGCAGCTACTACTAGGGAGAGGGCTTCCCCTCGGAGCACGGTCTTAAATGCTTCCCACAGCGACACTGCCGAGTCCACGGATCCCTGATTATCCTTGAAAAAATTATCTACTTTCTTTACCAGCGCGCTGCGCATCTTGGGGTCTCGGAAATACCACGGGTTGATAGGGGCCACCCTTCCTCCTCCCTCCCGACCTAGATCCAGCCGGATCCACACTGGCGAATGGTCAGATATACCACGCGCCATGTGCCTCGCCTCGGAGACCAATGAGGCATGCGCAGCCAGAGTGAGTAGGTAATCAATCCTGGAGAGACTACCATGTGCCCCGGAGTGGAACGTGTATTGGCTCTGTGTGGGGTGCCGGAGCCTCCAGCAGTCTATCAGGCCAAGCGTGTTTAGGAAGTTTGGGAGCCACCTCTGAGCCCCCCGTGTCTCTGGGCGGGTATCTATCCAGCAGGCCGGAGCCAACAGCGTTGAAATCACCTCCCACCACAAGCATACCCCCCGGGAGATCCAGCAGGGCCCTACCCAGATCTGTGAACGTGGAGGCCTGCAGGGCCGGCGGGACATAAACCGAAACTAAAACCAAAGTTCTTCCTTCCCACCGCCCCGCCACCGCCACAAACCTCCCCCTATCATCAACAATGGTGGAGTCCACCTCAAATGGTAGCGAGGCTCCGACTAGGATGCCCACACCCCTGGACCCAGAGGAGAATCCCGAATGTGCTATGAATTTATAACCCTTCCTATTCAGAGCATAGCATGTATTACCAATAAGGTGCGTCTCCTGCAGCAAGGCAACATCCGGCATGGACCGTTTCAAGAATTGCAAAACAATCCCACGCTTAATGCGATCCCCCAAACCATTAACATTCCAGCTTATAACACTTAAACCCCTACCCCCCATCCTCAAACGTAAAGAGGCCCACCCCACTCCCGAAGAGCCACCATGGAACAGTCTTGGAAAGAATCATCATGCCTTGCAGAAATAAACCCCCCAACAACAAACCCAAAATCCCAGAAACCCCCCCCACCCTGCACCCCTGCGGCAGCTTACAAAGCCCCCCCAACTTGCAGTGTGCCTGTCGCCCTACAAAAACCCCAAAAATCTACAAAAAGTACCCTAAGGGGGGAAAAGAGCACCCCTCGTCCTCCCGCCGCCCTCCGCATTGACTGCACTCTATTCAAGTCTTCAAATATAGCCAAATCGAGTCAGACCGGCTCCGAAAAATCAGCCCTGCCCATCCCGGCCACTGTCCCCATCCTCGGCAATGTCCTCCCCCGTCCGTCGTCAGGGCAAAGCGTCCAGCCATTCATCGGCCATAACAGGAGAGTCAAAGAAAAATGTCCGATCTTCGTGCACCACACGTAGTCTGGGTAGAAATTCACCGACGCGTTCTGGAAGGGGACCGGGCCCGTCACCCTCGATGCTTGCAGGATAGCGTCCCGATCTCGAAAATGAAAGAGCCGAGCGACGATCGGCCTCGGTGGGGCACCCACCTTGGGCCTCCCACCCGGCACTCTATGAGCCCTTTCAACCGCAAAGAACTTTCCAAGACCCTTAGGCTTCAGATGATTAAGCACCAAGTCCTCGACCAGCAGGTCAACCGAAGCCTCATCCGAGGACTCCGGGACCCCGATGACGCGCACGTTGTTGCGCCTGGCCCGGCTCTCAAAATCCTCCAGCCGGCGGGCGGCGAGATCACTCTCGGTCCTTAGCTTACGAACCTCGATCTGCAGTTCCGTGACATCATCGGCGAGGCCCGTGGTCTTGAGGTCCAGGGTCCTAACCCGTTCATTCGTTTTGCCCAAGTCCGCACGGATCAGGTTAACATCCACCAAGATGGCATCCACCTTATGCACCAGGGCATCAAACTGTCTCCCAATCGAGGTCTGCATCCCTTCGAGCGCGCCCATGACATCCTGTAGTGAGAGCTCCGGGGCCGAAGGCGAGGCCTCCTTCTGGGTATCCGGCGACTGGCTCGACCCACTCGGTGATCCCTTCTGCAGAGCATAGCGGTCCATACTATTGACTTGGGTATAGGCTCCCCGCCTGGTAGACTTAGCCTTCAGCCGATCCACCTCTGCTTTGCCCGACATGGTTGGTACCAAGCAGGTCGGTTCAGATAAGACGGGTCCCTCTCAATGAAAGGAATCAGGGGTGATCAGTTCTGCAGTGGGCCACCAGAGTAGCCTGCAGAGCGTCCATAGGGTAATAAAGCCACCAAGAGCTCTCCAGGGGCAGGGCTGACAAAGGGAGAGAAAGCGAAAGTGAAAGGACGGGGACCTCCGTCCGACAGTTCACACCTCGCCTGGCCGTTGTTGTTCAACTAGAAGTCGGGCATCCTGCCAACTCTAGCTCCTGGCATCCCTCGGAGATAGGCCGCAATCTTCCGCCAGGCATAAGTCCGGTTCCCTGTGGGCGATCCGAGCGCGGGTAGCATCAATCGCCTCCCTGACAGGTCATCCACTCGATGCCATGCATACCGACAGGATTAGAGACAGGATAGTCGACGGAGGGCGCGAGGGTCTCGGGAGCTCAGAGCTCACGCGGCCATCTTGGTCAAGCGCTAGGCTCCTCCCCCAAGGAATTTTTTTAACGGAATGTGCAGTCTGTTTCCAGCCTCACTGCTGTCTGGGAGGCATTTAAGGTCACGGCCAGGGGATGGTGTATCTCAAAGGGTGGGGGCATACTCAAAACTCTACGCAAGGACCTGCATAGGCCGGAAGGGGAACTTAAAGCGCTAGAAACAGAGCTTTAGGCACACCCGAATGATGGGGCACATAGAGCTAAAATACGGGAAACACTCACAGAATACGAGGAAACCGCAAGCAGGGAAAGTAACTTCTGAGGGAAACCATACCTGGCCAGGGTTTATGGTGAAGGTGATCGTCCAGGGAAGGTTTTAGCACGCATGATTAGACCCCCGACCCCCCCCCCCCCCCCGCTCAAGTTCTCAAACTATGTCGCGGAGATACAAGATGGACAAGGGACCATACATAGAAACCTCTTTGATCAACTCAATACGTTCAGGGAGTACTAAAAAACACTCTGTACGTCCCACAGGGGCACCCCGCTCGATTTGCCACAATACTTAGAGGACACGGCATTGGCATGGCTGGGACCTAATCAACAAAAATTTCTGAATTTGGAATTGGAGGTGGACGAGATTACTGAGGCAATAACGCCTATGAAATCAGGGCGAGCCCCGGGATCAGACGGCCTGCCAATTTTATAAAGCCTACGCACCAATTTTAGCACCCATCTTGAAAGAAGTGTTCAATGCAGCGTTCGAGGAGGGCAGCCTACCGAGAACCATGCAGGAGGCTCAAATAACCTCGCTACTAAATGTAAATGTTGTAGACTTGTAAAGCGCACAGCTGCCCCAGCAACGGGGCGTCCCGGCGCTGTTGACTGCTGGGGAACCCGTCCTGGCTATCCCTGTGAGATGGTCCCTTTCTGGGTATCTCCAAGGTGAAACCAGGCATCCCCGGCGTCTGTGGGGGGCCGTTGTAGAGATGAGGCAAGCTTAATGCCCAGAGTTGCCGAGTGTGTTCCTGGTTAGAGTAGGTACCGAGGCGAGAATTATCGAGTCCGTTTTGATCCTGGTCCATGGCCGATTCTCTGCTTACGGGTCTGCCGCCTCTAACCAGTGAGCCACACCTCTCCACCAAAACCCGGCAAATCCCCGCTACACTGTGAATCATACCGACCCCTATCTTTACTGAATTGTGATACTAAAATCCTAGTCAAGGTTTTAGCGATCCGCTTCAGTTTTTCGATGGAAAGATTGGTGTTGCCGGATCAGGCGGGATTCATCCCAAATCGTGCCACATCCCACAACCTTAGAACACTTTTAGCAGTACTGCAAGACATAGATCCCAATTGCTCAGCGGTGGCGGTCTTTGACGCCACCAAGGCGTTTGATTCAGTGGAGTGGGATTACCTGGTGGGAAATCTGAGTTACATGGGGATGCCCTTTACCCTCTTGAACTGGGTTAAACTGCTGTAAACGTAGCCAATAGCCACAGTCCTGCTGAATGGTGCACGTTCTTCTCACTTCACCGTTTCCAGAGGCACGAGGCAGGGATGTCCGCTATCCCCAATTTTATTTGCTTTGGCCATCGAGCCCTTGGCAGCAAAGCTACGACAGCATCACAATGAGAGATTCCCGATTTATCCAGCTAGACAATTGCTTATCTCCATCTATGCGGACGATATGACCCTGTATATCAAAAAGCCTCAAGAGAATCTTAATCCCGTGTTGAGGGAGATAAACAAATTCAGCGCCATTTCTGGAATACAAATAAATTGGACTAAATCTGTAGTATTCCCCCTCACGCGCAAAACTATACCACACCAATTGGATTATCCCCTGGTTTTGGGAGAGTGACGAGTTAAAATACCTAGGGGTACATAAAACCAGGGATGCGTGCGAATTATGGCGTGGATATTGACAAGACAACATCACCAAATGGATAGGACTACCACTGTCAATGTCAGGGAGGATTTCCCTTATTAAGATTATTCTACTACCTAAATTCCTGTATCTCTTCATCAACATCCCATACCATCCCGGGAGGTCTTTCTTTAACACACTTAAGACACAACTTATAAGACTTATATGGGGCGGGAAACAGGCGCAGCTCAGCCTAGCCACATTGATGTTGCCGTACCAACAGGGGGGATACGATGTTCCCAATTTTGAGTACTATTACTATTGTGCGCAGGCACATTTCGCAGTTTACTGGGTTCACCCGCCTCCCTTCATGCCTCATCTGGTGGTGGAAGACGGCTATATGTCGCCGATGCCTCCAGAGGGCTACCTCTTTACTAGGGCGAAGGAGCGAGAGCGAGACCCCTCCACGGTGGACTGTACTCTCGCTGCGTGGAGACAGATTGCGCGCAGGTTAGGAGCCCCCATGATGTATTCCCCTAGGATGCTCCTGCTACGTAATCCCTTATTGCAAGTCACATATGAGGGGATAAACCTGGAAGCAGGACAGTCCTAGAGCCCGCTTGTGGTCCTCACAGGCAGAATCTGAGGCATTGTGGAATTGCAGTGAAAATGTGGCAAATGAGTAGTGATGCTGGATAGTGGGACGGGTGAGTTTTTGGGTACCTGCCATAGTCGGAGGCTAAACTACCCTCCTAGTTTAAGCAGTAATTGTGATGTCTGCATATCGCATACCCTAATGACCCCGTATAGTACGGAATGTAATGCTATTTGTATACTATACTCATGTGCTGCCCTAGGATCGCTGGATGGGGGTTTTGCAAATGTCAGATAAGGGGGGGGGGGGATGTTGATGCTATGCAACAAATTTGTACGGGAAGGTGTAAGATATTAGCACATCATTAATACACCTGAATTGTTGATTGACATTATGCTGATGTACTGTAAAAGAAAAAAAAAAAGAAAGAAAAACTCTCATAGGATCAAACAGCCCTTTGAAATACTAAGAATATTTGCTACACAACAAAAAATAAAACTTGCTAAAAAGACTCCCAACAAGAGTGGGTGTGACAGACAGAGGCATGCATTCACAGAGAACTTGCTTAATTCAGACTGCTCTTGACCAGAAGAGCTCAGCCCAAATCTATAGCTACCAAGACGTTCACAGTGATTCGTGTCTACAAGTGCAAGGTTATGGAGGGTGTTTTCTCCTTTTCTGTTCTCTTTATTCCTGCAATTGAGAATGAATACCAGTCAGTAGGCAAGTTGCATCCACAGGGAACCCAGCAGACATTAAAACTTTAAATTAAAGGGAAAGAGACAGCCTACAGGGAAAATTATGAACCTATATCAGTGGACTATATCCAGAGAGGCAATCCCAATAGCTTAAATCTACTAACCAGCTTGGGTTGTGAGCACATTACCTCTCCACGAGTAATTTGTATTTAGAGATGTGATGAACACGCACAGATGGAGGTGAAGTAAATATATACATGTAATAATACTCGGACTCACTTGTCGAATGGCAAGTGCTCCCTGTGGGTCGACAGTCAACTCCGCCAAATGAACTCCGAACTCTGCAAACAGGAGTAGAAAGAAAAGCCAAAGTGAATAGTTATATACAAATGGCGAAAGTGATTTGCGCATCAGACATTCCCTTCTGTATGCAGCGCGCACAGACTTCAAAGCTGCTACTGGTTATGTGCAAAATGAAGTTCACAATGTAGTTTTCTAGGATTGTCAGATTACTAAAGTACTGCTCCCTTGCGAGAATTCATCATCAATACTGTAATTTTCCATTATAACTGGGTTTTTTTAAAACCCACCCGAAAACAAAATTAAATATTCTTTAAAAAAATATATATTTTTTTTTAAAAAGACGATGAAGCCAACAAAAGCAACAGTGTGAAGATTTCAAAACCAAAATGTCTCTATACACATTTTGTTGTGCTTAACATGACAAAGTTTCATAAAACTAAAACAATGGCTGTGAATGGGTCAACCGAATCCTGTTCAGAACGGGAGAAATATATATATTTTTTGAAGTCTGGACGTGTCAGTTGGAGAAAACTATATGTGAACAGTGGAGACAGACAAAGAAAGCTGAGGCAACGTGGCTTGCTCCGAGGTACAGGGTTCATGCCGATTGGCGATGCATTATTGTTTGCCTCAAAGATTTGAAACATGATGGAAAACAGCTAGTCGGAACTTGCACCTTAGAAGAACAAGGCCTTTGCAAGACCTAATGAAGAGCTAAGGCCAAGGAAGCCATGCAAATGTGGCGAGCCGAATCATGAGAGGGGGGCCTGCCTCGGTGCTTTGAAAGCCAGCTGTCCCTGACCTCGTACTAGCGAATGATCTACCCTATGTGCTGTGAATGGATGAAAGTGTGGACAGAAATGCTCAAGTTCTCATTGGTGTGTAATGCCAATAATCCATGCATTCATTACTTCAGCCATGTTTGTCTGACTTGTATTACCATCTGTGTTATTGCATGTAGGACTGCCCCTTCCTATTCCGCATCTGAAGGTGGGGCTGCAGAGCACCTATCAGACAAATTTGATAGGTGGTGCCATGTGAAGTGTACTAACCGCAACCAGTCCTTTAGCCAAATTCGCATTTTGAGACTTGGGTGTATACTTTTTCAATTGAAAAAATACAAGCTGCAGAAGGTACGGCGTTGCTAGCTAAAAATACCAGACTGACAATGTCTCCTGACAATTGGCAAACACTGCAGTCACAGGCAAGTATCACTTAAGAGAGAGAGGTACAGTGGGAGCAGGGGTGGCAGGCAGGGTTGAGGAAACATTGGTCACATGTTGGCATCGCCTGTAAAAGACCGGTAGTATTAGGTAAGGCTCAGTCACATGCCACTGAAAGGCAGCTAGGACTCGTTCAGATTCTGTCACAAGTCAAAGGAATGACAAAGACTGTAGGGCTTGGCAGTCAGTCACTTGGCAGGATCACATCGCAAGGTTGTGTGGGCTGGGAATAAATCAGTTGTATGACAGTTTTGCATGTAAAAGAGTAGAGTGGGGACAGCGTTACTCCACTCACAAGGACCTCTCTACACATTCAAGGCCTCGCCCACCCCTACACTGCTGCATCACAGGACGGAAAAGAAGAATGCAATGATTTTGACCTGGTAGCAGGTCTTCTAAATTCAAACATCCCTCTGGACGGCCTTCCAGTGGATCTGCGAATGCAGTCCAATCACCTGAGGTTTTGGCGTATCATCAAGATCGACTATATCCACACTAAAACTGGGTGCCCTTCACTACCCACACATTTGGCACATTCCATTTACCCTTATCAAATGTTTCCATGAAGCTTGAAAAGAAACTTTCAATAAATTGGTATTGGCTACATGAGCAATGTGTCGAAGATGCACCTCAATGGTCATATAGAGCAACACATTGAGTACAGGGATAAAATCTTAAAATGCACAAAATGCTGGCTTCCCTCGCCTCCTTTGATTTTTCCATTGCCACAACAACTGACCAAACTGTTCTGAAAGAGTTACGGTTTAGAGTAAAACTCTCCTGCTCTCTTGAAAGACTGGAAAATATATGGAAATGAAGATTGTAAGCTGTGCATGTGAGTGGCTAGCCTGGTATATGATACAATTATGTAAGTTAACAGACTGCATATGTCCAGAAAACCCTTATGGTGAATTAGGAGGTCTAAGACAACCTTAAAAAGCTCTCTAAGTGGTAGCTGTGGAGAGCAGCCTTCAGGCTTAGTCCAGAAGAAGTGAAAAGCAGCTTGTTTTACCAGAATGCAATCTTCTAGCTATCAATTAAAAGAAAAAGAACCACACAAGGTATTTATAAAAATATATATTTATTATACAATACTCACTAACATGTTTAGATATCTCCTACTCGGAGATATGCACAATGCACACAATACTTTGCATAAAAATCACATAAATAGCACAGAATACACAGTGAACCCCAGGGAGAGACCAAACCATATATTAAGAAAGTGGTGTAAGAACCACGACTTGTGTCAAGACAATGTCTAGAGGATGTAGAAGTGCCAGGCCCCCAAGGAACCACCAAAAGGTGAGTGACTAGGAACCCCACGGAGATAGTGTGCAGTGTGGGAACAGGACTGCATTCTCTGTACAAATCAACGTGCAAGTTGTGGTTGCAATTTTAAAGAAAAAGGACCTTTCCCAGTTGTCCCTGAAGAAATCCAGTGGAAGACAGAAGGTTGGAGCGCCACCCTACCTGTGGATACCCTAGCACCCACGTTACCCACACCAGGGAAGCTGGGTGCACAGGTGTTAAGTAGTGTCAGAAACCACCGTCGAAACCAATGGAGAACTTCAGGAAAATGTCACTGCTGGAGAAGGAGAAAGTGTCCTGTGGAATCCGAAGGTGAATTCTAGCTGTTAGGTACCTGCAAGCAGAGGGGACGGTGTCTATGTCACACAAGATTGATCTGGAGACCGGAAGACGAATGCCCACCAATGTTGAGTGTTGCAGGAGAGTCGACAGTGACCTTGACTCTGCAGTTGTGAGGACCAGGCGACACAGATGAAGACTAGGAGCTGTGCACGAGCTGTCCCACGTCGGATGTCGAGAGCTGATGGGTCGGTGTCCATCTGAAGCACCAACAAGCCTTGGCAACTGCAAACAACATGGATGTCGAAGAAGGTGCAATGTCAGGACCAGCAAGGCTCAGTGGACTCACCACAAGCATGGGAGTCAGGGCAGGCCCCAAGCAATCATGAGCCCAAAAGAAACAAAGATGACCCTCAAATGGACCCACAGGACGGAGGCACTGGTGTCCAGAGAGGACCTTAAGCGTCCCACCAAAAGATGCAGGCCACGATGCAAACAATGCAGACGAAGATTCTCGTTACTGGAGATGCTCGAGGCTGGGGCTACTTGGAGCCCGAAGATCTTGGTGGAAGGTAGCCAACGAGTCTTTGCAACAGCAAGTCGACGCAGTGCACAGGGGTTCGGTTACTGCAGCTCCTATGGGGGATACTGGCCTCAAACTTAGTGGTGAGAGGGCCGAGCAGGCCTCGAGAGATGTGGAGAACCCCCACCTGTGTTGCCGAGCCTTTCTGAGTCCCTGGGAGTTCAGGATCAGCAGACCGGTCAGCTTTGTTGCGTTACAAGCAGATGCAGGGAAGTGACTCCTCCTCTCCAAGGGAGATTTCTTCAGGTGTCTTTGGTGCCCACAGGCCTTGGAAAGTTCCTGTATGGTACACAGGCGATGCAGCAGACTGAAAGGGGGACAAAGTCGAGCCCAAACGTAGTCCAGCGAAGTCCAGAGTCCCCAGATGGTAGAAGTTGAAGTGGTGTCTGAATTGAATCGTGTTCCATGACGAATCTCGTGACCTACCCAAAGTTATGCCCTTAAGTACACTAGGGAAAGGGTTTGGACGATTTAAGGTTCCCTCCCAAGGGAGGAAGTGTACAGTGGGGAGGATACTCCCATATCCTTTGTCCGATTTCACGCCAGAGCAAAAGTCAGCGGCTCCCAGAGCTGGTTTTAACTGGACTATGCAAGGAGGCACCAAATGTGCCCGTCATGCAGACTGAGTGGCGCTGGCAAGGGCACCCACCCGGCCCCAATACACTAAATCCTGTCTGGGAAGTGGTCACACCTCCCTGTGACAGGATACCTATTGTTCTGCCTTTCGCCTGCTCGAGCCTGGCTCAGCAGCAGGAGGGCAGAATCGGGTCTCTAGTCGAAAGCAACCATGTTGTGCTGTCCGGGTTTAGAAGACTGGTGCCGGGAGCACTGAGAGCCTAACAGAGGTGTTCTGGTGCTTGGAATCATACCTCTCACGCCGGTTACGGTGTGGGGGTATGATTCCAACATGTTTGATACCAAACATGATAGGAATCGTTGCAGCCAGTTTCAAGAGGGTTACAACAAACAATTGATGGACGGAATGCTGACAATGCAGACATTCTCCCCCAGTGGAATGCTGACAATGCAGACATTCTCCCCCAGTCAAGAGATCTGGGTTAAATCCATCGTTCTTTTGCCCACTACACCACTCCAGTTTAGACATGGCCATATGCAAATCAGTCTTGACCCTGTGCCTCATGGGAACAGTCCAGCCCGAACTGCCAAGCCATGTCTTCACTGGACCGGAATCAAGCATCCTAGGACCGGTTTCTGGCTATCAGCCGTCATCAGCCAGGATAGCTTGACTCCAGTGGCGTAGTGAGCACGGGTCCCATGTCTGGGAATACCCATCCCACTTAGGGCGAAAAGCGTTACAACAAACAATTGATGGACGGAATGCTGACAATGCATACATTCTCCCCCAGTCAAGAGATCTGGGTTAAATCCATCGTTCTTTTGCCCACTACACTACCCCAGTTTAGACATGGCCATATGCAAATCAGTCTTGACCCTGTGCCTCATGGGAACAGTCCAGCCCGAACTGCCAAGCCATGTCTTCACTGGACCGGAATCAAGCATCCTAGGACCGGTTTCCGGCTATCAGCCGTCATCAGCCAGGATAGCTTGACTCCGTAGTGGGCAAAAGAACGATGGATTTAACCCAGATCTCTTGACTGGGGGAGAATGTCTGCATTGTCAGCATTCCTTCCATCATTTGTTTGTTCCTTTGTTTGTTGTAACGCTTTTCGCCCTAAGTGGGATGGGTATTCCCAGACGTGGGACCCGTGCTCACTACGCCACTGGAGTCAAGCTATCCTGGCTGATGACGGCCGATAGCCAGAAACCGGTCCTAGGATGCTTGATTCCGGTCCAGGGAAAATATGGCTTGGCAGTTCGGGCTGGACTGTTCCCATGAGGCACAGGGTCAAGACTGATTTGCATATGGCCATGTCTGAACTGGGGTGGCGTAGTGGGCAAAAGAACGATGGATTTAACCCAGATCTCTTGACTGGGGGAGAATGTCTGCATTGTCAGATTTCCGTCCATCATTTGTTTGTTGTAACGAGTTTCAAGAGGGTTGTCGCGTAATTACGCGGTGCCCCCTTGTATGGTATATGGCTGTTTCACTTACAAGCCAGGAGAATGGACTCCGTAGGCTGTAGGGGTATCCTGCTCATGCAGGGGCACCCTCACACTTCGAACCAAGCACCCTGCCTTTAGGATTGCAAAGGCCTGCTATAGGAGTGACTTATAGGTTTTAAGTGCAGTGACCCTAGATATAGGAAACCTATATCTTTCGTAAGTGGTGCTAGCAACAGCTTACATAGGCTGCAATGGCAGGCCTATAGTTACACTTTGAATGGTCTCCCATGGGTGGCATAATACATGCTTCAGCCCATGGGGGACCTCTGGGGTACCTATGCCATGGGTACCTTGGTACCATATACTAGGGATGCACCCTAGTACTGAACAGAACAATTTAAGGGAGAAAGCAGAAGACTGGGGTCCTGATTAGCAGGATCCCAGTCAGACTAGCCAAAACAGCTTAGCACCAGGCAAAACGTGGGGGTATCCATAAAAGCAGCTCCTACTTTCCTACAGTACAGCTTTAAGAGGAGTGAATTTGATGCACATTAATCCAAAAAGCATATTAAATGTGTTAGCGCACTCAGACCCACAGGTGGTGGGGGTGGTATAAAGGGATGTACAGAGAAGCACCACTAAGAAAACGCATGTGAATGCTTAAAGGCTGGATATTAAAATCCGGCAACCAAAGGCATTAATGATGAAACATAACATGGTAAGGGTTCTTTATCTGTTTTCCAACTAGTTAGGTTACTCTTTCTCTTCCTGAGGCAGCCGCGGCCCTCCCTACAAAGCTTCATTCTTATGTGCACGACTTAAGGGTGTGACGTTATTTGCAAAGGCAATGACAAACATGGGAACCTCCTTTTACATGCAACAAAAAATACATTATAAGTGCAGGACCAGTTCATCAGTACTCAACTCTTTGGGATGCCAGACAGGATGCATGGCCAGGGCTACAAGTGACGATTGGGTGGCTGCCAACGTCGAAGAGGAATTTAGTCCACTTGCCCATCTCCCCAACACCTCAACATTGCGGAAAGGTGATGTAAGAAATTGTATTATTTGGGGTAGTGGACTATCCACCTCAAGGAATAATCACTAAATTAACCTGAGCTCAATCACTCGGTAGCTATTTCACAGAGTAGACCAGCCTAACTTAGGGCAATGTGAAAAGTATTCCTGCAGCAGCAAATAGTAACTAAGTCAAAATGCCGAACAAAAATCCCTAACCGAATTAGAAATAGAGTAAAGTGTAATAAACAAAAAGACACCAAAATGACAAAAACTCAATAAAGAGAACCGGAGATATGAATTTTTAAAGATGTCAAGGACAATAACACCAAAAAGCACAGAGCGATAATATTATGGGCCGGTAGACCGTTTCCTAGGCACAATTTCAGGCTGGCTGTGATGGAAAGTGGGTCAGATACATCAACCAAGTTGGTCCCGGTTGCTGACGAGAAGTTACTTATTTGTAAAATGCTTTATTAAAATATAATGTGCAGAGTTTTATCTTTAAAAATGAAGTGTTAAGTGCAAAAATTGTAGTAGTCATTAATACTTCAAAACTATTGGCATGTTGCATAGAAATGAAGTATAGTTTCTTAATTTGACGTAACCACAGACCGTGTGAATGAAATAAGACATGAATACCGAAAAGCTTGTTTTTTCAGACTTCACAACCGTTGTGCAAGATGTTTTTCTTCTCTTTGCTGCAGACGTTGCAATTTTGAAAGCTACTGTTTATTAACTAATTATTAGACATTTGTTGTATTAGACGACTGATAGTACAGTTCTCTTTGAAAATGATGTAGACGACAGGGAGGATGATTCACATACACATGCTTAAAAGACAATTGAACTCTGGTGAGAATATGAGGGTAAGCCTGTTTCCAGGAGTGTGCTGAAATCCAATTAGTCAACAAGAAGAAGAAGAAAGAACATATTTGTTGCAACAAAGTAAATGTGCATTTAATTAGTGTGTGATTTTAGACTAGAGAGAAGTTAGGTGTGTCCCCTGTCCCAGACTCTTCAAGAGGATACTCTTTACTGGGTTGTCTTGGACATCTCCTTACGAGAAGTCTCACTTCCTGATTTGCTATTAGAGCTGAGGATACTATCCAGCGTATTATGCTAAAGCTTTATGCTTGATTCTCTATCGGGAACATTCATGGGTATCTGAGTTGACACCTTTAATCCTTCTTGCATTAATACAGATTTATTTAGAATACGGAAGTTAATTTATGGAACACACTTGTTGCATTTTTATTGTATCAATTCCTTATTGATTTGCTATATTGATTTACGTTATTACCAAATAATTGATTGATATTAATCTTTGATAATGAGATTTAGAAAATAAAATCTTAAAGAATGAGAAACTAAAATATTTGAAAATGAAACCCTTTAGCTCAACGTAACTCTTTTGACTGAACTAAAAGAAATAACTGATATTGTTTTATACTGACTTCCCCTCCTCACATTTCTGTCGACATCAAAGATCCATCAACCTGTACGCAGGGTTCATGACTGGTAAGTGACAGTGAAACCATGTGCTCCAACAGTGGTAGCAGAGTATAGTTTATGTCACGAGAGAGGATCTGAAATAATTAGTCCTAGTTGAGAAATGCCCATGTCCTTAAGACCAAAGCCAAAGCTTTAAGATTGACGGCATTGCGGTTTCGAAGGTGGTTGCAGTAGTGGGAGTATCAATAAGCTTATGTGTCGCTATGGTCTTTGTTGAGATTTGGTCGTGTTGTTTTGTTGTGCTTGGGAATAGTAGTGTGTAAGCGTAAATTGTTGAGCAGTTGAAGTAGTTATCAGACTCGAAGTAGTATAAGATCCCACAATAGATAAGCAGTTCAAACTGTGGTGTTATTTGTGGTGCACAATTGTAAGATATCTTCGAATTGCACAATTGATATAGGGACTATAACAATGATGTGATTGTACTAATATTGATTGGGGTTAGTGGAGCCTATTGCCAAAAGGAGAAGCTACATAGTTGGAGTAATTTCCCGCTGGTCAAGATTTCATTCGCGTACATGTAAGATTAGGGAAGTCGGAGGGTGTTAAAACCTTACTTCCGATAATTTTTGTATAAATGAATGATTTGGAATTTCTTAAGTGGAGCAGACAAAAGTTAGTTGTTTATTATGCTTAGAGTTGTAGAATTTGTGTACGAGAAAGTTGAAAAGGAAGGTGAACCGATGAAAGGAGTCAGGAGTACGTCATATTGTGCCATGCTGAGATTGGTCAGCTGGCATTAGAGTTGAGCTGTTATTGGTTAATGACGACAGAGTGCCATGCTGGGATAAAACAGCTGTTGTGAAGTGCCTTGCTGAGACTGGTTGATGAGAGCTCAAGTATTAAGCTGCGACACGATTGGAGAAGGATTGAAGTATACGGAATTAGAACCAGAATCAAAACCCCGAAATTTGAACTTAATCATTGCACATCATTTGTTGAATTATTGCAAAAATGAAATGTTTCATAACCCTTGGAGATTGGATTAGAGGTGATATAGTTCAAGAAAGTGAATATTCGTCACCAGAAGGTAGGCCAGTTTGTTACAGGACGACAAATGTACGGTTTCATGCAGGTTTGTGGCTTTGTCAATTGTGCAAGATTACTGAAAATTAGAGTTCATTTATATTTCCACAATATGGTACATTTGATTTAGAGGTTATTGAACATTTAAAGGAGAAATTATACAATATGAAACCACCTCCTAGACCCTCACATTAAGAAGCATGTAATGCTTGGGAGACAGCAGCACGTGATAAAGAGAAATATCAGAACAGGACAAAGAGCTAAGCGAAATTATGCAGATGCTCAATAGGACAAAGAATAGCAAAGGTGGAGAAAATGTATAATCGAGGAAGCTAGAATGTACCCTGTCGTAACCACAGAAAAGACTAAAAGAAATTGGAAACAAATGATGAAGAAGCTGCAACGAAAACGGACACTGATAGCGATTCGTGGATGATGTTCTGGATGTTTTATTGGCTTCAGTTCCACCACATGTGGCACCTACAACAAATACTGATAGTGATATAGCTTCTAGTGCTACAGGGTATTCAGGCCCTGTTGACCCGAATGCAATTCAGAACAAGCGACCATTTCCAGCACTTCAAATTGCAAATACACCTGCTGAAGTGGCTCATGCTGTAATAACTCCAGGTTTTACTGTCTCAATTTTGACTGTTCCTGCGCCAGTGTCACAAGTTGTGTCAACATGGACATCGGTAGTGGCAGTTGCGACTGCAACGATCCATAATGTTCCAAATAACATAGCTCAAGGTGCTGTAGGAGGCGAAGCTGCAACAGGGTTCATGCAGACATCGCAAAATTCACATACTGTTGCGTAGACACCACTGCAAAATGTTCAAACATTGAGAGAAGGAAGGAAGGATTGTTTTTACGACACCAGTTGCCAAAAGTGAGACCTCACCATTTGAGGGTGGAATTTTTCCATCAGGGTTTGAAGAAACCACAGACAATAAAAAGACTGAGGTGCCGAGAGATCCTATACTAGCAAAGAACAGAGCAAGACCATTAGGTGTTTCAAAATTAAAGGTGGAATTAGAAGAAAGGATTAGGAGAGGTTTAGATATTTCCCATGTGGAAAATTATTAGGAAAATGAACTGATATATTTGAGTAAAGAAATAATGAGACGTGCAGCTATTTCACATGATAAATTAACGGAATTAGCATGAAAATATGAAGTGGAGTGTTCCATTACAAAGATGAAGCTAATGTGACAATGTGATCTTCAAGAATGAAGTTATGTATTGGGGAATTGGTAAAATGCATCCGCAAATAGAATGATTTTGACAGATTAGAAAGCAAGTGTACAAAGAAACAAGAAATGAAACCATCAGATGCAGCAGAAGCAAATATTAAACCACCACCAGCACACCCAGATGAAGAGAAAGCATTTACTTTTCCTGTTAGGGAGATGCCAGGTGGAGAATATGTGCATGTACCACGGATTGCAGGTGATATTGCAACACTCAAGAACAATTTTCAGAAATTGAGAGAGAATCGTGCACAGTGGCCTGTACAAGGTGGCAGGTTCTGAGAACAGATCTGAATATTTTGACATTGTAGTACAGAGTGATTTGTGGGCCAAGTACAAAATAGCTGTACAGTGGCCATGTTCTGAACCTCCAAGATATGCGCAAACTCCTGCACTCTCACCTGTGATGAATATGACTCGGAAAGGATGCAACTGGTAAAGTTGTTTGGGCAAAATTGGTTTAATCCCCGATTCAGAGTCCTAGCAGAGGAGTTGTGCCACACGTGTAAAATGTCAACAGATGCATGCAGGAAGAACACCAATAGCTATGAGTCACAAAGGAAGGTCAGGTGGACCCTTAAATAGAATGCAGTTGGACTTTATCAAGATGCCTGTATGTACCGTGCTGAGCTATGTCCTGGTTATAGTGTGCATTTTCTCTCGATAGGTGGAAGCCTACCCAACACGGAAAAATGACAGCTAAACTGCTGTTGCGTGAACTTATACAAAGGTATGGATTTCTGGTTTCTCTGGAGACAGACAGAGGCACTCATTTTAATACTGAATTCCATAGAATGCTGTGTGTGCCTTTCCAAGAGGAACACTGTAGTGATCATCCCAAGGCTTCAGAAACAGTGGAGCAAGTAAATGGAGCCCTGAAGTCATAATTGGTCATAGTTTGTGCCTCTACTTCTACTAGTCATTACCATTGGTTCTGATGAGTCTTTGAAGTATTCCTGACAGGAGAACAGGATGATCACCTAATAAAATCCTCATAGGACGTGCAATAAGACTGCCTGCTGTACCGGAAAATGCACTTGTGAAGATCACAGATGACATGATACTCTATTACTGGAAAGGACTGGCTGATGTGGTACGTTCTGTTTCTCACCAGGTTGGAGCGGTCACTGCCAATCCACATCAGGAGCAGTACCATGCCCTTAGTCCTGGTGATTGGGTTTTGGTGAAGAAGCATTTGTGGAAGTCCTGTTTGGACCCAAGGAGGAAAGGCCCCTACCAAGTCATCTTAAATCACGAACACTGCTGTCAAATGTGCTGGGATACCTAACTGGGTGCATGCACCACAAACTCAGAGTAAAGCAACCGCATGATGATACAGTGTTCTTTGAGCAAAGTCAAAGAGCTCCTCTGACAGTACATCGGGAAGAACAAGAGAGGGGAGAAAAACAGCAAGAACTCACCAGTACAAGTTTGTGAAATATCGCAAAGTTGTGGGGAAATACCCACTGAAGAAACCATTCGAGTATCACAAGAGCAACTGAATAACCCAAATGAAGGAACGAGTGAGAAAAAGATAAATATGAGGATTTGAATGGCGAAATGGTAAGAGGCGATTAAGATCAAGTGCGTCTATCGAACGTATACCGCCAACAATAATCGAAAAAACAGTATCCAGTGATATAAGTGACACAGAGGAGGATCTGCAGACACCAAGGAGATCCAAGAGAGCAAGAGTACCTTGTTGAAGATACTCATTACCTAAATTGACTTACAATGACAGAAATGTGGGAAGTGGTTAAAAGTCAAGATAAATTGAGCTCAGAGTTGTTTGAACCTCCATGATATGCTACACTGTCAAACAGGGTGGATTAAAACAAAATATTTTAAATAAATATGCAATTGAGAACTTAAACATTATTCAAATTTAAGACTGAAAGCATCTTCAACGACAAGTGAATAACGGTGTTAAACTGAAGAAGTAAAAGAGACTGAAGTAAGAAAAGAGTTAATAAAATAAAAATAATTAAGAAAAATTCCCTAAGGCAAAGGCTGCAGTAGAACAGTAGGCATAACACATTTAGAAGTAGACAGATAAGGACTAGGGATGCCTAGTATTGGAGTTTGTACAAACAAAATGGGAAAGCTATCAAAGCATTAAAAACAAACCTAATGATGTTTTGCCATCACAAAGGGCTTCAAAAACTACTTTACACTTGAAACACCCCTCACAGAGCAGGTGAGAGAATGTACCTTCCCGGGAATTGACATAACAGAAAACAAAATGGCACAAAGGACATACACAGAAGTAGCACTCTCCGAATACAACTTGCGGGACAAATCTTGCGCTTTGTAAGGGGGATGAACAGGCACTTGATTTCCCCCACTACTGAGGCGTATAAGCTATTGCCCAGAATGCTGTTCTGTAAGGAGCAGAGATCTGGGGCTATTCAGAGCAAGCTTTTGATGAAGCTTTTTGATCTCAATCATCTATTAAATCTACCCTCCAGCACCTTAATAGTCCTGTTACATCTAGACATTGAGATGCTGGATACTTTCAGGTTAGTCCAGTTGCAACCTGTATTTTACTGGGCCGCGGAAATGGGGCACACCCAAGCTAGAGCAATATAAGAAGGTGCTGCAGGAAATTGTCCCTTACTGGAAGTGGCTCATTGGCCTGGTTCAAACATGAACGAACTGTGTAATGACAGATTGCGAATTATGATCTTTGGACCAACCCAGAGTCTATAACCCAGGAAGTTGAAAGCAAGATCAGACTTACATACAAAAATAAGTGCATGGTAATGCTATAAACCGACAGGATCATAGGCACATAAACTAAAGCCTCTCTTGATAGGAAGTGCTCCCCTAGTTTTGAGATATACTTGGATAAAGTTGAACCATCAGTGGCTAAAACTTTGTATATTTTGCTAAGACTTGGCACCTTGACCCTGAAGCATTTTATTTAAATAGAGGCATATTCATGGTAAAGCAACCCATTGTTATAAAAATCGGGAGTGCATTGCACATGAAATCCACTCTTTAGCCTTCCGTCTAATACACCGATTCCAAAGAGCAAAATGGCTAAAAGAACAAGTTCAAGAATATGGGTATTTGTAACATGGGAGCCACTGTACAACTGATAACGTGAGACACCTTGAGCACATTGGTATTTTCCATCCCTCACATTTAACTAAAATGCTGGAAAGTTAGGAAAAGTCAAACATCTGAAATATCCTAAAGGTCTCTCCTTTCAGCATGTTTTATAGCTATATTCAGTAGTTTTTAATTACCCTTTTATGTTTTATGGGCATTGTCCCCAAATAAATTACTTACAAATGTTTCTTTTATGTTTAAATGGCTATCTACAAAATATACTGGATACCAACTAAATTATAATGAAGAACTTGTATAGTGTTCGGTGGTAACAGAAAAATCCTGCAATTGATGGAGGAAAGGCTACATACACCAGCAGAATGTTCTCCACCATACTATGCTTAGGACACAAAATTCCACCAGCGGACTTAATGATGGATTTCGAATTTCGTTCACTAATTGAAGAAATTTCTTTTACTACCCACCTTTAGATCAAACTGACCAAAAAAGCCAACTCAGGGGATTGGTAGGGACGGTGTGGCAAACCAGAACACTGCTCCACATCCTTAAAGCCACTCAAAAATCTGGTCTTTTTGGTACAGAATCTTGAACTACATCATCAACACCTTAGAAAAGTGTCTAATCCAGCGCTCCTTGTCAGGTCTGAACACAGAATAATCTGGTCTTAAATCCTAACAAGGAAAGCAGAGATATAGCCTAAACTTCAGTTAGGAAATTGTTGCATAGCAGTTGGAAAAACACTTATGGTCAGGATGAAGATAATTCATGGTTAAGATTGTGACTCACACAAGGCTTCTTTCTGCCCCAGTCAAGTCTCAAACAGCGCTTAACCTTCAGCCCATGTTTTTTAGCCAGGCAGCCTTGAGTCAAGATTATCCCAGTGTAATGGCATATTGGGGAAAGGGGCAGCATAAAGGTGTGTCATAAAAGGATAAAAATTCTAAAAAAAAAAATCTTATACCAAAGAAAACTCCAAAACAATCTATTAAAATGTAGTCAGTCACTTTTCCTGACATTTCCTAGTCACCAGAACAGCAGCAGCCGGCCCGCTGATACCGGGCATTAAAAGTCAGGCCCGGCTGAGCAGAATGGGCCCAGGCCCAGGTTTGTGGGATCTGACTCGGGCATTTAATTGCCCGGCTTGCTCGCTACACTGCTTCCCGTCTGAGCGGTAGGAGCCCTGGGGAAAACAGCCCATGTCTGCCATACCCTGGGGGATTCCAATTTACACTGAGCCCTCCACACCCCAGGACTAAACCATTCACCCCTCCTGGCCACCAAGGGCAAGTAGCAGGGCCGGACTGGCTGTAGCGGGCGTTTCCCTAGTGGGCCACCAGGGTGGGGGCTGGTTTTGGCCCCTGGGTGGCAATTTTTGTTACCGGGGGCCAGCAAAATTGTCCCATTGTAACAAAATCGCCCGAAACCGGCCCCAGCAAACAGATTGGCGGCACACACCCCTACCCCCTCGTAGTTTGCCAGGGTCAGTTTCGGTTTCCAGTCTGGCCCTGGCCAGCAGGCCACAATCAAGGAGGGCAATCTAGACTATCCGTTCATGATAAGGGGGCTGTGGAAGGCCAAAATACTGCCACTCCCCACCCCCTGCAGGAGCCCCAGTTGCCTTGAGGAGCCGGAACTGTACTGAGCAACTCATGCCGCTTCCTTGAGAGGGCCTAGCCGGCCCAGTGCCGCAGTATAAGCATTGTTATTTAACACCAGTGGTGGGGAGTCTCTGGCGGGCCCGTACAGACAAATATCTGGAGATGGCAAAGTATAAACCATCTTCAAGGCAAAACAAGCTGGATAAATACATCAAGCCATTGCTGCACATCGTAGACTACACAGACCTCGTAGGACCATAGATACCTATAGAGGCTACAAAATAAGCATCAGTCGTTAATAAAGCCCTTTACACATCTTTAAAAAAATCAAGAGACTAACCCTAGAGGCCAAAATTGGTGAGGTCAGCAAGGATGTCTCACTCCTCCAACAGGACCAGCGAAACAAGTGGGGCCAAGTGACAAATGCTGAGAGATATATCTCCGCCTTAGAAGACCCAGAAATTACACTACAACAGATGGTCAGCTAACTACAAGTAACATGCTCCGAAATGGCAGGAGGGATAGAAGATGCTGAGGCCCCAGCCCTGCCAAACAACCAGAGATTTGTTGACTTCCTAGAGGGTGTTGAAAGCACCAACGTGCAGAAATTCCTGGAAATACCACTCTTTAGTTTCCTGCCGGCAGACCAGATCTCCACCTACTTCATCACTGAACACGCTTACAAAGCGCGCTCTCCCGACAGCCAACCACAGGGGGCCTGCTGCAGGCCATCATCAGCCAGCTCCACAATTGCCAGGACAGAGACGTGGCCCTGCGCAATGGAAAATTTAAGGCAACACCCCCTATGAGTCCTCAAAAATCCTCATCTTTATGGATCACACAAGGTCAGTCAGGGCTCAATAGAAATCGTTCGATCAGGTAAAGCAGAAAAGCGAGCCATGGGTCTGATGCATATGCTACTCTTTCCGGCCAAACTGAAAGCGGTTTTCAGGGAAAAGCAATATTCTTTGACCACTTGGACAGGGCTTCGGATTGGATGGAGGAGCACCCCCTCGCAATAACTCTGGCAAGCCATGCCTGATAAGCGATGGTCCCCCGGGGAAAGACCTGGATGGGCACCTAGCGGGTGCAAGCCCACGCAGACACCAGGGCATCTGTGGCAGGGCCCAAAGGTCTTGCTCAGGACCAATAACACTAAGTCCAGAGAACACAACTCTAAAGAGACTCTGAAAAGAGCAGAGGATCCTCTCAGACGAGACAAAGCCAAGAGGGAATTGATGCATCCCAACAAGCAACGAATCAGGGCAATAATGGTTGACTAACTAGGTGCAACTTCATGTTTACATGTTTTGTTTCAGTGGGAGTTTTTCAATATTGAATGCGGGAAGACAGGATTCTTCTGGGTGGGAAGTGTAGGGAGGACAGGGTAAATTATGTTTTTTTTGTTTTTATTATATTTTTATTTTTTGCTAAAAACTGTGTAATTGCAGCGTTAATTACATATACATATAATCCAAACATAAAACCGTAATTTCATTTGAAAAGCGAAGATCAGGTAATACACTGTGCATAATAATCAATAAATCATAAACAAGAGACTAACAATGTAACAGAATTTTCAGAATGGACTAAGATAAAAAAAAATCAATTTATAAAAAAAGACGCAATCAAGGAGGAGAGGGAGCCCCAGATCCTATTTCCTTTGATCCTGCCTTTTCTGCCTCTCCTTTCATAAAAGTGCCTTTTCAAAATTATATATTTGTAAAAATCATCCCTTCCACTGCTGGAAGGTTGGAGGTTGTGAATCAAGCCAGGCAGAGGGGACAGAGCCTGAGAACTGCCATTGCTATGAAAGCGAGTTCTACCCCTTTGTTGCAGACTAAATCATTTACCCCTAATAACATCTGCTGAGGTGTCAGAGGAACATCTTCATTAAGGACCTGTTGTAAAAAGCCTGAAATTTCACGACCTAAAGATTCTATACAAGGACACGTGGCAAAAATATGCACTAAATCCACACCAAAGGTTGCACATCTAAAGCAAGAAGTCCCCTCAGTTCCACCCCATTTAACAATCTTCGCAGGTGTAATATATAGATCAAGTAAGGTCTTAAAATCTTGAGCCCGCAAATTGGCAGAGCACAATACCGTCTCCCAGAGTTCTAAAGAGCTCATAAAACAAGAATCCTCAACCCTCAGCCTATCCTGCCATCTCAGCCTATGTTTATCTAAATCATCTGGTTCTCCTTCCAGCAGGCATCTATATATTTGTGTAATTGAGGATCCTGCACTACTAGTTAACAATTCCATCAAAGGTACTTGTCCAAAACCTGCCGCCCCACCAGCCTTTTTAAGCAGGAAATCTCTCCGCTGTAGAAATTTTAAAAAAATCCCGTGGGCCCACACCAAACATTTCCCTAACCACTACGAATGAAGTTATGTGATCCCCAACCAACAGGTCCCCTATCCTGTATAAACCACCCTTTCCCCACCCTGCCAGGCATGCATCTTGTATTGCCCTTGGCAGTTGGTCATTCCCAATCATGGGAGAATAACGGTTGAACCTACCTACCCAAAGTTTCTTCCTTATGCCTGCCCAATTGCGAAAAGCAGTGATTAGTACCTTGAATTGAGTTCTCTTGAAATAGCTTGCTTCATAGGATTTCAAGAAACAACCGTTAGCCCGGGCGCCTATCAGTAGCTCATATACTGTCGGCACATGACCGGAACCCTCCCTATCCTTTTCCTTAACTTCAAAGAGAGGCCGGTAATATTGGAATGAAGCTGCTAAATAATATAGCTTAAAATGCGGGAGCCCCATCCTCCTCTATCCCTTGGAAGGGATAGGAATACATTAGCTCTCCTGGTTCTTTGGTAGCACCAGATAAACCTAGCCACCTCCTTCTCTATTTGTTTAAACCAAAAGTTATGAATTTCCAAAGGAATTGCACGGAAAATATACAAAAGTTTTGGCAGGATCATTTTAATGAGAATACATCTCCCTACAATTGACAATTTAAGATTATCCCATCGCTGGAGATCGTTCTTAATTTTCCCCATTATAGGGATGATAATTAAATCCACTATATCTTCCACCTTTGCCGTAATGGTAATGCCTAGGTAAACCGTTTTTTCTACAATTCTGTTATCCGTATCTGTAACAAATGTATTTGTCACAATCTGTGTTTTAGCTTTATTCAATAAAAAATCTGATTGAGTCTCAAAGTTCTCAGTAATACTTTCAACCGCAGCCATTGCACGATCAGGGTTTGATGAAATATTAGCCACGTCATCGGCGTTAGCGCATCTTCCCCTTCTTTTGATATTTTGCATTGCGGGACACGTGGCAAAAGAGCACCTTCCCAAACCTGTATATATACTGGGGGAATGTCCATTCTCCCAACATTTGTGTGTGTAGTAGCCCAGACACATGGGCGAACGGAATCGAGGTCCGAGCATGGGGAAATATTACATTGTTTGGGTGCGGTCTTTCTTCCAAAGATAACACTCACCTCAGATGGGGAGCAATGTATGGTAGCATGAAAATGTTTCCAGGGATGTGGAATTTAATAAAATATCTACTTGTCCGTGGGGCAGGTAGCTTCATAAATCTACTTGTCCTGTGCAAAATCCACTTGTCCCTTTGGTGCCATGTAGTGCACCGTCAAATAATGGCAGCACTCATTATAGAAGAACTCGGATAATAGCCTCTCTGGTTATGTCAGGCTCATAGTATAGAAGGATTTGAATACTAGTGACTTTCCTATTTTGCCTCTTTTCTGCAGATCTACCCATTCATCCTTTTCCTTTCATTCACCCACTAATATCTAACACTTCCCCTTTACATTGGCTGCCATTCATTCTTTCATCAGCCTTTCACCATTCTGTTTGTCAATCCATCCATTCGCCCATAAAATTGTAAATTGATACTTGTATAGCGCACTACTCACCCGCAAGGGTCTCAAGGCGCTTATACGAATACCGCTGTGCAACCCATCCTGGCTTTCCCTGTGAAGCATCCACTCCTAAGCACCCCCATGGTGGAGGCCAGGCATCCTTAGCGTTGTGGGGGCCGTTGTGGAGATTAAGCAAGCTATTGCCCAGAGTTGCAGAGTGGGACTCCATGATTGGAATGGCACCGAGACGAGAATTATCAGGTCCGTGGAATTTTGAGCCCAAGACCCGCCGAGGCGGGGAATTGAACCCTGGTCCCGGGCTAGACCTCTGCATCAGGGTCTGCCGCTCTAATCATTGAGCCACAATTCTCCACAATCCATATCCAAATCTACCGATCCATCCCCAAACATATCCATCCATTCATCTCAGCCATCTGTTCATCCTTTCGCTCACCCATTCTTCCGCTCATCATCAATTTACCCTTTGAGTCATCTATCCTTCCTCTTACTGATCCAGCCACCCTGCAACCCATCTTATCTTTTCACCCTTTCCTTCATCAACATATCCATCGTCCATCCACCATCCCTGTCACTCATCCATCCTTTCACTCATTCGTCCATCCATCTAGTAAGCCACACTTACATTCACTTACTCATCTATCCACCCTTTCACTCACACATCCATCCTTTCACTCACTCACCCTTACACGTTAATTATGGGCCTTTGTCTGCCGAGCTGCAGAGAGCAGAGGCTCATCAAGAGCTTCAACCCCGCTGTAGCTGCTAAAGCGAGTGGTTCACAACACCCCTGGCCAAACATATCCTTCCAGCTCCAAATCTATCATTCAAACTCATCTATCCCTCCTCCCTTCCTTCCACTCATCGATCCATCCGTCCTTTCGCTCATCCATCCACTTTCACCCCCTCCATCCACCCTTTCACTCATATCCATCCACTCTTTCACTCATCGCTCCATCCTTTTGCTCTTCCATCTTTCACCCCATCCATCCTCCTTTTCATTCATATCCATCCACCCTTTCACTCATCCCTCCCTCCACCGTTTCACTCAACTATCCACCCATCAATCTATCCATCCTTCCACCCATCAATCTATCCATTCTTCCACCCATCAATCTATCCATTCTTCCACCCATCAATCTATCCATTCTTCCACCCATCTATCCATCCACCCACTCCATCAGCTATTCATCCACTCGCTCTTATTCATCAATCCACCCTTTCATTCAACCATCCATCCACTCATCCATCCACTTTCACCCCATCCATTCATTCACCCTTTCACTCATCCATCCTTGCATCCACCCTTTCACTCATCCATCCACTTTCACCCCATCCATCCATTAATTCCCCTTGCACTCATCCATCCTTTCACTCATCCATCCTTACATCCACCCTTTCACTCATTTATCTGTGTATATATCCATCCACCCTTTCATGTCAATTATAAACCTTTGTCTGGACATGCAGAAAGAAGAGGCCCATTAAGAACTCCACAGCTGCTGTAGCCGCTACAACGGCATGTTCAGATGCCCCTGGTGCATGCACAGAACGAGATGAGAGGCCCAGTGCAAGGAGAGAAATGAGGGTGTACCTGAGGATTGCATGAATTCCCCATGGGGAAACTACTGAGCTTTAATCTAAGCCCTGGATGAGGTAAGATATGAGAGGCCAAGAGGAGTGGGTCAGGGCAGTCGGGGGGGGGGGGGGGGCAGCGGAGTGGGGTGGGGTTAGCACATACAGGCACCGGGAGAAACATAAGGTGCACAGGGAAAGAAAAGTGCAAAGGAGGGTTGTGCGGGGGCAGCATGAGAAGGGAAAGCATGGGCTTTACTGTAGGCCCCCGGAGGCAAGGGTGAGGAGGGATCTTGGGGCCGATTTGAGGCTCAAGTGTGAAGCACAGAATAAAAGGCAGGGTGTCACAAGGTTAAAGTCAGAGCAGGAGCCAAGAGGCCCTAGAGGCAGCCTCTTACATTCCAGTGATTTCAGTGTTCTGGAGCTGCAGAAGCTCCATGTTCGTCTCGTGCTAAAAGACACTGATCGGACCAGAGGAGGGCCTGGAAGCCACACTAGAGCCTCGAGGAGAAAGCAAAAAGACTCTTACCTGACAGTGCTGTGGATGTTTTATATGGAGCTGTAACTTTGAGCTCCGCTCCATCATGTTGTTGTTCTGCTCTGGGGAAATTATAGTGCAGGCCCCAGCTTTTGCATTGACCCTTTCACTGCTAATAAACTGCTCAGAGCTCCTTATTAACTGGCTGTGACCAAAAGGGTTGAACAGGTTGCAGCTGTTTATCGGATTACTGTAAGACTGTCTACTTGTCCTTTGGACAAGGTAGAAATTAAAACCTCTTGCCCTTGTAAGGAATCTAGATGTCTCGGGCGTCGGGAGATAGGAATTCCCCACCCCTGGTTTCAATAGGTCAAGTCCCAGCAAATTATGAGGAGCATGCGGGGGAAGCAAAAAGGGTGCAGAAGTACTAAAATTGTTAACCTGTAAGGGTATTTTTCAGGACACAGGGTTGGGGTTAGGGTTCCATCGAACCCCACTGATGTCGTTATCTGGCCAGACAAGGGTGTCCCAGGGACCAGTTGGTGAGAAATCGCGCTACGTGTCGCCCCTGTATCTACTAGGAATTTCTGATCCTGTCCAAGTAGGGGAGCTGTTAAATAGGGTCCTGATTGATCTACAGGTATCTCAACTGGTCCTCCTTGTCCTACGCTGTCCTAACCAAAGTGCATTCCTATGGCATCATCTGGTTTATAATCATCCAAAGAATATTGATTGTTCCTTTGATCAAATAAATATCTGACCTATTTCTGCCTGAATTTTGTTGTGGCTGTCTGGGGGCTTGATCTCCCAGATTACTTGCTTGTCCCCTGCCCTTCCCACTAGAAGCTAAGACGGGGCATTCAGAAAGCCAGTGCCCTACCTCTTTACAATAGGCACATTGATCCAGTCCCAGTGGTGTGTCTACAAGGTGGGCCTGGTGGGGGCATTTGTTTGTGATTTTGACCACAGCCTCGACTCTGGGGTCCATAAGCCTGAACCATCATAACCTTAGTCTTTAAATCCTTTATTTTACCTTCTTTCCTGTCATGCTCATCTGTCACCTGATTCTGGTAATACTGAGCTATATCCAATATGGCCTTGGGTGAGACTGAGGCCCATGTACTTTCAGACCCCTTTAAACGAACAGATATTTCGGAAAGTAAGTTTCCAACAAATCAGTCTACAAATAAATGGGAGCCCGTAGGTGTAGATGTGTCTTGGCCACTAAAATTGTGAAAAACTTCCTCAAAGCGAGTAAAGAAATCAGGGACAGACTCGTCCTTTCTTTGTTTACAAGCAGTAAGGAGCGTCCAATCTATCTTCCGTGGGGGAATTATCGTCTTTATTTAAGTGAGTATGTTGCCAGGGAGTTCCAGTATGAGCTGAGCTGGTTTTTTACCAGGCTTCCTATCAGCATCGGCCGCTATTACTGCAGCCCAATCTCCTCCTAACTCGGCAACATGATCCTGTTTCCGGGCGAGTCGCCACATATCCGGCGGTAAGATCATACCGAAAAACATATCAATATCAGCTAGCGTCATAACGCAAGAGTCAATAGCTGCCTGTACTTCATCATAATAACCTCTGGGGTTCTTCCGAATATCAGGTAAAGAGGCTTTCAGAGTGAGAAGATGCATCCGTTTTCAGGGCGTGTATATCCAATTATACAAGAAATGGGCTCTAGCATCGGGGCTGTTAGGATCATCATTGTTTGCATTTCCTCTCCCGGGCATAAACTGGGGTGCAGCTTACCTCATAGGTCTTATTCGGGGAGAGGCAAAAAGTTTGTTGCGATGCTGCATTATTGTGGCTATGGCAGTATTAACCCTTCCTACAGGGAAGGCCCCTACCTGTTACTGCCGATTAATGCCTCCAACATCGTCTGGACCGTTTTCCCCTGTAATCATCTCCCATTGGGCCAAAAACTAGTAAGAAAGTTTATGAAACAAAGGAGCTCGCCTTCAGAGAAATCTTGTATCTGGTGTATCATTTCTCCTGCCTCCATTTCCAGATCATTTAGCCAACTCACTACTATCTGTTTTATTACATCTTGGCGTGGTTGAGGTATGGCAGAGCAGAGAATTCGGGGAGCTGGGATAGGTATGGGACCAGCTGCTGGTCCAGGTGCGTCAACTTGGGATGGGGGGGATAAGGGACAAATCGGGACAGGTGGAAAAGTAAGGGGTTGGTGGTCCAGGAGGAGCGTGTGCCAAAGGTGCGGGTGGGGGTCGTTCAATTAATAATCTATCAGTTTCTGAGTCATCATCATCATGGTGGGCCTGGGCCGTCGCCGTTGGCCTAACGACATTCTTTAGATGTTGTCAATCTATGTTGTCAATCTATGTTCTCGACCTAAACATTATATTTTTTTCTGACCTTCATTATCCTTTAATTCCTTAAACTTTTGATAAACTGTCTTCCTTTCCTGTTTCTTGCTCACCCTTGAGCTGCCGCTTCTTCACTTCCTTCCTCCACATACGCAAACTGTCAAACATAGCTGGTCCAACTTTCCTAGCAAACAATACTTTTTCTAAGTACTCAAGTTTATGAGGGTCCATCGTCCCCTCTAATGGCCACTGAAATTGGGGTTCCCCTTTTGTATATTTGTTCCACAATGCACTATACATGATGGGACAAATACCATTTTTAACATACATTTCAAAATTCGGCCTACCTTCTGGGGCGCTGGCTGACTCTCTTCCAAAATGCGCTGCTTATCGAAGCAGCAATAACAAAACTTCCATAATTTACTAAAAACAGGCGTGTTGCATAAGGTATAAACAATAGCTTACAAACAGAGAAAATTCTCAGATTACCTGTATAATCTTAACATTTGCAAATGTTAATCAAACAAATACCAAACAAACAAAAACTGGTCCAATACAATCCGACCTATTCGTAGTCTTCAACTCCCAATTGTCGATCCTCCGTGATCAAATGATCAATTCCAAATAGCCGTTCGGAAGCCCAAGTCAAGGTCAGCAGCCCCCGGGAAGACCAGAGTCGGGAAGCCAAAAAAAGTCACCTTGGCCAAGAGAACTAGTCTCCTCAGGTGGTGCGCTCCTGAGTGCAGTTTCTTCTCACCGACACGATCTCCTTCCCCGGTCCAACTGCAGGCCTTTGATGGGGCCCCACATTTGGGTGCCAACTTGTGGAAGTGTGCCTTCTGCCAGACAAACCGGTGCAGGATCACCCTTCGTCCACGGGTTCAAACAAGTAAGGAGAATCAATACTGGAGTGAAGTAAGAATCAGGCAATTTATTAACAGTCATGAGTGGGGGCTCTGTCCGACAAGCACCAAGAGGCACTCAAGGAGGAAGCACACCAAGCAATGATTACATGGGTTTTTATAGGAAAAGGTCACAAACCGGGGACGCCCAATGGTGTAAATAGAGCTTGAGAAATACACACACAATGAGGTAATACAAACACCAACAGCCTTGGTGCTCAAGCAACTTCGAGCTACATAACAAGATACGCTATCTATGTACACTCTATTCATGGTTTAACTATAGATAGGCAACTCAGAGCAGATGCCAGCTGTTCTTTTGTGCTGCTTCTGTGTGTACACATTTCACAATACCCCAATCTGGTTTCTTTACACACGATTGTGCAGGGGGAGTGGGGCAGGGGCTGGAAAAGAGGACAGAGAAAACGGATGACGCATAGGTCAACTCGATGCGAGAAGTTGGGGTTTTTACATTTTAACAATATGGGTGGGTGCGAATCATATGTGAAAGTACTAATTGACATGTACTCCGGGGGGGGGCGGAGATAAAAGCCTCTAGTGGAACTGCAACTAAACAGGTCATACATTTCCTGAAAGAGTTGTTTGGAAGGGAAGGTATACCCAATGTTACGCTTACAGATAATGGCGTACAATTGGTGTCACATGAAATGGAGGAATTTTTGGGACAGTATGGGATAAGAAACAAGAAGTGTTTATTATACCACCCAGAAACAAATGGCATGATGAAACGATTTAACTGAGCATTAAAAGAGACTATTGCTATGGATAAGTAGAGTAGATTCGGAAAGAGGAGATTGCTAAAAAGGCTGAACCATACAGTCTCTCTCCTCATGCAGTCACAGGAAGTCTCCTTTTGAATTGTTCAAGGGAAGGCATCCCTACACTTTGGTGGCACCCTATGGGTGAATTATATGGAATCAAGTCAGATTTGCTCAAAAGTGATAGGAGTTGGGAATCCAGGAAAATAAGGATAATAGAGGCTCGTGAGAAAATTTTTGATGCAAGGAAATCTGTAAAAACAACAAAAGTCAAGGTTGGAGATTGGGTCATGGTTAGAAAACCATGCTGGAGAGTGGATTCGGCTGGGTACCATATGCCCCTGAGAGTTATCAAAGTTTTGACCAATGCTATTATGACGGAAGACTCCCGCATATGAAATCTCAATAGAATTGTCGTTGTCAGTGGGAATATTGTTAGAGAAGGTGCTGCGATGAAACCCACTTCAAACTTTCACTTAAGAAAATCTACCACAGAAGGTAAAGTCCCTTTGTACTTGAAGGACTAATGAGTGGGATAAAGTATGTTCCTGGTGCATCTTTGTCTATTAGGATTTCTGTATCTATCCAATATTTTATAATGTGGCTGATCCATTTTCCTTTTGTATTACAAGTTCTGAATCTTTCCAATATTTTATGTAACATTGTATATAGGTAATACACTGTTTGTTGTTATTTAAGGGAGGAAGGTGTAAGGTATCTCAAATGCTGGTGTATGTACAAACTAACATTTGATGGTAACCATGGTGATGGAACCAGGTGAAGACATAAAAGTAGGAGAGAGAAAGAGAGAGAGGAAAGGAGTTAATGAAGAGCAGTTACTGAAGATGGATGGGACTATTTGTATAAGGAATAAACTTCACGTTTAACTACCCTGTGACTCAAGTATCTTATGTTGCAGCCACCTTGTTACAGTCCAAGCCACTCTCTCTTGTACGGTCTAAACTTGATTACACCAATGGCTTCTTCCATGGATCATCTTTATCAAATTTGAAAAGACTACAACGGATTCAGAACTCTGTTGCCAAACGACTCCTACATGTCCATGTCTCCCCTGCCTTGAGGGCCCCACATTGGTTGTGGGCTGAAAAAAGATCCACATTCAAGCTGCTTTGCATCACCCACAAACCTATACATGAAACGGAACCGCTTTTTAATGAGGAATAAAATCACCAAATAAATTCAACATAGGAACCTCGACTCCAGATTGGCCCTCGCCTCAAGATCCCACCATACAAGAAACAAAAACCATGGGTGGCACAAATATTTCTGTTCAAGCAGCGAAACTATGGAATTCATTAACCCCCAAACATAATATCCACAGTTAACTATCTTTCCTTCAGAAGGTTACTCAAGAGTTGGCTCTTTCCTATATAACCACCATGCTCAATCACAAATGGAAGGAATATCCCAGTGTATATAAACATTTAATTTGATTATATGTATCTAGATATGTGTATTTCTTAATATATCTATGTATTATAATGTGTAGGTATGTATCTAGATATTACTTTAACCCTGATAAAAGAAATTGACTCTCTCCAATGCGCTACCCTGTATTTCACCCTATACCTCTAAATATATACTCTACCCCCACTCTCTGACTCAACCCAAACGTCATTCTACTACTATGTTCTCCAAAATAACCCTTTCTAGACTATCCCCTCCTCTATCCCTCCTTGAATCACCTCAAACCTTATTTTAATACTATCATCTCCCAAACAACCCTTCTCAAGTCTTCCTTCACCTATCCATCTTTTGACTCATCCGAAAAGTAGAAAACCAAAGTCCCGGGCACACATAAGCTAGGTAAATTACTTACTGTCACAAAATGTCACATATTTTCTTAATGTGTGATAATAAATGTCCACGCATTAGTTTCTTCAAGTATTTGATCTTTATGAACGAACCAGCCAACACCTGTTACGTCACATTTGGGAAGTATCCCTTGAATTCTTCAGCGCTATATTAGGAGCGTCGTTATCGGGTGGTGTCGCTTCGCCGGTGATAATTCCAACCCGGCTGAGCTGGCAGCGGAAGATAATTGAAAAAGAATACTCAGGGTAGCGAGTTGTCAGGAAAGGCCAATCCGGAATGCCGGAGACCTAAGGTGTTTTGAAGCGGAGCCTGCCTGAGAAATCCGCTTCTAGGGCCAGATCGCTAGGGTGCTGGCGATCCCAATCAGAGCGCCAGTCAAAAGGAGTATGGTGAGTTCGCAGTGTGTATTCCTGCCGCAGGTGCGCTTCAGGACGGTGACATGCACTGGTTCACCTCTGTACTGGTACAGACGCTCCTAATACAGCCCTGAAGAAGTCACAGGATACTTCCCAAATGTGACGAAACCGATCAAAGATCAAATACTTGAAGAAACGAATGCGTGGACATTTACTATCAGACATTGAGAAAATATATGTGACAATAACTAATTTACCTAGCTTACGTGGTTTTCTGTTAAGTGTGTGGGTCCTCACCCACACGCAATTAGGGGTTTAGGATGTTCCTCCATCCTGGCTGCACCATGCCATACGGCAGTACGAATACCTTTCACGCAAACATAGCAGGGCGCCAAACTTCCTGACATTTCCCAAAGTAATTTTACTATAATGATCTCCCTGATCCATTTCTAGAGATTCTTCCCTCCTCCATCTCTCCTTATACTCATGCCAAACCTCATCTTACTACTACTATGATCTCCCAATAAACACTTTCTAGAGACATCCCTCTTCTAACTCCCCCTTCCCCACTCAATTATCCTTTTCAATCAAACTAACAAACTCACATGTCCACCGCTCAAATTTCACTAAACTAATCCACCACTAATCCTTTTGGGTTCCTGGGTAGCATGTTACTTGCTGAAAAGCGTGTCAACGCCTCGTCAGGGGTAGTAAGTGCTATGGAGATACAATTACAAAAAAATTAACGCTTCTTTAAGTCATAAGGCTCAAAGTCAGAGCACTTGAATATTCTGTTTTTTTCTTTCCAGGTGAAATAACTAGCAGCAGAGCCAGCAGGACAAAGTGCCTTTACCAACTTTATGAAAACTAAAATAAAATGTTCTCTCATATGATCTTTAGAAAGCGGCGGAGCTTGTGGAAAGGACTTCTATAATTCGCTCCACTCCATTGTATGCATTTGAATGCGTTTATGATTATCCTCTACAGCGATTAGCAGCAATTTGCATATAGATGTAGACCGGTTCCATGAAACCTATCAAGAAAGTAGGAAAACATGGTGTAATAGACATACATGGAAAACAATAAGTTAAAATGCCAAATTGGGTACTTTAGATTTTTCGAGCCATGCAAGCTGTGCATTACTCACTATAGTGAGCAAGATTTATTCAGGACGGGCTATTTTTAGCTCCTACTCGCCCATTCTGGCCAGCCAACAATAGGTGTTCTGCTTGCTCACAAAGTGAATGAGCAATAAAGAAGCCTTTAAATCTTATCTTGTCACATTTCTCCCCTTTCAGAAACAGAGGTCAAAAGACAACTTGTCTTCCTACATTTACTTTTTTTCTGTGACTGGAGTCAGAGGATTTTGTAAAGTGAACTGTGTGACAATGGAGATGAAACCAGTGCATGAGTCAAGTACATTACAGTTAGGTTGAGTAGTTTATTTAAGTTACTACGCCTGCTGGCCTAGTAAAAAAATTATAGTTTTTCGAGCCCTGGTGTACTATGGGAAGCCTAGTGGACTATCACATGTAACACTGCAATCTGTCACTGCACCCACAAACTCAGGGAGGGTTGTCCAGCAACCATTCAGTGGATACACAAGAAATGTTTTGCCATCCTCGTTTCCCTTCCATTCAAGTGCGCCCCCACTGTTACATGTACACCCCAGCAGACCTGTCAAGCAGGATTTAACACTCCAATTACAAAAAGAGACCCACTGTAATTGAAGCCTTCCTGGCTGGGGGGACAAAGGAAGGGCTCTGCCCATGTGTCAGCAACATTTGTTGTGACGGGAGGCCTCTGAAGTTAATGCCTAGAGAAGCATGTTTTCCCCCTCCGAAATTCCAGCAGTCTCCATGAAATATAACGATCAAATATGCAACTCATGTTTTCTAATGCTGTCGGACAAAGTATGCCGAATGTTTGAATCAAGGAAACTGACTTTTCTGTGCATCCTGTCAAGAGAACACCACCACCTCCACACCCAGGCCTTGGTTCTCTTCTCTGGGACCTCATTAAATGCTAATAGGCTAGCGAGTGGGAGAGCAAGAGCAAATGGGCCTCTAGATGCTTTAGGCAGGGAAAAGGTTACTTTTTAAAAGTATTGTTTCCTTAATATTTATCGAAAATTCAACTTCATCACTGAATTGTATTTTTAGCAACTATCAAAAATAGTTGTTTTATTGTGTTTCCCAACTGACAGAGAAAATAGCTTTTCGGGAGTTTTCACTGCAAGAACAACTTTAACATTAAATTCCTACATGTCCTACCATGTACCCTGCCTTACAGGCCTTAGGGTGACATCGATATTTTAAAGTAAGGTTTTGACCTGTCAAAGGGGCTCTTTTGACAATTCAAATTTACAATTTAAACCTGCAACAGCCAGGATAAAAATGGCAGGCCTGCAGCCATGTTTGCGCTGTCACTGCAGTGGATGACACAATGGATGCTGCAGTGCACTACTGATATTTAACTTACAGGCCCTGCATATCCTCTGTACCATATACCAGGGATATACAGGTAAGTTAAATATGCCGCTTTCGTTACATTGAAAGGGGGAACATGCACTTAATGGTTAGCATGGGTAAACACCACCTAGTCCTACAGCCAGCAAAAATATTAGGTGTTCAAAGGGCAAAGAAATCATGGGAAACCTTGTATAAAGGGCACATTTTCTACAGGGTCACCTATAATGAAGCATACCACAGAATTGCGGGTGAAATGTCCCTGTCTCTAAAAAAAAGTCGCTCAGTACAAAAGGATTAGGTTACTGGTATCCCTTTCATTACACTATACCCCCTTGTGTTATATGCGTCTTTATTATCGAATTCGTTCGTTGTGAACTCCACATCAACCCCGATTCACAAATAAGTAGTCAGGATAACACTATGACCTAGGCCCAAAGTCACTGATCAATCGGTCACAGGTGGGGTGGCTGGTAGCCAGCAGACAAACACATGAACAGAAAACCTTAGATCAATCCCACAGATAGCCGCAGCAACACTACAATGGTCAGGGAGTGTTGTCCAAGCAAAGCACAAATGGCCGGAGAGGTATGCGCGCTCCCAAAACACCATAAAGTTAGATGCCACATGAGTTAGAAACATATAGTCAATAAGGACACAGCATATTCAGTGATCACGCGCTCCCATTGCCGGACATCTGGACATGTTACTCACTGGCCACATTGTGTTAATGCAAGGTCGAGGCCCACCTATAAGTTCCATTAGACAAAGGCAGCAACATACGTTCCTCAACATACACGGATCACCGGAAATTCTTTATTACCTACAATGAACTGTATAAAAAGAGGCCACAAACCAATTGTAAATTGAGACAGCCCTCAGACCCTGTAATTGCAACTGTTCTCCCGGCAACTCTGTTTAATTAAACAAACTGTTTCTGTTTTGCAAAATGCCTCTTGTTTTTTCAAAATATTTTATGTTACAGCAACAGTGGTACAATGACGAAAAGCACAAACAGTAGAAATTGGTATTTACGATTACAATGCAAATGTGACTTCAAAATGCAATAACTAGAGAACCGGGTAATGGCTGGAACAGCTCTGCAATCAGGACAAACAGTTGCAGCTAATAGAACACACAGCCACAATAAACGGCAGCCCCTCTGGCACCAGAGTGAAGTATGCACACGTTTGGAAAGCTCCTTACTCCGTTATATTGATCTCCCAAGACCTCATTGTCAGAAGACCGCAAGAATTGTGGTCTATTTTATGGACATGCTTTCTAACCAATGTCAAGAGGGTTTCGTCTCAACATCATCAAGATGCCAGTTTGGGGTCTGTACTGCGCTCAAATAAGAAATAATAATAGTAATGTTTCAAACTAGGGGACCACCAGTCTGCAATTTAAAAGGACTGCCCGTAAATTCACTCCAATGTCCATCACTGATGTTTTAATGGACAGCATTTACCCTTTATTTTAGACATTCTGGTAAAAAAAGAGGTTAATTCTGACTGTTAAGATGCTGCAGATTAAAAGTCCAATGAAGGAGCAGGATGTTGAACTCAGTCACAGTATAGGCTGTCACCCTGCACAACAATTATGGAAAAACTGCATCAGCTGAAGAAGCCATTACGAACAGCAGTCCGAAATTAAGGATTGTCCATGTAAATAAAGGAGAGGCGGTCACCCTACTGGAGACAGAAATCACTTTGAATGTGAGACTCATTATTTTAAACTTGCATTTAGAAACAATATAACATAGGCTCCCACAAAATATGCAAAGAATTAGGTTCAAGATAAAATAGTACTTCCAAAGTACAGATTATAGTAATACGTAAACTGTACTTAGTGCAAGCATTTCTTTTAACAACTGTCCATCAAATGTTTATTTCCTAACTTAGGCTGTTAGTGTGTGGGGAAGAGTGGCGGGATTCCTCAAAGTACTCTTACTGCATTTTTCTAGACAACAACATGCACACAAAAATATACAGAAGAATTCCAAAGTGCTTTTGTTTTATGCACTATTAAAGAGCAACGGCTGAGTTCATACTGAGTTCATATTTTTATATGGCAATGTGGATTTCTGTGTTTGCTAAATTGATGTCCTACTGTTCTACACAGTGCATCCTAGATACATTTATAATCTAATGTTGCATTTCCTGGGGGGGGGGGGGGGGGGGGGGGGGGGACCGTGCTTAGGAGACTTAAACTGCATTTTTATATTAGACACCCTTGACTGTTGTGGGTATCATCAGCACATCATGTATGTCACAAAAAGTTAAACGGAGGTTTGCATTGAGTTATTGAATTAAAGTTACCTTAATATTAGGAAATGCTTGGGGTTTAGATGACTGAAAGATGCCAATTAGGTTGTACACTCAAACGCTGCTCAAATGAGGTGCAACTTATCTTTCTGAAACTGCTAAATGTGTTCTTTTGGTTTGGGGATTAATATTTGATTTGTTACTAGCTCTAGTGCTTAGCCTAAGAGAGTAAGTGTATTGCACATTTATATCAAACATCTTATTATGGTGGATTCTCTCCCGAGAACCACTTCAAAGATGCCTTCTGTAGGAATTTGGCTCTGTATATACTATACCAAAATGAGGTATAGTGTGCACAGAGTCCAGTGGAACCCCAAAGGAAGGCAGAGGTAAAAGTAGATGGCACCTCACTCTCTATTTGTGGTAGTGCGGGCAAGCAGTAAGGCTTTATCAGAGGGTAGTGTTAAGCATTTGTTGTACACACTCAGGCAGCAAATGATGTCACAACTCAAAGACTGAACTCAGACCAATTTGTTTCTTTCAAAAATATTATGTAGTTAATTTAATTTTTTAGAGCCAAGCAAGCCTGGTACAGGTAAGTGTAAATGGTACTTTTCAAGGTAGGTTGAACAATACAAGCAAGCTGAATGAAAATGCCTTTGTTACAGGTTTGTAAATCTTTTCGATACAGTGGAAATTGATGATTGGATTACTTTTCAGATTACTTTATGAATTACTTTTTATACTCAGTGTGAAATGGCTAGATATCACACTGGGACATTTCCTAGAGAAAAGGTAAGTTAAGCAGTTTTTGGTTATTGGCAGTTTTCAAGTTCTCATACAAAACCAACTACACACCACTTAGAACAATTTGCAAGAAAAAACAGTCAATGTATTCCTATGGAGAAGACGTGGTTATCGTTAACAGGTAAGTACTTGGTTGTGGGAGTTGGATTTCTGGGGTTAGACCAGGGTTCCCCCAGGGTCAAGGATGCACTCTCAAACCAACCTCAGCAGCACTAGGGAGGCCGGGTACAGAGTGCTGAGGCCCAATGTGATCCAATGGAGGATAGGGTGCCACCGGTTGGTGGCTGCTCATGAGCAGACCACAAGGTTGTGGGAGCAAAGTTCTGGTGTTAGGCTTAGGGCATAGGGGGGGGATCAGAGTTAGCACACAAAGTGCACCCGCAGCAGCACAGGGGCAGCTGGGTACAGGGTGCTCTTTTGGCACTGGGTGCTCTGTTTTCAATGGGAGTTGCCGGTTTTGGATTTTTGCTGCAGGCTCGGTCCAGGAAGACTTCCAGGAGAAACCAACGGCTGGGCAGGTAAGTTGGAGGGCTCGGGGACGTAGGTGTACCTCGGGTTTTCTCCTCCAGGGAGCAGGGTTGCTGAATGCTAGGTATCTTTTGAGGTCGGGTTTCACCTTACAGGGCCACTCGCAGTTGGGGGGTCTCCGTGCAGAGGCTGCAGGTGAAGTTGGGGAGTCCTGGAAGAGTCAACTCACAGTGGACTCGGACTCTGGAGTGCTGGGGACCTCACTGGGACGGGTGGGCCACTTGAACTGGCGCTGTAAGCAACACGTACAGTGGTGGTTCCAGGCGTCGGGTTTTGTTGTCCTCAGCAGGCTCAGAGGACATCTTGGGAGTTTCCTTTGAACAGAGCTGCTGTTCACAGGAGATCCGGTCTTTGTTGAAGGCACTCAGTCAGGTCACTGGCTGAAGGACAAGGCGACTTTTGGCGCAGAATCTGTGGATACTGCAGAGCTTCACCTAGCCTCCCCCACCTGAAGGGAGGGGTTTGCAGAGGTGGGCACACCTCCTGGGTTGTGCTGATTTTTTCCGCCTGTCTTCCCGCCGAAAAGGAGGGGAGACAGGAAGGGGGCCAGCTCCTGCTAGCAGGAGAGGCTGGGGGGTCGCATTACAAAGGTGGCAAGGCCCTTGAAGCTCCCCTGCCACAGATGGCCCTTCCTGGCCTGGCGGAGGTGTGACCACCCCTGCCCAAGAAAGTCCCGAAACATATCTCGTGGAGGCTGGCTGGTGTGTACCAGTCAGGGAACCCACCGGAGGATGGTCGTTTTTCAGGGAGCATCTCTAAGATGCCCTCTGAGTGCACTCTTCATTAAATCCCACACTGGCATCATTGTGGGTTTAATGTCCTGAGAAGTTTGATACGAAACCTCTCAGTTTTCAGTAAAGCCATTATGGTGCTGTGGAGTTCGTAATGACAAACAGTCAGCACCATATACCCTTAATGGCATTACTGCACTTACAATGTCTAAGAATTGGTTTAGACACTGTAGTGGTACAGGCTCATGCACCTGTACCCTCACCACTGGTATAGTGCACCCAGCTAGAGAGGTGGCTGACCTATGCCAGGGCAGTGTGTTGAAAGCACAGCACACAGGTATGTGTGCCATGTCGACTCTACACTTTGTTCTGCACCAAAGCACGCAGCCTGCAATGGCAGTGTGTGTTTGTGTAAAGGTATGGGGCGTCGAAGGGTGACACAATAAGTGCTGCAGCCCTTAGAGACCTTCCCTGGCCACAGTGCCCTTTTTACCCATGGTACCTTCTACAAGAGACAGACATGTGGCCGGAGAGGTGTCAATTGGGGGTACCGCGTACAGTTTTGGGAAAGAACACAGGCCCTGAAAACCTGATTGACTTGATGTGCCCTGGGACCCTGCCAAAGTGCATCAGTCGTCTGGCAAAAAGGGGGGGGGGGGGGTTACTGCAACAGAAACCCAGCTTCCTACACCTTCCTTCTATTATCATACATTTAGTGAATAGGTCTAGCTCATCTTGAATGTTGACCTATGATCTCCTGTGCACCTTAGCCCTCACAGTTTGCAAAGGCCTATATTTTTTCACTAAGTCAGGCTGATAAAGTTAAACGTTGTAGCTCAAATAGTGACAGGAAAATAAATGAACTTGTTGTATATTTTAAGACAGCTAAGATTGAAAGTAACTACTTCCTTGGAATTGTACCTTCTTTCTTTGAATACATTTTGTTCTTAAACACAATGCCAGTTACACTTCTGACACTGTATCACAAAATATACTGATAGCAAAACCAAGGATATAATTCTTACTGCTGACCTTCAATGACCACATAAAAATTGGCTCCATTCTGTGATAATTCAAACCAGAGGCATTCAAATAGATCCTGCTCTACTTTGTAATGTATACAGTGAGAAAAACTTGAGGATGAACAGAAGACATCGGCTCCAGCATTCGCAGAATCCTATTTTCCAATGTGTACATTCCTTGCCCATGTATTTTCTCACAGTGCAGGCCTCGCAAAATCAAAAAATGTTACTAGACCTGCAGGTCAAGTAACTTGAATAAACTACTCAACCTAACTGTAATGAATTGCCTTTTTCTTCATTCTCATATGAGTGCACCTTTAAATATGAGAGTTCAGCCTTTCTTCTTTACAAAACAAAACTCTTTTTTTGGGTTAAGTAGACTAAATGTTTGCTCCATGTGCAATAAGAATCTAGCCCACATATAGGGTACACATGATCCCCGACTTGCCTCTCAATTTACTAAAAGCATTGCTATCAGTGCAGAGGCAGGAATGTTTCTCAGTTCATGTTTAAACACTCATTTTTAATAAATATAATACCCAAGCATGATGTGGTAGCGCACAGTCATTTACAGACCGGAAATTACGAAGAAATTGTCAAAAAACCTTCCCACTACCTTGCAGCTTTACTGATAACTATATGATGTATCAACAATAATCTGTGAAAATTGGTTTTCAGAAAACATTTATCATTTGCACATCATCAATTAATGTGCTCTGATTTATTTTCATCCTATTAAAATATTTTTCTCATCATCGCACAGAAGTGCAAAAATGGGCTTTCACAACTACTGAAATATATTTTGAAATGTTTGTACAGTTGATTTATTAGCTATTTAAATGTGTGTTAGGAAAAACCCGATACCCTACATACTTTCCTTTCAGATTTCGTACAGTAGGTCAGACAGTTCACTTTGCAAAATCCTGGAACTCTGTAGTCGAAGAACAAAAAGTAATTGTAAACTGACTTCGGACCTCTGTCTCTGAACACAGAGCAAATGTGACACGATCAAGATTTAAAGTCATCTTTATAACCCCTTTACTTTCTGAATGAACAGAACACGTTCTTTATCAACTCGCCAGAACGGGCGAGTAAGTCCTAAATATAGCTCTATCAGATAAAATCTGACTTGCCACAGCGAGAGGGCGAGTGGATTTTTCGAGGCCTGCAGTGCTATGAACTCAAGGTTATTGCTTCCTTTTAGTGCAACCTAAGGCTCTTGATATTTTGTAGCATGTGTGTCCAGACATTACTTTTCGCATCCAAACCTTGAGCCGATCCCCTGACCTGGCTGGAGTGGTGAAGTAGCATTAGCCTAGTAACAGAAAGGCTGTTTACCTGACTAATATTTATAGAAATACCTAGCATTACACAATCTGCACCTGCAGATAATGTTTCTTGCTACAGTCTTGCATCCTCAAACTGCATGCCACCTCACAAACATCTGGCTGTATCCCCAAAATCCAACATGAAAAACTTACTTTTAATTAAAACTTTCCCTCTCCATTTTGCTTTAAAATGGCCCTCTCATTCCCTGCATGCCTCTTCTCTCTGAGCACAAGCTTCTGTCACATAGATGTTTGCCTTAATCTCTACTATTGTATTTCAGCAAATTGCCCACAACTCATTTTCAAAAACACAACCTCTCTTTCCTCTGAAAGTCAGACTGCTCCAACCTAAAAATACCTAATTAACCACTAACCTTGGGTTCCGAACCAGCGTGCTTCCCAGAAAAAAATCACTGCAAAACCTCGAAATGGGTATTAAGCGCGATTTAAAAACAATTACAATATGTAAATTCAGAAAATTTGCTGCCCAAAAACATTGTGTTTGATATAACAGACTATCATGTTGCTCCACCTGTGAGATGCTAGTCTACTCATAGGATATCCATAACTGACTAATTAATTAGTGCCGTTTTTGTTATGGTATCGGAACAGGAATGTTTCTAAGTTCATGTTTAAAATCTATCACTTTTAATACACGTCCATCTATGCAGTGTGGCAAGACCGTAAGCTCCTTATTATACTGTTGCTGCCAAGATCGATCTGAGGAAAGGGGAAGAATGCTATATAGGATGTATATAATGCTTAAACAAGCCTTTCAGTCAGCACCTGTCAGTCATTGGTCTGTTATTCACATTTTACTTCCACCCTAGAGCAGTGTTTATTAAACTGTGGTCGGGAGACGTGGGTCCGCAACTGCTTTGAAAATTAAATATAATAAACAGATATAGATAGATGGATATATCTCTAACACACAAAATTGAAAATTTTAAAACGTTCTTTAAATGTGTGAAGGAGTTTGAAATTGGAGGCTATAAATTAAGTTAGTAGCCTCAGATTCAATTGTGAGAACAGTGCAAGTGCATCAAACAGACTATAGTATGGATGATGAGCGGCCTCAACTTGCATTTAGAAAAGCTCCAACCTTCCCAATAACATAAAAAACTATTTACTTTTAATTATAATAGTTTGTGTATATTTGATAAACGTTCATTTCTGTATTTTCTGTGTATTATTTTCCAGGTCAAGTAATCAAAAAAATGCTTAGGCAGAGGTCCCCAGCTACCAGTAATAACTCGGTGAGAGTCCCCAAAATTCAATAAAGATTCAGTGGGGGTCCCCGAGTTCCAGTAATGATTAAGTGGGGGGGGCCACAGACGTCAAAAGGTTAACGACCACTTCATATAATTACGCACTGTCTAGGAGTCTATGTTAATCAAAAGAGAGTGCTGTGTCTGGTACCAACATTCATGTTAAAGAAGGAGAATCCCAAAAAAATGCTCCTTATACCAGTGGTCAAATTTTAACAAGTGTGCATGTGTGTTAGTTTCGAATCTTCAAATTTGTCCAGTTGCATACTGTTAATGTATTATACAGACCAATACCATAAACCTATTTTGAATTGTACTCGTGTTAGACATATATCTATAAAATTGACAATTTGTCCTAAACGTTTGTCCTGAATTTTGACCCTCTGTCCAGAATTTTAACACCCGCTGTCCAGAATTTTAACACCCGCTGTCCAGAATTTGCTCCCATTGCAGGTGGTCAACCTACTTCAAACATACCATTGCTTTCAAGCAATCCTCCTTTAGTGGGTAACCTCTCGTTTTTTACCCACATGTTAAGATAGTAAAGTGCAGTTCTAGGGAAAGTAATACAAGTCAGACCTACAATACAGCGCTAAAAGACGGTTAACACAACTATGACAGGTTTGACAGACTTGTGCACTAATCACATGTGCCGCCCATGCCCCATGGTACCCCGGCACTCACCCTCGGTCACCTCCAGAACCTTCAGTTGCTCCTCCGCTGCCGCGCGCACCTCGTGGGTAGCGGACAGGATGCCACTCAGGGTTTCTAGCAAAGCCTCCTTCAGGCCCTGCTGCAGGGGAGAGCCAAGCACCACACCGCTTACTGCCGCCATGCCGCCCGGTGCAAAGCTTGCCTGGCAGAAAGGAGGAGCTGCCGAGCCCGCCAAAGAGCTGGCAGCCCCATCCCGGACCTCTCCTAGAGGCAGAGCGGCAGCCATCTTGAAGAGGAGCTGATTCCGAGTGCAGTCATAGAAGAGAACTAAGCGGCAGGAAAACGCAACGCGGTTTTCATTGAAACCTTACATTACTGTTTATGTGTACCACAGCCTTGAAAGAAATGAAACAGACGCTTAAAGTAATGGGCAAATATTTTACACAATTTGAAGAAATAAAATCTTACCAAGAGAATAGCTTGTAATTAGAAAATAATACGAAATGTAAGAGCTTTTTTGCAATAATGTATTGTTTTCCTTTGACAATCCAGCTTTGGAAAAACAAATTCCAGTTCCTCTGTGACCAATCTGTTTACGACAATTTTTGGAAGGGGTACGCCCTGTGACCAGGTCATCTAGATTGCTCTTCGAGTGTCTTTGGGAGTGGGGCTGACACATCCGGACCGCAGCTATTTCTGAAGGGGCGCTTTTCGAATGTGTGGTTTAATGCGTGATTTCATAAAATATTCAAACACTAACCTCCTATTTCAGAAATTTACAAAACTCTAATTATTTTCAATATTATCAAAACTATTATTTAATTTGCAAAACTTAAAATGCTTAATGCCAAGAAATGCTTGCAACTTTTTGACTGAAATAAAATATTGGTAATTACTTGCCCTACTGCAAAGGCCTGAATAACGGTAAACGGGGTGGAGGGCCAACTAAAAGTTGTTTTTTTTCCATCTTCAAAAAATAAATTGTGTTTCATGCAAATACATTCTAACCACACCAAGTAAACGTATAATATTCTCGTCCAGAATGTCAGCAATTGTAGTGTCCTGCTGGACACTTTCTAGTGTCTCAACAGGCACTAGGTTACCAGCCGCTCCCTCGAGGCTGAACATACACCCATCCAACACAGCCGTCACCTGTCAGGTGACCCTGTAAATAAAAGAGACGAGTGCACGTGCTCGAGGACAATTTAGTACCCTCAATAACGTGTGTCTGTGTCTTCCTTTACTAAGTATGTGGGTCTTGAGCCCACAACTTTACAATGGCGACGAGGGGTCTGACCTCACCTTCTGTGCCGCCTAAACTGCCCTGAAGAAGGAGGGTGTATGGCTCCATAGATGCTGCACCATAGCCTGTCAGGGGAAGGTAGCCCCTCACCCCCACGATGAGAGTGAACCCTTTCGCTACCAAAAGAAGGCGAGAAAGGAGACTGGTTGTTTCCAACACCACACCGCAGCTGCTGCCATTGGCCTGCCCCCAACTGCGCTGTCACACGCTGCCTGCAGTGGCAGGATTAGCGAGGCAGACAGACTCGTACGAGTCTGTGGAGAAACTGAGCAACAGCCCGATGAGGAGTGGAATACTCCCTGTTGTGCCCACCCGATGTGTCCTAACACATACAAATAAAGGTATGATCTGGTTTGGGCAGGATGCCTAGTGCAGTACCGCCAGCCCCACCAATGGGAGTGGGGCATGACCCTCTGCCTAGTTGGCTGGGTCCCCTCATCTTCAAGATGGAGGGGACTGAGATGTGTGCTTCTCTCGCCTCCCCCACCTAAGGGGTGGAGTTAGCAAAGGTGGGGACACCTCTCATCCCAGTTTGATTTTCCCATTGATTCTCACACCCAAAGTGGGGGGCAGAACTGATGGGGCCAGTTGCTGGGGGCAGCAAAACGCAAGGACAGCTTACAAAGGCAGAAGGCCTTTAAAGCTTCCCCTTCGTGGACCCTGGCCATCATGGGAGAGGAGGCATGACTCCTCTGCCCAGGATGGGCTTTGTGTCTGGACCCAGAGAGCAGAGGCTCTCTACCCAGGGATCCAGAAACCTGTCTGGTGGTGAAAAAAATGGCAGGTAGCCATTCAGAAACCACACCAGGGCTGGTCATTGTTCAGTGGCATCTCTAAGATGCCCTCCAAGTACATTTTATATTAAATTCCACACTAGTATCAGTGTGGATTTAATGTGCTAACGTCTTTCTACCAAACTTTCCAGATTTTAGTAAAGCCATTATGGATCAGGGAGTTCATAATGACCAACTCACAGCCCATATACTATTTATGGCTTTCCTACACTTTCCTTGTCTAAGAATGGACTTATACACAGTAGAGGTACAGGCCTCATGCCACTGTACCCTCACCTAAGGGCTAGTGCATCCTGCTAGAGGGGTGACTTACCTAAGGCCACAGGCAATGGGTTGCAGGCATGGCACACATGGATGTGTGCTGAGTCAACTCTTCACTTTTCTCCGCACCAAAGCACGCAGCTTGAAATGGCAGGGTATGGGTGCTAAGGGTAGCACAATAGTTGCTGCAGCCCATAGAGGCCTTGCCTGTTCACAGTGCCCTTGGTACCCATGGTACCTTTTACAAGGGGTTTATCTGTGGCCAGAGATGTGACAATTGTGGGTATAAAGGTACAGTCTCAGGAAAGAACACAGGCCTTGGGAACCTGATTGGCAAGGACTCAGGGCACATCAAGTCAGGTTGCATCAGATGTCAGGCAACAGGTGGGGGGTAACCATGCAAAAAGGGGCACTTTCCTACACACAGCCTCTACACAAAACGTTTGAGGTGGCAGTCAAGCGACTGTACTTATATGATTTGGGTGATATTAAGCCAAATCTCAAGTGCATTAGTTCAGGCTTTACTGTAAAGTTTATAGGAAGTGATAAGTACACAGGACGGGTCACTGGGTGATACATAACAATATTTAGGTCAGCGTGCTTCTTGGTATTATTGGAACATAGGTCCTCATGGGCTAACAAGAGCCTTGCTAGCTTCATCAGTATTTTTGGGAGAGTTTTTGGGGGCAAGGCAGTCTTCAAGAGGTATCTAGCAACCAGATGGTCTGTGACAACCTGGATAAACATATAGATGTTAGAGTTCGGATTCTGAGTAATGTCTCATACAAATTTATTTTAGAGATCCCCGCTCAGCTATTGCAAGCTTGGAGCACATAGATAAAAAGCTGGCATATCATGCATAGTTATGACGAACTAGATTAACTCCAAACAGATCTGTGCTTGTGTAGAACCTGCCAGTAATTTGAAAAAGAGCCTATAACATTGGCATTGAGCCCAGTCAAGCCAGCTTGTGATGCGATTAAAAATAAACAAATGCTCCATATGCCAGTGTAGGCATCATTTTGCTTTCAATAACTTTGCTTATTGCTGTGAGATCCGGGCCGGAGAGATTTTGAAGGTGGCCCCGGAAAGCAAAAATAAGGGCCTTGGCTGATGTTGCCAAAACCTCGAGATATGGGGTTGGAAAGCCATTTTTATTATTTCAAACTTCTAGGTTCTTGATGCCAGGTGCTCTTTCAATCTTCTGGGTATTTCTATACCAAGCTCCTTTTTTTTTGTTAACGAAGATTAAGATCTTAGTTTTCGATGTGTTGATACTGAGTTTATCTCACAGTAGTGAGCCAGAGAAGTTAAGGCTCTTTGAAGACCAATTGTGGTTTGGTGAAGAAGCATCGTATCATCGGCGTATTGTTGCACTAGCACCCTCTTCCCTTGGAGTTTCAGTGGAAAGCAGTTCGCTCTGCTGAGATGGTCATTCAGATATGCAAGATAAAAATTAAAAAGTTGGTATAAATCTTGGGTGAGTAGGCCCATTTGCTGGATATTCGTACTTTGACCCATGTGTTTGTATGGAGACTCCTGGTTGTGTCCAATAAATGTGGTGGAATCCCCCATGCATCCAGTTTGGCCTACAGCAGCTGTCTATCTACTTTGTCGAATGCTGTTGCAAAATCAATAATTGCACTATCGAGCTGCTGAGCCTCCCTTTTAGTCACATTATTGATTAGGATAGACAAACATAGTAGATTGTTCTCCGTACCCTGACCCTTTTGAATGCCAGTCTGTGTGGTGGGAATTATTTCATTATGTTGTGCCCAAGCCTCCAGTTCCTTGTGGAGGATTTTCCCCTTCACGAACAAAGGAGCAATCAGTCTAACGTTTTCAGGCTTGTCCCTTGCACCTTTCTAATATATTGGGACTACACCAGTGCATTCTGAAAGCAGTAGTTAAACAAAGGAGTCGAATAGGTGGTCCATTTACTGATTGTGACCTTAGAAATGCTTGTAGGAAGGCCGCTGGGACCAGGAGCACCTGCAGGGTGGATTGATGCTAAAGCTTCCCTGGCTTTTCGTCCGTGATTTGAGTTGAAAGACGACCTGCAGGGCTAAACATTCCATTCAAGTGCAACGGTTAAATAGCCCCCTGGACAGCAGATTGGTCAATGAATAACATAGATGCTGTCCAGTTAGCCGTGGGGATGTTAAACAACGCCTCTTGTTTTTGCTTCCCACTCGCCTTATAGACCATGAGCCAGAATTCTTTACAATCTCTTGCATTTATTGCTGCAAGACTGCTAACCACTGGGAATCCAAGTCACACTGTCTATTCACGTAAGGGCAGTGCCTCTAGTTCTTGAACACTGACTTGGTCTTTTCTCTCTGTGCCATGTTTATTGGATCCGTGCACGCAGCCATTATGCATCTTTTAAGGTCTCTTTTCAGTTATGTTAGTTGGTAGCTATTCGTCAGGCAGAGGTATGTTTTGAGCAGCGGACCTTGATGAGGTTGCACTTATTTCAAAGAATTTAGTAAACTGTTAGTGAACTCTGGCCAGGTTTCTATTAGAGTGGAGGCTATATTTGAAGTGTGTGACAGAAATGAATCAAGGAATTTTATGGTTGGTGATTCTTGATGTACGTGCAACCTGATTCATTTGATTGGTTCCAACCCTACTTGCTCTCCCAACCGAGTTTCCTTATGTAAGGTAGCAGTCATCAAATGAAAAGAACATGACAGTGTTGCATGATCTCTTATTAGGTTATGATAGATTTTAAAGTCTGAGATCGGATTGGAAGTCTTGGATCGTGACCCATAGGTAGTCAAGTGTTTCCAGCCTTTCACGAGAGGCGTACGTGTTAGCAGCATCACAATCTGTGCTACTCTTGCCGTTCAGGGAGTGCAGGCCCATCGTATGGAGACTTGAGGACAGCTCGATGTCAAGTTTTGAACTTCTCTTGGAGGAGAAGGGATTTAGAGATGAAATGTTCCAAAGTTTGTCCTCAACATCTAGCCACTCATGGGCATTCATCTGTTTTAGCAGATCGGCATTGAAATCACCAGTTAATAGCCAGGTACAATTTAGGTGATCCTGTCGTAAGTCTTGCAGTGTTTCGATGAGATATTGTATTGTAGTACGTTTTTTTCCTCATGATTCGGATTAAGATAGATATTTGCCAGTACTAATGAGTTTGATTGGCTCCACTATGCTGGAGAGGATAAGAATTTGATGATGACGATCGCTCCATTTAGTTTAGCCAGGATGGAGATGATAAAACCCAACTGATTGCATACGTGGATTGAGACACCCCAGATGTTAGGCCCCACTTGATGGAACTGAGTACAGGAGAGTGGTATTCAGCATAACCCCACGAGGAGTTTGCTGATAATTGCCATGTTTCTTGCAAGCAGATTAGATTAAATGTACATAGAGAATCCAAATGTGCTTGAGAAGACGTTAAGGTGTTATATCCCCTAATGTTCCAAGGAATGATCGTTAGGGAGGTTGACACTTTACCCGGAGGTGTTTATGGCAAATATGAGGTCACATTGATTAGCTTAGCTTCAACGGAGTTCAACATGTTCGTCAGGCAACAAAATCAACTCCCTGACTCCAGATTTTTATACATGATTACATCATTATTAAGGGAGGAGGGGGCTGTCGATTTTGAGTGCCTTTCAAGAATGTGAGCGTAAGATTAAAGGAATTTGAGGCAATATTGCTCCTGTGAGGCTGAAGCTGCTTGAAGGCAAAAATTGGGGGATATTTTGCTATAGCCTGTTTGACTATCCTTATGCTAGATTCAGCCAGTCTCTTCTTTTAAGCGTGTACCAGGCGAACTTCGCTGTTATCAAAGAAGCAGACTTCTGTTCTTAAATTACTTTCATCACTCAGCCCTTTTGTGAAGGCGATGTAGTCTGTAAACTAGGGATAGCGGCAAATAACTTTATTAGGTTGCTCCTGTTAGAGTATCTTCATTGCCCTGTGATGCATTTTCAGGGTATAACAGGATATTTTGCAAGAAAGACCCATTGCGCACTTAGGGTTGGACCCCGAGGGGACTAATGGAGACTCCCCAATATCCCTTTGACACCTTGTCCGAGGGTGCCATGTACCCGACTTGCGCTGGCTACTTCATTCTAAATGACAATTTCAGTTGAGTACGTAGAACCCATTTTGCATACATGCCAATCCTCCCGATTCAGGCAGGAGACTACTGATTTCAAGGCTAGTCTTCCGCCTCCCGAGTCCTGCATGCAGAAATCCAATTTGGATTGCCAAATCACGATCTGCTGGAAACAAGGCAAAAGTGAAATGCTGATGCCTGTCATGTGCAATCCCATCTCCCTCCTCCAAGAATTACCTGTGACATCAAAGATTAATGCTTTCTATGTAATACTTGGAGGGGGAGAGTAGTGCATGGGACAGGCCTCAACATTCTATTTTTATGGCAGTTTACATAGCGCGTACATAAACAGAGTTTAGAAATCTGTTTTTTGTTTTCACTGTGTAATTAAACTGCCAAAAATGAAATGCTGATTGTCTGTCACCATTCATGCCAATAGACTCGATTTAGGCAGATTGCTCTTCTTCAATCTAAGTAAATAGGGAAAATACATTCTCCCAACATTTTTTTGAAATCTCTCACTTGCCTGCTGTAAAAAGTTGGCTTGGATGCATTTTGACATAGAAAAATGAGAGAGAACATTTAAGCCTTAAAGGTTTATTTTCTGATTCTAAGTCTTATAGAAATTGATCAATATACAGAATCAATGAATCAGTGTAGCGCTCAGTTAAAACGTGTAGAACTCAGTTAAAATACAAAGTCAGTCAAAGAACTCCGTAAAGTTCGGGTCTGCAAAATACAAACTGTACAATTGGAGAGAAATCCGTAATGGATTCTCCTACAAGGGTCAGTAAGGAACGGCCTCTCTCACATACAAAAAGAGCACAGCACTTTTATAAAGCTCTAAATGAAAGATTTCATATGTTCGCTACAGTTTTATATGGTTCTCACACATTAGACCAATCAGTTAAACAGGGTGGAACATTTGCAAGAAATTACATTTGGAAAATCTTTCATCATTCTCCAACATGGAGCATCTCACGGACACCACCTATATCAGAAAAAATATTGTTACATCGTGTGGAACTTTGCTAAGAAACACAGGTGCAACCTTGAACAGGAGCAGTTGTACTAAAGCAACAGTTTAATATTCTAGTGAAGGTTGTTGTCTTGCCTGTGAGTAGAACATTCAAGCATTATTCTATTGAAATATGAAAATACAAGTTTATCCATGTGATACAGGTCACTTGGCATTAAAGTCTGAAACAAGGTAGAGTATGAGATCTAAAGTTTCTATATTAGCAAGAGTTTGAGTTTAATTTCAGAAAAACAAAGTTATCCATTATTAGTATTAGTGTCTTAAATGTATGATCAGTGAGTCTAGTGGGCCGTCTCTCTCTGCCCATTTTTTCTTTTTCCCTGCAGCCTCTTTTCAGAGATCAGTTATCATCTAACAACGTTTTTTTCTTCAGGAGTATCACCTTTTGCAGCTTCAACAGAAAGGAAAGGGTGATGGGCCAGCCTTGGCAGTTTGTGCAGTCCAGAGTATACATTTGAAATCTAGTACTCATAGTCCATTGTATAAAATTCAGTATTGTAAGTATTAGAATACAAATAATAAATCTTGACTGAATGAGTGACTGTTTTATGGGATCAGAGGCTCAAAGTATCTAGAGCATGTTTAATGAGAGCCTCACTGCCACAGAATGCAAATGTTAAAGCTCTCTCCCATTTTGCACAAGCTCTCCTCAACCTCCTTGTAAGTTTGCCTTTATTTCCAGGATATGTGGTTGAGACAGCGAAACCCTTTAAGGAAATGCAACAAATCTGCATAAGTTTCACAATTTTATTCTTAGAGTCTGTTCTGTTTTATGCTCTTTTCGTGCCTGAGATATTGATAATGGCCGCAAGGAGCATGTGTACCAGCCGACTTTGTGTTATTATATTTATAGCCCGAAGTTCAGGAGGATGAGTATATGTACAACATAACTGTTTTTTGACCAGACACAGCTGACTATTGACTTGGTGGCCTTTCTAGTATCTGGGAAACCAAGAATACAATTGTGTTCACCTAGCGCTGGACAGAGGTACATCATGTGAATTTACTGTGACAGCACTTGACACTCAGAATAGACATACAAACTACAGTGGAAATGGCAAACATCACATATTGCCTTTACAGACTCTGGAGTCTATATTCTCTTTCCATCAACAAAAGGCAGTAGGTCTGACATATTTATGGTGAAAAGCAAATGTTAAAGTCAATAGGCATTTAAGGGTGGATTGTCATACTCTGTCTTGAAGCCTACACATAGGTATTTTGTTGCATCAGATCTCGCAGTGTATCATTGTAGGCAAGAGGTTTTGTGTTGGTTATCCTCTGTAAGACACTGTGGAGATAGAGGATTTGTTCTTTCAGAATCATTGTCAAGCATTTTTAGAAGAAATTGTATTTTGCTTAACCAACTGTAATTTTGTATGCCATTCGAATTGTACGACTGTGTGGCTGATGGTTGCCTTGTGGAAATGTTTACACTCAAACCTGTAGGCTTGAGTTGGTTATGGTGACAAGCTCTAGACACGATTGGTGCATTGGGAAGCAGTATGTCTAATGCTATAAGTGTGATCTGCTCATTATGAAAAGTTACGACAAAGGTAGTAGGCTTAGTTTAGTTATTGTAAAAAGCATTTGTGAAGGCTAGTAGGCATTTAACAGTTGGTTGTCATCACATTGTTATAGACTTTCGACAGGCATTTTGCTGCGTGCAATGTCACAGGTTACCATAGTAGGCAAGAGTTTTGGCGTTGGCCACCCGCTCTGACAAACCCTTAGGGTTTTCACTATGCTGATTTTGGTAGACGCTATTGAGAGGGGCTGTACATTGTTTTGAAAACTGTATTTTACTGTGCATTTGTAATTTTATAACTATGCATGATGGAAATTTGTTACATGGAATCTCATAGATCACCATAGTAGGCAAGGGTTTTGGTGATGGTGAGCCATCTGCACAAACTATGGGGATAAAAGATATCCACCATGATAATCCTTATTAGGCTCTCTTAGGAGAGATCGCATTTTTTGCCAACTGTAATTGTGTACACATTTGTAATTTAATGAGTCATGCCTGATGGTTGCCTTGTGGGAAATCTCACTCTCATTGCAGGTGGCCTGAGTTGGTTATAGTGACAAGTCAATTATAACAGCTATAAGCCTGATTGTTGGACAGAGAAAAGATATGCAAAAAGTCATAGGTCTCGTCTGTTTACTATGAAACGTGATGACAAAGACAGTAGGCCTTTTTTGTGTGAACAGCAGTTGTGAAAGCCAATAAGACTCTAACGGTGAATTGTTATCACACTCTGTTATAGGCTGCAGTATTTTGCTCCATCTAACCTCACAGATTACCAAAGTAGGCAAGGACAAACCACAGAAGTAGATTTTCACTGTGAGGAGGTTCTTGTTAGGCCCTATTTATAGAGGCTGTGTATTGCTATGCCAACTGTAATTCTGTACATATTTGTAACTTTATAACTGTATGCATGATGGCTGCCTGTTTATGCACACTTCAGTATGCCTGTGTTGCATGTAGTATCAAGCAAATGGTAAAGGCTGTAGGACTTAACACTTCACTGGGAAAATGTAGGAAAGTGCCCCTCTTTGACATGATCACCCCCACGTTTTGCCTGTTAGTCTATGCTATTTTGACTGGAAGTGCGGTGGGCTCCTGCTATCCAGGTCCCCAGTGCCAGATCTCTTTCTCAAAACTGTACAATTATTCCCCCAATTGGCAATGCCTTTGGCACTCCTGTAAGTCCCCAGTAAACGGTACCTCAAGTACCCAGATCATGGGTACCAAAGAGGGTCCCTAAGGGCTGCTGCATGTATTGTGCCACCCTAAGGGATCCCTCACCTAACTCATGCAGACTGCCACTGCAGGCTGCATGTCTTGGTGCAAACAAAAGTGAAAACACGAATATGGCACACAACCCTGTATGCTATGTCTGCATATACTGCATGCAGTTTATGTAATTCATCCTTACAGCCCTAGAGCAGGGTGCACTATACTGCATGTGTGGACATATCTGCATGAGCAGATATTCCCCTCTGCTGGCCAGTTCAATTACTGCCAGTACGAGTGTCATGATCCTGTGCACTAGCCGAGGCGCATTGGTGAGGCCCATGTGCTATAGCAAGGTTACAGGATAACAAATGAGGAATGCGTGTTGGGTTATGCACTAACCTGGGATAGGAAACTCCAGATCCCAAAGTTCTTTGACCTAGCAGGTAAGTCCCTCAGCTGTACCCTTGCAGCCATGTTGATTAATGGGGTTATAAATGCTGTCTAGTTCAGATCCTCGTTGCTTGATAATTGTTCCTCAACACGAAGACTGGTTCATTGTTATCCCCATTAATGAATCAATCCTCGTTTGGCTTTCATTGGTGTCAGCCTTACGTCTTAGAGTGGGTGTGTCTACTTCCATGCTTGGTGGCTGGGAATTGCCTATGTGATTCTCTGATCGGTGACAGGCTTCCCCGAAGGGTGGCCGAGTTGACGTCAAACTCCCCTTTCGGCCAATGACATCCCAGTTCGGCTACAGAGCAGTCGACAAGCCTTTCCTGCCAGCTGTGGACTTCCCCGCTTGGCTACAGTGATTGTCAGCTCCTCGGCCTCGCTGGCCATCTAAGTCCCACAGAGGGGAGCGCTGGTTAAAGTGTTGGCAGCCAGCTTCTGGGGAGGCTCTTACAATGGCCCATCCTGGACTCCAGCAACACTGGGTAAGTGCAGTGCACTCCTGAAATGGAGCATTTATCCTTGTCACTACAACTTTCTGCTCTGCTACGGTACGTGACATCAGGGCCGGTCGTAGAACTTTTGGGGTCCCGGGCAGAAAAGGAATGTGTGAGGCCACCCTAATTTGCACACATAGGAAGTGCCATTAATTAAATATTGTTTAGCGACTTTGCAAGAAGCAACTTTCCTGGTGCGGATATCAGTAAAGCAAAAACATAAATAATAACACTAATAAATTAAGCACATATATGTTACATTTCAATTAACTGGAAATACATTATATTAGTCACAGAGGATAGAAAGGTTTGGCCTAAGTCTCTCCAAAACGTACAAGTTCAATCAAATGTTAACCATTTGTTTCCAGATTAGTGCATTAGATACATATATGTGCATATATGTGCATGCAGTATTTATGTAGCACAGACAAAGCCGAAAGGCTGCTAAGAACTGTACAGATCCAAAGACACAGTCAACATGTGATAGGAGGAGTAGATGGTTTGTGGATCGTGATTGCATCATGCTTTAGTTTTTGTTTTTAAGTTAAGTATTCGCTATTCCCTAAATTGGAGCTGACTTCGGGCTGTCCGGATGGATATGGGAATAATATTCCAGATCCTTGGTGCATAGATCGGAAAGGCCTTTTTCTTGTTTGCTTTTTTCATCTATTTTCAGAACATCTTCTGGTGTCCTTGCTGCAGGTGTGTGGAGAGCCACTGGAGATGACAAGTTTGTCATCCAAGAAGGCAGGGGTGTCAGTCGTTTAGTGCAAACCTAGCCAAAAGCAGCGGAGCAATGTACAAGGTTAATGGCAAGCATAAAGTCAAGGGGTGGTGGGAAAGGTTGCTGGATTGTGGACTGTTATTGCATTATGATGGCTTTGCAGATAATGCAGCTGAGCTTGAAGATGATGCGGGCCAGTATGGAGGACTTGTGGAGTCGCATCACTGTATTATGATGTGGTCATATTTCTTCATGCCTTAGTGAGTGGTGCTGCAGCACGTGGAATACTCTTGGGGGGAGGCAGTGTGGATTAAAATTCCGAGATGGTTTCCCAGATAACCAGTGCAATTTAGGCTTATCTGCAATAAAGATCTGAAAGCAAATAAAACAGTTGAAAATAGCTTGACTTCTAATGAAGGCATCATCTAGTCACTGAAAAACACCAGAAACTACCAGAATACAATCATATGCACACTAATAGGATTCAATGCCATGTGCCATGAACCATGGCTAAAACTCCTGTATAAACGTCCTCTGAAGCCTTTAAATGTTCTGATACAAATCATTATTAAAAACGTACATGGTTTCATTTTTTTAAATTGCATAATGCAGATTCAGTTAACATCTCCTCTCATTTGATTTCTCCAAATTTTGAACAAAACCTGGAAAGCACACGTTTAAATGCTCTTAAATAATGCTACGAGCCAGGTCTACTAACTGGACCATATCCTTGGGCCTGACAGTGCTGGACTATGCCTGCAAGGCCCATGGGAGAGGGTACAGGACTCTAGGGTTGTGTCTGGTCAGTATTTTACTGACATGGATAGTATTTTTTGTCTAAAACAGAGCAAAAAAGCTGAAGATCTCAATAGAACCGATAGGGATATAACAATATAGAACAACATATTCGTGCCTCATCAGCTAAGTAAAATCTTTCAAATTGGAAGTGCACAAAATATAAAGATAAATGGTGTGAGCAGAGGTCTTCAAATTGGGATACGGCTCCCCTGGTGGACCTCAATTTATCATAGGGGGCATCAGCCTCAGCAGTGGCTGAGATTAATTCAAGCATTCCATCCTTCATTTTTTTGTATACTTTAGTGAGTCGCCCTAAGTGGGACGGTAATGCCCAGGCGTGAGTCCCATGCACACTGTCACTGGAACCAACATATACCTGGCTGATGACCCCTAACTAGGAAGACACCTGTTCACTTTCTGTATACTTTTTTGTGGACAGTAAAAAACAGCCATAATTTGGGTGCATTGGACCCATAACCCCACCAGGCCACGGTCCCACTGCACTTTCAGCACTATTGATAGCTATACCCTTCAGAGGGCGTCTTGCAGCCGTGTGACAGTGCTGCAAGATCCAGAACAGCTGGCTTCCTCCCTTGGGCCTTCTTAGAACTAGCCTATGGTTGGTAGGCCTAGGGTAGAATGGACCTTTCCTGACATTAGCAGCTCTGGATCACGGTTGTGTGGTGCATGAGAGAAGGGGTCAGTGGCAAAGTAATGTAGCAATGGGCCCTGATGCAAGACAATGATGCCAGACAGTAAAACACAGCTTTAATCTGGGCGCATTGGATCCAAAACATCCATGAACCCTTGTGCCACTACACCTGCTGCACTGCTGATAGCTACACTAAAGTCCCCTTCCGCTCCAGATAGTATCATATCTTCCAGTCTGCAATGTGAAGTACGGCTAAATGTTTAATCGAGAAGGTTGAGCGTATCTATAGCAGGTTCTGCCCTGGTGATACCCCCTGCGGCATGGGTTTGAACACGTCCTTAAGTTCTGTGACCCACACTCTCTCCTCGTTCCCACCCATCTCCCCTAAAGCTATGGAAGCACTGTTTGCTAAGGTAAAACAGGGTCTCAAGATGATGCCTGAAACCTGACTTGCCTCGAAAATGTCAACAGTGTCTTCTGCCCGAGTGCTCGGAGCTGATTAATCTGTCCCTATCTTCGATGTTGGTCCCCAAGTCTTGGAAACATGCCAAGGTGATCCCTTTGCTGAAAAAGCCAACACTAGATGTGTCCAAGCCTGAAAATGTTCTACCTATTTCACTCCTCCCGTTCTTATCCAAAATCATGGACTCATATGTCAACACGCTTCTAACTCAATATCTGGAAGTGATTTAAATACTGAACACATCTCAAATGGGTTCAGGCCATGGCCTAGCACCGAGTCTGCTCTGCTGGCGGTCATAGGATAGCTACGGTCCTCTCTGGATGCGGGCTGAACTACGGCATTAGTTCTGCTAGATATGAGCGCGGCCATCGACATGGTCTCCCACGAGATTCTGCTACATCGCCTGGCAGAGATCGATCTCAATGACAAGGCCCTCTCTTGGTTCTCGTCCTTTCTTGCTGATCGGACCTTCCAAGCAATTGTCCCTCCTTTTTCTCCCATTACGCTGTGGTGTTCCCCAGGGGTCAGCATTGAGCCCGACGTTATTGAACATCTACATCAGACCACTGGCTCTGATGGCTAAAACCTGGGGCATCTCTCTGGTGTCATACGCTGATGACACCCAGTTTGTGATTACCTTTTCCAACAATCCTAGCCAGGATTCTGCAAAATTTAAAGCTGATCTAAAGGCCATTTCGGAGTGGATGGCAGTCAACTACCTGCAGCTAAATTCGGCTAAATCCGAGATCCTTCTGGTAGGGAAGGGCTCTCATCTGTGGGGCAAACAGTGTTGGCCTCTTGCTGTTAGAGTACCCATAGGCCAATCCTGTGGTTAGGAACTTGGGATTTCTGGTGGACAAGGACCTCACCTTTGAAGCCCAGGCCAAATCAGTGGCAGGTAAATGTTTTGGACTACTACGTGGCCTAGAATCAATACTAGGTCTCTTTAATTCTCAAACTTGGCAGTTGATCATCTAATCTTCCATTATGGCTAGACTGGATTACCAAATAGAACAAAAGAGGATGCCGGTGCTGCACTGAACTTTGAAAGAAATTTTAACAAATGAACCGATTAAATCAAATCCATTTTATCCATTTTTTTTGGTTGATTTTAATCAAAGGTATTTTTATGCAATTTTTCTTATTATTTTGCACGGTTATATTTAGAATGATTCAACCATATCTACAAAAATATACATAATCAAAAAAGGACAATCACTAAGATGCATTTCAAATATTTACATAACATTACATAAACACATACGAATAACCACACAGCTAGCGTACCTCAGACATTCAGACAATAGACAACAATCAATTAACAATTTACACTTATATGTACAAAGAACAGACCATAAGTGAATAACACTTGCACTATTTCAAAAACGTCTATTTTTTAGATTTGTTTGGCAGTTATTTGGCTGAAGGCGAAGACAGGTCAAGGTAGGTCAACGCGTTTCGAATCCCTTCACCGGGGATTCTCATCAGGACCAAAACTATCTGGGAAACAAAGAAACAAACAGCGCTGAGTTGGACCATTTAACCCCTCTAACAAGATTTTTAAGAGCCGCTATACTCCAATTAAGAGCCTTACCTAGAATTTGAAGTAACGCAATCAAAGCTCTAATTGGATGGTAGGAGAACGTCCAATAAAAGGATCTGTGAACAGCAGAGTAGAAAAAAACAGTTTTTTAGAACAGAAATTAGAGACAGGAAACCTGCGTCTGCCCTGGTGTCTGGTGGCTCAAGAGTAAAATAAACTTACTGGCAGGTGTATGTGGTGTCTTATTTAAACGTCTGTGGCCCCTTATTTATCCTGGGCGGTGTCGGGAAGCTCTAGTCAGGAGTAGCGAGTCAAAATAATTCACCAGCCGAAATCTGCACACCAATTGAAAACATAGACATTAGACCATAGTTGTCCGTATCAAGTGATACTATTATCACACGCGTACTCGTAATCTCCTGCACAGTCTATAACGCAAGAATACCTGATCAATAAAGCAAGCGCCCTTGGAGCCGACGTGAACCGTGCACAATGACGGGTGTTTGTGTGCGACGGTAGTGGCCATTTTGTAGTCGTATCATAGCAACCAGTTGCAGGGCGGTTCTCGAGGGATTTCTGGGATATGTAGTTTGGCCACGTTTTTTTGGTCGTTGTGGCGGTGGGAAACCCCGTGCCGGAATTACTTTGGAGAATAGTAACAGTCTTTTGACCCTGATGCAGGTCATTAGGAGCTCCGATTTTTTTTAAAACAACATTTAGTTTTTTGCCTTGGCCTCGCTAACGTAGTTTAGTGCTATGAGGCCCAGGAGAGGAGACCCAGGACAGGGGAGTCCCCAAGCATTGGCCTCACAACAATAATGTAGCACTGCAAGCTCAGGGGAAAGGTGTTCCCTTCCAGGGACCACCCCACCATGATCCACAGCTGTGATGCCCATGGGAGTTTTGTCCCACCCTCTGGCCTCACACCTATGTGGTAGTGCTACAAGGTGCATTGAATGTGGCCCTGCTGCTCTAGGCGTCACGTTCATAGTCCGGTGCTCCAAGACCCAGGGAAGGAGAGTCCTCTTCCCTGGGCTTTACAGCCATGAGCCCTAGTCATCTCTGCAAGAGCCAAGTACAGTTGAAAATTTTCCATTATCGCTTCCCAAAACAATTTATGCCGTTGGAGAAACACTGCACGTGTGGAGACACATTTTGGGTAACATAGCAGATTTTTGGGGCTTCATTCTAAATCCCCCCCTAAAATGGATCATTTTAAAAGACAACTTAGCTGGAGATTGAGTTTATCAAGTGTGATTACTCTTCATACTAAATGTGTGTTCTAATCCCTTTACTATTTCCTGGAGCAAGCCTTGACTACTCGAAATTGCAATTTTTAAGTGACAAGTGTAGAAAATTAACTCTGGTATTCAAACAGAATGAAATAGTCTTAAGCTGTTCAACACCAGTGTTATGAGTATCTACCATGCATACTGTCCAATAAGTGGCCACTGCCACAGGACCTGGTCCAACTGGTACGTTTTAACCATAGAACCAGGATATTTGACATCTAATCTCAGTTTTATGATTGAAAGAATCACCATGTTCTAAAGCTGAGCAGGGTCGATAACAGAGTGACGATTCCCTGGGAGGGACAGCCCCTTCACCTTGCCATCAGAATCACTGACACCCCAGTTGCGTTCTAGTGGACAAGTTGGAGATATGGAACCAGGAGACGTGTTTTTTAAACCTGGCTCCCATTTAGCCAAATTGCGTACTCTTGGGCAAGGATTTTTCTGAATTTATTGCCATGGCCACTAAAATTATGCGATTGCTCGGCTGCTATATTTTCGCATCATTATAGATTTGCCAAATTTGCCACATAATTTATCATCTGCTGCATAATCTGCAGGTTTTAACAAATCTTGTTTATATCTCAAATGGTTCAAACGTTCCTAATATCATGACATGTGTTCCTTTGCACAGCTAGACTGGTTACCTTTCTGTTGCTTATTGGTAAATTTGGATGTTAAACTGGTACTAATTAAGTGCAACAAATGCCCAGGCAGTGTTAATAAGTGCAAAAATGACAATATAGTGAAGTAGTACTATCATGAAATGCGCCGAAGTATGCTGCATAATATGCCTTATCTTGGTACACAATTTACTCATCCCTGCCGCATAATTTGACCCTCCACTGCCACATAATTCCAGTGGCTCTGCTTATTGCTGTGCTGCTCCCTGTTTTTGGCTTGTTTGGAAGTATTTTGATTCAATGTAAAAACTGCTAATCACTGAGATTTAAAAAAATGTACTGAATATTTCCTGAGAGAAGGGAGGTTCCCAGTCATATGTAATAGTCACCTAAATGCAGGACCATGGTAAATATATAGCCTTTATGCAATTAGCAGTGCACTACAATCCTGGGTATACTAATTTAACAAACTGTATGATCCTGGGCAAGTAACACCCTCCCTGTGCCTCGTCCACTGATCTGACAATATGGCAGCACTTTGAAACAGGCGTAATGTGAGAAATGGCCACTAAAGGCATACTCTCTGGCTCTGGCTAAGCTCATGGTCCAGTTTGAACCACAAGTCTATAAAGAACTGAGCATTCATATGCCTTCTGCCTGCACCCTCTGTCTAACCAGGATGTGGCATTACTTCTAGAAATGCCAACTTTGTAACTGGGGAACCAGGTTCAGGTCTTGGCGTCAGCTCAAGATCCTGTGATTCTGGGTAAATCATTTAGATATGTACACAGCTTTGGGTTTGTGATTACCTAATATTGATTTTTTGCAATTTGCTATCAGGTAATCGCAAACAGCTATGTACAAATGTGTATTTCACACATTTAGCGATTCCCAGTGGGTCGCAAACAGACCTACCTCATTAATATTCATGAGGTAGGTCTTGGTTTGCTACCCATTGGGAATCACAAACATTACTGGGATGGTGGCCTGTGGGGGTCAGCAGACCACCATGCCTGTGATGGCTTTTAAAGGAAGCAATGCTCTTGTTTTTTTAATGCAGTCTGCTTTCCTAAAGGAAAACAGGATGCATTAAAAAAGCATTGGCATAGCCAATAGGTCTCGTCTTTGGGACCTTATACGTGGTTAGCCAGAGGTTTTGGCTTTGCCATTGTTTCTAAGCTATGTCGTAGAGAAGTGTGGCTGATGTGTATCATGTTGAAAATTATAATAAAGAAGACTGACCACATTATTGTGCAGGCACGTGCATACATTACCATGTGAAATGTATTTTTATTTTTTTATAGATTTATATAGCGCAAACGCAACCCGAAGGTGTTGGAGCGCTTTACATGAGCACCAGTTACGTTACACAAGGACACATTCATTTTTTTGGGTAGGCACGGGGAGATTAAGTGATTTGCCTAGAATCACTGGATGTGGAGTCGACCCCGAGGCTCGAACCTTGGTTTATCGTCTCCAAAGTCAGCAGTCTAGCCGTGAGACCACATCCTCTCCCCAGAGACGCATGACGCATGCGCCTTTTGTTTACTTGTATGATCCAAAAATGAATGCAATAGCTTTCGCATTTGCTTGAGTTAGAACTATTGATGTTGTAAATGATAATGTCTTTTACCTATGTGTTATGGAGTGTATGTATGTGGTGTGTAGTGGAATTCTGTGAGTTGGATTGGAATTTTTAGTTAAGAATTATGTGGAATTATGTGGAGAGGGGTTGGGTGTGATGGAGTGTAATTATGTGCAATGGTATTTTGTGGTGTGGAGTGGTATGTAGTGGAGTTTAATTATGTGGTGTGCTGTTGAATTTTGTAGCATGATGTGGAATTATGTGGTTTGGATTGGATGTATGTGGTGTTATGTAATTGTGTTGAGATGAATTATGGGGTTTGTTGGTGAATTATGTGGTGTGGAATGGAAATGTGTGGAGTTGAATTGTGTGGCATGAAATTGTGTGAGTGTGAAGAGTGAAGGAGCAATGTGATAGAGAGATAAGGGAAGGATGGGAAGAAAGGGGGAAGGGATTAAGAGAAGGGAGGAAAAATGGTGAGGATTTAAGGAAGGGAGAGAGGGACGGAGTGAGGGAGAGACAGAGGAAAAAAGGATAGGAGAGAAAGCAAGAAGAACAACGAAAGGACTTAGTGAAAGGCGGAAAGGCAGGATATGAGTGACTGGAGTAAGTGAAGTTGAAATTAGGGTTTAGGAAATAAGGTGAGGGTATAGTATTAAGGAGTGAAGAGAGGGATTAAGAAGGGCAAGAAGGAGGAAAGGAGGTAATGAAGAAAGATAGGGCGGTAGAGAGGAAGATAGGCAGATGGGACAGTGGAAGTACATAGGAAGGAAGAGTTTGGGGGAAGGAGGAATCGAGGAAGGGCCAAGAGATGGTTGGAGTAATGAAGAGTGGGAAAAGGAAGTAGGGTTAGGAACGAAGGAGGGTAAACAAGGAAGGAAGGAAAGAAGTAAGAGGGATTAAGGAGGCCAATAAGGAAGAAAGGAACAAGGGAATAAGGAAGAGAGAGATAAAGGAAGGAGGGGTGGGTCTGAACGAATTATATAGGGAGGATGGGTGGAAGAAATGTTGAAAGCGAGTAAAAGATAGGAGATTAGGCTGGGTTTGAGGGAAGGAGATCAACAAACGTACATGATTGGTACTTGTTTAATCGAGTTAAGCTGTCAACTGTAAAAGAAGAATGTTATACTGTATGATATAAATGAGAAAATTGTTCAGGAGTACTGACTATACCTATAGTTTATAGATGATGGTGAGAATTTTTGTTGTCTGCATGCTGTTTGTAGAGGTGGTGGAGTAGCTTGGTAGATAGGGGACAGTTGTTGGGGATTCCAAGGACATTGTATTTGGTATCCTGGTGAAACTTTTGGTTGTGTGTTTGGTTCAGCCTGCACGAGAGAAAGCATGTTTACATATGTATAAAGCGGGAAGTTAACCAGAGGGTATTGGAGCGCTATGTATGAGCAGCAGTTACATATTTACACAAGGACACAGTGCTGGTTTTACTTACAGCGTCCACGACCCCACTAAATGTGCCCCACCACTCAGGCATATTCCTTCTCACTGTCGGGTTCGGAGGTAACAGAGAGTGCCACTAACCTGGAAGCCGGGTACAGCGGGAACGATGCTAGGTTAGCCCTACCTCCTAGGAGGTAACCCCTGTGCGTGGAGATATAACACGCCACAGGAGGCACCTCTACCGGGGAAAGGGTAAAAAGGGACAAAGGAAACAAAAACAGGATTGCCTCCAGACAACGGAAAGGACTGGCGTGAGTGGTGAAGACTCGCCTCTCCTACTCTCAACACTCCCAGACCCTGTAAAAGGAGAGACAACAAACATACATCAATATAGTAGTGAACGTACCTCTCAACCCCCTCACTAGTCTGGCTGTCTAGATACACTTACTTGTAAAGGAGCATTTCAAGCATGTAGTAATAGAGGCAGTCCGTACACTGTGAAATGAGGTGTGAGAATTCAGCAGGATTATGCAGTCTTGAATATATGCAGTAAATGTACTTATCGTTTTGTTGTAACTTCTGTGTGTTCCCCTGGTTCTGGAGGCGTGCAAAAGAATACGTTCAGGAAACTCGCTCCTGGCTTCAGAGGCTCTGAATCATGAGGAGCAGTGCAGGTTACGGCGGACCAAGTGCTAGGGAACGTGCCTAGCGCGGAAAAAGCGCCCTTCGTTTTTAGCCCGTACTTCACGGACTGTTCTCAAGCATCAGTGCTCCGAACAAGCTTCCCGCTCGCTCGAAGAGAACGCGTTGGAGTCTCGACTCCCAATTCCGGGTTACAAGACGTCACCGCTGGTGTGCCGGGTCCTCTGACATCGTAGGACTGAGCTCACCGGAAGGAGGGCCTTGGTGCTGTGGGATTCCCCCGAGCCGCCTCATATGACGAGACGCGCTCGGTGACCTCTAGGATATGTCTGTCTTCCTCGGCGTGGGAAGTCTCTTCCAAAGGTAGCGACGCAAGGGCAATCCCCGCGCTGTGCGTGAAGTGAAGACACGCCGGGAACGAGTAGCAGAATAGATGAAGGTCACGTCGGATGCAGTCTCTCGGTAGTTTAGCAGAAGTTTGCACTGCATGGACGATTCCAGGAAGGCTCGCATCAAGGGGTTTAACGTGAAGTAAACTCGAGTGACAAGCCCCGTTTAGAACAAGAGGCGGGGCTTATATACCCCGTGTTCCTGCCCACTGCCTTATGGGCAATGTAGTGTATCAGCCAGCAGACGCCCTATACCATTATAGTCTTGCTCTTTGGCGCCCTCTAAGGTGGGACATGACACTCACACATTCAAGAAAATTACAGAAACAGAGCCAGAGGTGTAGCCCTCTTGTACACCACTTGTAAAACATGGGTGGGATGGCCGCACACCACATCAGAGCACTGCATGTATTTATTGTAATTAGCAGAATTGTATTACTAAGTAACATAGGTTTTGTCAATATTTCTTAGCAGAAACCTTATTGAGCATTACTAGGCGAAGTAATAGTTTTCTCGCACCTTTTAACTGAACTCACATAAGAGCAGCTTTTGTTACACACGCTGCTGCCGTGGTGCTGAAAGTTAAACACCAGAAAGACACTCTCCCTTTAACTTACTTTCCTTTGAAGTAGCTAGGGGTGGCGCCGCCGAACTCCAGGGCCCGAGGCAAACAAATGTTTGTGAATCAGATAGGGCTGTGTCAGCGACAAACTGCTGACTACTGGGGGGCTGATCTGATTTCCAACACATGTGGCGCCAGGCAGGTAAAAAGAAGGAAGTAGGGGGTGAGCCTGAAACAATAAAGGGCAAAAAGGTTTGGTGCGGGGCTTTACAAGTGCTGGCATGCCCAAGCAGTGAGGTATGCATCTGATCACAATTGGGTCAAAGGAACGAAGAGGCAGGTCTTCAGGTTTATGGGGCAGGACAAAGGTCAATGCAAGAACAGCAACACCCTCATAGGAAGGAATTGCTCGTGTAGCAAAAAATGTATGTTTGCGGTGTTACTGTGGAGAGGCAGACAGTGGAAGAGGGGCGTGGCGAAGCAACCCCAGGCTGCAATATGACTGCGAGGCACAATTCTGTGAATTGGACGTACACTGCGTGGATTGTAGCCCAAAATCTGGCTGTCGGCCCAACTTGATTTTACTTGCACAATTAAGTTAGGAAAAATATTGGTGAATTGTGGGAGAATTTGTCAACCTTGCTGCAAAATGGGCCCAAGGCGTGGAGGGGGAAGGAGAGATTTTGGGGGGGGGGGGGTGTCTGGAGGCCTCAGAGCACCAGTTTGCGGGCTGGGGGAGGGGGAGCTCAGGGAAAGGGTAGGAAACATGTTGTGGGAGCCTGAGCTTTCCCATGGTCGGTTGTTTAAAAAGCAAAGAAAGCAATGTATATTATTGCTAGCTGGACGGCAGTCGGCATGCTGCAGAGAGGTTCTCCCCTGCTGTTAGGGGTTTCTGTACTGGCACTGCTAAGCGGCGACAGTGTATTGTTGGGGAACTGTCACAAAATTGAGAGGTGGGGCATGCATGTTTCCGAGGACCAGAGCTGCAGAGGACCTCGTGCTCTGCTGCCCGTAGTTCTGCTGAAAGGTGTTTTCCTGCAGGCTTTCCGCTCCGTCTGACACTTGAATGGCGCGGAGACTTTAGAGCGGAATGACGATTAAAGATCAGTATTTTGGGGGATTAAAGCAAAGTGCAGACGGGGTGAGCTGCTGCAGATCACGTTAGTGGAGCAAAAGCACTAGTCACACAGAGTAACAGCCCGGCTGCAATTAGTGGCTGCAGCGCCCTACAAAAAGAGTAATTTTAATAATACATTTTTTTTACATGACTGCAAGTAGTTTGCTAAGGAGCGGGTGGGAGGGGGGCAACATGGGAATGGAGCAGAGGGGAAAAGCATCACACATGCAAGAGAGAATGAGGGAGAGCGAGGGTGAAACAGGCAGTGGAGGAGCAAGCACGCACGGCCGAAGCTAATTGAAAACGCGGCGCTGTACGACAGCTCTTTTCAAGCACTCGTGCTTGTGCTGGCATCCACCTTGCGGGAGTGAGCAGCGGCGCAAGGACCATCTGTTTTCAATTAGCCCGCGCGCTGCTGCTCCCTCCCACAAGGTGGATGCCAGCACAAGCACAATTGCTTGAAAAGAGCTGACCAATTTCTAAAGGTCATCTCCTAGGGCAGAACATGCGCGCTGCGTAGGCGAGACCTAAAAATGAAACAATTTCTTTGCATTTTTTAAGAGCAGACAGTGGATTGTGAGACCGCTGCCTGCTCTTAAAAAAAGTTTTTAGAAACATTCACAAAAGGTAAAGGGACCCTTCCTTTTGCGAATGGGTTACCACCTACTTGAAGTAGGCAGTAAAATGTGAATGCTTTGCGTAGGCATTTCAGGCAGAAAACATTCACACATACCACTGAGAGAATCGCTATTAAGAAGGGATGCCCTTAATGCCCTTCCTAATATAGAATCGCAAACCCGTTTTGCAATTTGGGAATAGGTTACCGAATCGCAAAATAGGCCTTTTTGAACATAAAGCAAATGCTTTTTTGCCTATTCACAGAATCTGGATGTTCGCAACTTAAAAGAAGGCTATGTACATCTGGCCCTTAATCTCCTTGTGCCTGAAATAAGAATGTGTCCTTGTGTAATGTAACCGGTTCTCATGTAAAGCACTAGTGGACAGAAAGAACATAGGCAACCAAAATATTTATCAAAAGTACAGAAAAATAATTTATTTAAATGTTTTTAACAAACAACCACTTAAAAAATCATACTCTCACATTTATATCCATCAATCTCACTCTCATTCAAGCATGAACGATGAAAAAATGTGACAATTTTGTGACGATTCTGACGATATTGTTGGACTTTTATGTGATGACTGAATGTTTTTTTCCCTGGGTCGCTAAAGCTGTGAGTCAGAACCCCATATCCGGAGGTTTTCGTATCTACGAAAAATTCAGTCATCACGTAAAAGACCACCAATATCGTACATTGCCATGACAGCTAGTGAACACAAATATTAACTTCGTCAACAAAGTCTACAATCCAGTGTTTGAACAGGAATACAAAATCTGAAACAGCGATTCTTTTCTTTGCGGCATTCGGATTTATTTGTTATCGCTAATCTAGAAAATTAAGCGTGGACTATATATCAGATATTTCACTGTTTCAAAGTTTTAACTAGATCTCTGGTCATCCCACATAAATCGATTGGAGATTCTACATATGTTCCAGATGTGGCTCTCTTCCTGACGAAGGCACCCTGCTGTGCCGAAACGCTCGTAGAAACATCACCAGTCATTCGAATTTATGCCACATTGTTTTTAATCTGACCTTTTTTTAAATTATTTTGTCATTCCATTATTACATAAATTGTCAAATTTTTTCATCGTTAATGCTTGAATGGGAGTGAGATTGATGGATATAAATGTGAGAGTATGATTTTTTAAGTCATTGTTTGTTAAAAAATGTAAATAAATTATTTTTCTGTACTTTTGATAAATATTTTAGTTGCCTATGTTCTTTCTGTCCATTACTACCTTATTATCATCCACATATTCTAAGTTGGTTGCCTTAAATTTGTACATTGACTGATAATTGTCCCTACCTTAAGGAACCTTTATCTTAATAGTAGGGGGCCTCTTCTTTTGCATTATATCTCATGTAAAGCGCTCCTAAACCTTTAGGGTCACATTTGCTCGATTCAAAACTGCAAAAAATGGGTTTTATTCCTCATTGAAGGCTGTTTACATCTTGGGTTGCCACCTGGCTGGTTTTCTGTCCCGTTCTGTTTTGTTTAAAGCGCTGGACGGTACAAAAATAAGCAAATCACCTAAAGCTGTTATTGTTAGCCCTTCTCTATAAATAAGCAAAACAGCAAATATAAACAGAAAACACATTTAAACATGTTCTGGAGCTGTGTTCCATCCCTGAATAATAATTAAGGTAAACAAAGACAGAAACGTCTTGTTACAAATGAATACATACGATTTTCTTTGCAGTGTGATTTAGAATTGTGTCCTGTCCTTCGCAGACTCCTAAAACAGCAACAAATGGCCTGGATAATTATCTGGGAAATATGGCAACCCTATTTTCATCCCTATAGTTGAAGGTGTCCCTGAACCTGCATTGTGCAGGATCCCTCCTGTGCAGCAGCGCCCCCTCCTAGACATTGACAAGCATCTCTTTCACAGCTCATCAAGAGCTGGACCTACAGAAAGGTGGAGTTTTTAGGCGCGGTGGAAAACGCCACCATCGGCACCTCTCTTGGAAAGCAGCTGCGGGAGTTTGGTAGATTAACAAACAAACATGAGAGCATGCCGATGGCATACAGGCCAGGAAACATTCCAAGCATAAATACTCTACACTTTCCTTTTAAGGTCCAAGCACGGTGATCTAAGATGGCTACTTATTGTATTCCATCACCATATCCCACGATGCAGTGCAGCTTTTAACAACCAGATGTTAATGACATTCATTACAGAAATCAATCAGTATTCTCTTCTATGTTTTAATGCTGTGGCTGCTTTGGTCACTTGTATTTCTATCTTGAGGGTGTAGTGTCTCCAGTGTTCTGCAAATATTTTATTTTGTTGCAATTCTTTTTATTTTCAAAAACATTTGTATTAAAGACGAGACTTGCAGTGGTAACCTTGCGATATGAGGGATCCATTCGACAGTATTTCTCCTTTATACAATATTGAAAACATAATTAAACAATATGTCGTATGTACATCTTGTGGCTTGTTAATAAATAGACTGTGTTTCTTTGTTAATCATCATCTTCGGAAACTGGAACTATAGTCGGTGGAGTACAGATACCTCCTCTATATGTATTCCATTTACCCCACACCTGCTCCCATTTTTGAGGGCAACCTCTATGAACATGCGTAGCTTTTTCAGCTGCCAGCAATTCTTTTTATTGATCATCGGCAATCACAAAAGCAATACAATTCAGCAGTGTGACTGGAAGAGTAGAACAAGCACACAATCTTCCATGCCACTACAGATGGAATAAGAAGGAATAGAACAAAATAGAGAAACAAGAAATTAAAAACAAAGGTGTGTCTTGGCTACAGTACAATTCTAGAGGGGTACACTTATTCATAGTCACAACACTGACTCCATCCCACTGTTTGTACCAGACAGGGTCTTGGGATGCTTCATAAACAATGGGTGGGTGATCTAGCAGACACAAAAATCAACCGAGGGACAGGTAGGTGAGCAACTGGTCTGCCCATTCATACCATAGCAGCATAGACAAAAGAGGAGATGAAAAGAAGAGAGATGGCCCTTTGTCGCTATGAACCCTTCAACAGGTCCATACCATATTGTTGGATCCTAGCGGTTAACAGTCATGGGGCCATCGGCTTTAAACAGGGCTGGCCTGCAAATTTCATGTCATATACCAATGGTGACTGAAATTGGCCCAAAAATAAAAATTATTTTTCTGATATATGTAGCTTCAAGAAAGTGTTTAAAGCCTAGAAGTAAAGAAACTCCCATAGGGAGTATAGGGTTTGCTGTGCTGGTTGAAGCAATTGCGACTGGCCAAGGGTGAGAGCAGACAAGGGCAGTAGGTGACTAGGCAGGAGTTGACGGTGGACCCCCTTCGCGTCTCCATGAAGGCTTCTTCTGGGTGCCTGGTGGACTTTGTTGTCTCCAGCATCATGATTTAACCAGTCTGACAGAAATATGCAACGTAGGTGATCTGTACATTGGAGAATATGCAACGTAGGTGATCTGTACATTGGACCACTAAACAAATGTTATGGTTTGTCATACTGAGCTCAAGTCTTATAAGCAAATGTATACCATGTATAAGCTGAAAAAGAAACTGTACATATCTCTTGAAATGACCAAGGGTGAATGCGCGTCCCACTCCATTCCCCGTTACGATACAGCGACTTTGGAAGAATTGTACTAAAGTATGAGTCCATAGCAGGATCAGAAAAGACAACCAATTCAGACAATATGAATCTGACTGAGGAAGAATGGCAGATTCTCTAAAGGGAGATGAAATTTAGAGCGGCTCCCCTGCCCGCTAGGCAGATTCTGCATCAGCAAAAGCAAGGAGAACATGAAGACTGGTCCTGGCACCGCTGGAGAATGGGCCAAGAGCAGGCAGTTGGTTTATTCCAAAGCACCCAAAGAGTAAACTACAGTCACTCAAATACTTCAACATCAACATGAAAACGAAGCTGAGAAGGTGTTGGCCAAAGCCTTTATCCGCTCGAATTAGTCCCTGGAAGAGCTGATGCAACCTGCCCCTGAGACCACGTGTGATTCATTACATCAGATGAATGAGGCTGTTGTGTCTTCTTGAGTGACTGTAGTATCTGAGGAAAGCTGCAAAGTGTCAGCTCTAAATCCCTGCAGAGTTAACTGACAAACTTGGCATGCTGGGAAGTGCCAAACCGTACCACCACACAACATATTAGTCAAAATCAGGATGACGGGACTGGAGAAGCGCCACAAAGGATATTGTTAGCAGCCAGCCCAGTACTGCAGATAATGCCTCCTTCATGCCGATTGTATGACATAATTTCGAAAGACAAAAATTCGACCTACAAAAATATCGCAACAAAAATATCGTGGTCAAGAATATCGACATCCTATCTACAACATGGTAAGTACAAAAATATCGATAATTTAATATCGATGTCAAAAATATCGTAATTCAAAAATATCGTTTTTTTTTTTGTTTAAAAATATATGTAAAATAAACCAAATAATACTTATAAATCAAAGAAACATAATTAAATATATTGTATAATATGTAAAATTTATAATAAATATATATAATTAAATGAAACTTTAATTAAACATATATATAATATATAATATATACACTTACTTAATAATTACTTTTAATAATAATTTCTGTAACATATAAATTATTAAATATTTATTTAAATTACCAATACATCTATACACATAAAACAATAACATTAATAAATATTAAATAATTACATATAGCAAATAATAATCAATAATTTTAATTTGAATAATTTGTATTATTAATTATCTATTACAATAGCTAAAATATTACAAAACATATTTAATATCAGACACAATAAAACTACTAGTCCAACTTCAACAAAAACAACAGTAAGGAAAATGTTGGATAGCGTAGGGGTAAAAATATCTATTCCAACTCCAAAGAGTGCAACAGTAGGGAAAGCGTTGGATAGCGTAGGGGTAAAAATTACTATTCCAACTCCAGAGAGTGCAATAGTAGGGAAAGTGTTGGATAGCGTAATGGTAAAAATTACTATTCCCACTCCAGAGAGTGCAATAGTAGGGAAAGTGTTGGATAGCGTAAGGGTAAAAATTACTATTCCCACTCCAGACAGTGCAACAGTAGGGAAAACGTTGGATAGCGTAGGGGTACAAATAACTATTCCAACTCCAAAGAGTGCAACAGTAGGGAAAACGTTGGATAGCGTAGGGGTAAAAATTTCTATTCCAACTCCAGAGAGTGCAATAGTAGGGAAAGTGTTGGATAGCGTAAGCGTAAAATGTACTATTCCCACTCCAGAGAGTGCAATAGTAGGGAAAGTGTTGGATAGCGTAAGGGTAACATTTACTATTCCCACTCCAGAGAGTGCAACAGTATAGAAAACGTTGGATAGCGTAGGGGTAAAAATAACTATTCCAACTCCAAAGAGTGCAACAGTAGGGAAAACATTGGATAGCGTAGGGGTAAAAATTACTATTCCAACTCCAGAGAGTGCAATAGTAGGGAAAGTGTTGGATAGCGTAAGGGTAAAATTTACTATTCCCACTCCAGAGAGTGCAATAGTAGGGAAAGTGTTGGATAGCGTAAGGGTAAAAATTACTATTCCAACTCCAGAGAGTGCAATAGTAGGGAAAGTGTTGGATAGCGTAAGGGTAAAATTCACTATTCCCACTCCAGACAGTGCAACAGTAGAGAAAAGGTTGGATAGCGTAGGGGTAAAAATTACTATTCCAACTCCAAAGAGTGCAACAGTAGGGAAAGCGCTGGATGGCGTAGGGGTAAAAATTACTATTCCAACTCCAGAGAGTGCAACAGTAGGGAAAGCGCTGGATAGCGTAGGGGTAAAAATTACTATTCCCACTCCAGATAGTAAAACAGTTGGGAAAGCACTAGATAGCATAGTGATTCTATTAACATTATAACCAATTCAATAATTTCTTATAAAAAAATTGCATGTTAACAATGTTTTAAAAAAGAACAATAGTATTAAATACCAATTATGTTAAATAAATATTTAAATAAATAAATTTTAATTACATCCCACACTATTCCCCCTTTAACACACAACACACTACACATAAAAATTCACATAATTAATTTAATTATGAATTAATCACTTAATAAAATTAAATCACCAATTAATTACTAATTAACAATTAATTAATTAACTATAACAATAAAGAAATTTTATTAATAAACTAATTATAATTTATATAATTAACCAAATAATAAAGTAATTTTCCAATTAATAATTAATTAAAAATTAATTAATCTATTAATCACATTAATTACCAATTATTAATTGATTACCAATTAATTAATCATAAATACCAATGAAACAATACATATTAATTCATTAATTATAATTACATTACTTCCCACCCTATTCCCCTATAAACCCACAACCCACTACACATTAAAATTCACATAATTAATTTAATTATCAATTAATCACTTAATAAAATTAAATCACCAATTAATTACTAATTAACAATTAATTAATTAACAATAAATAAATATTAATAATAAACTAATTATAATGTATATAATTAACCAATTAATAAAATAATTGTACAATTAATAATTAATTAACAATTAATTAATCAATTAATTACCAATTATTAATTAATTACCAATTAATTATTCATAAATACCAATTAAACAATACATATTAATTCATTAATTATAATTAAATTACTTCCCACCCTATTCCCCTATAAACCCACAACCCGCTCTGATACTAAAACGCTAAATTAAATGTAAAATAATTATAAATCTCTAAACATTTATTTTTAAATGTATTAAAATACATTACAATAATCTTTAACATACAAATAAAATACATATTAAATGACATTACACTAAATAAATATCGATATTATTGACATCGAAATTTTTACTTACGATATTACTTACATCGATATTAATTACTTCGATATTATTGGCTTCGATATTACTTACCTTGGGATCGATATTCTGTCCATCGATATTCTTGACTTCGATATTCTGTACCTACGATATTAAAAACACGATATTATTGTAGGTCGAAATTTAAAACTCGATATTTTGGCTAAACACCCTTCATGCCATAGTTGCTTCCCACCATCATACTGACGAGGTGACACACTGACCCACGAGGTGTATTGGAAAATTGGATGAAACGTGGACTTCCAGAATGTGAGTGAGGCGTGCGACTGCGGAGAAGGTTGTTGTACAATTCAGTCAGTACACCTGAATTCCATCAACATTTCCAGGGTTGAGCTGTGCAGATAGTTGACTGGAAAGCCTCTCCCCTTGAAATAATTGTAATTGTCATATCTAGATATATTTCTGCCTGGACTATGGAGTTCATGGCAAAAGGATTGGTTCTGAGTAATCTTAGAGCGGCTCAGTTTAACGCCTACTTCTCTCGTCCCAGCCAAAACTGGAGTAGTGGTAGAGAAATCTAAAAACACGAGCTATGTGAAATTAGCAAGAAAAGAGTGCTCCAAGAGTTGACTTTTTACCGAAGAGGGAGGGAAGCAAGTTATCTAACATGATAATCAGATCTTCTTGGGATACTGCTATGTTATGTTACTAGCATTTGTAGAACGCACGTACACCAGTCGGCTTCTTGGCGCTATTCTTCCCCAATATGAAATGTTACCCCTTTAATCGTTGGTAATGTTTTATTCTTGTATCTTTTGCAACTCAACTATACTTGTAAACCCCAATGCCAACCGGGTCACTTACTTATTGGTATTAGTTAGGCTTCATGAAGCTCTTGCTCAGAGTCAGTTAATTTTTAATATTTCTCAAGATGTCGTGTTTTAAAGGACATATGCATTTTATATCACGAGATTGAAATACTTTTTGGGCATTTAGGTTGTAAAAAAAAATGCCTTTTTATATTTCCTGCTGTGATTTGGTAAAAAGAGAAGAAACCCTCCCTGAAGCAGTGATTTCACATATGCTCTTGAAAATTAAATCTAGAAAAGAACCATTTAAGGTATAATCATTTTCATATGTATATGCAGAATCATGTATTAATGAAATTAAGCATTTTCTCTTAATTTTCACATTTTGCAATGTCCCTGTAATGCCAAAGAGGGCTGGTGAGTTGGAAAAAAAAGATGCTAGGGGCTGCTGGTTCTCATGAAAGACCACTTTAGGATGAAATCTAGTTTTAAGGCTTGCTTGTTATCCAGGTTGTAAAATGTGTTTTATTTTTACCTTGTCAGTGTACCTACCATTATTAAGGAGGTGTCTATCATTCAATCAAGAGTATAATAATCAACAAGACTACTTGGATTGCACAACATTATTATTATTTAATTCATTTATAAAGTTGAATGGCAATGATGTATGTTTACTATATATATTGTATTCATTTATGCACATAATGGATTAAAAAAATAAAAATTTAGTTATTTTATTTAATATTTCAATTTATTGCCTGAAGCGAAAGGCACTTATGGAGAGGAGAAGTGCACCGGTGTGTCTGGGGATCTCACTGGCCAGAGTTAAAGTCATATAAGGAGGAGGATAAAGTACATACGGTCTATGGCTGTTTTCAATATTACTGAGTAGACTACGTTAACATTGGCTTCAGAGGAATTCCATCCTGACGACGGGGAATCATTTCAGCACACAAATGTATGGAACATTGAATGCTGGAAAATATAGGATGACTGCTAAGCTTGTTCTTGACCACTCGTTTGTGTGCCTGTCATTTTCTATAGTACGGGTGCTTTTACTGTATAGATTTGCTGTACAAGTGTCCATTGTGCATTTCGTCAAAAAGATGATCCACCTTATTTTTTTTTTTTTTTTTTTTTTTTGAAACCGTTTATTGCAGTTTATAGAAGTTACAGGTATGGGCCTACAACCACCCGGCCGGCCACTAGAGCTTCAAAAGCATATTACATACATACAGCAAAAAATTTTCTCAGCGGTGCACAGTAGGAAAACAGGAGTGATCAATGGTGCAGGCCTCAAAGCTCCATGCCCACAGTACGGTTCCATTTTCTTAATACAAAACAACGTAAACAAACCACAACCGCAAGGCAACCCTCGATCCAACGTGACAACACGTGCTCCATAAGTGGGGGATCCAAACCAGCAGCAAAATTCTGAAGAGGGGGACGGGAGTAGATCAGGGACTGGGGGACCGCGCGCCCGCGGCCAAGGGAGGGGCGCCATCTAGGGAGACGGAGCCGGCGAGGCCGCCGGTAGCAGCGGCGGCTCACAAATACCCCCGCGGTAGGCGTTCCAGGGGCCCCAGAGTTTCATCCACGCCCCAGGCTTACCCCTCGCCACATACACCACCTTTTCACGGAACATACACCAATCCATATGCTCTTTCCAGGCCGACACCGCAGGGGGCCTCTGGGATCCCCACAATTGGGCAATATCACGCTTGGCTATCATGTATCCCAGAGTCACCCACCGCGCCTGCGGGACCGAGTAGTCATTTGGTTCCCAGACATTCAGCAAGCATCTCCTCGCTTCAGGCAGCAGCGCGACACGCGTAACCATTCGTAGCACCTCATGCACACCACGCCAGAATCGCTCCACCCTCGGGCACTCCCACAGTATATGCATGAAAGTCGCCAACGCACCACAGCCACGCTTACACATTCCATCACCGGCAAAACCCATACGTAAAAGCCTTGGCCCCGTCACGTAGACCCGGTGAAGGATCTTGAGCTGGACGAAACGAAGGCGAGCCGGGATGGCCACCTCTTTCGGAGAGGCCACCGCGGAAATCCAATCCTCGTCGTCCAGCTCCAGCCCGTCGGCAACCCAAGCCTCGCGGAGACTAGTCAGCAGACACGATCTATCGTTAATCAATTTTTTGTATATGAGGGAGATCGTGCTGTCCGGGACATGGCCATCTAGCACTCTGTCCTCCAGGGGGGAAGACTCCGGAATGGATGCAACATCCGGGAAGACGGAGCCCAGCGCATGGCGGACCTGTAGGTACCGAAAGTACTCACTGCCCTGCAGCCGAAACTCCGCCTGCAGCGTCTCAAAAGTTTTGAATCCCCCCCTCGTCCAGAGATCTCCCACCGTGCTGATTCCGATCGTGTCCCACTTCTCGAAGCCCTTCGACGTCCACAGGGAGCCCAGCCTCTCAGATGCATACAGCGGAGACGCTCGGGTCAAACGGTCCTTCCACCCCATGGCTGCATTAGCCGCGTGCCAGACACGCACCATGACACGCGTCGGTCCCGTCAAACGGGAGTCGGGCGCGCCAGAGTAGAGCGCTCGATTATAATCGCCACCGGGCAGAAGCGTCCTGTCCATCTCAAATGCCGGGTTTAAGGCGGGCCCGTAAAGGCCATGATTAATTGCAGCTAGTTGGGAGGCCCAATAATACCGTTTGATGTCCGGGAGGGCGACCCCTCCATCGTACCACGGGAGCGTCAATTTAGCCAGAGCAATACGCGGCCTCCCGTCCCAGAACAGGCGCCGCTGGAGGCCCTCCACCTCGCGAAAGTAGCGTGCCGGGACCAAGTCCATGGTATTCTGGAGGGCGTAGAGGAAGCGCGGCAGGGACATCATTTTAAATAAGGCCGCTCGGCCGAGCGGCGAGAGCGGCAGACGCCGCCAGCGCACCACGTCCTCCCTCAGACGCTGGAGGGGGGGCAGCAAGTTCCGCTCATAGCGGGCCTCCGGGTCAAGAGTGATATATATACCCAGGTACCGGAAACCCTGGGAGGCAATCTGGATCGGACAGTCCCGTGGCAGGACCGGGGCCTCCCCGGAGAGCACATAGACACAGGATTTCGCCCAGTTGATGACCAGGCCTGAGTTGCGACCGAAGGAACGCAAAACATCAACCAGGACGATCAATGACTTGCGCGGGGAGGCGAGATACAAAAGGATATCGTCAGCATAGAGGGACACGCGGTCCTCATGCTCGGGGGTCCAGCGGAGACCACGGATAGAAGGGTGCCACCGCAGCCACTCCGCCAGGGGCTCCATGGCCAGGGCGAACAGGAGAGGCGACAGGGGACAGCCCTGTCGCGTGCCCCGCCCCAGCGCGAACGGGGCAGATACTCGCCCATTCACCACCACCTGCGCCAACGGGCCCGAATATAGCAATTTGACCCAGCTGACGAAACCCGGGCCGAACCCAAACTTCGCCAGCATCGCCCAGATATATGGCCATTCGAGCGTATCAAACGCCATGGTGGCGTCCAAGGACGCCAAGATGGCCGGCTCCCGCACAAACGGGACACGCGCGAGCACCCCGTGTAAGCGCCGCAGATTAAGCGCCGTGTTGCGGTGTGGTATAAAGCCCGATTGGTCTTGGTGGACCAAATCGCCCACCACGCCAACCAACCGGTTGGCCAACACCTTGGCGAGGATTTTGGGCTCCGCGTTCAGAAGCGAAATTGGCCTATAGGATGTGACCCGCTCACGGGGCTTCCCCTCCTTATGGATCACTACAATTGTAGCCAGACGCTGGTCCGGCGGGAGGGAGCCCTGCGAGTGGGCCGCAAGGAACATCGCGCGCAGGTGGGGCGCCAACACATCCGGGCGTAGTTTGTATAGCTCAATGGGAATACCATTGGGGCCCATGGCCTTGCCGGATGCAACCGAGCGAATAGCCGAGGCAATTTCGTCCGAGGTGGGCGGGGCATCCAGCGAGTCCCTGTCCTCCACCGTAAGGGAGGGCAGTGCGATGTCCCGAAGCAAGGCATGGGAATCTTCCTCCGAGCAGGGAGAAACCGGGGAGTAGACTTCGCGGAAATAATCCGCGAAGCAGGAGACAATGGCTTCCGGCTCAGTGACGCACACACCATCCATGCTCTCAATCAAAGGCACCACGCGGCTCGCTCTTTCCCTCTTGTCCAACCACGCAATCAATTTGCCCGCCTTGTCACCCACATCATACAATCGCCCCTGCTGCTCTCTACTGAGGCCCCTGGCCGCCTCCGTGACGAGGGCCCGATAGGCCGCCTGCTTTAAGTGCAAAACATGTAACTTGGCGTCCGTTACCCCGTTCCCCAGGTCACCCTCCAGTTCTGCAATCTCGGCCTCAACCCGGGTCACCTCCTCCCGCTCGCGCCGCCGGGCATTGGAAATAAAGGAGAGGGCCTCCCCTCTAAGAACCACCTTGAAAGCCTCCCACAGGGAGATGGCAGACGGGACCGACCCCACATTCTCATCGAAATAGCGCTGTAAGGATTTGATCAAGTCGGCACGAATGGTGGGGTCGCGCAAATACCATGCATTGATCGGGGCCACTCTGCCATCCCCCCTCGGGAAGACGTCGAAATGCAACAACAATGGGGAGTGGTCTGAGATACCCCGTGCCAAATGGCGCACCTCCCCCACCCTCCCTGCATGGGCCGCCGGGACAAGGATGTAGTCAAGCCGCGAGAGGCTACCATGGGCCCCCGAGTGGAAGGTGTACTGTTGCAATACGGGATGCTTCAAGCGCCAGCAATCCACCAGGCCCAGCGTGTCTAAAAGGCCGGGCAGCCATGCCTGTGCCCGGGGGAGGTCCCTAGGGGGATGGCGATCCATAGACCCAGAGGCAACCGCGTTAAAGTCCCCTCCAACCACCAACAGGCCACCCGGAAGGTCCAGAAGGAGGCGACCCAGGTCCGCAAATGTAGTGGCTTGTAACCCAGGTGGGACGTACACTGATATAAAGATAAACACTCTACCCTCCATTCGTCCCACCAGAACAGCGTAACGTCCCCTCTCATCATGGCGCACCTCGTCAATCTCCAACGGGAGCGAGTTCTTGACCATAATACCCACCCCCCGCGAGCCCGAAGTGAAGCCGGAGTGGGCCGCCAAACGACATCCCCGCCGATTCATTGCATGAAAGGTGTTACCTATAAGGTGTGTCTCCTGCAGAAAGACAACATCTGGTGAAATACGTTTTAAATACTGCAGGACCACACCACGCTTAATCCTATCCCCCAGGCCGTTAACATCCCATGACAACACAAGCAAATCCCTACCCCCCATCATACGTCAAAACAATCGGTCGCCCCCCACCGAGCATCTTAAAAACAACAAAACAGTTGCGGGTTTGCCTTGCGGTGTTAACAAACAACACACCCCCCCCACCCCCCGGTCCCAACAGAACTCCCCCCTCCCTGCACCCCTGCATGAGCCCAGACAGCCCCCCCAAAGTGCAGTGTGCCTGTCGCCCCATAGCTAAGTACTAACTAGTCCCCCAGAGGAGGAGGGAAGCCCCCAGCAGACCCCACCCGACCTCCATGGGAGGGGAACATACGAAGGCAATATATGGTAAAGGAATAATATCCAGAGCAAGGCCTATACAGTCACCCCTCAATTCTGATCCGGCGGGCCCTCCCCGCCAGCCGCGCCCCCCCCACCCCGATCTCCAGGCAAAGTATCTAACCAGTCCCCAGCCGCCTCGGGCCGGTCGAAGAAGTGCGTACGGCCATCCACCTCCACCCTCAGCTTAGCCGGAAAGAGCATTGAGTACTTGAGGTTTAGGTCCCTTAGGCGACGTTTAATACCGAGAAAGCTCTGTCGCTGCTTCTGGACCGCCGGAGTAAAGTCTGGGTAGAAGTGTACATCCATGTTGTCCAGCCTGACCGGTCCCTGTTGCCTGGAGGTCTGGAGGATGGCGTCTCTGTCCCGGAAATTAAAAATCCGGGCAATAATAGGCCGCGGCGGGGCACCGGTCTTAGGGCGGCCCCCAGGGACCCGGTGGGCACGCTCCACCGCAAAAAGCTTACTCAGCCCCCGGGGCTGGAGATGGGTCAGGATCAATTCTTCCACGAAGAGATCTGCCGCCTCCGCCTCTCGGCCCTCCGGCACACCAATAATGCGAACATTGTTCCTCCGGGCCCGACCCTCGGAATCCTCCAGTCGCCGGTCCATCAGGGCGCTCGCCTGGCCAAGCCGGCGCACCTCCTTCTGGAGGGCCACCACATCCGTCGTGAGGCTCGTTGTGGTGTGGGCCAGGGAGTCAACTCGGTCGTTCGTTTTGGACAAGTCTGCCCTCACAAGGCCCACATCCACCAGGACCGAGTCAATTTTTTGCGCCAAGGTATCGAAACGCTGGTCCACCGAGGCCTTCATCTCTGCGATGGCGCCCATGACGTCCCGGAGGGTCAGATCCACCGGTTGGGCAGGCGCCTCCGTCGGGCCCACCAGGGATGACCGCGCTGTCTCCGGAGAACCCTTCTGGAGCGTATAGCGATCCATACTATTGGCCTGGTGCGCCGTGCCACGGCGGGTTGTCTTCATCTTCGCCCGGTCGCCATCTTGTTTGGTGGACATGCTGGCCCTTACACCGTCGTGCCAAGATCTCCAAACGGGCCGCCACACCAAATCACGGGTGTCAGGGGGGGGGACGGGGGCGACCACCGGGCCGCGGGTCAACCCACCGCCGGCGGGTCAGCCGGGCACCTGGACAAGGCAACACCACCGCACCCCGCTCCGCAGCCCGACCCCGCCTGAGGCAAGGAGGGCGCAAAAGCGAAAGTGAAAGTGCGGGGTACGCGAGTCGCCCAGCCCCGCTCGCCGCTGTTATTCACTTCGTCCCCGGATCGCCCCACTACTCCAATCCGGGGGGCCGGCGAGGAGAAGGCCGCAACCTTCAATCGATGCTCCCACCGGTGTTCGGGGTCCGATTCGAGCCCAAAAAACGGGCGGCGCCTCAGCTCGGGTTCACCGACACAGTCCCCTCAACAAGGACAGGATATCGCCAGGATTAATTCAGGAGGTCGCGGAGGTCCTCGGGAGCCTCGCACCTACGCGGCCATCTTGGTTGCGCGCTAGGCTCCTCCCCCCGATGATCCACCTTAAAAGGCGATGCTGCTGAATCCAGAAAGTAGCATCCACGTGTGACGTCTCATCAGTAGCGCAGCGTTCATCTGACTGCACTATCCAAGGGTCATCAAATTCCCATATTAGAAATTGTCTTGCACTCTTGTATTATTTCTTGTGTCCTGCATGTAACTGTGGAATATATTGGAGTATATAATCCATCTCCTCCACGCTTCCGAAGCGAGGCATGGAACTGAGCACTCCCCGGTGATGGCTACTCCCACAACCACCCTCATCAGCTCCATCCCAGCATGAACCTTCTCTGCCACCTGAGAGTGTCCTTTTTTTGGCTGCATGCACGACCCTTGATTCTGGCTGTTTATTACCCCAAACAGACACTAGATCATGGGTGATTTTTAAAATTTCATCTTGAGCCTTGATGTGCTCACCCTGTTTTTTACTGGTATCCTTTGTAGATCTGAGAAATGTCTTTATCATTGAGATGAATTGATCAATCTTTTCTGTACAGGACAAAGCTTCAATACTAAAATGGACACCCTCTCCTGTGTAGAAACCTCATGCAGACATCCTGATCTCTTCATTAATGCACAGAAACTTTAATGGGGTTTCTTTCCAAAGCATCTTTCTTTGATTCCACTCGGTACTTGTTCCTCGCAGTGTTTGTTACTCTTTCCTGTTCTACTTCTTCATGTATACGGGTAGTGGGAGATGCGGAGCCCAGAAACAAAGACTTTCAGGCTCTTCCTGGCCGTCCCCGGGCCAGAAAGAGCCATCTGTGGCAGGGGAGCTTCAAAAGCCTTCCCACCTTTGTAATGCGAACCCCCAGCCTCTCCTGCTATCAGGCCCTCTTCCTGTCGCCCCTCCTTTATCAGCTGGAAGACAGTCGGGAAAAACTAGCCAGCCCAAAAGGTGTGCCCACCTCTGCCAACCACACCCCTTAGGTGGGGAAGGCGAGGTGAAGCCCACTCTTCAGTGCCCGCCATCTTGCAGATGGTAGGTACTCCCCAATCAGGATTAGGGATTGTGCCCACTCCCCCATGTGGGGTGAGCACACCAAGGGTATAGTCACCCTCAGGTCAGTAGCCCATTGGCTACTGACCTTGAGACTCCTAAAACGCCCTCTAAATACAGTATTTAGGGGGCAGCCCTGAACCACGAAGACAGATTACCGCAATCTACAAAGAAGGACGAATGAAGACGCCCAGCAGAGGAGACTGCAGAGAAGAACTGACTTGGCCACAGCCCTACCGGCCCATCTGCAGTTTCCAGAGATCCTGCACCAAAAGTCACCTTGTCATGCAGCCAGTGACCTCCAGAAACCCTGGGAGGACTGACTGTCTTCAACAAAGACTGGATCTCCTGTGAACAGCAGCTCTATTAGAAAGAAATAGCCAAGAAAGACTCTTTCGAGCCTGCTGAGGACAAAGAAACCTGACGCCTGGAACCACCACTGCACCCGATGCCTACGGCCAGTCAGAGTGGCCCACCAGTCCCAGCGAGGTCCCCCAGCGCTCCAGAGTCCGAGTCCACTGCAGGTTGACACCTTCAGGACTCCTCGACGTCGCCTGCAGCCTCTGCACAGAGACCACCCCCCAACTGTGAGTGGCCTGGTAAGGTGAAATCTGACCTCAAAGATACCACTGCATCCAGCTGCCCTGCGTATTGGAGAAAAGAACCCGAGCCCTCCAACTTACCTGCCCAGCTGTTGGTTCCTCCCAGAAGTTTTCCTGGACCGAACCTGCTGCCAAAATCCCAAACCGGCAACTCCCATTGAAAATAACAGGGCATCCGACGCCAAATCAGCACTCTGCACCCAGCTGCCCTGTGCCGCTGTGGGTGCACCTTGTGTGCTAACTTGGATCCCCCTTAGCTCTGAGCTAAACCCTAGGAGCTTTGCTCCCACAACTCATGAGCAGCCACCAACCGGAGGCCCCCTATCCCCCATTGGATAAAATTGGGCCTCAGCCACCCTAGTACCTCTGAGGGTACTTTGAAAGTGTATCCTCGACCCTGGGGGAACCCTGGTTCTAACCCTAGAAACCCAACTCCCACAACCAAGTACTCACCTGTAAACCAATAACTCTTCTTCCTCCCATAAGATTGCATTGATTGCTTTTCCTTGAAAATTGTTTCAAGTGTGGAGTTGGTTTGTATGGAACGCTCAAGAAACTGCAAATATACAAAAACTGATTTACTTACGTTTTCTCTAGGATGTATCCCAGTGTGATATCTAGACATATCTAACAGTAATTTAAACTGTATGTATGTATTTACAAACCTGTAACAACGTCATTTTCATGCCGCTTGCTTGTATTGTTCAACCTGCCTTGATTAGTACCATTTACACTTACCTGTGCTAGGCTTGCTTGGTTCTAGAAGATAAATATAACTAAATATTATTTTTATACAAACAAAATTAGTCTGAGTTCAGTCTTTGTGTGTGTGACATCATTTCTTGCCTGAATGTGTACAATAAATGCTTAACACTACCCTGATAAAGCCTTATTGCTCGCCCACACAATCACAAATAGAGAGTAAGGTGCTACCTACTTTTACCTCTGCCTACTTTTGGGGGTCCACTGGATTCTGTGCACACTATGCCTCACTTTGGTATAGTATATACAGAGCCAGCATCCTACATTGGTGGGACAGCGGTGGGGTCCACAACTTTGCATTTGTTGGACTTACTTGGTCAACACCTGATCACACGGCAGAACTCTTAAATTGTCTTTAGAATTCTGAATTTTTGAATTGATAAATGTTTCCAAATTACTAAAAGTCTTGTTAGGGCCATGGTTAAGTCCCTTTAAAATCTTAGAAAAATTCAAACTCACCATAGTTAGGGGTAAGAGGGTTAGAATCGTTTTGTACAATGTCTCTTAACAAGAACCCAACTGTTAGTGAAAACATAACAAATGACATAGAGAGCATGGTTGGGGAGGTCAACCTCACCCCTTACCTCCATTTAGAATTTAGGGAGTTAAGATCTCTATGTAAACTCAAATACATTGCAATGGGGTCCCATCCCTCCAAACAAAAGCTCCAGGAGCTGTTGGCAGGGTGTGCTAAGGATCATCCCTCTGAGAAAGGTGAAGACCTCTCAGATGGGGAAGAGGATGGAGGGGATGAGGATAACTTCCACCACCCCCTCACTTGCTAGGGAGAACAAGGCACACTACACCTCATGTTGGAATAGTATATACAGAGCCAGCTTCCTACACTACTGATTTTTGGAAACTACACGACATGGCATCGCCAAAGTTGGCTGGTATCTTATTTTGGATGGATCAACTTAGTAGTTCAATTGTGGTTCCGCAGAGTTCCCTACACACCTTTCCAACCAGAGCCGTTCGTGATGGTATGGAATATCCTCCTTGGCTGAGTAGGTATACCCTATGAATTAGCTGTTGGTAAATTCAAGCTTTAAAGGATATTACCGCTGTGTTAGCCGAACTCTGTAATTCATTTCTTACACAACATAGCACAGAATATTTCAGAGAACAGCAGACATGCAGTCACTCAAAAACTACTACAACATGGCCTCTCACTAGATGGTGGGGAGGTTACCTTCATAGTGGAGGCACACAAGGCATTTAGAACAGAGGCGTTTTACTGTTGGGTTAAGTTCCCTGCTGCAGATGATGCTACACGGATGGTACACAGGTTTTTCACAAAGCTGAAGTAGGCAAAATACCGGAGAAATACACTCCTTATGAGGAGATAGAAATCCCTCCAACCTACCAAGGACATACTAACTGGTTTAAAAGCGCCCTCCTTCATTTTTTTTCGTTGTAAAATATGTTTATTAACATTTGAGATCATGTAAGCACATTACAGTCAGCAATCAACACTTATGTAAAACCTCCAACTGGACAGCTTTCCTAGTATAGCCATGCACACTGGTACCTGATGACATACTCTCTGAATTATCGCTCCCCCTATACACCTTGCAATATGGCCTCTAGTAAAAGCGCCCTCCTTCATAATATGCAAGATGCAAGACTGGGCCACTCAGCAATGAAGGGGCGGCATGGCCAGTCCTAGCCAGTTACACATTGCATCCTGGTGTTGATCGTTTAACCGGAGGCCAGCTGCAGAGACTATACAATAATCTAGTAACAATATGCAGAAGTCTTACACAATTCATGATGTGAAAATTAACACTTGCTCCTGCATGGACTGTTCAAGCAGTAGCACCACAATTACCTACACCAGGCATTAGTCCTCAAACCGTGAATGCAATAATGGGAAAAATTCCCACCAAAACGGAAGAAAGTCCGGATTTGATTGCACAAAAAACAAACCACCTTGAAGCAGTGTTTCCCAATATGGGCCCACAGGAGAAGCACAGGATACTGACAATTTGTTTGCCAATTGGGATGGCTCCCCCGATAGAGGATTGTGCCACTTGGGGCATAGCCTTTGCTGCAGTATATACCAGAATACATGGTACCCCTTCGTTGGCGGTTCTACCAGAGGTATCAAAACAGGTACAGAATGAGCATTGGGCAGCACCTGCCCTGGATTTAGGGATAGAACTAATGGGCAACGTTGCCGCAGTATCCGCCATGATGTTAAGTAACATCAAAGGGAGAGCAGCAGCGTTAGCTATACACCAATGCCTAAGGGATTTGACTCCTACCCAGCAGGAGCGTGAATTACCTAAAATTATCAAAGAAACCTATGCTATGCTGAGAAGAGATAATTTGGGATCCAGCCCAGGAAAACCACAATTGAGGAGTAATTTTGAAAAGGATAACTCTAAGAAAGCACACAACTCTTCAACGAAGAAGTGGGTCAATAAGAAAATTAAAAAAATAAAAAATCATGGGGTGGGTCTCCTACACAGGAATCTACCGAAAAACGTTACAAATTATGTAACCGTGATAATGTTAAACCACCTGTTAGGTATCAGGATACTGATATACGTTCCTTTAGTTCCTTTCAGGATTCAATCATTCAGAGAAAGGAGGCCGATCAGAGCACAAATCAGGAGAGCACGTGAAATCAAGAAAAGACTCGATGCTCTAAATACATAGTAAAACGGGAAGACCAGCCTAAAATATCGAAACCTCAATTCAAAAAGAAGAAGGTAGCTGGACTAAAGGTCATGCATGCCATGGATTTTGAGCACTCTACTTCTGAACAGGAAATGGGCATTGACGATGCTGGATGGTGCGGCAGAAGTAGAAAAAGTTCGACTGAATCCGATGGATTGTCTGGTGGGAGTAGCGCGGTGTGAGTATATCACGGTGGAAACATCGGATACCTGGGTAAGCATTCCACATTGTTTATACGAAGTCCATCTATGACTGAAAGGGACGTACCCCGATTTATAAATGTCCTCTTTTGGGAGGAACTCACTCCAGGTTAAGACATTTTGCTGGCCGAAAAAAAACTTGGCCACCTGAATTGAGAATGGATTGCTCAAATGGGGAAACAGTGATTTTACCAGCCTTCTCCGACCTTGTTCCAGAATCAATTAAACACTAGTACACCAGTGAGTGGGCTTTAGCGCTAGCTCCTGCGTTATACCACAACCATGTGGTGTGGGATGACGGTTCACCTTATCATGATATACCATTCAGGACAACCCCACAACTTCAAAGACAATACCCAATAAAAAATGAAGCAAAACAACAAGTTAGGGAAATCGTAAAACAGCTTAAATACCACGGTGCGAGTGAAATTTGCACCTCTTCAATGAATAACCCTCTGTTCCAGTAATGAAACTGGATCACTCATACTGCCTAGTACTAGATTACAGACATTTGAACACAGCTACTGTCACATTTACAGTACAAAATGCATACAGCGCCGCACTAATGAATAGCATCATGCAGAATGAGTACAAAACAACACTAGACATGGATTAAAAAAAATGTAGCACCTGGAAGCAGATATTTGACTGCCTTAACGGAGCTAGGTTCTCCCCCAAAAAGTTGCCATTTGCCACAGGGGTATAAGCATAGCCCCCGGGCTGTTTTCAGCCAGAGTCACAGAAGTACTTGAAAACTTTGATGACCAGGAATTGTCATATGTCGATGACACATACTTAACGAACGATGACCTGATCGCATACTTGACCAGAGTGGACCGCATCATTTTGGGGTTTGCTCATGTAGGCAAAAGATTTTTTTTTTTTAATTTTAAATCAAAAATTGCCCACTTCAGTGTTCTGTTTCTAGGATATCAAGTGAGGATAAGACCCTGGCAATGCATTTTTTGGGAATCCATTGTAGGATTTCTAAATTTTGGCAGAACATTCCTTCCTGATTACGCAGAATGGCTAAAACCATTCTACGACCTATTCGTCCATATTTTTCAGGTACATATTGGACATAAGAACATACAGAAATTTTACGTTCCATTCAAGCAGGCATGATCGCTTCCAAACACTTACACACAAATGTAAACACTACAAACCGGGTGATCTGTGTAATTGCGGGTACATCAGGGTACACATGTTGCGTTCAATTAAGGTAACAGTACAGATTGCATATAAATCACATCTTTATACAAATGTGGAAATGGGTTTTGCACCTACTGAAAAAATACTGACAGCAGTACAGACTGCCGTAGTGAAAGAGAGTGCCGTGGCTCAAGGGAAATGCATCTTTGTTGTGACCCAGGTACCGACCTTAAAGGCGGTTACCAGAGCAAGTGTTCCGGACGGTAAAACTTTACATCCAAGATGGCTACAATAGGAAAACTCCTTCACTGCAACAGATGTAGACTATAGATTTGACGCTACATTACAGACACAGGCATTTCTCTACTAGCAAGAATATTCTCCTCCTATTGAAATAATGCCTCTAGAATACTATTACTATATCGTATACACTGATGGTTCTGCTCAGCTTGCTGTAGGAACCAACATCAATATTCAGTCGCATATGCAGTAGTGAAAGGCCTTATGCACAATGTAAGCTTCCATCCTAAAAAAACCTACACGCAGGCTCTAGGTGATTGCACGGCACAGCTGGCAGAACTGAAGGCTCTAATACTGGCATTACAGAGTACGGATGCTGGTTTCCCCACACTTCTCCTACAAGCTAGATGCACAAAACACACCATATGCTCAGATTCCAAGAGTGGGGGACAGATTAATACCAAACATTGATCGCAAACTAGGATTCATTCTGGTTGCACAAGGGTCTGCAACGCTATTAGTGGCCAGGTCCTTTCAACCAGACTAAGTACTCTGTCCTGAGATGTGACATCTGTTAGCAGATGAAGGGTTCCACTGTGACGCGTCCACTTCAGACACCTCTTTTGATTTCAAACAAGCCTCTGGCTTGTGTGCATTTGGACCACTGCAGTCCCCTATCATCTGACGGGGCTTACAAGTACATCTTGGTGGGAGTGGATTCCTGCTCTCGATTCTTGTGGGTATGGCCACAGCGATCGGCTGACGCCCAAACTGTTATAAAGGACCTGCCAGTCTTTATTGGGACAAACGCAGTTCGCACACTATATTCTGATCATGATCTGGCGTTTAGATCTCGGGCTTACAAAGAGGCAATTGGAAATTTGGGTGTGACCCTGCAATTCCCGTCTCAATATCATCAAGAGGGAAACACGGTCATGGAGAGGAAAAAATCGGACTTAAAGCAGTCTTTAACAGCAAGGGTATTAGGCTCTGGTCGCAGTTGGGTCCATTGCCTATAAGGGGTCCAGAGGGCTTTGAACAATATGCCAAGTAAATTCCCGGGTGGGCAGACTCCTTATGAAATCCTGTTTGAGGTTAAGATGTAGGTTCCAGACCTCGATAATACTAGCACAGTGGCGGCAGAAACACTGTTTGACACCAATGAATGTTTGGCTGTTTTACAGGAATTGAACAATTCCTGGGATGAACAAACCAACGTCCAAGTAAAATGCACCACCACTGGAGAAGATCTGGTCTGAGAAAAGATAGTGGGCAAAAATGAGTTTGGGCCATCTTACAGCTCGCCTGTGCCTTTCCTGGCTGTTGTGGTTACACAAACGGTACTTCTCCCGCTCCTTGCTGGACGCTGAGACAAAAGGTTTGTCTCTATTGATCTGACCAAACCACAATATGTGTGCGAATCGCAACAGTAAGCCAAGTGGACTCCTGGGTATATACCAATCTCCTCTTGCTGCCATACAGGAGGTTCAGATAGAAGCTTTAATTACAAATGTAGTCTGCTCTCTTCAAGAAAAGACAACGATGAACAAGAATGAAGTATGCCTTCTACATGTTTCAAAACAACAACTGTGCAGTGTACAAGTACAGAAACACAGATTTCAATTCGGAATCTTTAGAAGAACAAAGTCTATGTCAATGAACCACAGATGGAGTCTTCATCCAATTCAAACCAGCCGGCTGAGCTGCCCAAGATAGACTGGACAGCATCTGGATACTTCATCCACTTTGATGACTTCTCCTCCGATGCATCAAAGGTTCCACAGCCCCACCGCCCCTGCCTTTCAAACTAAAGGTGCATGTCTTATATTGTTGGCTGAAAAAAACATACTTTGTTTCTCCATGTTTACATCTTTGGATTACAATTGCATTACTGTTCCTTGTACTTTGGATTGGTTTTGTGACTGTGTTCCCCTAAATGGACACTTTTTTCCAGAACACTCTGCTGTACACACCATGAATTTGGTTCTAAAACCACACGCATCATCACACGGTGAGCAGAGAGACTTAGTTCCAGATGGGACTGTATGGGACAGGGTATCATTTGATGTGTATTGTCCCACTAAACGCTTGCAAATTCCATATTAATTTAAAATTTCATTGAATGAAATTCTCACCTTCAGTACTATTTCTGATGATTGGGACATTGATATGGTATATGAAATGTTAGACGATCTAGAACATGGAACTGTATTTTCTTCCTAGAAGTTTTATGATAGTACAGCTAGTTTTGATGAGATGTTCTGTTTTTTACATTACGGTCTTCATTTTCTACACAAGGCTAGTACACCTTGTGACGTATTTAACTTTACACATTGAGAACATTGCCCTACAGCACCAAGGGGTAGTTCAAGAGCAGTTGCACAGAAGTTTGACTATTTTTCTGGTTATGACACATCGGACCCGGCCTCATTTTATTATAGGCTTGCACTGTCACCTGCAAAGAAAAATATGTTACGTGATACTAAGCTGATTTACTCTGCGTCTTTCCTTTCTCAACTCTCTGTACAAGGTTTCGACTTTTGGAGGAATACAGTAGATGTAAAATCTATCTGGGGGACTAAATATTGGCATGTTTCATTCAGAGCCTGCTTAATACCACAAAAGATGATTTTCCTGAACAAAACTGTGCAACAGACAACATGTCTGGGCTTAGCCTAGATAAAAGACTTGAACACACCAAGAGTTCCCAGTCTTACACTATTTCACAACTGGCAGCGGTTAACACCATACGATTAAAACATTATTGATACTATGAAGCGTAAGAGTAGGCATAACTCATCAGAATTCAATTAGAGGGGATGGCTAATGTGGACACTAGACACTAACAAATGTCAGGATAGATTCCTAGGTAACATCGAGGAATTTACAGCAAACAGTTGTGACTTGATTGCCTAAAAACTTCGACACTGTCTCCGGTAAAACAGCACTTGTCCCTTTTATCGGATGACTTGGAGTTACGAGATTCTTGTTAAGTCCTCGTAAACCACATAAAAGTGCTTCCTTTATGCTGTCTATAATGAGATATGGAAAATATGTCAACAAGAAGCTGCTGAAAGGCTATGTGATATTGAGAGGGCCAACTTAGAACAGGCTCTTGCAGTAGTGGACAACGGTATGACTATCTTGCCATCTAGGATTTATATATACGTGCTTCAGCAGGACTTATCTCAATTACAACATGGGCAGTCTGAATTTAGGTCAATTCTATTGTTAAGCTGGACATTACAGACATTATATTCTGGTCATGTGCTGTGGCAACATCAACATCACTAATCGGTTTTCACCATACCACTTTTCGGAACAGCAGATAGCTATGGCACGGATAGAAGCGACATACACAATGTTACACATCGAAAGTCTTGAAAAATTACCTTTTACCATTGCTGAGATACTATCCATAGGTACATTACACTACCAATATCGAGTTTCCACTTTCAGTACGGTCTACAACACCATCAAGGGGGCAGATATGAAATGTTAGGTGACGGGTTGGGTTCAGACATGAAAAATGGGTGCTTCCTTTCATATTCCGGTGCTGGAATAAGGATGCTAAAGTCATTCTCAGTGGCTCAGACTGCAAGAATACTTAAGTGGGTCCCTAGTATGTCAGGATGTTTTGTTGCATGGGGCAAGTAATGCGTTGGTGGCTGTTAGACCCGGTATCCCTGGTTGGCTGAGGTAGGTACCTTAGGCCAAATAGGGACCAGCGATTCCACGTCAGGGAAAGGAAGGACACCTTCTTAGATAGCACCCGCTCACCCCCTTGGTAGGTTGGCACGAGCAGCCAGGCTTATTTTCAAGGCAAATGTGTAAAGTATTTGCAACCATGCTCACAGCAACCCAATGATGACACCACAAATAGGCTCCACACGAGTTTCATAACAAGCATTTACAATGCAATAGGTCTCGCTTTTACGCGAGTTTGAGCTATTCACATTGCAAATAACAATGCCTTTTATTTGCGTTTTCGTTTTTCAAACATAAATAAAAGGCATCGTCATTTACAATGCCAATAGCTTAAACTCGTGTAAATGCGAGACCTATTGCATTGTAAATGCTTGTTATGAAACTCGTGTGGAGCCTATTTGTGGTGTCATCATTGGGTTGCTGTGAGCATGGTTGCATGGGGTTAACTTAAGTGTAAGAGACGCCTTTGGCATATTGGCTGGAAACTGACCCACAGGGGGGTGAAATCCCCTCCCCAAATTGAAGTAGAGAGGTGTGCATGCCCCGTCATTTGTAGTGGCACAGCTACCAAGCAGCCTAATTGCTCACGTGAAACTTCCTGCCACGTTGCATTCTGGAACTTGTAGTTTTGTGTCTCGGCCTTCCAACCGTGCCCATCCTCAGATCATGCACGCAGTGAAGTTGCCTCTAGTTCATTTGAAGTCAATGGGAGAAATAAATTCTCCCGATTTATGTTTTTAAAGCGTTGGTATATATGTGCTCTCCTTCAATTTTTGAAAGACCTGGGTATCTATGAATTCAGAGAAGTAAGACTGCCTTTTCATACTCTCTTCATAAAGGGGCCCAGAGTCGGGTGGCAGAATAAAGTGCTCGAATGGACTGGCCCGACCCGACCACCGCACAAAGCAGCGTCACAGCCAATCCTGAGCTCAGCTCCGCGCTCTGGTTGATCACACTGAGACCCGGTCACCTCCCTCCCGGGCGCCTCTCCGCGCTGCTGCACCTACATCACACATGGGCAGCTAAGGCCACCTACACATTCCCGGGTGACAGGGAACGATGCTGGTAATGGAGGGTGGGTGTGCATTGAATGAGTGCGAGGTGTGCGTCTTGTGTGTGCTGATAAGCAGCGAGTGGGGGGAGGAGAGAGGAGTTGTGAAAAAGCAGCAGCGGGGAGAGAGGGCTGTAGTTGCCTGGAAGTGCGGACGTCACGGTGCATGATTTCCAAATACGCATTCAGCCTGCTGTCAGTTTAGTTCCGTTGCTCGCCCAACAGGGCAAGAAAACCAGCTCAGATGCCTTATGACTTCCTGGCCATATCACTGTAGGAACACTAGACAAGCATTGGCCGCACGCGCGCCTCGCGCTTAAAGTTGAAAAAAAACAAAAAAAAAGACAAGTTATTGCAAGGGGTGTACGGACACTCTCGCGAGAGAGGCCGTTATTAAACAAGAAAATAAATAAATACTTGCAAAGAAACGACACTCGCGCGGTACATGCAAGAGAGATCTCTGGAGATAAACAAACCAGTCCGCAGTTTCTCGAAGCCCACGTAAAATGTTCAGGGAGAAGGGGGAGATTGAAGTGTGACCACGTGCCACGCCATCTGAGCAGGATTAAAAACTCAATCACTCTTTCGGTGTTCCACGTGTGCTTGTTAAAGACCTACGCGAGCGTGTCAAGATATTAGAAACACAAAAAAGTAATAACTAAACCTCTAAAAGCAATCTAAACGGGAAAATAAGTTACTTTGCTGTTACTGAAATAAGCAAAAGATACAATTTAACCACATCGTTAAACTTAACAAAATAGCAATGTAGCAGATTAGCGCGGAACCGCCAAATCCAACAAGCATTGGCCGCACACGCGCCTCGCGCTTGAAGTTTAAAAAACAATCCCGGCGGAGCGTGGCGCGCGCGCGCGCTTGGGGGCGGGGTAGCGGACCCTTTGAAGTGCTCCCAAAAGGCGGATTGCATGGCGGCACGATGCGCGTGATTGTGCGCGTGCTAGCCATGCAATCCGCTTTTTGGGAGCACTTTTGAAAATCGTATTCTATAGTCTCGCCTTGCAATCGCTTACGCGATAGCAAGGCGAGACCTAAAAACGAGTACAAATTTATATAAAAGATATATGATAAGACCACACGATATAAATCCAACATATGCGTATTTGTAATATTCTTCCTGGCCAGTTATTAGGCCAGCCAGCCCTTGTCAGTTCTGGCGATATTACTGAGCACTTCTAAACGTTCCACCGCAGTCCTAATACAATGCTATGCAGTTCATAATGTTAGAATCAGGCACTTTGCAAGGTAACAATAATGCAACTCGTAATGCTAGAATCAGGCACTTTGCAATGTAAAGATAATAAAGCGATACCAAAGGGGATGATGGACGGAGCGCTTGAGCAAATCAAACACTCACCCCCAGTCAACTGATCTGGGATTAATCCATCATCATTCTTTAGCTCACTCCACCACCCCAGTTCAGACATGGCCATATTCAAATCAGTCTGACCCTGTGCCTCATGGAACAGTCCACCCCGAACTGCCAAGCCATGTCTTCCCTGGACCGGAAACAAGCATCCTGGGACCGGTTTCGGGTTCATAACCCTCATCAGCCAGGCTATCTTGAATCCAGTGGCAAAGTGAGCATGGGACCCACAGTGCTTGAGCAAATCAAACACTCACCCCCAGTCAACTGATCTGGGTTTAATCCATCATCATTCTTTAGCTCACTCCACCACCCCAGTTCAGACATGGCCATATGCAAATCAGTCTGACCCTGTGCCTTATGGGAACAGTCCAGCACCAAACTGCCAAGCCATGTCTTCCCTGGACCGGAAACAAGCATCCTGGGACCAGTTTCGGGTTCATAACCCTCATCAGCCAGGCTATCTTGAATCCAGTGGCAAAGTGAGCAAGGGACCCACGTCTGGGCATACCCTGCCAACTTAGGGCGAACAAAGCGATACCAAAGGGGATGATGGACGGAGCGCTTGAGCAAATCAAACACTCACACCCAGTCAACTGATCTGAGTTTAATCCATCATCATTCTTTAGCTCACTCCACCACCCCAGTTCAGACATGGCCATATTCAAATCAGTCTGCCCCTGTGCCTCATGGGAACAGTCCAGCTGGACTGTTCCCATGAGGCACAGCATCAAGACTGATTTGCATATGGCTGGGTTCAAACTGGAATGGCATGGTGAGCAAAACAAACGATGGATTTAGGCACAGATCGCTGTACTGGGGTGAGTGTATGACATTGTTCTGCATTCTGTCCATCAACTGTTGTTTTTGCATGTGTCACCCCGAGTGGGAAGGGTATGCCCAGACGTGGGTCCCGTGCTCTCCATGCCACTGGAATCAAGCTATCCTGGCTGAAGAGGGGTGAAACCCCAAAACCAGTCCTAGGATGCTTGTTTCCACTCCAGGGAGGACCTGGCTTGGCAGTTCGGGCTGGACTGTTCCCATGAGGCACAGGGTCAAGACTGATTTGCATATGGCTGGGTTCAAACTGGAACGGCATGGTGAGCAAAAAAACGATGGATTTAGGCCCAGATCGCTGTACTGAGGTGAATGTATGACATTGTTCTGCATTCCGTGCATCAACTGTTGTTTTTGCAATGTAAAGATAATGCAATACGTAACGCTAGAATCAGGCACTTTGCAATGAAAAAATAATGCAATGCGGGATATGCTAATCAGGTAGTTTGTTATGCAGAACCCATGCAATGAGTAATATGCTAATCAGGTAGTTTGTTATGCAGAAACAATGAATGCATAATACGCTAAACAGGTAGTTCGTTATGCCGAAACAATGCAATGCGTAATACGCTAATCAGGTAGTTCGTTATGCCGAAACAATGCAATGCATAATACGCTCCAGCACCGATCACGGTGCCTCAGGCTGTCTCTCCGCTACTCGTACTACTCTCTGTCAGCCTCTGTCAACAGTTGCCCCCCACACGGGTATGATGTGAACAAAGAGTACAGCTCTGCACTCCGGCCCCGGTACTGCCACACCTCTGGCAAGTATGGGCCGCGATACGAGCCGAAGCAGGGGCTCACACTTCAGGAAGGAGAGAGGCTGAGAGCATCTCCCTCCGAGCCTGCACCCCGCCCCAGGTGTCCACACATTACCTGGGGGGGTGCGACCTCGCTCTCCTCTCCTCTTCCCGCGACTTGAGCCTCAGATGCAATCTTCGTGAACTCTGGGCAGTGGGTCTCGGGCCCTCCCCCAACAAGGTTGGCTTGCGGTCCCTCTTTGGCAACGGCGGGCTCGGGCCGGCGACTCAGCTCCTCCGGGGCTGCCGGTCCGGGCCGCTGACACTACGAAGATTTCAGGCGGCCACAGGGCACACACACACAGCGTCGCTGAGACTCTCCTTAACTTCGGGTGCACGATCACAGGGCACTCCTCACGATGGTCTCAGGCTGCACAAAGCACACGCACACAGCGTCGCTGAGACTCACGTTAACTCCAGGTGCACGATAACAAGGCAATCCTCACAAAGGTCTCAGGCTGCACATGTACACAGCGTCGCTGAGACCTACTTGGATTCCGGTGCACGATAATAAGGCAATGCTCACGAAGGTCTCACTCTGCACAAAGCACACGCACACAGCGTCGTTGAGACTCACCTGGATTCCGGTGCATGATAACAAGGCAATCCTCACGAAGGTCTCATGCTGCACAAAACACATACACACAGCGTCGCTGAGACTCACTTGGATTCCGGTGCACATGATGACAGGACAATCCTTACAAAGGCTTCAGGCTGCTAAAAGCACAATCACACAGCGTCACTGATCCTCGCTTGGACTCCAGGTGCCCACGATTCTCAGGGCACTTCTTACCAGGGTCTCAGGCTGCAAAAAGCATACGCACACAGCATCGCTGAGACTCTCCTGGAAACTTTTGTGTTCCTGAGTTTCCACAACAGGGAGCCAGCTCACCTTGGGCCCTTGGGGATAAGTTACTTCAGGACAAAGCACAGCAAAGTCCTTTCAAGCAGGGGGGCACAGCACACCGCAAAGTCCCTTCAGCCTTTCCTTGGTCAAAACAGCAAACTGCAGGCCAGCCCCAGAACACACAGCAAGGGTCAGTCCTTTCCTTCAGTCTCTTCAGATGTTTCTTCCTTGGCAAAGGTTCCTCTTGACAACTTAGTAGCTTCAGTCTTGTTCACTCTTGATCAAGCCATCATTCCAAAGTTCAGGGGCTTCAGCTCTCATAGTTATACCCCTAAATGTTTTTGAAGTCTTTGTGTTCAGAGGGCACTGACCCCTGTTCAAACCAGTTCTGGGTGCCTCCCTGCCAATCACTCAGCAGGAGATGGGACAATTGTATTATGGCAGCAACCCAGGCCTCTTCATCTCTAAGGGCTACTCCTCCCCCTACACTCCAGATGCAGGTCAGCCTGTTGCTTTCTCACCTCCTCCCCTGGGTCAAGACATTCCCCAGATCCTATCGCTTTCAAATCCAGACAGTCAATCCACAACCTGGCAGAGAGGGACAGAAATGTTAGAGCACAAAGATCCAGCCACTTTTAAAAGAGTGGCTTCTAAACACACAATGCAAAAACCACCTTCATAAAAAGATGTGTTATTACATGGTGAGTTCAGGCACACTAAACTTCACCTCTTCATCCTAAGCCTTTGGGAAGATAGGCTGGCAAACATATTACACAGCCTTCCCATTCTATCCTATGGGCAAGATGGCCTTTCAACAGTGAAAAACGAAACAGAGATTATTTCATTGTCAGGACATGGTACACACCTTAGTACATGTCCTACCTTTCACATGCACTGCACCCTGCCCAGGGGGTACCCTGGACCTACCATAGGGGTGTCTGATGTGGATAGAAAGGGAAGGGTAAGGTCTGGCAAGTGGGTGCACTTGTCAGAACAACATGGCAGTTTAACAAACTGCGCGCAGGCACTGCAATGGCAGGCGTGAGTTCCCTTTTTAAGGCTACTGGTGTGGGTGGCACAATTAGTGCTGCAGGCCCACTAATAGCATTTGCATTACCAGCCCTGGCACACATAGTGTACTTTACTAGGGACTTTACTAGTAAGGCAACCATACCAATCATGGACAACCAATTACCATTATACTTTATACAGGGAGCACTTGCACTTTGACACTGATCAGCAGTGGCAAAGGGCCCAAAGCATCTAAGTTGGTAACACCATGTCAGAAAAAAGGTCTAGGGGGGAAAGCCAAAGGTTTAGGGAACTTTAGCCAAAAAGGGCCAAGTCCTACACAGGCGAACCTATCTTGCTACTTGAAAGGGTCTGCGGCGGCCTTGATACGTCAAACTTTCAGATTACTCTTAAATGGGAGTTACCTGATATGGACTGGCAGGGTTCTTGTGAGATGAATCCAGGGGTTGCCTATGTGGGGACCATATCTTCCACTGTAACATGTAGAACGGCACCAAATAAATGAATTAACTGCAACATGCAGGGTTGACACCTATATATAGCTCCATGCAGTCACTTCTGGCGATGTCGCTGAATCCAATGGTGCCACTTATCAGCACACAGCAGCAATTTCTGGAAAAAGCTTCCTGATATAGTATGGCTCCTGGGGAAATTCACAAGGTGTGGAACCTGTAGTTAAAGGTATCTATAAGAACAATACTTTGGGTCAACCCATTGCTCATGTTTGGTTGGCTTGGCTGTTTATTTAGTGGCATTGCTTTTTGCTGAGGTGTTTGTCTCTCCCCTGGATCATAACTTCTTTACCATTCTTTTGAATGGGTGACTTGTATCCTTCCTATGCTTACATTCAGGGGGCTACTTTTTTCTTTTAGCAATCCTCGACAGTGCACAAGTATTCTAGCTCTCTCTTTACCCCCATGCTGCTTCCTGCATGCTCTGTGTTGCTCTTTCCTCAGTACTGTTCAGCTATTTTGTTTTTTTCACCCCTCCTTTGTGGGCATTGTTGCTCAGCATTCAATTGCTAACTCTGCTTATCCCTGTCCCCATTTTTAACTTTTTTTGAGGACCGGCAGAAATGTGCTGTCGGGCCACTCCTTTCCTTATACTGTACTTTTGCGCTAACATATATATTTTTTTAAATGTACTGCTTCATGATGGGCATTTGCCATCGTGGAATGCTAAATGCAAAAGAGCCAAATTAGCCACCGGTGTGGAAGTCATCTCACACAGTGGGGAACTATTTGGCTTTTTTCTTCTATTAGCAGATGCTGCTCAGTATCGGCAACAAACACTGATGAAACCAAATTGGCGAACCGCTTTGAAAGAAATGACCTATTTGGTTTGCAAATGCTTGTTTTCCTGGTGTGGCATTTTCTGCCTGTCACTCATAGGGTGCTGGCTCCTTGATAGTTTGATTTGTTGTGCAAGCTCTAATACTCTGTATATTACCCTTTCTCAAAGGAATTATATATACCAACATTCAGAAATGTTAATAGAGATGGCAAGAGTGCGCCTAGAAAATAATTTTTTCATGTTTGGCAAAGACACATTTCGACAAGTAAGGGGTACAGCAATGAGTACCTGCTTCGCCCCCAATTATGCCAATCTACATATGGGCTGGTGGGAGGAGCAGGTGCTCAAGGTCAGATATGCCAGATAATGGAGGTAGAATGTCATTATCTGGACAAGATTCATAGCTGACCTATATATCCTCTGGAGGGGTTCACAGGAATCAGTGAAGATATTTGTGGCTGCACTGAATGACAATCCTTTAAATTTACAATTTACTGGCACAATCAGCGATTCTCAAGTTTTGTTTTTTGGATCTTGAGGTGTTCATTAAAATTGACAAAATACATACACCAACACACAGAAAGCCCACAGCAGGGAACTCTATATTGCACTCACTCAGTTTCCACCCACCGAAACTTAAGCATAGCAATCCGTATGCAGAACATCTATGGATGAAAAGAAACTGCAGTGAGACTTGCTCTTTGAAGGATGCTCAGACCAGTTTTGCAGAGCGATTTACAGAGAGAGGTGACAGCATTCAGTTTCTGAACCAAGCCCAAAGTAAGGTGCTCTATTTCCAGGAGCTTGTTTGCTACTCGTTTTTTCCATGCTCTGCTTTTTGGGTGTGTTCTCCTCACCCCTCCCTCTTTCCTTCTTGACCAGATGTTTTGTTCACAAAGCCATTTTGCTTTTGAACAGCCAATATTCCTGGGTGGCAATCTTCAAGTTTCATTTTATCTTTAGTAGTGAAGGCCATCTACATATTGTCCATTTTGTAACTATAAAAATATATTTAACAATAGGAAAAAATGGAATTCCAAGATGGCCACCAAATTGCACCTTTACTCAATATAGGTGTAGGAAAGTGCCTTTTTTGCATGGTTTCCCCCACTTATTGCCAAACTGTTGATGTACTTTGACTGAGTGTGCCCTGGGTTCCTGCCAACCAGGTACCCAGGGCCTATGTTCTTTCCCTAAATTGTACTATTGCAAAACCCAACTGGCAACTCTCTTGCCACATGTAAGTCCCTTGTGAAGGGTACCATATGTACCAAGGGCACTGTGACCAGGGAAGGCCTCTAAGGACTGCAGCACTTAATGTGCCCCCCCCTTAGAATCCATGTACCTTTACACACACACACACACGCACACACACACACACACTGCCCTTACAGGCTGCTTGTTTTGGTGCAGAACAAAGTGAAGAGCCAACATGGCACACATGGCCTACAATCCAGTGCCCTGGAATAGGTAAGCCACCCCTCTAGCTGGGTGCACTATACCATTGGTGAGGGTACAGGTGCATGAACCCTGTACCACTACAGTGTCTAAGTCAATTCTTAGACTTTGTAAGTTCAGTAATGCCATAATGAGTATATGGGCTTGTGAGTTTGTCATTACGAACTCCACAGCACCATAATGGCTTTACTGAAAAGTGGGAAGTTTGGTATCAAACTTCTCAGCACATTAAACCCACACTGATGCCAGTGTGGGATTTAATGCAAAATGCACTCAGAGGGCATCTTACAGATGCCTCCTGAAAAACGACCTAAGACTAGTGTAATGGCTGAGTGGCTGCTCGCCAGCTGCCACCACCAGACATGTTTCTGGACACCTGGGTCAGGAGCCTGCTGCTCTCGGGGTCCTAAAGCAATGCACATCCTGGGACGAGGTGCCAAGGCTCCTCCCCCAGGATGGGCAGGGTCCACGAAGGGGAAGCTTCAAAGGCTTGCTACCTTTGTGAGCTTCCCCAGGCCTTTTGCTGCTTCCAGCAACTGGTCTCAACCGGTTCTGACACCCAGTTTGGGCAGGAGAATCATTGGGAAAACCAAGTTAGGAGGAGAGGTGTGCCCACTTTTGCCAACCCTACCCCTCAGGTGGGGGAGGTGAGGTGAAGCACAACTCTCAGTCCTCGCCATCTTGCAGATGGGGGACCCAGTCAACCAGAATGAGGCTTATGCCCCCTCCCACTGGAGAGTGGCATAATAGGGGGGTGTACCTACCCCAAGAAAGGGACCCATTGGTCCCTACCTGTACCTACCTGTAACACGCCTAAATCTAGTATTTGGGCGCTACCCCGAACCTTGCCTCCTCAGACAAGAGGAGAGAAGGACCGAAGAATCCACGCTGAACTAAGAAGAGAAGGACGCCCCCTGACTTGTCCCCAGCCCTACCGGCCTGCCACCCCAGAGTTCTACTTTTTTTTAAATTATTTATTACTGAATTCTAGGATGGCCACCACATGATATCTGGCTGAACACCTGTGATCCCAACCTCAAATTCACGCACAGCTTCGACTAACACAGTACAACAATTCTGGATCTGGAGATACAAGCAGAGGGAGGTGGACTGAAAAGCAAAAGCCACTTCAAACCCACTGCCCGCAATTCTCTCCTACATTTCGCTAGCTTCCATCCTAGAACCCTGCGTGAAAATCTCCCCTACGGACAGTTTCTCCGGCTCCGTAGAAACTGTAGTGATGTACAAGACTACAAAAGCTAGGCCAAAGCCCTAAGTACAAAACTGCAACAACAAGGCTACCCCAAACGAATCACAGAAAAAGCCAGGAAACGCGCCCATAACCAAAACCGCAAAGGTTTAATAGAAACAACGCTACTGGAACCTACCACCACACCTCTTACATGTGTAACCACTTTCAACGCAGTCTCGAACAAAGTCACGCACATCATCAAAAAGCACTGGAAAATACTTCAGACCGGCAACTTGAACTGGGAACTTCCGCTTTTATCACACAAAAGAGCCAGGTCCATAAAAGATACTCTAGTATCTACATGCCCAGCACCACCACTACAATCAACCAACTTAGTCATCAATGCCTGAGGGCTTCCGAACATTGTTGGCCATTTTCCATGTGGAAACTGCAGTGTATGCCACATCACAGAAACCACTAAAAGCCTCAACCTGGAACCCGGGAAAACATGAGAAATAAGGCAACACACAAACTGTAACACGGCGCACGTCATCTACCATATCTTATGCCCCTGCAACGTTACATACATCGAGATGACAAATCGAAAGGTAAAGACCAGGATCTGTGAACATCGCAGTACCATCAGATGTAAGAAAAATACCACACGAATGACTAACCACTTCTTAGAGGTAGGCCACACAACCAATGACATGCGCTGGGTCGTCATTGAAACACTGGATCCCAACCTACCCAACATACAGAGTCGCCTCTTAGAAAAAGAGCAGAGATGGATCTACCGCCTGTCCAGTCACAAGACAGGCCTTAATGATATTGATAACATTCCGTGGAACAGCCTCAGGAAGCCTCTATGATATCTACATATGGCTTATTAAACAGCTGTTCCAATAATCAACACCATGGGCGCAATACCAACCAGCCCAGGTGGTACTGAGAATAATGGCGCTTGACCAACAGAACCCAGATGGCTAATGCACCACTTTCTCCACTTGTAATATCAACAAGACATGGCAACACTGGCATGCCAGTCGTGCATTACCCTTCCTGAAGCAAGGCTCACATTTTTTGATATCCCAAACTGCGGCCTCTTTTCTCATCTTTCTTTTAAACCCTGGTGGCCATTACACCACCCCCTCTGTTCGTAGGACTAACAGGACAGGGCCACACCAACTGGCCATCCCCTCCCTGAAGCAAGACCCACAATTTTTGATATCCCAATCAGCGTTCTTATTCTTTTTGCAGGTAGATTTTACTGAGTCTACCCTTGAATGGAGGCAACATGCAGCCTTGTAGCTCCTTAACAGGACCATTCCAAGATGGCCACTAGAAATGGACCCATTCCCATCTAACTCCTTTGCCTCTTGTCTACCGTTTGGCAGTGCATGCACGCACTTGCGCAGCATTAATTCTGCTAACACTATTCCCTCGACGGGACGCTCAGTCCCGCACGCATCTGACAGCGCCTGCCTGCTTATAAGCCTCAGGCACACTAGCGGTCTTCACCAGCCAGGACTACAGGAGACCACAGCAGGTTACTAGCGGGATACTCATCGAAACCAAGTAAGGTTGCGCTTCTGTTATTCTAACCCGAGGCATTGGAGCACTCCCGGACATCAGTGCTCACGTGTCTCCCTCTTTCCATTTCTTTAGAGTGGGACTACAGATGAGACCCCTCCCGAGCCTCGAATCTCTGCCTCACACTTAAACCTAGTGTAATTATGAGATATAAACTTTATTTTTGCCTGTTGGCAATATAGTTCTTTCTAATAACTTTATACCACCTTATACGACCGCATGTTATTTTACACGTGTGGTCACTCTTTGCCTAGCACAGCGCGCTCCTAGCAACCAAGGGCCTCACCGGGTTAACACATTGGCTCTGTGATTTTTATCCTCCTATGAACACTATCACCCAGGACGACACGCCGTCAACACTGCATAAACTTCAGCCTGGAGTCCCTCGCTGCATGTTACAATATAGCCGCTGCGCACACCATGAGTCTTCAGCAGCATGCTCCGCCACCTAATCACGGCTATGTATTAAATCACTGTGGTAGTCACTTACCTGAGACAATGACTGCGTCACTTTCAAAAGATTGCATTTTATGTTGCTATTATATGTGTCTCGTCTTGTCCTTTTCTCTCCCCAACATGGTTTTATTGACAGTGTGTCTGTGAGTGCGCCGACATTACTACCACACACCTTAGCGCATGTGTAGGTACTTCACCATTTCATGTGGCTATTTCACTCTTGCCACTCACTTTTTCACATACCCGGTCCTGTAAAAAGCCCACCTTATCTACCTTTTGGGTTGAAACATGTAGACCACGTTATCTAGTCAACTAAGGGTAATAACTCTCTAGTAGTTGCATCACATACTTTTATTCATATCCTGGCCCGCCATTAATAAATTCCACAGGCAAGGATCCTCAGAGATATTTTTAATATTCACAACACTTCACACAATCACACCACACCAGCTCCGCTGTAATCAGTCGTTGTAGCACAACCGGGGGGCATTCGGCCACCCGGTTGGGACCCCAATGATGAAGCATGACACCAGGTTGGTGTGTGAAGGGTCTTTTAAGCAAACCTAATGGGTTCATGTACTCACCACAACAGTGACTGTTAAACATTTACTTAGTGGGTCCATCCACATTGCTTAGTCTAGTATTGTATTGGGGACAAGGACGTTCCCCCTATTTCCCTTGTTCTCTCCTTGTTTTCCACCACATGATATCAACATCAACATGGTGATAATCTTAGAATTTGTTTTCTTTTTACTGTACTTCGATTGTTTCAAAATGGCCACTATGTTGCATCTTGCGTCTATTGTTGGATTGTTTGTTATAGTCTTTTGTCATTCCAAGATGGCCTCCATGTACCATGTAAAGACAACATGACAGCACTCCTGGACGGTATGTCATACAATCACTATACTGAACCATAATTCCACCCAGGGTATTGACTTTGCCAGTGCATGAACTACACATGCACTGGCAAAGCAAGACCACTTGACTTCTCTGTGAATGAGACTCTAGTACTCTAGCCATTAACCCGATGAGACAGGAACCAATCCAGAGTTAACCGTTCAGCGGTTCCCCGAAAGAGACTCTATGCGGATAAGGGGTTCCCAACTCCTCACTCTATTCTTTTAAATAAAGCTGGGAGGGTATCTCTGTCCTCAAGAAGGCCGCCGAGGGACTACCACGGGAGCTCTCTCCCCCTACAAAGGTACCGGTTAATGGGAAATAGGCACTCTGCAAAGTTGGGGTTGCGGGAAGTTTTAAAACCGTCTTGCAGGGATGGGGGTATGAGTTTTTTTGGGGGGAAGTTCGGATTTATTGAGTTTGTTTGTGTATGTTACATGGCACACCATAGGTCACTTCATGCTATTCGGGCGCTACTACCACACAATTTAGATCGTAAAGAGCAGGGTACACACATCCCCTATGCCGATGTCCTATGATCCCACGACACCTATGACACCCTACACACAGCACCTACCACTTATATCCTTGAATGTAAATGGTCTTCAAGATAAGCTTAGAAGAGGACTAGTTCTACAACACTTAAAGCATAAGGCACCAGCAGTGACTCTCTTACAAGAGACCCACTTAACAGGGACAGTCTGCAAAGCCCTAGATAGGTGGGATTTTAAGCTCGTGGTACACTTGGAGTTTACATCTGGCTCGCGGGGAGTCGGAATCCTCCTTAAGAAACAGTACCCGATTGTCATTAAACACACATACACAGATAACCAGGGCCGTTTCGCGGTGCTGTCGTGTCAGTGGGAAGGTCGTATGGTTAACATAGTGTCCGTTTACATCTCACCCACGCTCCACTCTTCAACATTTCAGGCGCTCAGCGAATTCCTACTTTGGCTCCCACACTGCTACTTAATAATGTGACTTATTAAACAGAAAGAACACTATTCAGCACACCCTGCACACCTATAAAAACTCCCAAGTTGCGGGTCAATGAGATGACCTCAGACCAAATATATGGGTCTAACAGTCATACACAGTTGTCAAATAATAATGACCAATCACTTTTCGAAGTACTACTGGATAAGCAGAGTCCACCTTGTTCGATATCTTCAAAAGATGTAATTTATTTCCTTGTAGTTGTAAATCCATCAAACAAAACTGCCACTGAGCCAACACGAGTTTCGTCTTCCCTTAGACTTTGTCAAGGCGAATGGCAAACAAATTCTTGGTCGTACTTTTCATCAGGCAGCAGGAACTGTCTCTTAACACTGCCACTGTAATAGCCACAGCTTAAACTAAACTTTCATCCTTCGTGGCACCACCTGCTTCTAAAAAGGGGTAGCGCGCTCCGTAAACAGTTGATGTTTCTTAGAGGTGATAAATGAATCTTCAAATTATGTCAGGAAAGAGGTCAAAGTCTATGCTATGGTAGGGTCAGGATAAATTGAGAAAAAGTACAGATATCGGACCATGATGAGTTCCGACCCGTAACAAAACCCCGATCCATCCTCTCCTTCTCTCCTGCTTGTGACGACCGTATCGTAAGCCTCTTAGATATCTGTAGCTCATATGGATGTTATTCAGGGTACACGATCAATTGAACAAAGTCAGTGCTCTACGTCTTGAGGGGTCCCCACCCACTCCTACCGGCTGGCTGCAATGTAATAATTGGAGAAGACACTTTCAAATACCTAAGGATTCACATCACCCCTGACCCGGAGGTATTTATGACATTAAATCTCCAAGCCCCTCTGAAACGGCTGCAAAGGGATACCAAGCACTGGCAGTCGCTGCCCTTGTCGCTTCTGAAAAAAGCGGCGCTTTTCAAAATGATGGCGCTCCCCAGGTTTCTCTACACCCTCCAAAACGCACCCTTCTTAGTCCCCCAATCTAACTTCTGTGCCATTGAGGCAGAAGTCACTGGGACAACAAGCCAGCCCGCATAGCTATGGTGAAACTATACCACACCTGGTATGATGGAGGCATCGCACTCCCGAACATACAGACATATTACTGGGCCTCTCAACTGATAGGTTGCAGTTGGATGAGACGGGGCCTTATCGGGCGCTCTACAACAAGACCCGGACCCTAATGGGCCCCACAAACCACATACTCCAGGTATGGAATATAGTGCAAAAAAAGTTAGGGTGGCATAACATACTCATGCAAGCAACACCTCTCTGGGTCAAGCATAGGCTGGGAAGGTTTGAAAAAAGCAAAGACTCACTGGGACCATATTGGAATATCTAAAGTGGGCGACCTCTGGGTACGGGAGAAAATGATCCTATTTACACAGTCCCAGACGCAGTATGAGATGGCATCAACGGAGCACTTCCGTTACCGACAGATCAAACACGCCCTTGAAGCGGCAATTCCCCCCGACACCACCCTACATGAGGCCTCCCTGCTAGAATATAGGCTGTTGACGGATCACATGGACAAAAAAGCAATATCTATGACCTATCGAAAAATTATCAATGACGTGCTAGATGCGGTGCAGAAGCTCAAAGACAAATGGAAGGCAGACCTTGGAGAGTTAGACGATACGGATTAGCAGGAGGCCCTAGCATCCCCTAGAGAGGTGGCGATCGCATCTAAATTACGCCTGGTACAACTTAAGATCTTCCATGGAGTCTACTACACCAGAACTACTCTTTGTAAGATCAGGAAAGTGGAGACCCCGCTCTGTTTGCGACAATGTGGGGAAATTGGCAATTTTATTCATACTATATGGACATGCCTGGAAGTTGGATGGCATACTGGGAATCAGTTATGTCCCTTATCACAAGGGTGAGTGGAAACCTAGTCCCTACAGAGCCCAAATGCTGCTTACTCAATATTTGGGATGCGACAGACCTGAACTCGACGTTACAGACCTGGGCTACCCTGGGTATTATGCTAGCCAAAAGAAATATTGCTAGACACTGGGGTGTAGCAACCGCCCCCACACTCGCAGAATGGTGCAGGGATATGGACACGGCCATGGTGGCGGAGAAAACTGTATACAAACATAGAGGTTGTCCTAAGAAATGGATAAAAAATGGGGAGGATGAAACACATACCGAGGAGATAATAATCAACTGCCAATTACACTGAATGTGGTAACGACTTATATGCAATCGATTTGATGGAAGTATTTCTGTAATGTATATAGAAGGTGACAAAGAATGTATACTGTATGGACTGTATCTGTTCTAATGATACATGTAAAGGACTACTAATTGTACCTGTCTTTCATATATACTTAAAAGTAAAAAATAAAAAAAGACTACTTGACTTTACCAGCGGATCGCTCTGTCGGTATGTGGAAGTGGGAAAGAAACATTTGCCATTTTTCTTTAGGTGTGATCTGCAAGTCATTAAAGGAATGACAGTGAATGAAGACTTTAGACAATTTAATTCCAGGGCCCTGAAGAACTAGTTACTTACCTTCGGTAACGCATTATATGGTAGAGAATATCTAGCTGCAGATTGCAGTCAGGTGGCTTCATTAGTCTCCATGTGAGGTTGGCGCTGTTACCGTCAATTATCACGTCGCAGTCACCTATATAGGCACCACTCAGGGGCGCGGACGTCAGTTCTTTTCTTTCCATGCCAGTCAAGCGCCGAGCTGGTAAAAGCTACCCCTCTGTCACTTTTTGGCAGGTTTTTTCCACTTTTTGTCAACCAAAACCTTTTTGGTGTGTTGTGCCTGTCACCGCACCATGTCCGTAACCGACCCCCACCTTGTATGTCTTGGGTGTCTCGAGCGCGATCACGACTCCAAGTCGTGCTCGGCCTGTCGGACAATGGCTGCGAAGGGCTTGCAGGAGCGGGCTATGAAGCTCCTTGCAGCTGGTAGTTGACACCGGCCAGCGAGACTCAGCAGAGATCTCGGTCCCGTTCAAAGAAGAGGAGGTTGTGCGGCCGCTCCCGGAGCCCCAAGTCCTCTTCCTCCCACTCGAGGTCTTCAGGACACTCGGGAAAGAGGCAGAATAAAAAGAAGAAGTCTCAGCAGACTTCACCTTTGCCTCAACTATCGTCCGCCGCTGAATGAGGTAAGGAACACTGACGCTCTAGGCAGGGTTCTGCAGAGACGAACCAGAGTCGACTTTGTGCCTCCCTCCATTTTTGGGAGCCGGAGCAACGCCCGCTCAAATAAAATTACTTTACAAGGCCATGTGCCACGTATTTGAGCGGGCCGACTCTGTTGAGTCTTCTGGCCCAGGGGGTCGGATGGGCCCCCATCGGATTCAACACAGTCTAATAAAGCAACGGCGCCGCCTCATGGATCTGATCTCGGATCCGGGACGACGGCGTTCGTTCCTATGTGACCTTCCCGGACATCGGACCCGAAGCCGGTGCTGCCAATGCCCACCGGTGGTGCTAGCCCCAGCCTTATCACAGATGACTGAGTCAGATTGGTTCTTTTCTATTGGCTGGTCATTTTCAGGACATTTCAGGCACGGGAGAGGATTGGGAGGGGTCTATGAACCTTTTGGAATACCAGGATGTGTCTGTAGAACAGAAGGACTGGTATGATGAACTTGTGGAGGCCAGTGAACTGGACACATCCACAGATACTGGCATGCTCCTTCCGCCAACAGTGGCTACGGAGGAGGGGGCTTCTTATGCCATGGTGGTAAGGAGGGCAGCTGAGGTCCTTGGACTGGAGTTGCCCTCTTTGCAGGTCAGGACTAATCTACTGACCTAAGTGCTTCATTCTGTGGCTTCCACCTCTAAACCCCTATTGCCCTTTAAAAACCACTTACTGATGTCCTTCTAGGCACGTGGTCCAAGCCTAGCACAGGGGCTACTGTGACTAGGACAACTGCACTATTATAAAAAGATCGATGGTGCAATAGAGGCCACTTGGGTCCTCGGGTAGCCTGGGCTACTATTATTTAAATGAGCCTTAGTGCTGTGAATAAATGTGATGTCATATCAACCTTGTGTCTCAGCATATATTGTGTAACGAGTCCCCCGAGCACTCATTCCTTGTCTCTCTTGACTCATTTAAATAATAGTAGCCCAAGCTACCCAAGGACCCAAGTGGCCTCTATTGCACCATTGTTCTTTACATAATATAGATTACCCCTGGTCAGAATACTGGGAACCCCTTGTTTGGGGACACAAAGTTCCTCAGCCAACACCCCACTGTGGAGAGTTTGGTGGTGCAGGCTTCGACTTCTCATGGCACAGTCCTTCCGCACCTTGGATAGGAAATCCAAGGGGCTGGAAACACTTCGGAAGAAGATGTTTTCTTCTGCCAGCTTGACAATGTGGTCAGTGAATACCGCATGCTTATTGGGCCATTTCTCTCACTTCCTTTGGGAGATGGTTGCGCAAGTGCTGCCACAGGTCCTGGAGGAGGACCGAGCTGTACTCCCCTAGGCATTGAGGACAGGAGAGATGCAACAAAATTCAACATTAGGTGTGCCTTGACACGACTAACTCGCTGGGCAGAGCGGTTTCGTCAACAGTGGCCTTACTGCGCCATACCTGGCTAAAATAATCTGCCTTCTCTGGCGATGTCCTGGCTAATTTGATGAACATGACCTTTGACGGTTCTCATCTTTGTGGAGAGAAGGCAGACTTGGTCTTGTAGCGCTTCCAGAACTCTAGTAGTACGCCTGAGATCCTTGGGCCTCTCAGTTACACCATGTAGCCAGTCTAGTTTTCACCTCTTTCGTGGCAACGGAAGGGTTTCCAGATGCGTCAACCGTATCCCATCCACATCCGGCACAGACTTCCCAAGTTGTGCGAGGACGTGGACGTGGCTCATTCCGACCTCGGAATGGAAACCAGAAGTCGTTTGCCACCCAGCCCTCTGCAGCTGCAGCCTCAAAACACTCCTG